>NC_065574.1:53255051-53952551 GCF_937616625.2 Mercurialis annua
CATTTCAGTCCGCCTTAATCTTTAGTCGACCTCTGTTTTTTTAATGCTCCAGATTTAACCTTCTTTAATCCTGAATTACTTCTATTTCTTAAACAAAATAGACGTGAGGTCGGACTAAAGTCTACTCTAGTCTTAAAGTAGTTCCTCGCTGGTAATCTAGATCGGTCCCCGCTCATGATCAGGTGATATTTTTTTAACTGTATTGATATTTTTTTTATTAGTTTTATTGTATATGTAAATATTTGAACGGTTCGAGTCGGACTGACTCGGGGGGCAATAACATGAACCAACTCAAATCCGAATCAGAATAGTCATGATTCATAAATACTTGACCCATGACCAGGCCTAATGGGCTATAAATGGACTCTTGAGGTCCAGTAATGATATCATTAGCAAAGCTCGTACAAGGCTCTAGAACCTTCTTTGTGAAAAGCCCTAAATTACATTAATTTATACACAATTCCCGATTTGCCCTTTATAGCTCCCAAAAGCAGAGGAGGTTTCTAGTATACTCCACACTTGATTTTCCCATTTCAAAAACCAAATTCTTTCTCACCAGAGCAAAACAGTAACCCAAAATTGCAGCAAATATAGCAAACAAGAACACCAAGCTATCATCTTCAACAAAAACTAATGGCAGACGAATTGGCGTTAGATTTGGCAGAGCTTAAGCAGCTTCAAACCATAGCCAAGAGACCCAAAGTTCAGTCTCTCATCTCTTCTGAAATACTCAACTTGGAGAAGGTAAAACCTTTTTTTTATTTAGAAACTGAAGAAATCTGACTCTTTTTTTTAGTTAAAATGGGTTCTGTTTATTGTAAAGATAATTCTAGTTTTTATTTTTTATATATAAAGGTCAATTCTTTACCAATTTCTAATTGAAACCTGTAATGTCTACGTTAACATTTTTTTTTTGTGATTTTCAAGCGGACACTGACACCATTGTTTACTAGTTTGCATTTGTAAATTTTGAATATTTCTTTAATAGTTTAGTTTTTAGGCATGTGGGTTGTTTTTTATTTCTCCAATTTCATGTGCAATTTCTGATATGCTCTTAATGTCGAATTTGCAGATGGCTGTTTCTGTGCCGGCTGCGACTCCGAATCCGACTCCGACTCCGATTGCAACTGTTAAAGTGCCTTCTACCCCTGCATTGAATTATGTTGCCCTTGGAACTTTCAGCTATGATCAGGACAATGACAAAGTCAAGGTAATCCAAATTATTTTCCGAAATTTTAATCGATTGAATAGATTTTCACACACGATAATGTGTAATGTTGATTGCTTATAAACTTAATTTTGCAGATATATGTCTCTTTAGAGGGTGTTGAGCAAGAGAAAATTGAGACGGAGTTTAAACCTATGTCATTTGATGTCAAATTTCATGATGTTCACGGGAAGAACTACCGTTGTGCCATACCGAAATTGAACAAGGAGATTGTACCTGAGAAATGTAAAGTGTTGGTTAAGCCTACCAGGGTTATAATTACGTTGTTTAAAGCTTCAAAAGGGAATTGGTTAGACTTGCACTTCAAAGAGGACAAGGTAGTATTTTGATTCAATGAAGAAGCGTTTGATTGTTTTTGTAGCGAAATTGCTGATTGATAATGTTTTTTTTTGCTTCTTTATTTGACAGCTGAATCCAAAAATGGATAAGGAGCGGGATCCCATGGCTGGAATTATGGATCTAATGAAGGTAATGTGTTTGAGTTTATATTAGAGGTGTGCAAAAACCGAGGAATGACAAATTCAGTTTGATATTATATAAATTGGTTCAGTTGTAGACAAAAATGATTTAGTTAAGTAACTTAAGTTTTAGTGTAATCTAATCAAATTAAAAAAATCATCCGAAGGTTGAAGAAATCTAATTCTAGAATTTCTGTTTGGTCTTACAAAATTGCACAATTGTAGTTCGGTCTGTTTGAACGAAAGCTTACCCCTAGTTATATGTTACACCAGCACATACAACTCGAGCATTTTTCTGCGCGTGCAGCATACGTTAGATGAATGATTCGAGCTGATGCTGCACATTGGGGAACTTTAAACTTCATTAGTAATACTGACATTTGATCTCAATTACAGAATATGTACGAGGAAGGGGATGATGACATGAAACGAACAATTGCAAAAGCATGGACAGATGCGAGATCAGGCAAATCTGCTGATCCTTTGAAGGGCTATCGCTGAACCCAGTTAGAATTTTTTTGATATTGTGAAGATAATTTTGGTAGATGTGTCGGTTCCCATGATTTTGCTGCTATATATTCAGCATATTGTGTCTTTAAGATTGTAGAAAGAATGTTGGTTTATTTTATTTCCAAAAAACCTTGTGGTGCAGTTAAGCTATTTTATCCTTATTTCACCATCTAGTTTTGCTTATTGTTTTACGATTGTACAAAAGAGCAGTGTGATGTTGTCCATAGGAAAACAAAATGCCCTTAACAAATAATAATTTCTAGTTAACCATGTTCCCAGAAAAAAATACTTTCGAGAAACGACGAGCACGACTGGCTATACATACAAATCTATTTACGGATCTATATGCTTCGATTGGAACTTCCAGTTCCAAAATAAGCGGTTGATAGTTAAAATGACAATTATAAAATAGGGTTATATGTTATATATTCTCATTTTTGAGTGTGTTTTTAGCCTTTTTCGATTAAGTACAATCTAAAAATATATCTCACCTTGCATTCTAATTTTCTCAAATTTTTCATTTTTTTGTGGTTTATATGTTATTTTTCATAAAAATAATGTCATTTTTGGCTTGTGAATGATCCAAACAGTTCACTTAAAGCACTTAGACTATATGTGCCATAAAATTAAAGGTTGGAATATATAGTGTCATATCTTTTAAATTTTATTTATATAAAAAAAAAGAATATGAAAAGTGGGAATGAAGTAGTAACAATAGTTCTAGAAAATACTAGTACATTTTTCTTTACGATAATTCTATTTCTGGCCTTATAAAGGTGCAAATAAATTATACAAAATTGACTGAAATTAAAATTGCTTCACATTACTTCATATTTTAATTTCATTAAAAACAAAATAAATAATTCGTATTAAAATTGTGACTCCTAATAAAATCAATTGAAGAAAATCTAGGCGGCCAAAATAAATTTAAGAAAAAGATCTTCTAACCCTATTTGTTTTTACTATTTTATAATGTTTTTCAAATAGAATCAAATCAAATTGTAATTAGAAAAAGTAAATGGATAATTCATTATTTGATATCTAATTTTTCGGTTTGGTTTGATTTGGATAAATAGAAAATTTCACTAGTTAATTTTAGCGCAAATTAAACAAAAAACTTGAGTGAAATTAGTACTGTTTAATTTAAAAAATTTGAATTTTTTTTGAATAAATTTTGAAAAAAAAAGTTTAACTCAATTCAGTTTAAATTTGATGCACAGTATAATGATCTCCATGCCCCACTAAGAAGTACGGAAACTTCAACGAAGTTGTGTGTCTTGTTTCGGAAACGTTTCGAAAACTGAAAACTTTCGTAAACTCTCGGAAACTCATAAGGAAACGTTATGGGCCATTTTTATATATATAAAAAATTATATAGCTATAAAAAAATCTAAAAAATTCTCAATCGATAATTTTTTTGAATGAATTACCCACGATTTTTATTATTTATCTTATCTACAATAAAACTTATCTTTTTATTTTTATTGAATTTAATTATGTTTGATTTATTTTATTAATTGGCATAAATAGATAAATAAAATTTAATATATATAATAATTTATAATTTTTAATATTACGTTTCCCCTACGTCTCGTGTCCTTCATTTTAAAAAGTTGTCATTTCCCCCAGTTTCGTGTCGTTTCCGTTTCTCGTTTCCGTGCTACCCAGATGCCCTAAGGTACTGAAGAAATTTGGTCGTAAACCTAAAGGGATTGGATTTCTTGCATAAATTGATAAATCACATTTGTACGTTAAAACTGTCAGTGGAGAATTAAGTTGATTAAATCACATTTAGACATAAATATTACACAGGAACAATCAGACTTTTATTTTGAGCTAACACTGAAACAGCAGCCCCCACTGATCTTGCACATCTATAAATAAGTGATCTCAATGAATGCGCTGGTCAGCTTTAGACACTACAGCTCCTAAATACTAGAGCTTAAAAAATATATCTGAGTGCTAACGTACGGATTAACTACGGGTTCTTGCATACCGGTCTAGACTCGAGTTATAGTGAAAAAACAAAATAAACACCATTAACTGAACAAAATGTTTTGACTTGAAACATAATATAAAAAGAAATTGAGCGATCCGAAGTTGTGTGCCTTCACTGGAGTATTTGGCTACCGTAATCAGCATTGAACTTCTCGTAACGGTGGGCATGGAGATGAGCAGATGGCCTGGTGTTCTTTAAAGCTGTCTCTATGTCCTCCGGTGTGATTGGCCCAACTTTTGGCAACTCTACAGGATAACCGATAAATCCCAAGTTACATAAAAATACAACTTAAATAATTTAGAGGGTATTTAAAATTAAAGTTAAAACCAAAATCAATGAAACAAATCAAATTTTGGCCACCAAAATAGAATAAGATGATAGTTTAGTAACTCCGAGAATTAACTAACCATACTTTTGTAGATGCTATTTTGGTCTTATCACTAAGAATTTATGCATAGTTTAGAAATTGCTTACCATCCTCAGGCACTATTTCCGGTCTGTCTTCAAGAAGAGCCATTACTCGTCGTAATGGCTGCATAGCAGCTTCTTTGGACAGCAATCTAATATCTGAACCTGAATAACCTTCGGTCTTTTCCACCAATAAGTCATAGGGAAGTTCATCTACATCAGGCTGTGGTGGCAAGAGCTCCTCATACATGGCTCTTCTGGCTTCTGCTTCTGGAAGAGGAACCAAGATCTTGAGATTTATAGTTAAAGGAGATCAATCTGATAAACAAACTCACCAGATCTTTGGCAGCAAATAATGTAAAGTGCATGAACAACTTTTATAACTAGGGACGTATAAGAATAAAACCGAACTGAATAGTCGAACCAACAAATTCAGTTAGGTTCAATTTGACACTACAAAAAAATCGGTTTTACGGTTCAAAAATTCAGTTAAATTTTAATACAAACCGACCAGAACTGAAAAAGTCAACTGAACCAGCGGATTCAGTTCTGTTCAGTTTAATACTATTTTAATCCTTACAAATTCGGCTTGGTTCGATTAAAAATAAAATAAATTCCCATGTGGTTCACTTTGAACCAAATGCACACCCCTAACTGTAATAGACAAGAGCCAAAAGGTCAGACACCAAAATTTCCAGCCTGTCATGCTCATCAAAATTAAAGGCCAAGGGATAATGAACTTCAAACGTTTTTCTTTAACCTCTCTCGATTGTTTTTACAAGTAATGCAAATATAATAATTTAGGAGCCTCAGGGCACAGTTGCGCAAACTATATTCAAGGTGCATTTACACATATCATCACAGATCATGGCAACTAGAACTTCATAGTAATTTTAGCAGCTTATGCAAGTTATAAACCATTGCCACTACTTAGCTCTTTAAGCTTCCCAAAAAAAAAAAATATCGAAATCAAAGGATACTCGCTTCTCCAAGCGCCTGAGCATGGCTCCATCTAACTCCCAGGGGAGATTAGTTGCTGCCAAAACAAAAACAAGCTCCTCCGTCCGTTGCAAACCATCCATCTGCAATCTAATCCAAGCATTACATTCTGAGAAAGTAGATCTAAACAGCAAATGTATTCTATTCCAATCAACATATATTGCATTCAGAAGTAGAGATAGATGGCAAAATATGCAGCTATTTGAAGAGCTGAAAATATTATATTGCTGCATCTGATGATGCCAACAAAGAGGGAAAAAATAAAGCATGTGGTTTTGAATAGTATCTCAGTAAAAAAGGGTGCTGTTTAAAGACGTAATTAGCTCAAAAAGCCGTGAGCTACAACATCAACAGTCGCTCTTGCAGAGATTTACTGCTCGGGCAAATATTTTAAACTAGATGTAAAAAGAACACCTCCATAAGCAACTTAGCAACTTCAATTTAACTATCATGCATAAAGGACATACTGCTTACAGATAAACTAGTAAACTAAGATGCACAAAACAAACACTCTTTAAAGAAACAAACATCACCTGTACGAGTAACTCAGTTTTCAAACGCCTACTAGCTTCATGTTCACTGCGACCTTCACCCCGCTGACTAATAATTGCATCTATTTCATCAATAAATATTGTTGATGGTGCATGGTGCCTAGCAAGCTCAAATAACACCTTAATTAACTTCTCCGAATCACCTGCAATGTTGCATAAACTTTGGTATAAAATGCAACTCAGGCAGTTTATGTCAGGAAAGGGTATAGCCAAAAGAGGAGGAACTGTGCCATTTTTTAAAAAGTATAGGCCCAAAAAATTGGCAACCTATGATTCATGTGAACTAAACATTGACAAAGAAAATGACAGTCAAAGCCTGAAAAACTTGCATATTACCGCTGTTATAGAAATCATAAACAATGAAAAGAAATCATTTGCTAAACTTTAAGAGGTTACACTTCCTAAGGAATAACAAATACTAAAGATCCCCCTAGTATGCTGTATTAGTGGCTTCAGTAAAACCTAGTACACAATTTTAGAACTCCATTAAACTGAACAACCCCGTAGCAATATGTCAACTTTATGTGAGGTCCATGACGAAATATAAACAAATCCTTTTGCCTCTTCTTCCTTTCCCCCTTTTAATAGACTCAATTTATGCATCTTTACATAATTAGAGATAGAATAACAAATGACATGGCATCAAAAAGGTAAGCCTATAACATACCACGCCACTTGCTAACAACAGAAGATGCTGAAATGTTGAAAAAGGTGGTCTTGCATTCTGTAGCTACAGCCTTTGCAAGCATTGTCTGAAACATCAAAACAGTAGCAATCATGATATCAGAATAAGAGTTAGCACAAGTAGCAGTATGATACTAAAGACTCTGAACTCTTTTCTCTCAACATTAATGGAGATATAATACTTGTGTAAACACAAAATTAAGTAATATTGAAAAAGTAATCTGTAACATTTTGAAAGCAAATGGTTTCACAGACAGTATAGCTACATATGATCTTTGACAGAAAAAAACATATAATAAAAAGCCAAAAATATTCATCTTAGATGACCACTCAGAGTTTCATATAGATATCTCTTCCCCCAGTCCATGGGACTTTACATCATGTTCTCTTCCTGAATCTCAATGAAATAGAATAATAATCATCAAACATTCTCTTTCAAAAGATTATTTAAATGCCATGAAAAATACTTCTTGAAACACTGCAAGAGACCAGGCACATTAGCAAAAGAAGCAACATCACATGTTGTTATTCTATGCCAAGCGAACAAGTCTTTGAGTTAAAGGTATTGTTAGAAGTGGTACATTTAAAATGTTTTTATTGTACATCAAAATCATTTAGACTTATATGAAACTCATGGCACGGTTTAAAGAAGAAAACTCTTTTAAATAAGCAAATAAATTCCCAAGACTATTAAGAGTCTGATATAAACATACTCAAAAATATCATCTGATGAGGTTTAATACATGAGTACAAAAGTATGCAATAAAGGACGTATTATTACATAAACAAAATAGAAGAAACGGAAAATATCATTGTGCGTTATAAAGAGTACCTTTCCTGTCCCTGGAGGGCCAAAAAGAAGAATGCCTTTCCATGGTGATAGAAGACCAGTAAAGTATCTAGAAGTGGGAATGAACATTTCAATAGTAAAAAGGACATTAAAATCTCATGCGACTGCACTAGGTTATAGTTAAACATAATGAAAGTATATTACGATCAGGCCAAAAAGACATACGTGGGATACTTTATTGGCATGACAACTGCTTCTTTCAGTAACTTTTTGGCATTCTCTAACCCTTTAATGTTTTCCCACTTGACATCAGGGTTTCCACGGACAATGTCCCTATGGAAGAAGAATGGCACAGACATCATTCATAAATAAGTTATGAAGAATCAAAGAATAAACAGATAGTGCGACTGTTATCTGATGTGATACTCGCAACAGGAAATGAACATATCCAATGACCAGTTACCTGCATAAACCCTCTGCTAATGTTCGAGTTTCAGCAGAATCAAAGGAAGGGAGCAATGACCTCTGCCTGGAACAGTAAACAAAACACAAATTAGCATATCTTTAAGGCAGGGATACTAAAGAAAGACAACAAAAACAAATAATTATATTTATCAAATGCGAAAATAGAAAATAAAATATGCTAGCTCTTAGTAAGTACAGATTTCAATGCTCACTGCAACTCTTAAAATCACAATGCTAGAGTAGAACCAACAAAGAGCAGCAAAAAGATACCAATCAACTTCTTATCTACTCCCTCCATTTTTTTTAAATGTCCTTTAGCCAAAATTGTACATAACAATGTCCTTTTTGTCTTAAATTAATAGTATAAACACTAACGTAGCACTATTAGTTAATAAATGCTTTGTAAATTAAATCGTAGAGTCATTTATTAGGAATGGCAAAAATTTGGAAAATAATGATTAAAATTATCTCGAAAATCTAAATGGACAAGTAATCATAGATAAATACATTGACAATTAAAAAAAACGGAGGGAGTAACTAAGAATGCAGAAGCTGTGAAATGCTCGTTAAAAATGGTCTGATAATCACATTCTCAGCATTAATTACTACATAAAAAAACTTAAAGTGTCCTGCAAATTTAAGTATTATAACAAGGTTTTCATAATTTCAAAACCAAAAGAGGAATTCAAATGTCACCACACAAAAAAATTGAACAATTTAAAATATAACTAATAACAACAGAATCATACGGTCTATCGATAATTCCATTAGACAAGGCTCCATTTGCTTGACTCCTGTCCTGAAAACATAAAAAAAACAAACACACAAAGCAAACAAATCAGCTTCATAATTTCAAAAAAAAAAAAAAACACCTGAAAAACAAAAACAAAACGCAACACGAAAATGTACAATTACTTGAGTATTTCGATACTGCTCGTAAATCGCCATATCAGAACTGTTCTTAACATGACCATTTCCATTAGAAGTAACCTCAGACGAACTTCCGTTAGCAGCCGCAGTATCAGTATGACCGTTTTGCGTCTCTGAAACCTTCTTCCTCCCAAACTTCGCATCATAATTCAATTTAAAATCCTAAAAACGCACATTAGTAACTTCAAAACGACATGCAAAATCACGAAAATAACCGTCACAGTCAAATCACTTGTCAGTCACCGTCTAAATCAAAAAAAAAAAAAACATGCAAGCAATAATTCTGAAAGCTCCGATCCAATTCACAAACACTAATTAAACTAAAACAAACATAATGTGTGACTAATTATATCAGATTCGGAATCGAAAACAAATTAAATTGAACTGAATTGAATTGAAAACAATAGGAATGAGATTAGCTACCGGAAAAGTCCAGCGAGTGAGCGAAGGTTCGTCGGCCATTGGTCGGTGATAATGAGGAAGGAGACAGAGAGGTCACTCTAACAGAATTACCTCCCTTGTTCGCTGCCGATTTGGATCGTTTTTAACTAATTTTACTACAATTTAGCTGTGTTGTGTGAGAGTGAGTCAATTATTCAAAGAAGAGTGCTGTAGAACAGTAGAAGACGAAGAGAGAGAGTGGAGTGAGCGAGCATGTGCTTATTAGTTGGAAATTTGCTACTTTTATTTTATTTTCTTTTAGATTTAACAATTAATAAACTTACAGAACGGTCCACAGATATGAACACATTAGTATGATATATAATTCTAAAAAATTAAAAATACCACACATGCAAGATATATATGTGTATAGTTTTTTTACTCATGCATTAAACCTATATCTATAAATTAAAATGATATTTTAAAGTAAATTATTATAGAACTAAATAATTATTAAATAAATTTATATTTAGTTTTAAATTATATTTTAAAAAGTACTTATATTGTGATTTGGAAATATTTTTTTTTATTTTTTTTAATATAGATACTTAAAGAATTGATAGTAGTTACTAAGTAGGGCGTAATTCCGATAACGGCTCCCAAATTTAAACCTCGGCTTAATATTATTTAGATTATTGATTCTTTTTCTCATCGAATTAACAAGTTAAAAGCAGTTCTTAATTATTGATACTAAAAATAAAAGAAACCACCTAGTTAAATAGAGTATATAAAGCACGATCAACTATGAAAATATAAACCTAAATCGTGGGTTCAAATTCTCAGACAACTCTCTCTACTCAATTACTAAAAAAAAGTTATGAATATGCAACATTAAACTATAGTTGAACTAGCCAATCGAATTAAACTGAAAGTTTAGTATGTTTCGATTTTCATTTAATTTGATTTAGTTATAGTTTAATTTTTAAAAAAGATTGATACAATTCAATTTAATTTTTAGTTTGGAGTTATTATATTAATCAAACCGGTCAAATTAATCAAAATTAAAAATAAAATTGTTTTGTTTGAATGTACTTCTTCCTCAAAAATTTAAAATGTTTTATAATTTTTTACAGTGTGAAAATTATACAAATGTTAATAGAAAAACAATCATTTAGTTAATTAAACTGATTGTCAGTAAAACCTAGTCCAAGTGGCTAGATCCTCCAGGTGCATTACTAAGGTCTCGGTTTCGAATTTTGATAGGGGCAAGTGGTTTAAGTCCAATTCAACATCTAACAACTAACTACTAACTACTAACAACAGATGTAATTAGATTTTATCTATCGATAAAAATTGTTAATTAAACCGATTAAAACTAAATTATTTTTATTTGGTTATAAATCGATGTTATATTTGTAACTTATTATTGGAACATATGCAAACCCTTACAATCAGCATTCACCCTTTTTACTAGTTCTAACAACTTAGCTAGAATAAGATTTGGATCTGATACTAATTCTGAAGTATGATCCAACGATACTTCATTATTTTAAAATTGTTTGCTTTTTCTATAGTATATAAAAATGATTCTCTTAGAAAGAACATTTGATATTTTTCCTTTTCTTGCTGAAGTTGTTTGCTGTCGTTATTATTAGGTAATTGATTTTCATGTTAGCTAAAAGGGTGGAGATTTTTACACTCCCTCCATTTATAATTGCACTCCAAAATTTAACAGATAGACTAATATATCCCTACTCTAGTGTCTACCATTTTTTGTTCCACCCCTTTAAGTTCTAGTATTATTTATTTCTTCAAGCTGCATATTCTTTAGGAATTTTGCATCACAATTTTATAATCTTTCCTTAAAGGTGTATATAATTATTTCTTAATAATGAATTATACTTCAATTTTTTATATATATGTTATACTTTTAAATGAAATTTTCATCATACAATTTTCATTGTTTTAAATATAATTTTTTTACATATATAAATTATTTAATGTTATCGTTATTTATTCAAAAAATAAAACTAATTTACATTCATCAATGGACATATTTTATTTTATTTTTCATATTAAAATTTAATTACCTACCGATAATTCATCAGTAATATATTCCATTACCAACAGATCGAGTTCATTGATAATCTATCTCTAATTGATGACGGTACGATTTGTCGCTGTTTTCTGACATATGTTATATGTTGGTAAATATCGTTAGTAATATGCGCGTAATTATTTACTGACAGAAAATTATCAACGACCTTTAGTTTCCTGATAATTTGTTGGTACACACAATTACTGACAAAACTTTATGAATTATCAGCGAATATGTTTGCCGATAATTATATTGTTTCTAGTAGTGCCACCTAAAAAGCAAATGAAAATTATTTGTAATCAATAGAGTTAAATAATAATTGTTTTTATTGTATAATAATAAATTATTTTTATACATTTGAAAATGTAAGTTATTTTTTTTAAAAAAATTACTTACAATTTTTTTTTTTGAAAATATGTATCCTCAATGTTAATTATATGAAATATTATTAAATATTAAAATATAGTCAACTTATTTTAATTAAAACATCATAATAAAAATTTACCATTTAATTATTAAAATATATATGTTATTAATATGAATAATTAACTATTGTAGAATGGTGAGAGTAATACATAATTAAAATTTAAGTAACAATAAAAAATTTGTAATTAATAGAAACAAGTAATATAATCTCTTAGAAAAAAAAAACTAATAGAAAAGATATGGGTCCTTTATGAAGCTCAAATTCTAGAATTGGTAATTATTGCATACTGTATTCTTAAGGGGAATGGTATGTTGTGTGTAAAAATGAACAAAAGAAATGCTTCCGTAATTTTATGATTATGTTAGTTGTTATTCAATTTCGTTTTTCAACTATAGCTGGCAAATACTGCCAACGCTTATTTAGTATTAATAGCGGAGAGTGTAACTGAATGATTCATACGGAAAATATGAATGAAATATGAATTTTTCTTCTTAGAATTCTTCTTCTATGCTCTATGAATCCCTTCTCATTTCGATTCTGCTTCTTCTTGTGATTTTTACACGGTTCAAAACAATAATAGACCTGAAAAATTCCCATATTATTATTCTTTAAAGTTACAAAGAAATTCAAGGATCTAAAATGTTGGGCTTTTCATTTCATCCAACGTTTAAGTTGGCCTTTGCAGTTGCTGTAGAAACCGAACCTATGTCGAGTCCAACGTAGAGACTTGGACCCTTAAAATGATATAAATGGGCTTCTGGGATATTGAAATACATTTACTCTTTTATTTTTGGAAGGGTTGGGTGGAAATGGATACCAATATGAATATAATAAAGGATAATACCTTATTACTTATGAAAAGAATGATACACAATTAAATTTTTATATACTCCCTCCGTTCTTTTTTAATTGTCCATTTAGCCAAAATTGCACATATTAAGATAGTGAAATTTTTATCTTAAATAATAGGAGCAAATACTAATATAACCCTACTTATGTAATGAATGCTTTGTAAATTAAGTTATAGAGTCATTTATTAGGGAGGGTTAAATTTGAAAGATAATAGCTAATGTTATCTTGAAATTTTAAATGGACAACTAAATATAGATAAATCCATTTGACTAAATGGACAACTAAAAAAGAACGGAGGGAGTAGTACTTAGAGCATCCCCAATGGACTCTTTAAAATTGTCAAACTCTTTAAATTAAAGAGTTTACCAAAAAATTAGGAGTTCAATGAACTCTCTATTCTTTATATTTAGAGTAGAGGGTGAAAATGACTCTCCATATGTAGAGAGCCATTTTCACTCTCTACTTCATTTTTCAAATAGTAAAATTTTAAATTTTAAAAAATAAGGTGGTTATTTTTACTTTTAAATATTATATTTTTACTTTTAGTAAAAAAACTGAATAAATAAATGAATAAAAAATTAAATAATTTTTTTTATGAAAATAAAATAAAATAAAATTTAATATTAGAAAGGCAATTAATTTAATATTATTATTATTTAATATTTTTATTTTATTATTAATTATTAAAATTATATACAATAAAAAACTGATATTAAAGAGTCCATTAGAGTAAAATTTTAAATATCACACTTTATCTTCAAGGTGCTCTTTATTTTACAAAACATGCTCTTTATTTTAAAGAATACCACTAGGGATGCTCTTATAAGACTTTTTATATATAAAAAATATGAATTTTATATGCTTGCTATAATTAGAAAACCATTAAGTACTTTATTTCAAAATTAATTTTAATTATTTATATATAAAAAGAATTATAACATATAACATAATATTTAAATATGCAAATAATATTATATTAATAATGTTTTTGAACTTTGTAAGTATACAATTTTAATGTGTGAATTTTTATTTTTATCTAAATAAATATTTAAAAATATTTTAAATAAGTGACTTTTAGCTAATTTTTTATCGCCAGACTATTAATAAAAGTTTTATATTTAATGATATAAATTTTATTTTTATTTCATACAAGTGTCATTTGTTTTTGACTTTTTATATTTATCATTTAAACTTTTGAAACGTCAATTTTAGTCAATTTTTTAAATTTTTAGTTTCAATTATAGATGTTTGTTTAAATTAAAATACAAAAAATATAATATGTCTTTATATTGCTTTATATAGTTTTGTTTTTTTATCATTAAAAATTCCAAATATGGAAGATTTATTTAATTTTTTTTATCATTAAATGAGTTAAAATTGATGATTTTAAAAATTTAACTAAAAAAATAAAAAATATTAAAAACTGTTTTTAAGGAACTTGTTTTTACTATGATAATAAAACTCAAATAAAACAGCATATATAATATTAAAAAATTGAAAAATAATTATTTAATATTATTTTATGAAAACCAAAAAAATTAATTAAAAATTAAAGAAAATAAATATTAAAACTGTATATCATAAAATCAGAAATTCCTATTTTTCTAAAATATAAGGACAGATGTAGGGGGAATGTGTGTGGTACGTTATTAGGACAGATGTACGTTCTGAAATTAAATCCAACATTTGATTTTTATTGATGCATACCTAACAGCAGAAGGACCACCCTCCCATTTTTGCCTCCCCGTCCCTCATTTTGCTTCAAATCATTCACTTCTTCCTCAGATTCCTTTTTTATTCTTATGATTTAAATTTTTTAATTTTTTTTAATTGCCTCACTGTATAATTGAGATCAACTCATTTCTTTACATTTAAAAGATAGGGTCATAAACACAAAAAAAATAAAAAATGCTATATATTCTGAATGATTAAATTTTTTCATTTCATTTCTCAAAATAAAATAAAATTGGATGAACAAATAAAACATTAATTCATCAAAAAAAAAATATTACAATTAGGCGACAAGTTAGTGTATTTATGTTTACACCGGCCCAAAAATAGACTTTAAGACAATGGGCTGCCAGTTAGAATGGAGCATAGCGGGCTGAATTGGGATTGGGCCCATAATGACCATTTTATTATTGTTTTTTTTATTAGCTGAGTCAAAGACTTTTAGTCTTATTAGGTTAGAATTTAGTTTAGTCATTGAGTCTTAGTTGTTTTCTTTTTCCTATTATTAGGGGATTTGTCCCTATAAATAGTTATTTTTTGCAAATTAATAAGGACTATACAATTTCATCAAAAAACACAAATCAGAGCTTAGGCTTTTCTATCTTAATCTCCAGATTAAACCCTTAACTTAGGAGTAGATGGAAATCAATCCCGCTTAGGTTTTTGAACCTCCGGAGCGATACTAGTAATTTTAGTTTAATTGGTTACTATTGTTCTTTTGTGTGACTTGATTGAAATTCGAGTTTCCGATTAAAGCATCAAACCGAAACAGTTCCCATTATCAAATTCAAAGATTTGAGTTTGGAAGTTTTTCCTGCGAACATCTTTTGGCGACTCCACTGGGGACACGTTTATGGTTAGCACAAAAATCGGTACTAAAGAGCTAAAAGATATGCACGCTCACTGAGTCGATCAAATCTATTTGAAGGAAGCGAGACGTCATGAGATTCAGACTCAGATTTGGAAGCGATCATGACCAAGAGAGACAAGAACTAACTGTCGCACGAGGGAACTACTATACCTCCCACAGAAGGGAAATCGGTCGATCTCAGAGTCAAAAATTTCAACCAATTCGAAGATGACGATTCGAGTGACGATAATCGTTTTCTATCCTCAAATCCTTCAACATTATCAATGGCCGATTCCGTAACCATGAAGGAATAAGATCATGCATGAAAATCGGCTTGAATATTATGGAGGAGACCAATTGGCGAGAGCCATGAAGACCATGCTTGACGAACAAAAGACTGTTCAAAGAGAGATCACGTCGGATATAAGAAGAAGCCTATTAAGCATAAACGATACTATGTAAAAAGTCATGGCTCAACAAAACATCGCCGAGACTACCATCAAGATGGTTAATCTTGGCTACACACCAGCACAGATCGGCTCGCAAAGAGGGAATGCCGATCAGACGCAACCGATGAATCGATCTTGTATGAAGTACGGTGTTACATATCACAAAAATAATGTGAAACACATAGAGTATTGTGAGGCCAATCACAATAATGCTTCAAGCCGTATACATTATGGTGCAGTTGATCACAATTATGCTTCAAAACACATGAAGTATGGTGTGACCGATCATTTGGCCAATCTGATCAAAACACTGGAGATCACCTCGTCGTGGTATTTGGCCGATCTGATCCAAATGTCGGAGGAGATCACCTCGCCGAATCATTTGGTCGATCTGATAAAAAAGCCGGAGGAAATCACCTCTTTGAATCATTTGGCCGATTTGATCAAAACACCAGAGATCACCTCGACGAATCATTCGGTCGATCTAATGAAAACGCCGGAGGAAATCATCTCTCTGGATCATTTGGCCGATCTGATCCAAAACGGAGGAGGAGATCAGCATTCGAGTTCATTGGCGGGACGACTGCTTGAAGATCGGTCTGATATAATGTTGATCAGCTTTAAAAAGGTGATCAGATTATCAAGAATATTTTATCTCGCCTTTATGTGAGATCAGATTGTCAAAACGCGATAAGGCATATGACTCATTTTTAAGAAGGAATCAAGACGCTGGGGGGCAAGGCCGACTTGGTTTTTATGGATGTCACGGAACACATTATTTGATATCGCCGATCGAAAAGATAAAGAATGGAGTAAGTTCATTCGCCGTTCTGCTAGTGAGACATGACCATTTTGGTTCGCTAGTGAGATCTGATCACTTTGTTCCGCTAGTAAGTAGGTTGCACATCGTCACGCGATTCAGACACAGACTTGGAGTAGATCATGACAAAAGGCGACAAGTCAGGGTTACAACTGCAAAAGGGGACCAACGTACCCTCCGTTGTAACAACGACCGTCGAGTTTCAGCTACAAAAGGGGACCGACGCACCCCTGCTGGGACGACGACCGCATAGTCAAGCATCTAAACCAAGTACATGAGGAGGAGACAAATGATTATGTCTGCGACCTACCTCCCACTCGCCTCTCACTATCACGTGTTGATTTCATAACTGTACATGATTTGGCCGATCACAATGTTTTATATGGAAATCAACACGGTTTATCCATATTTTGAACGAGTTTCAGGGAGCGTGCGTGTCATAGAAAGATGGGATCAAAAAAGCTTTAATACCGAGTTGAAGATCAGCCTAAGAAAGCTTCAGTTCCTAGAAGAAAAAAAACACACCTGCCATGGTCGCACACAAGGTTACACCTACTGCGATCTTCAAAAAATGGTAAGACGACCATGATCGCCAATAATGGTTTACCCATCACGGCTGTCAAGAACGGTAAACACAGAAGAGCAGTGTTTGAAAGAATTTCTAAAGTACGTTGCCCAACGTGCAAAACATGCTTCAAGACGCAGCAATATGTGTGTCGTCAACATCCGAAAACTTTCAAGCCAAAATCTGATCTGCTAGTGACAGTCACACTGGGGGGCAAGAGCTAATCATCCATAATGCAAAAATTTGATGATTAGTAAAATACAAGTCGATCAGGGAGAAAGTTTGCATACTTCCTGAAAATGGTGCGATACGATCAGCAGAATGCATTCACGAGCAAGACCCTACAAGAGTGTTTCATGCAAAGATCGACATATTTACTTAATAATGTTGTGAGCATAATCTTGTTGATCGATCGGCGGCCGATCATTAGTTGTTCACACTTGTGGTAAAACACAATGATCGGCCAAATAAGAGTGCTTTGCGCAAACCTCGACATCTTTACTTAAGATTGTTGTGAGCATAATCTTGTAGATCGATTGGCGGCCGATCATTGGTTGTTCACACTTGTGGTAAAACGCAATAATCGGACAAACAAGAGTGTTTCGTGCAAAAATCTGCATCTTTACTTAAGATTGTTGTGAGCATAATCTTGTTGATCGATCGGCAGCCGATCATTAGTTGTTCACACTTCTGGTAAAACACAATGATCGGCCAAACAAGAATGTTTTGTGCAAAGATCGGCATCTTTACTTAAGATTGTTGTGACCATAATCTTGTTGATCGATCGGCGGACGATCATTAGTTGTTCACACTTGTGGTAAAATGCAATGATCGGCCAAACAAGAGTGTTTCGTGCAAAGATCGACATCTTTACTTAAGATTGTTGTGAGCATAATCTTGTTAGTAGCTGTTTTGAACAGGAAAATTAAACAAACTTCGGCAAAACATGTCGATAAAAAAAAACAGAAATAGTGTTTATGCCGATCCACAAGCCATAAAATAAGTCTAAACATGCCGATCTCGCCGAGACATAAAAATGTCTCACTAAAAATTACGTCTCTTCACCTTACTTGACATTTAGCTAAAAAGACGTGGGGGGCATTATTTACACTTGGCCCAAAAATAGACTTTAAGACAATGGGCTGCCAGTTAGAATGGAGCATAGCGGGCTGAATTGGGATTGGGCCCATAATGGCCATTTTATTATTGTTTTTTTATTAGCTGAGTCAAAGACTTTTAGTCTTATTAGGTTAGAATTTAGTTAAGTCATTGAGTCTTAGTTGTTTTCTTTTTCCTATTATTAGGGGATTTGTCCCTATAAATAGTTATTTTTTGCAAATTAATAAGGACTACACAATTTCATCAAAAAACACAAATCAAAGCTCGGCTTTTCTATCTTAATCTCCGGATTAAACCTTTAACTTAGGAGTAGTTGGAAATCAATGCCGCTTAAGTTTCAGAACCTCCGGAGCGATACTAGTAATTTTAGTTTAATTGGTTACTATTGTTCTTTTATGTGACTTGATTGAAATTCGAGTTTCCGATTAAAGCATTAAACCGAAACAGTTCCCATTATCAAATTTAAAGATTTGAGTTTGGAAGTTTTTCCTGCGAACAATTTAATGCTTATGATAACAGTTTAATAATTTTATTTTGAATTAACTTAAATGTGGTAATTTTTTTCTATTGTTAGAGACAAACAAATATTACATTTTTCTATCATTTATTGAATGTTTTAGAAAACCCATTCTTTGAATATCATACCCACGTGCTATATTTATGATATTCTATAAATTGTGAGGGAATATAATGTAGATATAATTAAATAATTAAATAAAGCTCATATGGAAATATAAAGAGAGAGGAGAAAATGAAATAGTAATAATTGGGCAAAAAGATTTATATACCTTTAAGAATTCAATGAACTTAGCAACCGAAAGAGACTTAAAATAAATTCAAAGTTTAAAATGAGAGTGACACCCAATATTAGTACACAAATAGACATATAAAGTTTGAGTGTTGTTGATTTTTGATGAGTCAATCAAAATCATTAAAAAATATGTTAACTGACCTAATAATTTAAATTATTTTTGCAAAAAATATCAGAATAAATGTATTCTACTTCATTCATTAAATTCTTGAGTCTCAAGGAATTAATGTTATGTTCCTTAGTTAGACAGCTATAATTTTTTTCTCAAGGAATTAATGTTATGTTCCTTAGTTAGACAGCTATAATGTTTTAACATAATATGAACATCATTTCATTAGTGATTATAGTAATGTACAGTACGTAGATCCGTAACTACAATTCATAAAATAAAGAATTACAATCAATAATAAAAAAATTAATCATTCAAACTATATAGCCTCTTCGATATATTTTGTGTGTTTATGACCCCATATTTTAAAATCTTCAATTTTAACCCATTTATTAATTTTCAGTTTTAATTATAGCAGTTTGTTTAAATGGTATTGAAAAAAATCCGAATATGTCATTTAAATTTTTTCATATTGTTTCAATTTATATTTTTATCAAAAAAAATTTCGAACATGCATGAAATAATATGAAGGTTATATTTGAGTTTTTTTTCACTACAAGTTAAATAAAATAATTTAATTGAAACTGAAAATTTGAAATAAACTAATTGAAGACTTTGAAAATTGGAACCACAAAAAAAAAAATTGAAAGTGAAATATTTGTGGATGTTGATTTTGTGTTGAATATTTAAAGAGCTAAGTGCCTTGAGGAATTCTCACATTGCTCGACAGAACCAAGGATCAATTCACCCGTTCAGTTTGGTGCAAAATATCAAAATAGTCATTTTTAGAGGATTTTGGATCAATTAGCTCACAACTTGCGTTTTCGTATTAAAAAACACGCAATTTTCGTTTTCGTATCAAAAAGACCATTTGAACTCAAAAAACATAGTGGATTGACTAATTACAAATTCTAAACCTAATTAATCATAACTTAATACTAACTAAACACAATTGAAACTATATCTAACACTAATTAAACCTAAGTAACTCAATTGGAAACCGCCACCACTGCCACCCTACTGACCGCCGTTGTTCATCCCTAGAAGAAATGAACGATGATCGGTTCATCCCTTTTGAAAGTGATGGATAGCTCTGTTCATTTCAAAAAGGATAAATGGCGGTGGGGGTTAGGAGGGAGTGGAGGCGTACGGCGGTGGGTGGAGGCGGATGATGGGTGGAGAATGAATGGTGGCCGGAGAAAGAAGAAGAATAGAAGAAAAAGAAAAGATCCAATCGGTGGAAAAAGTAGAAGTTTTAAGGCCCAATTGCTGAAAAAAATAAAAGTTTAAGGATCCAATTGCTAAAAAATAGGAATTTAGGGACTAGGAAGGCAAAATTAAAAATAGAGGACCATATAATTACAAATCGTATAATTTAAGAATTCAAAGATAGGTTTAGCCATTTTTAAGGCTTAAATGCACTAAAAATCACAAAATTTCGCGTGTTTTTAGTATTTAATATAATTTTTAATTTTGACATATTTGACATGAAGTTTTCAATTTTTTGCAATTAAGAACATGTGTGCATTTACATTGAAAAATAGTATCATTTACATCCAAAACGACGTCGGTGTTTTTAATTGCAAAATTTTAAAAGTTCATATATATTTTTACCACAATTAAAAAATTATATTAAATATTAAAAATATGTAAAAGTCGGTAATTTGTGGTATTTAAACCATTTTTTAATAACAGTTGATAATTATACTGGAAAACTGAATTGAACATCCGCTAAATACAGGAGATAGGTTTGGCAATGATTTTCTACAACCGCCCACATCATATACATATGCTCCACCATAAATCTCTTTAAATTTCATAAATAAACAAATAAATTAAATTAAATGAATTTAAATGAATTCTTTTTAATAAAATGAATTATTAATTAATTCAAATTTAAATTGAAAATATAGCTTTTAACCAATAATAAGCTGCCCAAGCCAATGGGATATTATCTTCATACTTATCGAAACTTAAGGCTGCTGCCATAGAAACTTCTTGTCTTTGATGATTGACATATCTTCTTTTTGATGTGGTCTTTTTACTTATTTTTAGGTGGTCGCACTTCTTGGTATGTAAAGTTGCCGTTTCTTTGAAACATAAGTCATAAAAATAAAAGGGTTATTCCATAGTACTACAATTTTTATTGTTTTTTACAATTTGAGCATATATTATTATTTATCTCAAATATTAACATAATTTTTTTTATATTTTTAAATTTTAGCATATATCCTGTTTCCGGCCATTGGAATGCAACGTGGCTCGCCGGATTGTCTCGCAAGCGCCAGTATGGCCTTCTCCCTACGACGTTGTTTTGAATTATTCCTACTAAATAACACGAACTACCATTTTTTTTCAAATATTAGCATAATCTTTTAAATATTTTTACATTTTAGCCTAAAATCTATTTCCAGCCATTAGAATCACAGCTAACTCTAACATAACAGCCACAAAATCACAATCATAAGTTCGCAAACTCTAACATCATAGTCGGAAATTCACACCTTAATATCAATACCGTAACATTAGAAGTATAAAATCTTTCAATCAAAACATCCAACAAAATTTTAGAAAAAGATGTCGGAATTAAAAGTCTGATCCACATCAAAACTCTAAATTTAAAAACAAAAAATCAAAATAAGTAAAATAATTAAATTAATTTAGTATTCGATAATTTTTATTATATAAGTGATGTACCTCTGAATTATACGCTTGTTCATAATACCTAACAAATTTTTATAACATAAATTCACAATCCTGCATATGTTATTTTATGATAAATGTGCGTTTATTATTATTAAATGTGCATATTGGATTTCAATAGCCGCAAACGAATTTTAGGCTAAAATTTAAAAATATTTGAAAGGTTATACTAATATTTGAGACAAAATGATGATTCGTGCTATATGGTAGAAATAATTCAAAACGGCGTCGCATAAAGAAGACTATGCTGACACTGACGAGGCAATCCGGCGAGTCATGTTGGATTCCAATGGCCGAAAACGGAACATAAGCTAATAAATAAAAACATTTGAAGAGTTGTGTTAATATTTGAGGCAAATGGTAGTATGTGCTTAAATTGAAAAAAACATTAAAGATTGTGCTATATGGTAGGAATAACCCTAAATAAAATAGGTCTTTTTTTTGAATCTACAAAATTTATTGATATTTTTAAAGTTATTCCCTTTCTAAATTTTTTTTAAGTAATAGAATTATATGAATCTTTTATACTTATATTTAAACCAAATTAGTTATTTCTCTAATATTCAATTTTTCTTCTAAAATATCATGAAAAAACTAAAATAATATTATGATATTAAAAAAATTAAAATTTATTTATTTATTTTCCTGGCCCTTGTGCAGAACAGAACTTATCCATTACCAGATTACCTAACAAAACAGAAGTCATAAATTAGAGGCAGTCGAGAGGGAACACAGAATTGACGGATGCTTCTATCTAATAGTATTAATGCCTGAGTCAGAAGACTGCCAAAATCTTAGCTAGCAAAGATTAATATAACAAAAATTCCTCAACTCCCAATTCTGAATTCCTTGAATTGTCAATATCTACTAAAACAATAATTTAACATAGCAAAAATCTGCTTAAAATATGAAATACATGTAGTAAAAAGTTAATTATTGTTCTATTTTGGTAAATGTAACAACTAAAATAAAATTGATAATATGTACAATTCTTATTAAAAAAATTAACAATAATGTTACTTTGTAAGTCATATATAGTCAAATAGAAAATAAAAAAGATGAACGGTGTAATTTAATTATATAACTCAGTATCATATATTATATTTACGATAGATTAATTTTGGCCGAAAAAAAAGTTATATTTGATTTATAATAACATAAAAAATCGTAAAATTTGATAGAAAATTTCATAAGTTAATGAGTTTTCATCAGTTTGTGGATTAATTTATTATAAAAATAAATAAATAAAAGTTTTATTGTTTTCTACTAATTTTTTCATCTTTTATTTGTTAATTAAATATGAAATAAATTATGAAATTGCTGAAAGTATTGATAATATCACATAATAATGACCAAACAAGATTGACATGGAAATAGGAACTATAAAAAAATGAATTCTAACCATTGCATCTCATATTTAAAATGTGAATATGGATTGAATAATAATTTATAATGCTTAGAATTCAACTGTCAAAATAATTTGGATTAATTATTTCGGACTAATAAATTAATTTGAGTGCTATTATAAAAATTTGACACCTCTGGTCAGCGCAGAACTAAAACTTCATTCCACTCCGGAGTTAATCTTTGATTCACCTCTGACTTTTCAACTTTATGAGCCTAAATTTTCTCTACTCCTATTCCGTTTTTAATTTCCAACGCAAGTTCGGAATAGAGCCTATCCTAGACGTTTAGTGGTTCCGCCACTCCCGTTATCATAATTTTAAATAATAAAATAATACATTTATTAAAATTCAGACACCACTCAATATTTTGTTTTGCTACATGAAAAATAGAGGGACCTCGAGGGCAGTGGGAGCAAGTGCATGGTTGCCCCATATACCCTAGACCCGAACGTCCCTGCATGGAACAGAGTAAACACTTTCAACAAACGAAAACTCAAGCTCTCTCTACTCCTAGTCGACACTAAAATTTGGGATCAAAGATTCGTGAGTTTTCATATCAAATAATTAAATTTTACAAGATTTTATTGTTTAAATGTCATATTATTGTCTCCATAGATAAAGGATTTAAATCCAAATTTCAACATCTGTGGACACCATTATATATCTAAACAAGATAAGATAGATCCTATATAAACTGTACGTGCAGAGAATTTGTCTGCATGTTCCAAATTTTAGGGTTCCTGTTTTCAAACCATTAGCTAACTGTCTCATTACGGGGTCCTCCACATGGAACCTCGCATTGAAATCTGACCAAAACCACACACTCAACTAGCCTAAAATGTGTTAGAATTTGGGACAAAAATCAAAGGATATGGGGATTGGTTTGCCCTAAACATATGGGATTGAGAATTACGTAAAACTAGGGCAAACATGAGTGGACTGATAAACTTTAGCTGTTTATGGTTAAAACATGATAATATGTACGTACTAGTGGCTGGGCTCCTTTTACGTGAAAGAGGGGTCGATGTAGAGATAAGATAGAACTACTTTTAATCCAATTTATTTGTTGGCTGTTAGAGTAGATGTTGGTCAGACTAGATGTTGATGTTGTGACTATCATTATTGGAAAAGGATTTGAATTCCCTCAAGTTCATTTTGAACTTCGGAAGATTATGTTCACGATCTATAACATTTATTATAAAATGAACAGTATAAATCAAAAAAAATATAATTTTAATCAAATTAATTTACAACGTTCATTTTATAATGAACGTTATATATCATGAACATGACCCCTTCAAGTTCAAATGAACTTGAAGGAGTCTCAATTCATTGAAAAATTTATACAACACAACCGGGCATGTTATTCATATAACAAATCAATGGTGTGATAACTATATAGAGAATTAAATGATAAAAAAAAGTAAATATTTAAAAAAATTCTATCGCGAATACTCATTGATTTGTCGTAGAAATGACGTGCCTCAACGGGTTATATGAGATAAATATTCATCATAATTATATATCTTTGTTCAATTGTATTTTAATGATGGAGTGAGACTTTTAAACTTTAAAATATTGATATTTTGGTCCAGCAATTTCATATTTTTAGTTAATCTTTATCAAATAAATAAATAAATAATGATTTTTTATAATTTAAAAATAAACTTTTAATTAAAATCTTAACTTAGTTTAATACTAGTAAAAACATTTATATTTTTATATTTATCAAAAATAAACATTTATATTTTTATTACGGAAGTTCCACGTTTAAAAAAGGAGAATATAACATTGTAAAAAGGATCTATATGGTTAAAAGGACAGTATTAATAATGGAAATTTAGATTAAATTGGTACGTATACCAACCAAAACCGCGGGTCAATCAATCCTGTCTTCTTAATTGCCTCCTAACTCTCATACTGATCGAAGTTGATGTACAATATTGCAAACGACCAAGATATAAAAAAGTTGTTGCATTCTACCCCATTGGCTCTTGCTCTTTGTACCCCAACATTTGTATTATTGTTCAATTTGATCCAAGTCACCGCATATGTATTTCTTTCACATTTAATTGCGAAAGATTGGGGCAATTTTCATGGGTTAAAATTATATTTTTCTAGGAACAATGTCAGAGTAGAGTATTATCGGGTAATTTATGCTAATTGTCATTAAATTATCGCGTCTCTTCTGAAATCGTTTTTAAATTTTAATTTATATTTTAATTGTTTTTAAACTTTTTTTATATTTATAATTGAAAAGGAAGAGCATTTATGGGAGAATTTAAACTCATAACCTTAGTAAAATGTTGTCTAATATTTATATCAATTATTCTTAAATTTTTATTTAATAACTTGACTATCACTGTTATTACTCATATGATGTTTGTCGATTTTAAGGATGTGGTGTGTCAATTAAAATATTATATAAATGCATAAACGTGGCAAACATTAAAAGTTATACGTTTATATAGAGCTTCAGTTATCATACACTACAAGAAATTTTGTTTTTGGCTACAAATACTTTTGCAACTAATTTTTTTTTTCCTGCTAAAATGCCACAATTTTTTGTTGTTGCTATATGTCAATAGTAACAATTTTAGCAATATTAGTAGTAAAAATATCTGCTGCTAATTCTAGTATTTTTTGTAGTAATACCACGTCATTAAAATTAATAGTAATAGTGCATAAATAACTAAAAGAACAGATAAGTTATTAAACATTTAAGAACAACTGGAGTATGAATTAAGATTTGGAAAAGCTTCAAAAAGAAAAAGATGATAGATCAGAGACAATTTGTTTAAGTTATATATCCTAGAAAAACAAAAGAACTGGACTAGCAGTTGAGAATGTTAATAAAATTGTACCCAAAATATAGGTCAAAGAATATTTAAGATGCAAGAATTGTTCATCCGTATAAAATAAATGACAACAAATATAAATTTAGTTGTATTTATCTATATCGCATGTGCTTGTGTCATTTATTTAAGGCTAAATTTTTAAAAATACCAAACTTTTATAATTTTTATCAGTTATAATCAAAACTTTTAAAATTTATAAATATAATCTATTTTGACAAATTATATTTTTTTATAGCCATTTTTGAATCAATTTGATTTTTTATTGTGACTAAACATTTTACTATGACACAAAATGCAAATATTTAATATTTTATTATGATTAAATCTTATATACATGGTTGACATGTTTGCAAAAAAATTGGTTTGATTCGAATTGGCTATAAAAAGAAACATAATTTTTAAAACGGATTATATTTATAAATTTTGAAAGGATGGTCACAATTGACAAAAATAGCAAAAATTTGGTATTTTTTGAAAATTTAACTTTTATTTAATAAGAAAAACTAACACATGCGAAAACAAGGTATGACGTGGATCTTTGCAAATTGAAAGAGAATATGCATGTCTGGTAGTGTTGATCATATTTTTTCATTTTATTTTGATATGAATACAACCGGAGATTAAAAGGATTTGCAAAAATCAAACCAAATTAAACTAGAAAAATCAAACTAAATTAAAATTATAAGAATAAAATGGTCATTGAAAAAGAATAGTCTGACTAGGTTGATATTCTTTAAATATTTAGTTTGATTCACTGGAGATAATTTAAAAATAAAAAAACTAAAAAATCGAACAAATAATAAAAATTTAACTTTTTCAACATAAATGAATGCATGTAAGTATATTCAATTAATAGTTATTTGTCCTCTCAAAAAAATCAATAGTTATTTTAAAAAATATGATTTATGACTGAATTATCTTCTAAAAGTTTTTATAATTTTTATTGATTATTGATTACACATTATTTATAATTTCAAATTTAATTTATATTCTTTAATTATAGCTAAAATAAGTCAATATATTATATTTAGATGAAAAATATGTTAAGTTATTTATTAAATTTGTCCGATGATATTTTTTTAAAACTTTAACGATATAAAATAAAAAATTATCAATCAAATCAAACCGAATTGAATAAATAATTTGGTTGAGCTATAGCTCAATTGAATATTCAACCAATTTTGATTTGTTCGGTCTTACTCCTATTGATTTTATAACGAACCAAACCGACCAATGCACAGGCGACAGCCCTATCCACCATAGATCTGAGAGTATCAATCAAGTCATCTTCTTTTTAATTACATGTTTAAGGCCGACCAAGTAATATTCATATTCCTTATCAACTTTTAAAAGCAATCAATATTGCGGCTATTAATGTAGTATGAACGCAATTCCATCGGTGGAAAAACCAAGTATTACTGTGAAGTATGAACAAGCTCATAGTTTTCACATTTTGTAAAAGGAAGCAGCCCATATAATTCATACGAATACAACCATACTAATTAAGTTATTACTTAATAAATTATTTATAAATTAAATCATGGAGTTAACTTTTTATATCACTAAGCAGAGAATTTATTTTTGATAAATAATAATTAAATTAGGCACAATCATAAATAAATGGAAGGCAAACCCCTTTCTAAAAATAGACAAAAAGGTGCAAAAAAAAAAACGTGAATTGCGGAAAACATCATTTTTCGTATATTCAAAACTCGAAAGCAAGTCTTTATAAAATGTCATCGCCTCTACAAACTCATTCTTGAAAATTATTTCGTTACTTGCCTTTCAAAATTTTCAAATAAGAAAGAAACAAATAGTTTTCCACGAACTATAATATCACTTAACCATCAAAGAACATCAATAACCAAAAAAATGAAAAGATGGAGGCACTTCCCAACTAATCTAACAATGACGAAGAATCAAACACCAAGTTTGAGAAGTAAAACGACAATAAAGAACAATGTGAATACTAAATTCCACCTCCAAAGCAAAACAAACAACCAGAAAAAGATTGATCATTATTTGTCACGACCCATTTTCATGAATCGTGACCGGCGCTAGGGTATGGGTATGGTTGTACCAAAACCCGTAGCAAGTCTTGCGGATAACAACTTAATTATATTTAAAACAATAAACCTGCAGAAAATCACATGCTCGGGGGCAGCCGAGACTTCAGCCTAATCTAGCAGTACATATAAACAGCATATATTTAAAGTACGCTTATCTCAAATAATGTCAATAGCATGGCAAACCATAAACACTGTAATCATGCCATAGCTGATAATATAATAGATGGACCAATCCAACAATCAATAGTCTAAAATATAAACGTATAAGACTAAGACATAAATACTGATACTACTACTGCGGTCTAAGAGTTCAAAAACAGTTTGACTCATTTATTCTGAAATAAAATAAAGAACCTCCGAGAAATGAAGAAACGGAGATCGACCAAACGCTCAAATCATAAACCTGGAAAATTTGGGAAAACAACGGGGTCAGATTTACTGAGTAGAGTTTATATAACCATTTACATTTATTAAGTTAAAAACCTTTAAAACGTTTAATAAAACATTTTCATTATGGATTATCAATGAAACCCTAAACCACAATTCTAAATCCATTGTCGTGTCGGTGAGACGTATCTCAAGAACCGATCCCCGACTATCACTTAATAAATAGTGAGCCCAGGAGACGTATCTTCCACCGGTGCCCTCACTAAGGTGAGACGTATCTCAAACCTACCTCAATACCATAATCATTACCGGTGCGCACGCAGTCCCGATGATGCCCATCGAGTAGCACGTTCCAAATCAAATCCACAATGCCGAAAACAATTCAAAAGCTGCTTATACATATATATTTACAAAATATAACATTTGCTTAATAAAGAGGTAAATAGAGATATAAACTCACTGCTTGCTATTCCACGTGAAACCAGACAAGTTATCTAACTCTGGTTTGCCTCTGAAGTACGAACAGTCGACGAGTCTAAACAAATACAAATAGTTATTAAAAACGGACCCTAACTCTATAGAGTACTAGACACCACATAGGACTAGCACAAACAACAAGTTAAGGTAAAGTCCATCAGAGTAAACGCAATACAAAAACAATTATAACGTCAACAACAAGTCAAGTCTATTGAGTTCCTGCTTTAAACATAACCCGGAAGGGTACAAATAAATAAAAATATTATATCCAATTTAATACTTCCAACGTAGTGAGTCAACTGAGTCATTACATCGCTCGGTTTCTTCTCATATGTCGGGCGACCAATGTCTAACCCGACCCAACCATTTTATCAAAAATATAAACCACATAATATAATTTTCAAAACTATTAATTTTGATAAAATAGCAATCACGGTCAAAACGGAACTCAATAGCTTTAGAAGCAAGTAAAAACAAACGCTTTAAAACTTAAAACATAAATTTAAGAGTTAAAACGTAATTTAGTCAAATTGGCACGTTAAGCCAATAATTAAATTATATTATATTATAAAAATATAAATTATTATTAGATTTTAATTATCAAACAATTCAAATTAAATAAATCAAACAATTTAGGTTAGATTAATCAAATAAAATTTAATACTGTTTTTAAAATTTGAAGGGATCAAATCTGTTTAGGAGTATTATTACTTTTGAAAGAATAAAACAATTGCACCGTGAATTAAGAAAAGAAGGCAAATATTATTTGCGTCTTTTATGCAAAGTGAACAGATTAAGTACTAACCCTATAATAAAAAGGGAAAAATTAACCAGATTGCTAGACTAATATTTAAACAAATTATGACAAGAGAATTGTTAAAATGCGTGCCATGACAAGAATTCATTTAGCCAAAGCCATAAATCATAAAATCAAATGAACCCAACTAATTCTGCAAATCATAATCAGCCCAAGGAAATATAATCTTAATATAACTAGTGGAAAAGTTTATACCTACGGATGACAAATCGATTATGAATAGCACAGCCAAAATTTTGTCTCTTCTTCTTCTTCTTCTTCTTTTTTCGTATTTGTTGTTTGTTTATACATACATAAAAATTAAGAGTCTTTTATATACACTTAGTTAAATTAGGGTTTTATTTAAAATAGATAAAATTCCAACTTTAGCCCTTATTTTGTTATTCTCCTCATTTTATTATTATTTTTATTATTAATGTTATTTTTAATCTAAAAACAAATACAAGCTTACCCTTCATAATTATTTTATTAATAAAGTTATTTTTATAAAAACAAATTAATTATTTTTAAATACATATTATTAGAATTAGAATTCCTCTAGGCATGCCCAACCCCTCTAACGCATATAGCGATTTTTATTTCAAGGCCCAAAGTTGATCCCTTGAAAAATGACATACCGAAAGTCACACAAGCCAAAATACGAATCCGTGAAATCAAAATAACATCAGAAAATTCATCGGAACCAATCAGAAAAAAATACGGGGTGTTACATTATTCAAGGTCCCCTTCTAATCTATAAAGCATTTGAAGAGATTCTATCTTTAGCCAACAACAACATAAAAAAGAGAATTCGAGGAGAAATTTTAAAATGCCAAAAATGCCTAATCACGCTTGGATTAATAGAACTGTTTGCATAAGACAGCTACCTGACCAAATAAGCAGGTCTGTAAATCGATTTTCCAAGCCAACAACATCTATCAGGTTCAATGCCACGACCCAAAATCTCGGGTCGAGACTGGCGTTAGGGATGGGAGTGATAGCTCCAAAACCCGTAGTAAGTCTAAAACCATTATGAATTTTTCGCGTTCAAAGCTATATAATATACATAATACGTTTCCAAAATATCCCGTTAAAAACATTTCTTAACATAAACACATTTTTGAAAACTGTTATTCTAACACTGAAAACTAGGATGTATCTTACTTATCTTATAACATAAGTGGCCCTGTTTCAAACACAATACCAAAACCTTTTATATAATTTTAAACCACTAAAAAACATATGATACTGGTAAACAGTTGTCTTTTATAAAATATCACAACTTTTCAAATATATACATATACATTAGTTCAAATCAGAGTTTATAAGAATAACATGAACTATTGAAACCAAAAAGACAAACTTTTTGATATACCCAATTACTTGCAGCTTTATAGTTAAAGATGATGAATTTCAGAATTATTATGGAAGTCTGACCACGTTGTAACTCTATGAACTTCAGAGGAAAAAAATAGAAATATTTCTGAGTGAGTCTACATGTTTACAAGTGAATATTAAAATCACACATAAGAAATCAGTTATAATAAAAAGTATTACCAAATAATTAATCCAGATGAAACCCTAATCCTCGATTTCCTAATAGACAAACTATAATATGAACCAAAATACAAACACTATAGTTTGATACAGAATATGGACTGTGAATAATGTTACCGACGTCACAATTCTGTATTTGGTATCTAGGCCGTGAATTATGTTACTAACACCTCAGGGTTACCCTTTAAGTCTAGGTCATGAACTATCCATTGCCATTTGACTTAACATAATCATTTTTATTTCTATGACAATCACAAGCTTAATCTAATATCAGTACTAGTGATCACGTAGTCATATTGCCATTCAATAGGAAACATGTTCCAATGGATCTTTATTGGTTCAATTTCATACATAATGCGATTTATCATTTAAATCAATTGAAATTTTACTATTTAAAAGTAAAAAACGTGAACTCATAGAACCAATATTTTCAAAAATATATGTATTGGCAAGTCTGTTAGACACCCTAATGTCCTGATCCGTCAACTTGTCGACTAGCCGAATCTATTACATAATAAAAACGTCATGATATACTTCTAGTATTGACTTTCAGGACTAGAATCGAACTCTAAACATAGCACACAATCAGACATATAGACATATTCCCGATAAATTACTTTAGAAATCTCATGAAAACAATCGCTTATTTTAAAATACTATTCATAACTCTTGATAGTTATGACTTTCTTTCTTTTTTTCTCGTTTTTGAGATATATACTTAACACATCTTTTCTCTAATTGGTTTGAATATCTTATCATTAGGTCGAAGTATCAATTTATTTTTAATAAACGCTACATTCTAGACAATATTAATTCTTCTAATTCGTTAAAACGTCCGTACGCCCGTGTTTATAGCCCATTTAAATAATTTTCGAATAGTTTAGGACGTATCGAACCAAACTAAGGCGAAAGCCCAAAAATTATCCCCTCCCCCGGTTAACCTACTATGCGTGCGCACAACCCCCGAATCTTCATTTCGGGCCTTCTCAGCCTACTTCCGACACTCGAACACGTTCCGAACACTAAAACAACACTCAATCCAATTCAAATTCACGATTAAAATGTTAAACTGCTGCGAATTCGACAATTCGATACGATTAATGTAATTTAATCGAATGTAAACCAATTGGTTTAAAATCGGATCCAAATTATCGATTATTACCTCGTATACGTGCGGATTATCAAAGAAATCATAATCAGAACGCGAGAATCAGCTGAGAATCGACAAAACAACGAAGTTAGGGCTTTGTTTCCTCTATTCATGTGTGAAACAGAGAAGAAAGGAACATGCTATTCATTTGAATGCAAACGGCTAACTTATATTAAGATCATGCCACATTTGTGAAGTGCCATGTCAACTTCTCATTCTCCATGCATGTGAAATTCTATTCTATTAATAATAAAATGACAATTATTTTTACTTTTGAGCTATTTTTTTTGTATAAATAAAAAGTTAAGGCTTCTCTTTTCTGTAATCTTCAGTAATGAAAATTAAGTTTCACAATTCAATATAGTATTAGAGCCTTTGAGCTCTCATTCCTTTTTTCTCTCAAAACAATAATTATTATTTTTCTCAACAAAAAAACAATCATTTTCTAAGTAACCAAACATAAACGTACTTTATGATATCAATGACAAACAACACCAAGTGAAAAAGACATTGTCAAATCTTTTTTCTTGCATCCAAAAGTTGATTTTTATCATAATTTTTTAAATTATAGCAATTACCATATAAGGTAAAAATCTATGAGAATGAATTTAATTTTGAAAAACGAATTCATGTTTGTTGATGGATTAATTCATGTGCCAAATGTCAACGAACCTCTATTATCTGCTCGAAAGAGATGCAACACCATGGTCTTGACATGGTTGTACATGTGAGTCACTCCTACCATATCTGAAAGGCTTAATCACCAAAAAATACCAAACCTATACGTTTTGCGTCAATTATAGCCAAAACTTTAAAAATCACCAGATTTAGCCAAACCTTATATGTTCTGTTTCTTTTTTAGCCATTTTTGAATCGAACCGGTTTTTCTGACACCGTGTCGTCCACGTCACCGCCAACTAAGCAATTGGCTGGCATGACAGCTGAAATATTTAAATAAAGTTTGGCTATAACTGACACAAAAAAATAGGTTTGGTATTTTTTGGGTGAATAAACCTAATTTTAAATTTAAGCCAATTATTAAATTTAATAATTAGTAAATTAATTATATCATTTATGAAATTTATATATATTTAAAAATAATTAATATTTCCTATTTAATACTAATTAAAATTAATTTTAATTTTTATTAAACCTAATTAAATCTAATAAATTTATATTATAATATATTTTAATGAATATGTAATTAAAAAAATGAATTAATGTATTACTTAGAAATTAATATTGAATTGAATTTGGTGAAAAGGTTTAATGTTCATGATGATTTTGAACTTGATTTATTATTTTTTATGTTGTTGAGATCTTTTTATGACTTGATTTAGATAATAAATAAAAGGCTTAATCACATTAAAATGCCAAACGTTTGCGGGAGGGATCAGTTATAGCCAAACGTTTAAAAATCGGCAGATATAGCCAATTTTGACATATTATGATTCTTTTGTAGCCATTCTCGAACCAGACCAATTTTTTTGCCACGGGAGCTGCTTTGTCAGCGCTTATTCATCAAAACGGCGCCGGTTTGCATCATACGTGGCACATTTCAAACCCAGACCGAGCTGGGTGAGATTACAAATGAAATCAAACCTTCATTCCAACCCAGAAGTGAAACAGCGTCGTTTTTGCTGTGTAACTTTATCTTTTATTTACCCTAACATAACTCACCCTCATTCTCAATCTACTTCTCCATTCGCAATCAAACAAAACCCTAACTTTCCTTTTTGATTACTTTTAAAATGTCATCCGTTTCTGAATCTGCTCGTATGGAAAATGTGAACGAAGAGTTTTTCAATCACCCTCCTACTAAAGCCCGCGGCAATTGCAAGCATGGAAGACTTTATCTTTACACCTCTTGGACGAAAGTCAATCCTGGGAGAAGGTTTTGGAGATGCAGCAAGTCTAAAGTAAGTCTGTTAACAAGTTTGTCCTATTAATTGAATTAACCTTCTGAAAATTTGTCCTATAAATTAGGGTAAAATTAGGGTATATTTGTAATTAGGGTTGTGTAGTTATGCTTCATGCTAAGAATTAGGGCTCTTTGAAATATTTGTCAACATTAGGGTTTACTTTGTAATTAGGACTTTTGGTAGTTTGTAATTATGGTTGCTTTTGTAAATTGAAATAGGAATGGTAGGAATTGTAATTCTGTGTTAGATGCTTAATTTGTTTGTCATTTTATGGTACAGACTGCTGATCACTGTGGTGCGTTTCGATGGTACGATGAAGAGGTTTCGATGGAGCATTTATTCAAGTATGGATTTTTACTGGATAAACTCAAAATGATGAGTGATGAGGTGGCTGAAAAGGATATGAAAATTAGAAAGATGGAAGAGGTACGGGATTCTACTGCAAAAATGTTTGAGAAGTTACTTGATGAACGAGATATGCTTATAGAAGAGAATCGAAGGATCAAGGCTAATAATGAAGGTTCGAAAGATTGTGGCAGTTTTTGCAGGATGATAATAAAGTTATTTTGTGTTTATGCTTTATATTTGTTTGTGTTTTCAAGTTCAAACCATGGAACTCGGTTCTTATACTTGCCTTAGTGAAGGTTTTGGTTTGTGTCTTTGTTGTAGGTGAAGTATCTCTGGAATGACAATTGAAGTATTGGCACTAGAAGTGTAGGAAGTATGTAGGATTGTAGGAAGTATGTAGTGCTGTAGGAAGTATGTAGGATTGTAGGAAGTATTTTGTGAAATCTTATATTTGTTTACAAGATGATATGTAATATTTTGTTGACTGTTAAGAATTTTGAATTGTGACCCATCATGTATTGGGGTGTAGGTATTTTGTATTGGTACCAATCTTGTATTGATTGTGGCCAAAACTTTGTACTCGTATTGTGATAATTGCATTATGTATTTTGTCAATTATACTTACTGATCATACTAATTAGTGATAAACCTCATTCTTATCAATAAATAGGCAGGAATGCAGTTGGTGTATTGCAGTTATATTGAAGGCGTTAGTATAGATTTTATTCTTAGAATTTTTGATCATAAACCTCATTATTATCAACAGGTCATTTTTACTGATGTATTGCACATAAGGCTAATGACACTTTACATTCTGCTTTATGGTTGAAAATGCTTGTAATTATTTCAGTTTTTCATTTTTATTAGAAAAATTAACATCATTTTTATCCAGTTTCAAAATAAGTTAATTTTTAACAATTGTATATAAAAAATACCAAAATAAAGTGAAAATACATGTACAAATGGAAACATGACTTATACAAATGGAAACATGAAACTCAAAAGATATGGTTCATTTAAATTTCATACTGCAGCAAACCTGAATTTGAAGAGTTTATGTAGCTTAAAATGCAGAGAAATATTTTTACTACATCGAGTAAGTAAACCTACATATGCCTGTTTCTATATAATTACAAGCATTTACACTATCATACTTGGTGTATGAGTTAGTGATCCCAAAAAATTAAACCTACACATGCTTGTTAGTGTATAATTACAAGCATTTTCAAAAGCAAAAAACCAGCTGCAACCTAGTACATTTAATCTTCATCTTGGAGCTGCAACCCTTTGGAAGTGGAGCCTTTAGGCCTGCCTCTTCCTCTTCTTCCATTGCTGGCCTTAAGTGCAGCAGTCGTAGCACTTGACCCGTAAACAAAATTGACTTTGCCCTTATCAACGGACTGGAGACAAAAAAATAAGGGTCAAATTAAGTAAACAAATTACAACCACAATCAAATAAACAAATCAACTTACCCTACTGTATATACTGCCAGACTCAGTCATGATCCTTAAACCAACACCCTTTCTAACCTGTTTTTGAAAGCAGCCATATCAATAGATTTAAGTTGAAGTCATTCTTTTCTAAAACTACACATCACAGCAAAGATACATAACAACAACCTAAGATCGAACTACACATAATAGATATGACTTGTAATGCTAACCTGACGCTTGTCCCTTTCTATCTGTGCTTTTAGGATAGCATTCGATACTATTTCCTCATTACTCAGACTTGCATACTTGTCTTGTGTAGTAGTATCTCTGGGTTCTCCTGGGGCTGCCTTTCCTTGTTTCTTTAAAGCTGTTTTAGGTGCCTTTCCTTGTTTCTTTGAAGAAGTGGCAGATGCCTTTCCTTTTTTCTTTGAAGCTGTTTCATCCCTTCCCCTAGTCTTGGAAGAAGACGCAATATCATTTCCTTTGGTATTGGTAGAAGCTTTCCCATTCTTCGCTACCCGTGATGGTCTACCCGGTCGACGCTTCAAAAATCATAGCAATAAATCAGTTAACAGGAAGCCCAAACATAAGCATATATTAAAAGAGAACTATAAAACTGTAAGAGTACTATACCTTGGGTGGTATTGGAGCTGGATCTTTGTTAATATTAGGACACGCCCGTATGTTGTGCCCCTCACCACGACAATGTTTACAAGTCATTGCCATTCCGAGCCTTCGATTTGGGTCCTCATCGGCATCTCTCTTTCGCTTCTTTTTTGGTCGGCCCGGCATTTTTCGATATGGTGGGGGTATTATAGGATATCCTTGCACACTTGGCCACATGTTCGAACCATTGATAGGCGGAATAGAAAACTCATATGCCTTCAAGTACATATCTCTCTTGTAACAGTCATCGACATACTCGTCAATGTTATATCGCATGAAATTTATGCAAGAAATTGCATGACTACACGGTATACCGGTTAACTCCCAAGCTCTGCAGGTGCATGTTTTTTCCCTGAGGTCAACCACAAACTGGTATTCACCACACTTCACTTGAAATGATCCTTTTGCTGGTGTTGCACTGCAGAATCTTGTAGCTTTCTGATTCTTGTCTATCTTGCCTCTAATTCTTGGACAAAGATCCTCATGATGTTGCACCATCAACTCATTCTTCTTGTACATTCTTTCCATTAATGAAGTACGAATATCTTCGAGCATATGGATGGCTTGCAGCTGGCGAGCCTTGCAGATGTATCCGTTAAAGGTCTCGACTAAATTGCTGGTTATTGCATCACACAACGGCCTTATTCTTATAAATGCCTTGCAAAAGACAACTGGACTTTGACGAATAAAATCCACATGTGCCTGTCCACTTTCCTTTTCTAACAAATCCAAGTGCTTTTTGTACTCCGTCTCATTCGTAGCATTCACAGCATTCCAGAATATCCTCTTCAACTCGGGACCCTTATGATTCTTTTTCCAATTTGCGTAAATGTGGCGCGCACAGTTTCTATGCTCAGCATTCGGAACTCGGCTGGAAATAGCATTACTCAAGCCCTGTTAATCAGCCATTTGATAAGTTAATAAGTTACTCAAGCTCTAAATGGCAAAAATTTCACACCAGCAGTACTTCCAGCAAATAGAACCATGTCATTCGAGCATCTTATGATCACAAGATTCATTGGGCGTCTAATTGATTTATCACTGTGTTTAAACCTCACAAACACTTCTAATGTGAGGCTCTAATAAGCAGTGAGCATATAATGCAACTGTGTCATTTTTAAGCATTTTTTTTATTTTCCTGTTAACCAATTTTGTAAGCATAATATACAAAATGCATTAAGGTACATGACAACAATAAGTATTTAGAAGCCAATTAAAATTAGAGTTTTATCGTATAGATAAATTCAATGTATAAACAAACATGTAAATTAGTTCCACATTAAAGACCACATACAAAAGATTAATTGTGTACTGTTAGTTTCTAAACATAAGAATGACTAAAAAAACTAAAACTCCTAATTAATATTGACCAATTGAAGTCAGTTGACCTTATTTTGTCATCATTTCCTAACACATCACCCCCTGTAACATTTCAAACTCACTTCATTAAACCCATATTAATGCATCCTTAAGAAAAATGTTATACTATGCCCGTAAGCTGCAATGGAAGAACAAAGTATAGTATAGACAGAATCTAACAAATTTAAGAAAGACCAAACATCAATTTATTGCATAATTACTTCAAGTTCTCCTTTTATTCTAGTGTCTTAATCATATCATACAATTTAACAAATAAACATATCTAAATAGATTACCACAATTAAAGCATGAAATTAACAAAATTAAAAATTTATCATTACCTTTTGTTGGTCACTAACAAGTGTCAACCCCATTCCATCATCATACCCTAGATCATCCATCAACATTCCGAGAAACCAAGTCCATGTCGCTTCATTTTCAGCTTCCACAATGGCCCAAGCGACGGGAAACATCTGGTCGTTCCCATCACGTGCTACTGCACTTAGTAGCGCTCCAACAATAATAGTTTTCAGAAAACAGCCATCAAGGCACAAAATAGGTCTGCACCCAGCCAAATAACCTTTTCTTAAGCCGGAGAATCCAACGTAATACCTCTGAAATATAGGAGCTCCATTACCCGGATTAATTATGAAAAAAAACCTAAACATCCCTTCCTTATCCACCCTTTTAAGCTCAGCATCATAAGATCGAAACAGCGCATAGTGGGTCTCGAGAGACCCCCTAATAATCTCCATAGCAATTTCCCTCGATCTATAGCAAGTAGACTTTGATACGATAAGGCCATTGAATTTCTCCTTTATATCGAACATCATATCATTGCCTCCGTACACAGGATTTCTCCGAAATTTCTGAATAAATTCCTTAGCAACCCAATCTGCTGTAGCTTGCCTGTTTACTATAGCTCTCTGACAGGTATGTTTTTTCTTCAACCGTGTAATCCGGAATGTTTTCTCACAGCCTATCTTTGATGCATACAACCTCCAAGGGCAACCAATGCTACAAATACTCTCCACTCTATCTTTAGCACTCCTAACCCACCTAATATTATGTCCATTCCACACCGCCCATTCTTGTACAGCACGCCTGCATTGTTCTCTGGTTGTAAACAGCATACCAACCTCAAACTTTAGCTCCTCGTGTTTGCACTTAGGGTTGTAGAATATATGCTTACGCTTTTTCTTCTTCCTAATCTCCAAATCACCCTCATCGCTACTTGATGGTGTTACTAACCCATCATCAGACTCCGCATAGTCACTCCCAATCCGTTCACCTTCAACATGTGAGTCTGCATTTTCATAAATTCCACCAAATTGCAGGTCGTCATCATCATAAACACCACCCGGGGTTTCAAGCAGCTCATCCAACCCTAAACCATTAATACTATCCACCCACGACGTCCGAAATGTTCGATTATTTTTCCTAGCTTCAATGCACTCTTCGTCAGACTCGTTTGTGCCTATCAAATCATCATCTGTCTCTTCTTCATCATCACCCATGTACATCATTTCATCCTCAATATTTGCTTCAGGCTGGACATTTGCTTCATGTTGGACATTTGCGTCTGGCTGGGCATTTACGTCTTCCTCTAAATCTGCATCTACAATATCATCTATCTGCCTAAATAACTCCTCTAAATCTTCATTAATATGTGAACCAGCAATTGTCTCATTTTGTTTCCCACCTTGTTCAGCTGCACCATCTTTACACTCTATGAACATTTTTGCAAACCCAAACTCCGCTACTTCGGTAAAAAACTGTATCACATCAGCGTCGTTCTTCAAAATAGTTAAGTTTTCCCAATCACCTATTGGTACATAACACCCTATTTTGCTCACACTTCTATACCCCATTTTTTTGACCCTACTTACTATAGTACTGTAGGATAAATCTCCATCAGAGAACCATGAATTCTGCAAGTAGCGACCACTATTGTATATCCATGTCACTGGTTCTTCTTCGCTCATTTTAACATCAACCCATACTTCCACTGAAAATCTGAAATTTAAGAAAAAATAAGTTAAAAATAGATTGTTGATTCTGTTATAGAAAAGACTATGGATGAAACATTATCCTAAAACCAATATCAAATGAGTAATTGCAAAAAGTCCTAATTATTTAACTCTAATTTTCACATTAGAAATTATAAATCCCTAATTGTAAAAAAAATCCTAATTATTTAACCCTGGTTTGCATACCACAAACTACAAATCCCAACTTGTAGAAACACAAAGTTCTAATTATTCAACCCTAATTTTAATTTCAGAAATTATAAATTTCTAATTGTATAAAATAACCTCATAATTTAACCCTAATTTGATATCTGAAATTACAAATCTTTATTAACTTACCTAGACTCCGTTGGTCTTCCTTCCGCCATCGACGCAAAAAGCAGTGTTGAGTTTAGAAAAGCCTTCGAATATTCAAAGTAAATAAACAGAGCATAAGTACAAGGAGGGTGGACTCGTACAAATCAGGGTACGAAAGGAATGGTTGTCTCAGCCATTGTTAGGGTTTTTTTTTTACGGCGAATGAAGAAGAAGATTGTTAATGAGGGTGAGTTATGTTAGGGTAAAAGATAAAGTTACAAAGCAAAAATAAAACGCAGCGTTTAATTTTTGGTGCAAAGGAATGGAAAACGACGCTGTTTCACTTCTGGGTTGGAATGAAGGTTTGATTTCATTTGTAATCTCACCCAGCTCGGTCTGGGTTTGAAATGTGCCACGTATGATGCAAACCGGCGCCGTTTTGATGAATAAGCGCTGACAAAGCAGCTCCCGTGGCAAAAAAATTGGTCTGGTTCGAGAATGGCTACAAAAGAATCATAATATGTCAAAATTGGCTATATCTGCCGATTTTTAAACGTTTGGCTATAACTGATCCCTCCCGCAAACGTTTGGCATTTTAATGTGATTAAGCCTAAATAAAATAGTTATATATAAATTAAGGTAAGTTTTTGGATATGCCGAGTAAAATGACATGTGTTTATGCTTATAAACATCATGATATATATTAATTACACCACAATGAGCTTCAATTTTTTAAAAAAACAAATAAAAAAATAATTACACTCGTCCTTTAAATAAGCAGTCTATTCAGTGATTATTTTTATGTTTATGTGTGTATAGTTGAATTATGAACACTGTCGTATGTTTGTTGTGTATATTACTCTCAGATTGTTCGTCGGAAGACGAACAATTGAGTCTCAAACGGCGGCGGTGTCAAAGAACCGACGAATGGAATTTAAAAAAAATAAATATTAAGATGAATATGACATTTTTTATTTTTAATAGAATTTAAATTAATTATATATCCATCAAATATGTAAAAAAAATTATTAAAATTATTAAAATTTAATAAAAAATAAATTAATTTTAATTAGCGTTATATTAATTTTTAAATATATATGAATTTTATTATAATATAAATTAATCATTTTATTATTTAATTTTAAAATTAGTTTTATTTACCAAAAAATACCAAACCTATGCATTTTGTGTCAGTTATAGCCAAACCTTATTTAAATATTTCAGCTGACATGGCAGCCAATTGCTTAGTTGGCGGTGACGTGGACGACATGGTGTCAGAAAAACCGGTTCGATTCAAAAATGGCTAAAAAAGAAACAGAACATATAAGGTTTGGCTAAATCTGGTGATTTTTAAAGGTTTGGCTATAATTGACACAAGACGTATAAATTTGGCATTTTTTGGTGATTAAGCCTATCTGAAAGCATATCTTGTTTCGACTCTAATTTTGATATTTTGATAGATTTAAAAGATCGTTTCTCTTAAGAAGATACATGTAGGGTTGGTGATATATGCTTTTCATCAAAATTCATTCTTATATTAAATTTTATACACATTTGAAGTCTTTCTTGGGGGAATTAATTAGTTCAAGGCTTTTTTTGTGTGTGGGTGTACCCTAAAGTGTGGTTGCAATGCTTTAGCTATTGTTTTAAAAAACCAAACCGGTGAGGTTATCAGTTTCCGGTTCAACCAGTTTAGTACATTTTAATAAAGTAAAAAAATTCGAATTACCGACAGATTTTTGGTATTTGACAGATTTTCTCATTACTTATTCTCGTTGTCCGGTTCAACCTCTGATTCAACCTTCTATTTTTTACTGATGTCATCCGGTTCGATCCAGTTCAACCACAAATTCCATGCTTTAAATTTTTTAACCAGACCACTAGCTGGTTCCCTGTTCGACTGGCTGGTCTGGTCCAGTTATTAAAACACTCACTCTAGCATTAGTAAGGCAAAATCATTCTAGTGATTAAGTGATTAAGTTCCTAAAGAGATTGAATGATAGATTTAGCAATGTCAGCCAATAAATCTTAATGATATAACCTCTTCCCCTATCAACAAGTTTTTTGCAATGATCATTTAAAATGGAAGGAAAATTACATGTAATACTAACATGAGAAATATAGTGGATTCAAGTGTTATGTTTATAAAGGGATACGTTCAACAATTAAATGCAGACTATGATGAATCTGGAGATCAATTTGGTTTCGATTATGAACCTAATGTTTGATATGCAAAGGGAAGGGAATATTTCAAATGAAATATCAATTACAGAAAGATCGGGTAATTCTTCTATATTAGGAGTGAAACCTAAACTTTATTCTCATTTTGGATTTATAAGGCATACGATGGACATTTGCTATAAAAACATGGTTATGCACCAGGTTATCAACCAAGTTACTAGTCAAATCAAAATTGATAATACATGTAAAAATCAAGTGGAGTTTGAAGGATTTGGGTCTATGGATGTGAATAATAACAATAATAATGTTGATAGCATAATTTCTTTTACACCTCCAGGAACATTTTCTCATTTACAGCAGAACAATGCTAGAAACTAATGGTTTTGATTCAATATGATGCATATGAATCTTCTTCTAAGATTGGTTCTGCTCGTATCAATGCAATGTCTGTTAATTTTCAACTGTCATATGAGACAGCTGAAAGTATGTCACATTGTCTTTTTACTTCAATATCTTGTAAGAACAAGTGGATCTTGGATACCAGTTTGTCTCTCTCTTTTATTCAAGTCTTTTACTTATGTTAATGTGCATGCAAAGTTTTAACTGATCAATTTTTTTTCAAAGATAGATTCATAGATGAGATTAAAGTATAATATGAAAGTCATTAACAACCAACCATATGAACTTTCAAAACTCTAATCAACCAACAAAATACATATGAAGCTATAAAAAAAACAAATAAAAGATTAATCGCAAGAAAATAAATTAAGCCGAAATTCCGTAAAACTTAAACACGGCACTTTGTCCGAGATGCGGGGTCTTAATTCTTTAGACCCATTCAATTACACCATGAAATCGCTTGCTCCTTAAACTCCATCCGCATCGTCAATATGAATCCAACAAGATAGATCTAAAAATAACATTAGAAAGCACCAACACATAATTTAAATCAAAGACAAACAAATAATAAGACTTCTAATTAACACTTCAGTTTTAGAGTCTGAAAATACCACTAGTTAAAATTAAAAAGTGATTTCCAACCCCTAAAAAACCACTTCCTCTACGAAAATAGTTTCTTCAAAATACCAAAATCAAGAATTTTATTTTTTCTTCTTTATAAATTGAAGATCTTAAAACCATTTAAGGAACCCAAAAAATTTGATCGGGTTAAAGATCTTTCCAACCATTTAAGAAGGGAAAAAACTCATAACTCTAGATATTTGAAGAAAATCACAAGAAAAATTAGAAGGTGGTTTTCCATCCCTTAAAAAACTACCTCCTTTTAAAAGATTGTTTTTTCAAATTACTAGAATATAAGAGATCTACAAATAAAAAAATTTATTATAAAAATAAGCTAATTGAATTTTATTAGGAAGTGAAGGAAAGAAAAATAAAGGAATGGAGGAGGCGGTTCTCCGGCTAAAAGGCAAAAAATAATGGTTTTTAGTTTTGTCAACTTATTCCTATGGCAAATATTAAGAAAGTACATTTATCTTACAGATTAAACTTGAGATTAGCAAACAAGTTAATGGATGGTCCATGAATGACTTTGATTCTTCTTCAAAATCTTGTTTTATTCAACTGACTTCGAAAAAAAAAAATTACATTTTGCTGTAAAACCAGTTTTCAGAATCCGAATATAATAAAGTAGCTAAGACCAAAGAAAAGTTTAATCTATTTAGAGATCCTTGTACTTTACACTTTTTTTTTGTAAATTTTTATATTTTATTTTCGTATTATTTGATCCCTCTATTCACCTATTTTCGATTTTTAGGTCCTTTTTGAGCTTTTCTCCAATACCTATACACATTGATTCTAATGTCAATTTATTTTAATTACAAGCTTGTGATGTATGCAATTTTGGTAAACAAAAATATTATATTTCCTTATTAATATTTATAACAGTAAATTTGTTTTAAATTTACTGCATGTGAATATTTGAGCTTCGGTTTATGTTTGTTCTATGATAAGAATACATGTATTTTTTTCATAATCGTAAATGATTTTTCCAGATGTACTTCGTCTTTTTTATGAAGCATAAATTAGAAACAAGAGAGATATCATATTACTTTAGCATTATAAAATTTAAAATATAAAAATATATAAAAATTTAATTTTTTAGCACCATTAAATCTTTTTATTATTTCATCATTGTAATTTTTTCTTTTTTGAAAATTTTCATCATTGAATTTCATCTAATTACTTTTTCGCTCGCCGATGCAAAAAAATTGTGTTAATTTCTTGGTGCCCCTACAATACATGCTCCAATCATATATCTACTTTACAATACATATTGGCTTAATATATAATTTGACCCCTGAACTTGTACCCTTTTACCCATCTAACCCCTAAATTTAACGTCTCACCTATCGAACCTCTGAAGTTGTTAAATAATCCGATTTAACCCCTGAACTTGATAAATAAGTAAGTATTGAACCCTTCGTGTCCACCTGTCACTTGAAACGTTCTAGAAAAAATTATGTACGGAGGGGTTAAATGTTTACGTATTTATCAAGTTCGGGGGTCAAATCGGGTTATTTAACAAGTTCAGGGGTTCGATAGGTGAGACGTTAAGTTTGGAGATTAGATGGGTAAAAGGGTACAAATTCAGGGGTCAAACTATGTATTCAGCCATACATATTCATGCACCCAAAACATTGATAAGATATGATTTTTCTATATAAAAAAGGAGAAGGCAAATTAGGTAATTCCGTTGCTTATATAAGATATTAATTAATGTATATATAAAATAGCTTTAATTTTTTTATCATTTTAGAAGAATAAAATAGTCACCAATTATAGCTACTACTCAACCTCCTAATAGCATAACCTTTTTAATTATTTTTTTCTTTCTTGAAACTGGATAAATACAATTAAATAAAAGTATGAGTTAGCAATAACCAAATAAATATTAGTCAAGGGTCAGGCTAGCTCTAACAATAACAATAATAAAACAATATTATCAACTAATTAATGTGCACGTACGCCCACATCATCAAGAATCAGTTGGTACAGCATGCAATTGAGAAGTTCTTTAGTATTTATTTTGATGATTGAAACGAATATTTCATATGAATGAAAATAAAAAAAACAAAGTTGATAAATATATAAAATAACAATGACATTGGACATAACGTCGCTAACACATGACCTTCTAGCAAATTGGTTCGATTCCGAAGTTGACTTTTCTAAAAAAATTAAATTAGCAAAAAAAATTGAAGAAAATTTAAAAAAGAGCTGACAAATTTTTAGGTAAGCTTTTGTATTTTAGGAACAAAAAGTATCATATTATTTAGTCTTAATTCTTGGTGTTCTTTATTTTTAAAAATGATATATTATGTCTTCACTCTTGTGAGGAAGACATTCTTTATTGCTTAAATGTTTGATTAACGAATATGATAATCACTTACAGTAATTATCACCAAATACTTATTATAACATGCATTGACTTGCAAATAAGGACGGTATTTTTTTTATATTATATAATACAGCTTAGTTTAAGAACAGGATTATACTATAATTATTCTTCTCAAAGACTAAAACAGATTATACTATAATTAAAAGCGAAATAAATCTAACATAAATTCTTTAAAAATATTACTACAATTTTACCAAGTTATAGGAATGAAATTTTAGCTAGTTAAAATAGTTTTCATTCATCTAATATTTAATTTCAGAAGTTACTGAAAATTCATGATATTTTAGTTTAATGACTAAATTTTAATTTCTTCATGATACTTGATTTCATGTTAACCGTTGCCTGCAGACAATTACTGTTAAACTATTATCAAAGTATAGTTTGATCCATAAAAAAGATTCTGTATATTTAGATATTTTTTAACTTTTTAAAAAGTCTATTATTTAATAGATTTCTGTATTTTTCTGTTTAATGAGCTTTTTTATAAATTTAAATTATAAGTGTGTTGCTCGGTCGCCATTAAATAATAATTGCCACATCATATTTTACATGTTTAAGAATTTCCAAATGAAAATAATAAAAGACCCATGTACTTTTTAGTTATTATTTATATGGTATCTTTTAAATTAGTTTTTTTATTTAATAAACTCTTGTTCCCACCCGTGTTCATACTAATTAAGTTCAGGGTACATTTTTTCTCCATCCAAAAGAAAAATTTAAAATAAATTAGATAGTACTAGAACTAGATAAAAAATAAAATTTTATTAAATTATCCAATAAATAAAAAAATTAAAATAATAGACTTAAGATTTTTTTTTATATAATTGAAGAAGTGGTGAGAATTTATGAAAAAAAATTGAATCCACGACCTATTATTAATTTGTGTATTATGATTTCGCTGAAATTAAAATTCAACCAATTATAGGTCCTGACTCGTGCTGATTTCCAAAGTTTCATTAATTTCATTAGAAATAAAATATTTTCTCAAATTTTATAGTGGCTAATTAATTAGAAATTGAAATATTTAAACCATAAAGGGATAATAAAATTAAATATATAATACCAATTAGTTATAATTCAGATATAAATACTTAATAAAAATCTGCTAGTTTGTGAACGTAATTAGTCTAACACTCTTCCTCTCCGATTACAAAAGAAAAAAAGTATGTACATCAAAATTAATGTTGACTTCAAGTTAGTGATATAATTATGTATCAATAGAGTTAAGAATCAGATGCATGCATTATAAAGCATTATTATGCAAATGTCAAATCAATTTTTATTCATTGATACTATAATTATGTGCGAATTTAATATAGACAACATCCAACAAATTCAAAATAGCATCCGATGGACGCTTCAAAAGAAGTTTTGATACATTCAACATTAAAATATTGAAATTAAATATTCCTATTTATAAATAGTGAAAATATATACTCCATTCTTCCTATAAATATAAAAAAATTGATATTTTTTAGGAACACTAAATTAATAAAAATTATTAATATTGCATAATTTTTTTATTAAATTTTGAAATAATCTTAAAGTTCATTTTAATTAATAAATTCTAAAGAATCTATTGGAAATGTCAATACTATTTTATAATTATTAATAAATTTTATTAAAAATTTAAATAAGAGCATTTAATATAACTAAATATATATATATTTCTATATTTTAAGATGAAAATTGGACAACTCAAAATAAAAATATTAATACATATAAAACAGAGAGAATATAAAAAATAATTGTATCCTTCTAATAAATGTAAATCACAGTTATGAATTAGTTGGACTCCATCAGTCCAATCTGATTTTTAATAAGCAAAATAAATTTATATATTCATAATTGTAATCACATTTGATAAAAATAATTTTGTTAATTAGTTTTAAGACTTCTTTGCTTCCAACTAGGTCGTGGATTCAATTCCTCCCACAAGCGCTTCCCCCTCCCCAAATTATCAAAAAAAAAAAAAATTAAAATCCGATTCTGTATCTTAAGTTCTTTTTATGGTAAATTAGTTTATAATAAAAGTATTTTCTAATTTCTATAATAATATAAATATTTTTCATAATAGCTTATCAAATAAGATAAATGATATTTTAAGATTTATTTTTAATTATAAAATAATTTATCATAAAAATAAGTTAAAAGATTTTTTTATCAAACATATTCTTTTTTTTTAGTGTCCTTCAATTTTATAAAATTTATCATAAGAATAAGTCAAATAGACTAAAATATGTTTTCTTGTCAATCATTATTCATATCCCAACGTTAGAATATTATAAATAACTTTTAGAGGAAATATATAGGATATAATTTTATCTTTCTAATACATTTATTTATCGCGGTTATGAATTAGTTAGAGGAAAATATAAGTTTAAGTAGGTAAATAAATTTATATATTCACAATTATAATTAAATTGAAAAATATATCTTCAAAAAATAATAGTGGCAATATGATCTGTTAATTTTATAAATTTTAATAATTATATATATAGAAGCCAAATAAAAAGTAAAAAGTCTAATTAATAAACTATGATATAATATTGTAAGTTATTTTTATAATAATTTAGTCTATATTTGAAGATTTTTATACCATTTTAATAATATTAAAAATACTTTAATGATAATACATACATATAAATGAATATTAAATTTTATGTTGTTTTTAATTGTGGACTATTTATCCTAAAATATATTAAACGACTAATAAATTATTATTTTTGTCTATTTTTTATTTACTATTTTGAATTTTACTATCAGGATCTATAAAATTGACAGACTAGAGTTAAAATTATTTAATAAGAATATTGATATTATTTAATCCTAGTGGTTAATATATAAAATTATTTTAGCTTATAAATACTAAAGTATCGTCCACCCAGGCAATGGTTATAATTATTGTTTTCTATGAATATTCTATTTCTTTTAAAACAATTTATTCTTTTTGTGAGTGAGATGGATGGATTAGGGTGGAGATAATAATTTTGAGCAAATAATTGGTGTGTCTATGTCTTTAATGTAGAGGATATTCTATTCTACTTTGGGACATAATAAATAATTGGTACTTCCTACTAATATTCTCCTCCTACTATTCCTCTTCCTAAAGAAGCTACTCATATCATAAGATGCTTTTTTCATTTGATTCTCTTTTTAAATTGGTCCTTAACGCCTTCAAATACCCTCTGCCCACTTTAAATTTATGCTGTAAAACAAACGGTAATTTTGATCGACGGTTTCCGAACTTTCCTCTCTTTCGCTCGACCGTTCTTAATATTTAAATGTATCTCAAGTGCCTAAGCACTTTGAATTTATATATATCCCGATCATTTTTTCGTCGACTTTTTTAATACCGTCGAATTTTATTGAAGTGACATGTACCTTGTAATCAATGTTATTAAAATTATTAAATTAATAAATTACTTGTTGCATATTGAACGCTAAACCATATCAACGAAATTTGATGATATTAAAGAAAATTGACTACAAGGATAGTTGGAATATAAGTAATTAAGTTTGAAGCACAAGAACCGTTTGGATACGTTTTAAACTTTAGTAACAATTAAGGTACATTTTAAAATTGAAGGAAATCGAATAAAGTTGGGAGAACGTTAGTAAAAATTATCCTAAAATAAAGACTAAACTTATTCAAAAGTTCAAATATATTGTTAATTTTTATTTTATATGGTCTTTACTTTCATTTTTAAAGGGTCTCTTTAATGTTAATTATATGTATTTGTAGTTCTTGTTTGAACCAAATTACTAAACATGTTATCGTTTCATATAAATTAGAACTGTGATGTTTAACATAAAAATGAATACAAATACAAACAATGGCAGTAAAGAATTCTTAGAAGTTAAAAAAATTAATTCAATCCAAGTTCATTTAAGTTATAAATTTCATAAACTTTTTGGTGCCGGGAAGAAAAGCAGTTCTTTTATTGTGTCAATTTCTCAAAGACTTAAGCGGCAATATGCCCTCTGAACATGCAAGCAATGGGCAATTAATATATATATTAACTTTGTGGGCAAATCAGTACACGAACTTGATGATTATGGGCAATTTGTCCCATTTTGGCAATTTGCCCCCTCAATTTGTAAGTTAATTGTTTCTTAAATTGGCCATTTGCCCCCTTAACTTGTAAGTTAATTTGCCAAAATGGGATAATTGTCCATAATCAACAAGTTCGTATACTGATTTGCCAACAAAGTTAATTTGTGTGCTAATTGCCCATTACTTACAAGTTGAAGGGTCAAATTGCTATTTAAGTCATTTCTCAAATTGTACCAACTTTGTTGATGCTTGATTTAGATGTTTAAAGGTGAGAAAATTTAAAATTGATCATGAGATCATTAAAATTTAAAATTTAAATAAGATTGTTAGAAAATTATTATTCTTTTAATTGTCAACTCTTTCTATATTAAAATTGGAAAAAAGTATAAAATTTAAAATCCAGCAAAATACAATTGCGAATGTAATATGAGACATCTTTCATAATCTCTCTAACATTACACACCTATAAAATATTGATAAAAATGTTTTGTTCCGTACTATTTCCAAAAATAATTGATAACAATAATAATGGGGATTTTATTAAAATATCAAAAATAATTTTAATAATCATGATATAGATTTATTTAAAAAGAGCAAAAGAGATGGATGTGATCTATTGTAAGAGTTGTCTAATTCTCAGACGCAATATTTCTTTTACAATTTAGCCTATAATTCAAAATCATGAGATGGAACTGTAAAGATAACAAACTAAAATGGTTTACGAAGATGGTGATATATAATTTCAAGGGCAAATTACTCTAAGGCCTTCCACGTTTATCATAATTTACAGTTTGTTATCTTTTATTTAAAAGTTAAACGATTTGGTATCTCAGTTTTAATTTTTTTGAATACTTACAACCTTCTGCGAAATATCTGTACCAAATCATCAACGGAATAAAATGTGAGGTATCAAATCGTTAACATAATTGAAAGTGAGGTACCAAATTATTAATATAATTAAAAGTGAGATACCAAATCATTTGAAAGTGAATATCAAATTATTATAATAGAACTAACAGAAGCCCCTAACTATTGACGGAATTAAAACCGAAGTATCAAATCGTTTGATTTTCAAATAATAATTACCAAACTGTGAATTATGACAAATGTGAGGGATATTAGAGTAATTTGCTTTAATTTCAATACATGAGAATACGAGTGTCTAGCAACATGCGCAAAAGCTTCGAATTCTAAAAATTGCATTAATTTCAGTTCTAATTACGAGCTACTTGTTTTATAATTAAAATTTAAGTTACAGATCATACTATGAAAATAGAAACATTAAATAGATCGAAAGATAAAAATATTTATTCATGTGTAATGGAAATTGCATCAATAAAAATATAATCACTGTATTCAAACGTAAACAATCAACAAGAGTCTTAATCTGTGAAATAATAGAAATAACTTTCATGATGGATTTTTACATTTTTCATTTATCTAGCTAACCTAAATAACTCACTTTAATGGAAAACAATAACAATAGGAGGATATTTTACCAACTCTGCTTCTTTGGATTTTAATTTCAGTTGATCACGAAAATAAGCACCTGAAAATTTCAAATTGACCTAAAATTTAAACTTGGTTTATTACTTATTAATAATTAGCTTAAGAATAGTGAATAACTTGCCAAAATTTCCATGCCATACTGTATCCAGGTTTGGACGGAGAAAATTATACAATACAACCGTTGCATCATATCATTCGTGCAACAAACCAACAGTGCGCTAGTCACGTGGAAAATTAAATGATAAAAAAATTAATCATAATTAAAAAAATATCACAAATGCTCATTTGATAATTATAAAGACATGACGCAACGGTTGTATGTGATTATAAACACTCTTAGACAGGTGAAGCATGTTTAGACTAACGTATACTTTAGCTGCGGCTACGATTTTTCTTTTAAATATAAATAATTTTTTTATAAATAATAATAGATATATAGTAAATTTTAGAGAGATATTAAGTTATAGTGAACTAAAAATTATACCACACTGAAAAAATACTTTTTGTTTAAATGTCTCTTTCAGTACACAAGTCACATCCTAGAATTGCAAGCATGCCTGTGACCACCGAAAACTTTTCCCGTGTGGTCCTCGGAATATGACTCTTATATAGTATAGATTCAACTTCTAAGAAAATTTGCATCATTTTTACTGTTGTTTTCAATGCCAAAATTACAATTTGATACCCGATTTTGATGGAGTGTCCATGTGATAGTATATATCTTTATGTTGCATGTAAATAAAAACGTTGAAAAAAAAAGGCTTAATGCCTTAAAAAACCTCGACCTTTCATTCTCTTTTCAATCCTACCCTTATGTTAAAAATTTGTCTATTTTATCCCAGTTTGCATCTTTTCATTTCAATTGTGCCCTGAAGTATAAAATTGATCTTTATTTATTTGACAAAAGTTCAATAAATTTTATTAAAAATGGTCAATTTAATATAAAAAGTTAATATAATGCAAAAAGGGTCAATTTAGAGAATTTTTGCCAAATAAAAAAAAGGTCAATTTTATGATTTATGGTACAATTGAAATGAAAAAAATGCAAAATAGGGTAAAATTGACAGATTTACAACGTCAGGGTAGGATTGAAAAAGTGATGAAAGGTCGGGATTTTTTAAGACATTAAACCCAAAAAAATGATAGAATGTAGTATTTTATAAAAATAGATTATATAAATAAGATAAAATAATTTATATATTTATAATTTTAATTTATTTAGTATTTATTTTTAAAATGTTGGACACAGTGGTTTGATAATTTGACGAGTTGAGACAATTATTTCAAATCTCAAATTCAATTAAACTTATAGAGTTTCTCTTTACCAACTGGACTAATCAAATAAATACACATAAATAATTTATGTCGGATTAAACACATTCTTAATATAATTGTTTCAAATTATAAAAATGAACAAAGGATCAATTCACCCCCTCAACTTGGCATGAAATATCAAAAAAAGTCATATTGGACGGTGTTGGATCAAACAGACCCGCAACTTTGCAAAATCGAACAAATCACACCCTCCCTTAGAGAGTGTAACTCTCATTTTGAAGGATAAAAAGTTCAAAATAGTACTCAATATTATTTTTAATTTCTGGTTTGATTCTTAATAATTTTAAAATTTAATTTTATCCTTTATATTTTAAAATTTTAAAAATCAATTTATATTTTAAACTAAAATTGATGAACTTTTTTTTATCCCTTTTCTCCACCCTACTCCTCGCCGGAAAAATGAGGGGGAGGAGCTCCTTGTTTTTAGAGGAGTGGTTGCTCCTTTTTAGAAGAGTTGTTACTTCTCGTTTTTATGGCGAGGAGCACATCTACAGCTCCTCATTTTGTGCCAAGTTGAGAGGGTGAATTGATCCTTTGTTCTTATAAATTAACAAACCATACTATTAAATATTCTTTCAACGTTATATCTGTTGAAACAATAAAAAATATAAATATTAAAATTAATTTTTCTAAATATAAAGAATCGGCAAATTTTCATGCACCATGTTATAGAATAAACGGTCCGATCCATGAATTTGTGATTTACGGTCAGATAATTCACTTTCAGTCATTTCAATCAATTAAGGATAATATATTATTATTTTTATGCCAAATAAGGACAAAATTATATTATATGATCAAAAGTTAGGGACTAAAAATGACCTAATTTTAGCCTTAAGAGAGTATTGTAGTTAATTATAAAACTTGCGAGTATTTTATTTAAATGGTTAAAATGGCAAAAATGAATTATTTAATCCCGAGTTACAAGTTCGGAAACCGGATTGATCCTTCACCCATATATTACATCTGAATAATTGCTTGAGATTGTAAGATTGAGAAATTTGTTCTAAAATTGAGGGTTATATGTTATTCTTTTAGAATGTTATTTAATGGGATAAATAATTGATGGGTTCAAGTGAATGAGAAGAAATTATGTAGAGTTGATGAAATGGTGAGTCAGAAAAAGAGGATGTGATTGATATAGTGAAGTGAATTTGGATGGTCAATACAAACTCTTAGGAGAGTGACTTGACTCTTCCTTTCAAGCTTACCTTTCTTTTTCAGAATCTTCTTAACCCTTTCATTTTCTGTGGGGCAAATAGCATTTTCTCCCTCCCTCTTAAAAAAATACCATCACCTAATAATAATATTCCTCATTAGTTTCCATCAATACTTGTTTCATTTTCTATGTTTTCTCAAACAAGGTTTGAAGTTCAATTCTTAGCGACACCTACCAAAATTACATTTATTATCGGTGTTTTAAAAATCGAACCGGATCGAACAATTCAACCAATTTGATCGCAAATCGAAAGTCCGTATAGTTCGAATTTTTCTCAAGAATTAAATTATTTAATTTTTTATAAATTTAAATATTTTAGTCCGTTGATTTCATATATTAGGATGCGAGGAATTGCCTATATAAGTTTACTCAATTGTACGAAATAGAAACTCAATAATTTTGATTAAATTTAACTTTGGATATAATTGTTCAATTTGCAAACAATCCAAAATTGTCCAATATTTTTAGGAATACATTTAATGAAATGGTTAAAATATGGATGAAAAAGATTATATTGCATTTTTAAATCCCAAGTTTAGTATGTATTTTCATTATAGTTTGATAGGATTGGTGAAGATAAGTTGGGTCCTTTTTTTTTTTTTTGAGGGAGGATAAGTTGGGTCCTTAACTTTCTTATAAATGAAAGAGCAGTGAACAGCACAATAGGTGCAATAACAACTTTTATGAATCATAAAGAAGCTAATAATTGTAACCACAAAGGGGTGGGCCAATTTGGGCTTACATTAATATTATTATGTCAAATACCATTCTACACAAAAACTTTTCTGATTTATGGCTTTGATGTGATTTTGATATTTATTTGAAACTAATGGAGAAAAGGTAAATAGATAGTAATTGGAAAATTGACCATAGAATGAGTTTTAGCTTGCCACGTAATCCCAATAGAAGTGGTCACGAGTATGTTAGAAATAATAATAAAACTATATTTGACAAATTAATTTTTTAAATTATTTAATATAATATATGAGTTTTTAATCGAAAGACTGAAAATACGTAACCTATCTGACAACCTCATTTTATAAATTAAATATGTGAATGCAAGATAGGATAAAATTTCATTTGTTTATACTCCATGCTTGATCGATACTATCGTGTGAATATATAGTCGAGATAATAATAATATAATCATATTTGAAAACTCTTTTTAACAAATCAAATGCTTAGATAAATTAATTATTAACTTTATTTTTCATCTAGTAAAAAGTTACTATTTATTCTTAGTTTTGGATAAAATGTTAAGAGAAATATATAGTACATTGCACACAAAGGAAAAAAAATTATATAACAACTAGTGGTAACATGATAATGAAGAACTTGCATTATAAATAGAAATGTTACGATTAAACAAAGATGGCTATAGGCAAAAAAAAAAATAGAAACAAAAAATAAAAAAAAAAGTCATAAAGAAAAGTAAAAAAGCAAACCTATATGTTTCCATCTATAGTAACATAAGTCAACTATTTCAAACCTAATTTTGACCATTGACAAAACCCTAAAATTACATTTTTTTTTCATTTTTTTTTTGTGATTACACAATTGGCCTGCAATTTTTCTCAAATACCCCAAGCCTATAATCAGCCAACCTAGATTTATAAGCTGACTTCTTATATTCACACCATGTGAATTGTTCATATAAACTCTCTTCACCTTCTTTCATTACACAAGGTAAAGCTGCAATCTTTTGACTCAAAGGTGGGCCTCCAAAATATATCATTGAAATTCTTGATCTTTTTGTGTCTGCCAAAACTCTATGTTTCACACTTCTAAACCTTCCATTAGTCATCACCTGCATCATATTTTAACCCAAATCAGTAAAAAAATAGTAAAATGTTAAAAAAATATTACTATTTGTACTTTTCTTCAAACTAAAGACTTCCCAAAATTATCATATAAAAAAATATAGAAACATTTGGATAACCCTTAGCACATGCATTTATTGTACATGTTCTTAACTATATATTTGTACATTATCCAAATTTGTTTATCCGGATTCCGATAAACCAAAGCTATTTTTCATTCACCGAATTAAATCACCTTGACAGGTTTTAATGAATGAAGCGACACTAATGATTAATACTCATGAAAAAAAAACGCGTTTAAATTACTACAAAGGTGAAAAAACTAGACTTTTAAATTTTACGACGAACCCTAAAAATAGTGAACTGTAACTGAAAATTACCTGCAAGGCATCACCAACATTGATGAAAAAGGAGGACTGATCAGGTGGAACTGAAACCCAAGTCCCATCTTTCAAACAGATTTGGAGCCCAGTGGTGTTATTAGATCTCAAGACAGATATGATCTGTGGGTCTGTATGCTCCCCAAATCCAATCAAATTTCTACCACTCAATGCCTGAAGCTGAACCTCCGGACACGTCGGGTAGTAATTTAGCCTGAAACATGAGTCACTTTTCTCATCCCTCAGCATCTTACTCAACACATTCTTCGGCTTAATCCCTAACCCTTCCGCAATCAATTCCAACACTTCGTCGGACATTCTCTTCACTTCAGTTATATAATCTTTCACAGCAGACCTATAAATTAACACAGAAGAATTTATCAGATTATTCCTCTGTTTTTTCAAAATTTTCATAAAAACAGAGCCATGATATATAAGCTAGGTAGCACGGACACAGCAACAGAAAAACAGAACACTTGGACACAGATAGGGCGAAAACGGTGTTATTTTAAGAATTGTTTATGTGAAAAAGAAGTTTCACTGTCCGAAATGTTTCCAAACCGGGACAGATTGAACGAAGTGTCCGAGCTACCTAATATATAAGAGAAAACAACAAATTAATTACCTGAAAACTTCTGGGTTTTCTTTGAAAATGGAGAGGATATTATGGGAAGTAATTTGGGAGTTTGTATTGAGCAGAAGATATTCAATCCAGCCAACATCACCATTAGGGCCAATTCTTTTATTACCATAGCCAAAAGGGTCAGGCGGACCAGCTTTATCCTTCTCAGACTGAGGAAGATTAAAGAAATTCAAAGCCAAAGACTCTAATTTTGTCATGAATTCAAACGGAACACCATGATTCACCAACTTAAAAAAACCAAATTCCTTACAAGCTTCAACTATAAGAAATTTGGCTTGAGGGTCTTTCAAATCAATCACTGGTATTCCATTGAATAAACCAGACGTTGGCTTGCATGTTTTCATCAGAGAGTAATAGTCTAATGCTGTTTGAGAAAGAACCACCATTTTTAAAAAAATTGCTTAAACTTAACACAAACCAAAAAAAACAAGAAGCAGAAGAATTAAACTCAAGAACAAGAAATTTTAGAGAAGGTGGTGAGTATAAATATGAGTTTTAGAGAGAGAAACTAGAGAGAGAAAGTAGAGAGTGTATGTGAATGGGGAGATTATAGAGAAGAAGATGGCGATGCGTATATATAAGGAGAAATAGGAGAGGCGTTAGCAACTATAAAGAAGTGCCATCTGGCATTGTGTGTCGACTTGTCATCTTTTCTATCGATGAAGTGAAATTTCAATGGTTTTTCCTTTTTTTCTTTACTATATAGTTTTTTTATTTTTATTTTCATGTGTAGAAATACAAATTATGAAAATAAAAATTTTATATTTACAATATTTAAAATATGAAACTTTGTTGTAATGTTGTGGGGTCTTGTGTTTATCCTCAACCCATCTCATTTTCTATTTATAGAGTGGAAATCATTACGAAATAGATAAATAATTTGTATATCAATAATTTTTTTATTTAAACAGCTTATGAATAAAAGAACATCGGATTAATTAAAATGAAATGTTAATTTAGAATTAATGAGTTGAATAATATTTAAACAAAATTAACTTTTCATTTGTAATTTCAAAGTATTTTAGTGGGAGTATGATGGTAAATACAGGGTTTCATTCTAATTTATTAATTAGTTGTTTAAAATAATTAATTTTTAGGTGATATTTTCATTAAATAATATAATAAATATTTAAATAAATTATATTTTTAATTGAAAATATAATTTTTTATTTATAATTGGAGAGGGAAAAAACTTGTAGGAAAAATTAAACACACGACCTAACAATTTGCTGCTCAATATATATTAGAAAATAATATATATATTAATTATTTTTTTATTTAATTGAAAAAACATTTTTTATATATACTCTTCCATGTTATACATATCGATAAGTTTGATATTTGTAGAGATTTATTTTTTGAAAATATTTGTAGAGATTAAATATGGTTAAATGATTTATTTTTTTATTAATTTTTAATTGTATTTTTTTTATAAATGGTGGTTATGTTAGCACTATCACAATGCGATAGAAAAAAATGGATTCTAGAACCTCAAAAAAAATCTAGACACTGAAATATATTGTTACCACCAAAAATTAAATGTCGGTTGTAATATATATAGTAAATCACACCTTTATTAATGCAATGAAAAATCAAATTATTGTTGCTTGTGCGAAGAACGGCATTATTTCTTGTCTTTCAAATCTCTCGAATGCTAAAAAAATCATATTGTAGCCTAAAATATTTTGTATTTCGGATCAGCTAAGTCCACCCACAGATAATAAAGCTCAAAATATCACCCATAATTACTCAAGCCATAACACCAATTTTGATAAGGAACTTCAACCGAAACCTCTAATCAACCGGGCAAAAAATAACTATGTGATTACCAGTTTCTATCTTTACACAATGACAACAATTTAATTATTAAATTAATTATTTAAATGTACTCTCAATATTGTTAATATTATGTTTTGGAAAAATAATAATTTCTTTGTGAAATTAATAATAAAGTTTAAAAATTATTTTAATTTAATTTTTATTAAATAAAATAATTATTAATAATGATTAAGAGAATCTATAAATGCTTAAAATTAATATCTAATTAATAAAATTGAATTATATATTTTTCCTATAACAAACATATTATTTGAATGTTTCAAATATAGACAAATTTGTCGTTCCATTTTTAATTTAACTACTTAGATTATATTTTTTAAATCATAATTAAATATCACTTTATCTAATATATATAAAATTAAGGACTAATATATTTATTAAATATTTTGAAAATAGTTTAGGTTGTCAACATAATAAATAATATTTAAAATATTTAGACAATCAAACTAAGAATCTTTTACAATAAAAAATTAATAATAAATAACTAATTTGACTTATAATTTCTAGTTTTTGTACGAAATAAACTTAATTTATCCTTTTTTAACAAAAGAAGTCACAAATTTATTTGTATTTTGGAATATTTGAGATAGCAAATCAGTCTATTTTATTTAATTTTTGTAGATTTAAAGCTAATTTATATTTTTAATGTTATAATATAATAATGCATTAGTAAAATAATAAAATGTGGGATCTAATTTTTTTTTTATCCGGGAGGGGAGCGTTCGTAAAACAATTAAACTCCAAGATATTAGTATGCTACTCGGTATTTACACCTTTTGAGATATAATATATTGGTACATGAGATTTATAATGGTACTAAAATGAACTATAACTCAAATGTTATATGCGTTACGCACATTTAATTCACAAGCGCTTCCCTTCTCCAGTTATAAACAAAAACTCAATGAATGTTTAAACTTATCATCCAAACAATTTAACTATATAATGAAGGTTTAATGTCTTAAAAAAATCTGACTTTATAATCCCTTTTCAATCTTAAACTAACGTTGAACTATCACCAATTTTACCCTATTTTGTATTTTTGTATTTCAATTATACCCTGAAATATTAGATTGATGTCGTTTTCATTTGGAAATAAATTCAAAAGGTTCTCCATATATAGCATATATTAATTGTATGTGTTGACAATTTATTTAGATTTAATTAAATTAATTTAAAATTTAAAATAGTTTTAATTTAATTATGGTTTTTGGTTTGTTGTTAAAAATAAAAGATTTATTTGTACTTTTTTGAATGGAAATTAATTCAATTTTATTTTTAAACTTAGTTAATTTAATGATTTCATCATTTAACTAAACAAAATTGACAAAAATTGAAAAATTGGGATACAATTAAAATGATAAAATACAAAATAAGATAAACTTGATCAATTTTCAATATTGGGGTAAGATTGAAAAGGGCCAAAAGATCGGATTTTTTTTAAGCATTAGGCCTATTGTAAATGCATAGGAAATAAAGCTTATTAATAAAAAAGACTAATTGAATTAAAATCTCCTCATATTCGCTTTTGCTATGTGAAATAAGTATATAATCAAATATCTTTTTTTGCAATAACTATATAAAATTACTGTTTTATGATTTTCTGAAATAATTATTTCTTTAAAAAATAAAAAATAATTATTCTATTTATGAGGAATAACTATCTTATTTAATATTAAATTCATCATATGAACCAAATATAGTTTTTAATGGGAGAGATTAAATTCAAAAAATCGACACAATTTCTTACTATAAAATAAACGACATAAATTAATTAATTAGAATAGAATTTTTTTTACATATATTACTCACTTTATAAAAAATGATGTGAATTTGTTAAAAATAATCCCACATTGCTTAGAAGAAAAAATATAAATGAGTTTATAAGTGTAAAGATTCAACCAATATTAACTAATTCTAGTTATTAGGTCATGCTTGAAGTTAAACACATCTTATAAGCATGTGGATTGTCACATTCTCACCAATTTATAATTAATTACTCCTACCAATTTATAATTAATTATTCCTACCAATTAATCAAAATAATATATCTAATATGGTATCAGAGTTGGTCTGACCCGGGTTCTTAATTTGTCGGTTGTACGTCTGGATGTTCATTCCCAACGGCCCGGTCTGGTGTTGCCGATGCGTATTAAATGAAAATTTCAGTGGGTCCTGCTTGAATTTTTAATTTGACGGTTGTCCGTCTGAATATTCATTCCCAGCAGCCCGGTCCGGTGTTGCCGCTGCTTGTTAAATCAAAAGTTTCAGTTTCAGGGAGAGCCAATTTCAAGCGACAATCGGATGTCTAGTCCCGGTTGCACTTGAGGGGGAGTGTTAAAGATAATCCCACATTGTTTTGGAAAACAAATATAAATGAATTTATAAGTGTAAAAATTCAACCACATATTAACTAGTTCTACTTATTAGATCATGGTTGAAACTAAACACATTTTATAAGCATGTGGATTGTCACATTCTCCAATTTATAATTAATTATTCTTACCAATTAATCAAAATAATATTTTTAATAGAATTTGTTGGACTTTACCCGTTAAGTTGAAGTGAGTCTAAGGAGATATCAATTCCCTAGCTATAAAGGTATACTCATGAATGCTACACACATAGAATTGTGGAGACTAAAGATATTGGCATTCTTATTCTTTAAGTAAGATATGCTGCCATTTGCCGTTTTTGCTATAGTAAGGATGACTCTTCATTATGGGCACGCTCTTTATTTCAAAATTTTGATACTATAAAAAATTGCAATAAACATGTGTATTTTACTATCTCACTTTTTAAAAAAAAATTGCAAATACCCTTTTTGATAGTTTATTAGTAAATTATTGCTAATTCACTGATAGATTAAAAATAAATGAGGTATTTTTGTAAAGCTTTCAAAAAATGAAGTACAGAAAGTAATTTTTCAATAAATATTCGTGCTTGAAAATTTTATCTTCTTATTTTCCCTTAGATTTATAATAAACCTATACTTTAAAATTGTGTTTTAGTTTAATTTTTTTTTTAATTTTGATATATTTAAAAAATAGTTTTAAAGCAATACTGTAAATACATTTTAAAAAGGTTTAAACTTGAATAATTGATAAAAATAAATCATTACTCTTTTTATTCCAATCTAATTGAAAACAAAGTTTATATATATATATATATATATATATATTTAAATAAAGTCGATTAATAATGAATAATTTACTTCTATATTCTCATAAAATATATCATTTTATATAATAAAGTAGTTATTGAATAAATATATAAAAAAAATGAAGTGAAAAATGTTTTATGCATAAAAATTATTTATTAAAATAAAATATAAAAAATTGTGTTTACTGGTGAAGCCACTTATACACCAAATGAGTGGTCAAGTGATCACCATTTGGATTTTTTTATACATTTTATTAATTGATTTTTTTATACATTTTATTTTAAATAATTGCAAGTAGACTAATCAAATGGTCAATTCAAGCAATAATCCTTTAACGTTGATAAGCATTTTAAGATTATATAAATTGCAAGAAACCCACTCACTTTTTATATTGAGATTTATTTTCCTGATTTTGATATAAGATGTTAGAATTCTTCCAACAATGCTAAGAAAATATTTGTGACTTTACATAAACTTGAACGAGTTACCGGTTGAATTTATTAACTGAGTCGCGAAATGCAAATGGATAGGGACTACTGGGTCGTACAGGAAGTTCTGTGAGATCTTCGAGGTTGGTGTATGAAAAAACGCAGGGGCTGGCCCCCCACAGCATTTAGAGTCGAAGAACGAACTCTTGGAAAACCCTCTAACCCATATTGTGGAATGAATGGAGTACTGCCAGATGCGACGTTACTCCCCACCTGAGTGCTTGCTAGTGGCAAAAAAGTACACCCACGAGGTAGTTGTTCGGGTCTCTATTCTCTACCGATTACCGGTCGGATCCCGTCTCTCCTTAATATTACTGGTGGAATGATTTGTTCAATTATAAGATCTTATTCCATTACTAAATCACGTGTCTTACAAAAACAACAACTAAGCAATACACTAAGAAAGCTTGCAAAGCAAGAGAGTATCACAGCTTTCAAACAAAGCACCAAGTGATAAATCACGATTCGAGCTGTCCTCTAGTGTCTGTTGAGGGAGAACAAAAAGAGGTCGGAAAGAACGCTGGTGGAATTCAGCGGCTGTCCGCTCCGACGCTCAAGTCAGTTTGAGTAGGGGAAAGAAGAGAAAAGAGAAAGAAAAAAAAAATTAAGTGTGGGAATAGAGTCGTATCTTAGTGTTTGCACATAAGGTGGTTTATATAGTCACTTGTGCAAACCATTTTCTTTTCTCTCTCTCTGGTCTCCACTTTTTTGTTTTTCTTAAGTTGTCGATTCGGTTACACCTTGAGTGGTGTGTCAGGTGCAAACTGCACGGGGAACATTCTCGTTTGTCAGCAAATCTGATGTGGTCCCCTCAAGATAATCTCTCAATTATGATGATATTTATTTGTTATGTCGGGCGAGCGGACAACGGGCACCCTTGCACGGATTCTGGGGTGATCGGTTAGATCTAGAGATTCCGAGCTGGTGTTCAACCGATGTACTGTTCTTTCGTGTTGTGCCCACACCGAGATATGGAACTGTCGAGCTATCGTTTATATTTATGGTTCTAGGCTATTCTCCTGGCAAGTTATCGTTGCTCCGAGATATCTTGAGGAGCAATGTTTCGGATAGTTCGCAAGCCGGTACCTTCTTGAGGTAACCTGTATCTCAACTAGTATGTTTTTGACTTAGCGATAATCGATTCTACCAATATTGCTTCGCCCCTATTATATGTTATCTCTCTGTTATCAGTTTCCATTATTCTTGAACATGGACTTAAACAATGCAAGTCACTGTGAAATATTACAATAAACTCTTTTTAGTGGTAGCATTACCAAGTTTTTTTTAAAAATACATTCAAACTTCATTATTTTAATTTGATGGCTAATAATTACCCATAGCCCCTGACTTTAGAGGTATCTTACGACAAACCCCCTGATCTAAAAAAACGATCAGTAAACCCCATAATCTTTGTGTCGGCGCTCGCTAAACCCCTTTTGGACGAAAATACCACTGGCGCCGTCTTTTTTGGTCAACTGACTTTAAAATAAAATCTGACGACGCCACGTGTCAGTTGACACGTCACAAAATATCTTAAAATTTCCAAACACCAAAATACCCCTAAAACACCTAACCCAACTCAACCCAATCAATAAAATCTAACCCAATATAATCTAACCAAACCCAACTCAACCCACTATTCTCCGACCACCACCATCCGCCGCCACTATGGCCGGAAAAAAATTGTCGGATAAATTGAAGATGACCGGAAAATTTTCCGGTCATCTCGGAGAAGATGACCGGAAAATTTTCCGGCGGTGGTTGGGGGTGGCGGCGATGGTTGGATGGTTGGGTTGGTTATTGTGGTTAACCAAATGATTATTGGATTTATTTATTTTTTTTTTCTGTTTTTTTCTAAATTAAATTAGGGGTATTTTGGGTGTTTGAAATTTTTAAGGTATTTCGCTGACGTGCAGCTGACGTGGCGTCGTCATAATTTTTTTTTTCAGTTGACTGAAAAAGACGGCGCCAGGAGTATTTTCGTCATATTTGGGGTTTATGGGGTTTAGCGAGCGCTGTCATAAAAATTAGGGGGTTTACTGATCGTTTTTTTTAGATCAGAGTGTTTGTCGTAAGGTACCCTTAAAGTCAGGGGCCATGGGTGATTATTAGCTTAATTTGATAGCAATTACAATTATAAACAGGTTGGATGTTTTCACTAATTGATTAGATGTATAATAAGTAGCTTATTTAAAAATATACTTGTCCAAACACATCGACTTCACTTTTGAAAAACAACCATAACTGCTGAAAGATTTTTTTTTAAAAAAAAGTTTGCAACATAAAAGCTTAAATTATTGTTAAAAAAATTATTGGAACGGTATATTTCCAATCTGAAGCCGAAAAACTCAGCGATAATCATAAAACATTACGAACTTTGAACAAAATACATCAAAAATATAGTTAAGAAAACGGTATATTTCCGATCTGAAGTTAAAAATTACATTTTTACCAAAAAAAAAAACAATCGATGATAAATATATATAAAAAAAATTTGAAAAATGAACTTTCTCTTTCTAACAGCGCTTGGCTATGAAGAGCTTGGATAAGTCTCTATTTGCATAACGAGGAAGTATTGATTTCGCTAATTAGTGGCATATTTTCAATTAATTCTTTTTGGGTAATTAATTGCATATTTACATATTTGTGCCATGTACGCAAGTCTAACTAAAGTTTATCCAATTGATTAGTGATTTCGATTAACCAAAGGTGCTAATCATTATCAATTTAGGGACTTCATCATTCATAGTGCCGCATTATATGTTATTGGAAGTACTTATAAAGCCCTTAATCTAGAAGAGTTTGTGTATTATCCAAATTATGCAGACTTTGAAATAATTAGATGAAGTTATGATAACAATTAATTAAGTTAGCATGACCTGGTCACCAATTATCTTCTGGTTACTTCTTTTCTGGGAGATTCTTATTAAAACCAGATCCATAAAACAAACCGATCAAATGTTAAAAAAATTAAAAATTGAATCTCAAAACGCAATTGAGTTGGTAAGGCGCTCTAGTGATTTAAATGTATACTAATACAATTTTAGTATTTGCCACGTAATTTAGCACGTTTGCAAATGAAATTACAAACTTTAGCGTAATTTGCAATTACAACACTAATTTTAAAAATTTGGCGAAAACAGACATCAACTTTTACTTTTTGGAAAATCAAAACACTGTTTATTTTTCAACTTGTCAACCGACGTGGCAATCCCGACTTCCAACTCAACAAAAATGTCCCGAAAAAACATCGGTGTATCGATTTGCCAAAAGTGCAAAGTTCATTACCGACATCACCAAATTTAACAGTTTATGTTTTAATTGCAAATTAGGTCAAAGTTGGAGTATGAATTTATATTTAATTCTTTTTAATATTAAAATTTATAAATATAAACTTTTTTTTAAAATAAAATATAAACTTTTTTAAAAAATAAGTTATAGAATGTAATTCATTCCGTAACGAGTTAAAAATTATTATCATTAATTGACCCTTGTACTAGAAGACTGATATTTCAAAGAGAATAAACTTTGAAACAAATGGTTCATAAACGTCAGATCAATAATGACAATTAGTCCAAGTGAAAAATGATGCATCCAAGAGACAAAGATTTTCACTTAATCCGTGTGCATAATTAAGATAGATTTTTTCTTTATTTTTTTTAAATAAAAAATTCTATTAATTAAAAGCTAATTGATCAGCCAATACATAGAATTTAATAATCGGAGGGATACGCCTCAACCAATTAGATAAATTGAAGTAGTGATATGCTACTATATGAAATTTTTATGATAATTAAAACAACATTTATGCATCTCAATTAAATTAAAGTAGTCATGTACTATTAAACTGATAATACTACAAATCAAAAAATTATTGTTGAAAACATCCATTATAACCATTGAAATAAAAAGAATTAAATTAATTTCGCTTGTCATGATAATATTAATTTTAATCACACGACTGCTATTACTAGCAGTTATAACTTCATCGTTAAAGTGATCACATTTTCTGTGATATATCTCTTCTTTTAAACATTAAACATATCATTGATATTAACGCAAAACATACCTATATTTGGTGAAATCCGTCGTAAGATGGTGGCTCTAATTGTTTAAGAGATCCAAGTCGTTTGCACCGCAAAAAACAATTTCATCTTCAAAGATAAAAAAAATACTCTTAATTTCGATTAGATCATATCTAATTCCAATTAAGATAACATGGCAGAAAATAATTTTTAGATCTAATCCAACATTGAATAACAAAGAAACTTTATTCAAAATTGAAGATAAAAACTATGAAAAAACTGAATTTGAGAGACTGGGATCTGATTTTTAACTAGAAATGGCCAAAAACCACCTTCCAAATGAACAAGAAAAAAAAATACTTACTAGGATTTGAGAGATTTCTCAAAAGACAGAGACGGCTAGAGATTTTACTGTTAAATTTCTTTGTTACCCCTTCTTTATTATTTTTAGTTATAAAAAGAAACTAATAAAAGGCATTAACAGATCGAATTAATTTATAAACTAATAATTCTTTCCCTCATAAAAAAATTAATGATTCCTGTGCTCTCCAATATTTATATTCCTAAGATGATTATAATGTGATTTCATGTAAACGTATGCACACAATGAAAATGAAAACTGAATATAAATAAGAGTTAGAATGAGAAAAGTAGAATTAAGAATTAAAAATGAAGAAATAAAATAATTGGGGAAGTGGCTTGGATGTCAAACCATACATATACCAAAATAAAGAAAATTACTAATTTTTTTTTGATGAATAAATTACTAATTTTTTAATAAATTACTCTAATGAAAGTTTAAAATTTCAGACTTAACTCAAAATTAAATCCTTAAATAACCAGCACCAATGAACTGTAATTCAAATGATATAAACACTGGATATAAAGTATTAAGATCGTGAGTTTATTTTTCTTCCACAAGCGCTCCCCCTTCCTGATTATCGGAAAGAAAATAAACATAAGACACATTGTCCTTATAGCCGCGTCAAAATAAATTGGTGAATTGTACATATATCATGTCGATCTATTCATAAAATATGATTAAGAATAATATGAGAATGATCTATATAATATTACTCATCTGAATCTAAATACAATATAAAATGTATATAAATACGGTCTTCTGGTGTCAAGAAGGCGATTTTTTTCGACAATTTGAAAATCTATCCAAACTTTTTATAAATTGTAAATTTATTTCAATATTACCAATTTGTCAAATCTATTCAATTTGACAAAATTGATATTGTGCCTATATGACAATTAGGGGTATGCACGGTTCAGTTCGATGTGGAGTTGAACTTTGCCAAAACCGAACCAAACTATCCCTAAATAATGAAAACTAAACCACCACATTCGGTGAGCGGTTTTATCGACTAGGTACACCGAAAGTTCGGTTTTAACCGTCCGATCCGGGTCATGAAACCGAAATGCTCAACAATATTAAAATTTTAAATGGTTGTTAATTTAAACTCTGGGACCCAAACAATGACAGCCTGCATTTAAAAAGCAGGGCAAGCAATTTGCTATGTGTTTAGATTTATAAAAAAATTACAACTATAAGACTTAACAAAAGATTAACCAAAAAAACAGTAAGGTATAAACCCTTTATACAAATCTGCTTCAAAAATAAGCTTCTATAACCTCTACACAAAACTGCTTCAAAAAATCTTTATAAGTCAAAACTGCAAAACATATTAAATAAGGCAATTAGACACTCAGGGTTAGTGATCGGGTCTGTAAAGAAGAAAAATAAAAATATAGATTTTTTGGTTCTTCTTCTTTATTTTATTCTTAATTGTTTAAAAAAAAAACTAATGGTGAATTTTTATGTTTTTTTCTTACGTTTTATTCAATTTTCAACTTGAAATGGATTTTTTTTTATTAATTTTTTTTATTTTGCTGTTTGTTTATATATTCTTAATAAATATTTCCTCCGTTCCATTTAGAAAGTTCTATTGTCATTTTTTTGTCCCAATTAAAAAGTCCTATTATACTTTTTTAGCATTATTTATCATTGGCAAAAACAAAATATGTCTTTTTAACACGTGTGAAGAAAAACAATGGAAGTTCTAAATGGGACGGAGGGAGTAATTGTTTGATTTTTTCGTGTCTAGTTTTACAAGTGTCCTAAATATACTAATTTATGTATAGTATAAATACCTTTCATATAACATTTACTCATTAACTTGCTATAAATTGAACTATAATTTTAAAATTCAATTTAAATATTACCAATTGTAATCTCTAACCACTTAATATTTGTATTAAACTCAGCCAATGAAACTATAAAAGAAATTTTTCTAAAGTTTATACTTCGTACCCTAAAAAAGTTGATATTTACGTGGAGTATTTCTTGATCATGACATGCGAACCAATGGTATTTTGACAGCTTCCGTATACTTGGGTTAACGATAAAGAATATAACAATGATTTCTCCTCGACACTACTCCAAGACCTAGAAATTACTAGGTTGTACCGATGCAAATGGCCGGTGCATCACACATACAATAACTTGTGACAAAGTTTATCAAATGTATCTAGTCCACATATATATATATATATATATATCAAAGTTATCTTCCCTAAAATCAAAATCCGAAGTAGCTTATGTAGAAAAAAGTAAATTTATATGTCCAACATTATATTAAATTTATCAAATATATCATAATAAATTTAAAAAGTATGATCCGATAATTTTTTAATTTATTTAATTTATGTCTAAACAATAAATAATAAGGATAAATGATTTAATTCATACAAGTAAAATATATTTTATTGCTTAACTTTTTTTGATAACGCAACTGAAGGAAAAAAAATTATCTAATTAATTTTATGAAAAAGTATACATTATAATTAAAATAATTTTATTTTTATAAAAAATATTATAAAATATCTCCTTAAATATGAATTGGTTTATCATTCAATAATATAAAATTTTAAATCATATTTTATTTGTATTAATTAAACTCTTCATTTTTTTATTTACTTTTGGAATATAATTGTCATAATTTGTAAAATTAAGATACAAGACTATTAAAATTATTTTAAAAAAAAATACTTCTAGTTTGAAATTCTAAAGTTTTGATTCATCCAAAAAGATAACTTAAGAAAATGATCATTGACTAGGTGACCCCCTTATATTCATTGTAATCTTTGTAGCTATCTTTTAGATTTTGATAGGATGAGAATGACAAAGATTGCAATTTCCCTCAACTTTGAAATGTTAAGTCATTTTGAACATTCAAAATATTTAGCTAGATTTGAGTGGTAGTCTTAATTAAGTATCTTTATATGGGAGAATAAAGCACTAAACCGGATGTAGTTGTCTTGTTAACTTTGAGATGATCAAGAACAATCAAATCATTCATGACCTAAGAAATGATGCATAACACAATAGGTAATGAGAAAAATGGTCAATTGCATAATAATGTACGGCATGCCAATTAGGGTATTGATTGTTATCTAGCTTATCTTTTTGGTTGTTTTTGTATAATTTCTTTTGAATTAGGTTTTTTTTTTAATTCATTTCAACTTTTTTTTGAAATCATTAAATCTCATTAAATCGAATATGAAACAGTTACTTATTTAAAAAAATTCAGGATAATTCAAAAACTAAACCTGATGACTTGACATAGAATAAAGAACTTGATGCCCGATTCGCAGATCTTACTTACGAAAATAAAAATAAAATATTAAATGTTTTGCTAAATAAGTGCAGTCTTTGATCACTCTTCAATCGAACTTCTCCAGTCACTCACAAACTCACAACATTCCCTTTAATCGCCACTTAATAACTTCTTCATAAAAAAAAAGACAGCAAATCTTTCACAGAAAAATGACAATAAACCTTCTATAAAGAAAGAGCAAAATAAAACATTTAGAAAAAAGACAAACAATGAAAAATAAATAAAACTAATATAGCTCATAAACGATTTCATTTTGTTATTGAAAGATCTTCAATCTATTTTCGCTTCTTGATAATTGAATTGCGCTTCGTTAATTTTTAATCCATCAAGAAAAAATGAAAAAGAATCGTTATTTATTATATCCGATGAAATTAAAATAACATAAAGAAAGAGATAGCTACCGTCAATAAAGAAAATTAAACCATTAATGGCAGCCAGAGAAAAAATGAAAAAACAATTCTTGGCGGTTAGGGTTTGTTTAGAGAGAAAAATTGTTTTTTTTTGGAATTTAATCGAAGTATATTTAACTCATTTCAATTAAGAAGCTTAAATTCGGTTAATTTATACCATTATTTATAAAATATAAAAAAAATAAGTCACAACTTTTTAATTTAAAAATGGTATAGATACTGAATTTTACTTCTCCAATTGAAATAAATTTGAAGGATTCTAAAAATTGAGGTAATAGCTAGCTTGGTTTTTTAGTCTTTCTTCTCTTACTTTCTAAAATCCTAATAACACCACACGGCTCGCAGGGGGGTTGATTTTGGCCTTTTTTTTTTCAGAATCACCTTCTTAATTCTTAAATCTCAGCCAAATTAGTACTTTTTTTGTTTTATTATAGTTATCCCAGATTTTAAATATGTTTGGTGTTTTTCTCGTCCTTTAAGAAATTTATGCTTTTCTTTATGGAGTTTTTAATCATACCTTTTATGACATTTTTTTATTTTTTTATAAATTTATTATCGAAGCATAGATCTGAAGTAGTTATGAAGGAATTTTTATTTTTGATATTCTTTCAATCAGACTCATCTAAAAACCAAAGACTCAATTTGTAGTGTAAAATAACCATTTAGTGGAGCAGACGGATCACCAAATTCCATATTTAAAGAGTTTCGTCAACGAGTTTGAAAAATTTAAATATTAATTTTATTATTTTACGAGTGTTCTTCTCCGTTACTTAATTTCGGATCAAGTTATACTTTTATCTCTCTATTAATGAAATATCATTATTGTTATAAAAAAAATGAAAGATCCTCATTCAATTTTGAATTATATTTATGGTTGATAAATAAAATAGAATATACCAATGAAAACTTAAGCAATATTCTGCTAAAAGTTGGGCTAATAATCACCCATGGTCTGATTCGTTGATTTGTTCATCATGAACAGATCTGTGAATTTATTCATGAAGAACATATTGTTCTTCATCATGAAGAACAAATCGGAAAAATTTCTGGCAGTGGGGCGATGGTTGGGTGGCGGCGAGCGGGATGATCGGGTGATTTGGTTTGGGTTGAGTTGAGTTGGGTGACTTTTTTTTATTTTAATTAAATAGAGAGATATTTTGGTGTTTTACTTTTTTAGAGTATTTTGATGACGTGGTGCCACCAAATTTTTTTTTTAGAATGTCAGTTATCAAAAAATACGGTATCAGGGGTATTTTCGTTCTCAGGAGGTCTAGCGAGCGTCGCCATAAAAATTAAGGGATTTAGTGATCGATTTTACATCAGGAGGTTTCATGATCGGAGATCCAAAAATCAAAGGTCATGAGTAATTATTAGCAAAAAAAAAATGTAAACAATAGATTCTTTTTCTATCAACTTCAACACCAAAAATTCAACGGCGTAATCCCTAATCCTTTAAACATCAAAAAGAAAGTAAAAAAGAATAAAATTAATGATTTGTTTTGTATGTAGGTAAAAAAGGGCTTTCAATAGATATGGCGTCTCCCCAGTCATTTTCTTTAGATGCATATCTTGCCGGATAATCTTAGACTTTGTCCCTAACGGTAGTACTAGAAGGAAAAGAAAAAAAATCAACCACATTAATTCCCATGGGACAAAAAAAACATCTATAAATTGTTTTAAACTTTTTTTATTTTCGTATGTCCTATTTTATATTTTTATTTTTGTTAATATTTTTATTTTTTTTATTTATTTTTAGTACTAATGAACTAAGTCACAAAACATAAAAAAATAAATTGTATTCAAGATAGAAGGAAGTACATCAAATGCTAAATAAACAGACTAGTACATTAAATCCAACACTTGATCTACTCAGCAGAAAATATAATAACTAAATAAAATTTCGAAAGATGAAAGTTTAACGATGCAAAACAACCGAGCATAATGTTTGTATGCAATTTATATAAATTTTTATCTTTAAATTTACGGAATGTTCTTACCTAGTCCCGGTCCATGAAAAATTCATAGACCTATCCAATGAAGTGTTAGAGAAATGTAAAGAAAGAGAAAATAATGAAAAGGGAGAGAAAATTGTATTAGATTTTCTAACACTTCATTGGATAGATGCATGGAAAATTCATGAATCAGGTTTAGGTAAGAATTTCTCTAAATTTACTTCATTTTTAACTTCACTGTAACTATAAAAACTCTAATTTGTCTAGAATTTTAAAATCCGAAGCTCGAAAAAACCAGAAAAAAATCTGAAACGTAGAAAATACCTAAATCATTTAGGTTTACTCTCCAACTGTCAATAAGGCTTTTCCAAAGGTATACTACATGTTCCGGACCCCTACCGCTTCCCAACAAAATTAAAATTACTTGATAAAAATTTACAAAAATAAGAAAATTAAATAACATTATAATGTAACGGTTGAAACTAATGTATATGTTGTTGATAACTTCTGAGAATCGTCTAATTATAAGATATTCTTTTAATTTCTTTTTGTAGCTTTGCCAGATAAAAAAAAATTAAAGTGAATGTACCCAAATCAGTGCATTCACTTTCTAAAGAAAAATTATGACAATGTTGGATCAATAGCCATTTGGTTTATTGGAAGCTGAGTGGCACTTGAAAAATAGATATTTTTAAACAAATTATGATATTTTGATTATAGACTAGCTAGTTATTGAAAATGAATTAATAGACTGGTATATTTGCTTTTATAAATTAGTTTCTTAATTACTATATTTTCTTTTTATATGCAATTAATATAAATTATAAAATTGATGAAGTAATTTAAAATATTTTTATTCATTACTTAAAAAAACATTTACTCTGAAATTAATTTTTTTGTTTTTTCCATATTTAAAACATGTTAAAAATATATCAGCAACTTGTATCTATGATGTAATTTTTATAAGCAAAATTTTAAACATTAAAAGTGATTTATTTTTATTTTTTAAGATAAAAGTAATTTGTTTTGGGCTTATAAGTAATTTTTTAGATATTTTATGGTTAACTCTTTATAAATGTATAATTAGTTTTTAAATTTATTCCAATGTTGTGTTTTTATAAAAAAAGAAAAAATTGTATTCAATATTACACAGTGATATAAATATATCATATTACCAAACAAATTGACCCATTTTAGACTACTAGTTTCGCATTACGTGCTATGCACGTGGCTCGTAACATAACTCGTCAATGAACATATTAATAAATTTATTAAATTATATCAATTTTTTATTTACAATTAATATTAAATTAGTTAATAATTTGTATAAAAGTAAATATAATATATTCGGTTATTAAATTTTTTTCCATACTGAATTTATTCTTCTTTTGATTTTATAATAATCATAATTAAATAATTAATTTAATTTTATAATAATATCTTTAAAAATAATAAGATAGAAAATTAAATAATAATATATTGACCAAATACAATGTTTTAATTTTGTAGTTCAATCAAACTAAATGATAGGTATTCCTACTAATTTGGAGACAATTTAGTTATTTTTACATACTAAAAGCTAAATTGGAGATAATTTAGCTACCTATTCTAATTAGGACTTTAATTACAATAGTGATTAATTAAATAACTAATTAGTTAATGATTATAAAACCTTTATTTAGTAGTAAACTGGAAAGTATTATTCAGTAAATTTGCCTGTCCCCCCCCCATCCGTGCTTTTATATATAGTATAGATTTATGGTTTTTTCGATAAATTGCAGAAATTTAAATATTATATAGATTAAATAACATTATATTTAAAGATATAAAAACATATCAATGAGATATATTTAAAATAATATATGTTTATTAAAATTTATAATTTAATTCTTTTTATAAAAACTCTCTCCACTCAAAATTAAACAAAAATATAAAAAATATAATATCAATAAAATTTTAAAAATGAAAAATATCTTTTGGGTCGCCTTAGGAATAGCAGAAGAATAGATGTGGGGGCAAACAAACACGTGCCAAAATTGTAATCCCGCGTACAAGGCCTCGCCAGATTTTTGACAGTGACGTGGATTTTTGTTATTCGTAGCTTTATTTCTCCCGTCAAGTCTATTGAATCCAGGTTGGCCTATGTCAAGTAACCCCATAATTGTATTTTTAAAACGCGTAAAATACAAATCGGAGGTGAGGGATGCAAAAACGTAATTAGATACTTCCCTAATTGTTGCAATATAATTATCCTAAGTCTGTTTTTTAAAATAAAAATATTAATTATGGGGTTATTTGACCCAAAAATGAAGAATTTTGGGGTTAGTTGCTCAAAAAAGTATAAATTGGGCTAGATGACCCCGTGCCACAAGTTCAGGGGGCGCGTTGACCCTTTGTTCAAACATATTTGATACTGAAAAAGAAATAGTTACACACTTATACTGACCCAAACCGCTAATCTTCTAACAAAAATAGCTATTCCATTTTATTTATCATTCTATCACTTTTAAAATATTAATAAATAATTTAATATAATAGATATATTTTTATAATTTTTTTTAAAATACAATAAGCAAACACGTAATCAATTTTCTATCTAACAAATGAAAAAAAAAATCAGTGTTAATTTTGAAACACCAAAACATATAATAAGTGATAAACAAACTGAAATGGATAAAGTGTGTGTCTAATATAACAACAAATTTTAGGAAATAAAATATATTATAAAAATAATTGTATAATTAGGCTAAATCCATTATTATGCTTTTTATAGTTTAATGAATACGGCACATACAATCATTTATAAAGATATCTCAGCAACTGATTCGGTCATCTGGTTAAATTTACACAACCAAAATGTAATTTTTAAACCGGATAACTGTACTAATAATAAATTTTACCATAATATGTCTATCATCACTAATCAGAAAAGTTAGTTTAATGATTAAAAATGACCAAATTTTTTATAAAAATTATACAAAAATTCAAATCTTATAATTTTATCCAATTTGTCCTGAAACGCAGAATTTTGTTTCAATAATGTCCAACTACAAGATTTTACTTATGTGGCGATGATGTGCAGCATTGCCACATCAGCGGCACGTATCCGCCATATCAACAAAATCGCGTAGTTGGACATTGTTAAAACGAAAATTTACATTTCATGATGATACTAATAAATTTAAAAGATTTATACTTTTGTGAAAATTTCTTCAAAGATTTAGCATTTTTTAATTATTTGACCATAAAAGTTTGATAATTTTCTTTCAAAGATCAAATTTTTTGTGAGTAACAACTCTCCCATCAATATTCAAAGTATTTGTGCCTCTGTTACCACTATAAAAAAACTAATTTTAATAACAATTACTACAGCGATTATTGGAATCGTTATAAAGTATATAATATCTTTTATAACGACTATTTTAGTGTCATTTTTATATAATTATCTCAAATTGTTGTAAAAAATATATTTTTTTATAATAATTCATTTATATTATTTTTCAAATATAATTGTTTTTAACGACTAATCGAGTCACTATAAATAATTTATTTTTAAGAATTAATTTGTGTCGTTTTTAAATATAATCATTTTACAACAAAAATATAATTTCTCTCTAAAAGAAAGAAAAATTAAAAATCTCACATCGTAAAAAAGTGAAAGGGAAATGTTGTAATGTGATTGTGAAAGAAAAGAATATTTTACTTTTAAAGTAATATTTTACTTTTATAAATATCAAATCCATGAGAAAGAAAAAATACTAAATTTAAATAGTTTGTAAACCTTAAACTATAAAAAGTATTTTTTTTACAAAATATATTACATATTATAACAAAAGTTAATGTTATAACTTTTGACAATAAATTTTCATAAACGTAAATTTTATTAACAGTTAGTTTTAATAGTATTTGTAATCAATTAGCAGTGACCCATACTAACAAAGTCATAATAAAACAATTACATTATTATAATATGTACAATTATTTTTATCATTACGATAATATTTTTAGTTTACATAATGAAATTCGGCATTGCTAACAAAATAAAAAAATTGTAGTGCACAATTAAAAACACACATCCTAAACAAGATCAAATCACCTTGTCATTAACTATAAGTATCTTTTATAATTACTTTACTTATTTATTACCATTTGATAAAATATATATTTTTATCTAATTATAAAATAGATAAAGTGAATTGAGACCAAATTAACCATAAAAAATTCCTTCAAAAAACCATAAAAAATTCTTTCAAATTTATGTTTGTGTTATTGTCATACTCCCTCCATTCTGAAATAGTTGTCGCTTTAACCATTTTCACACAAATTAAGAAATCAATAAATATGTCTAAAATTATAAGTATCTTTACTAAATTAGCCCTTCTTGAAACTTGTTAACATTAATTAGTATGACTCTTTATTTGTATTTTGTATTTTTTCAATGAATTGATGAGGGATATATGTGAAAAAATAGCAATAAATGCTTTCTTGATTTTCTAAAGTGACAAATATTATGGAACAAAAAAATCCCCCTAAAGCGACAACTATTTCAGAATGGAGGGAGTATGTTTTAATTTTTGCTTTTTTTATTTTAGAACTCTTCAGAAAGGCAAATCATTCAATAAAAGCATTTTAATATTCAACCGAATTAAGGACACAAGAAATTAAGTGAAACGGATCTTGTTATAGTTAAAGAAAATTGTCATATTAATAAAAAAACTAAAATTAAAATGATAAAAGTAGTGGATTTTTTTTTTTTTTTTAAATATCGCACTGAAATTAGGATTGAAAATTTTAAACTGACAAATATTCCATAATCATTTATAAGGTGCGACCACAGCCATATGTTGTAAATTCTACTACGTAGTCATTAGTACTCATTAGAAAGGCCCTGCAGCTTCATTGAGTGACACGTCATGGTATAGAAAAGAAGCCACGTGGCAGATAGCACGGAGCTTGAAAAACTTTAAACCATTTCAAATAAACTCTTTAAAATTATCAAACTTTTTCATTTAAAAAATTTGATAATAATGTATCACTAAAAATCTAAAATTCATCATTAATTTTAAATTTTTTAGTTTTTTAAAATTTTCATTAAACCGGATGAACAAGAAACAGGTGGCTTCACTGGTTCTGCCACCAATTATCTTTTTAAAAATTTGAATAAATTTGTGTAGAGGCTTCTGTTTTTATCATTTTTTTTCAAAAAATTTTGCTATAAAATTACTTTTTTTGCATTTTTTATTTGCTTGATTTTTATTTTTTTGTACTTTATTTTTATTTTTTTCAATTCCTCTATTTATAAGTTTTTTAGTCCTGATAAAGGAGCGTGCAAAATCAAAATTGCACAGATAGAGTTATCTGAATGTGAACAAATTTATGATAAGAGTTTGCTGAACAAAACCGATAAAGTGTAAGAGTCTCGAATGGGTCTTGCCAATAAAATTTGGAAAGATCAAAGAGATTCAGAGTGTGTAACAGTTGTGTCACATTATTATAATAATACATGTAACATATTTTAATAAAAGTAATTTTATTATACATCTAAATTATCTAAAAATTAATTGAACTATAATAATATAATAAATTTAATTGTATATAGTTTATAAATAATTTATTATACATGTAATATTTTAATAAAAATAATTTAATTTTAATTTTAATTATCTATAAAATTTAATAAGAATACTTCAGTCAGACATATAAATAAATGCATTTAAAATAAAATTAATTTTTTTGGAATAATTTAAAAGAAATATATTTATATATATTTATGGAGTGAGAAAATTTGATTCGAAGAGATTAATCAATTATTATATAGACTTATATGAAAATAAAATAAATTATATGACATCAAATTTAATTTCGAAAAGGAAAATAAGGACCAAATTGCTACCAACTTGAAGATAATTTGACGATTACATTTGTCTGTTAACTGTTACATTTCATTTTCAAATGTATGACAATCCATCGTCCATGAAATTGTTGTTGTTGTTTGACACATAAGTATGACAATCTATTTTCTTAAAAACAAAATATTGTGCATCATCACCTCCGAATTTTGCTGATATATTGTATGTGTTTTTATCTTTACATTTACTAAATTTGAAAAGTGGAAACTTCATGCATTGGATTGTTTTATTAAAATTTCTTCCTTAGTTTATTTTCAGAATAAATATTTTTTTACTATCTTACTTTAGATATTTTTTATCCATTTAATAATATGTCATATTAAATTTTTAGTATTTCAATAAAATTTTAATGTTTTTTTAGATAATTTTAATATGTTATTTTTTTATTTTTCAATTAAACTATTTATATATTAATTATAATTTATACAATAATAAAATATTCTTTTTAAGGTATTATAGTTATAAAAATTTAAATTTAACTTCACGAAATTATATATATATATATTTATTATCTTCACGAAAACTATTTGATGGAGTCTGCCTTCTGAACCGGTGAGTGAACCTGCAAAACAGGGTAGAAGCTAACCGGACGGTGGTTGTCCGATTAACTCTCCGATGCTAAAGTCAGTTTAGAGCTTTGAGCAGCGTTTTGAGTATATGAATGTAATTGTGATTCTAGGCATACCTCGTGCTCCTTTTATAGTAGTCGAATATACCTAGTAGAGTTGTATTAGGCAGGTGAATCCTACTTTGTAGGGATTCGGCCGTATCGTAGATATTCTCCTGATTTGTCGGGATCTACCTTAATCTGATAAGAGTCCTATTTAGGAACGTCTTCCTAAATAGTCTTATCTTCCTAAAGTAGAGTTTATCTTTCCATATGTAGTGTTTGTGTCCGAATAGGACAATATTTCCATACTTAGTCGTTTACCCGAATCCCGGACCTGACGCGCTCTTGGCGGATCATATGGGATTCGGTCTTTATTAGCGTGTTACCGAATCTTAGAGATTCGGTATCTCCTTCATATCTTTCGGTCTTCAGGGGGAGTCCGATATCGTCTGAGAGTGGATCTCCTGCGACTCGGCTCCTATTATATTTACAATAGGATTCGGTATCCATCATTAGCCCCCCCGCAAGTGAGCTGAAGTAGTTTGGCATTTATGCCTTAGTGGATTTTAGCTCTTTTGGAGCTGAGTTCTTTTATACGGGCGAGTCGTTTTATATTCTGGGCGAGTCGTTTCATATGTTTGTGGGTGACGTTTCTTCTTTAGTAAGATTCTGTGTTGCCACGTGTCGGCATTTAATGATTCAACGGTTAATGATTCAAAAGCGTTTTGTATTTAATCTCTTCGCATTTCTTCTTTTCCCTCTTACTTTGCTTTTCGAATTTACTCTCATTTCTTGTAGCTATTTCCTTTTCGTTCTTCGTTTGATTATTTGATTCTTCGTGACTTGTTTTCTCCAGATTTTTCAGGTATGTTTTCTTTCGTCGTTTGGATGTTAATATGGCTTTCTTCTTTGTATATTCTCCATGATTTATATTCTGGAAATTCCTTCTGTACTTGGTGTTCTTCGATGTGTTCTTCAATATATTTTTTGTTTGATCCTTATTTTGTGTTTATGTTTGTGATTTGTTTATTTCTGGTGTGTGTAGGCTCTTCAATCTGTTTTGGTATTGAACGACCGCCGACAGTGTGCTGAGGAGGAGGTCGAGCGTCTGTCTGCTCTTTTGGCGACTTCCGAGTCTTAAAGGGCGAAATTGAAGGCCTCTTTGGAAGAGCATGATTCCCTTCTGGCGCAGCTCAAGGCGCAGGATGCGATTAATGATCGCCAAGTGAAAGTGATTGAGAAGAAGACTGATGACTTGACTCAAGAGATTGAGGAGCTCATTCGGATCAATTCCCTTGTTGGTGGGGAGAGGGACAGTCTTAGATCGGAGGTTGAAGGTCTTCACATCCGTCTGCTAGATACGAAGGCTTTTTACTCTGCTTTGATAAGCGAGTATCGCCTTGCGATTGGGAAGAAGCTTCTGGAGCAGAATCCTAATATTGATCTTTCTGGAGTTAACGGGTTGGATCCCCAGGCCATCGCCCGTGATCTCCTCGTTAAGATGTCTAAAGACCGCGTCTAGTAGTTTTCCTTTCGATTATATTTGCTGATGTATTAATTTTGCTTTTGTAATTCACAATTTATGAATATATATTTTCTTCGTGTTTCTTCGAAATGTGCTTTCGCTTTATACTTGTCTTGCCTTGAGGGTTATTCTAAACCCTGTTCTTGGCGTTGCTTTTTATAGAGTTAATCTAAACTCTTTTTTGTTTTTGTTTTTGTTTCGAGTTAATCTAAACTCTTTTTTGGCGATTTGCCTTTTCTGAGTTATTTTAAACTCATTTTTAGCCTTTTGTGGCGATTTGCCTGGTTCGGCGATTTTGCTTTGAGTTAATTTGAACTCATTTTCTTGGTCTTTAGCCTTTCGTGGCGATTTGCCTAGTTTGGCGATTTTGCCTTGAGTTAATTTAAACTCGTTTTCTTGGCTTTTAGCTTTTCTTGAGTTTGATCTTTAATTTATTTTTTTCTTCTTTCGTCTTTGATTTAGCCATTCGTGGCTGTTCTTGATTTTTATTTCTTTATTGGTTCGTCTGGCTAATCAGATGGTAGCAAGATTGAATTTTTATTGATAAAAAGATGGCATACAAAATATTAAAGATAGATTTGACGCCATCTGGTAAGACGGGAAGTCGTTACCGATGATGGGTCATTTTCCGTTCCTATTCTTCCTTCTTTTCGGTCTTGTTTTCTTGGAGATCCACCACTGACTCGTCATAGCACTTCTTGGCTATTCCTTGGTCTCCTCTCAGCGTCACTACTCCCTTTTCGGTTGGTACTTTCATTGCCAACGCTCTTATGCTGGTTACTGCTGCCGAATCATGGAGGAAAGGCCTTCCTAGGATGGCATTGTATGTCAGTTCCATGTCCACTATGTTAAATAGTGACATGATTTTCTTATTTATTCCTCTTTCTGGGCCGATTATTACTTCCAAGGTGACTGCTCCCAGTGGAGTGATGGAGGGGCCGCCGAGTCCTGATAGCGGAATTGGGACTCGGCGTAGCCTTGACGCTGTTCCTCCCAGCATTTTGTATGCTGCGTTTGTCATCAGGTTTACTGCGCTTCCTTCGTCGATTAGGATCCGCTCCATGTTCCAATTTTCAATGATAGTAGTTACTACCAAAGCATCGTTGTGGGGTGCTTTGACGTGTTCATAGTCTTCTACATCGAAGATCACTGGCGGCATGTGAGTTTCTCGTATGTTCATTACTTCCTTCCTCTGCTTCCTCCTGATCGTGGAGCTGCTATGCCCTCCACCATTAATCATGTGTATGGTTCCCAGAATTTTGGATGGGCGCTCGTCTTCCTTTTCTTTCGGCTTGTCTTCTCTGTTTCTTTTTTCTCCCTTGTCATTGCTCTTCTCTTTTCGGGCCACAAATTTCCTCAGCTCGCCTGTGTCGATCATTCTTTCGATCTCGACCTTCAAGTCCCTGCAGGTATCCGTTTCATGTCCGTAATCGTCGTGAAATTTGCAGAACTTTCTAGTGTCTCTTATCTCTGCTTTCATCTTTGGTGGCCATACCACGTTTTTGACGTTTTCTTTGATCCACATGAGGACATTAGTTCGGCTGGTGTTTAGCGGGGTGAAGTTATTTTCGTCATCTCTGGGATCGTATCTTGATTCATATCTTGTCTGGGGGGCGAATCGTCTGCTTTCTTCGGGTCTTCCTCTCCTGTCATCAGGTTTGGACTTGATTTTTTCTCTGGATCTCTCTTTCGATTCTTTTCCTTTTGCTTCCTTACCGCGAATCGCCCTTCGCCCTTCGTCTAACTCGAAGTATTTCTGGGCTATGCCCATTAGGTTCGAGAAAGTTGTGGGTTTATTGACTAGCAACTTGTCCACCAGCTTCCCGAATCTCGTCCCTTCTCGCAATGCTTCTGTCGCCATGTCGACGTTCAGGTTATCTATCTTCATAGCTTGCTTGTTGAATCGTTCGATGTAGCTTCGCAGGGTTTCTCCTTCTTCTTGGATGCAGGCTCTCAGGATACTCGTAGTGGTTTTAGCTGGGATGTTCGTGAGATATCTATTAAGGAACTCCGTTGAGAGCGAAGCGAAGCTTTTGATCGAGCCTGGTTTTAACTTGTTATACCATCTCTGGGCCGTGCCCGTGAGTGTGGTGGGAAAAACCCTGCAAAGAATGGCGTCTGATACGCTGAGTAGCCCCATGGTCGCTGTGAACCTAGAAGTATGGTCTCGGGGGTCTCCTTCCCCATTGAAAATTGGAAGGATCGGCAACTTCATGCTGTGCGGGATAGTTTCCGCCATGATCTCGGGCGAGAGGGGTGATCCTTTCAGCCTGAGGTCGTCTATATCCAATTCTTCAGATTTTAGCTTTTTGAGCGCTTTGGCGATCTTCTCTTCCAAATCTTCTTCCACCACATATGTGGCTTTGCTTTTTTGGGGTGTCTCTGACGATTCGCCTTCTCCTTCTTGGTGTTTTTTCTTAGTTTGCTCTTTCCCTGCATCTCTTTCTTGTCGCTTACTCTTTGGCGGGGCGTCTTCTTTTTCCTTCTCCCTTCGTTCGTCTCTCTTTGAATTCAGACCGCTCCGGGCGTCCTCCTGGTTGTGCTCATTTCTGGGTGTCTCCGGTGATTCCTCGTTAGATTTGTCTCTGTTCGGACTTTCCTCGTCGCTGGTTCTATTTTCTCGCTGGTTTCTTGCTTCGTTTCTTTCTCCGTTCCCTTTGGTTCGGGGTTCCTTGCTTTTATTGTTTTCTGCCCTTGCCTCTCGTCGGCCTGGGTTTGCATTTTCTGTTCTTTCTCTTCTTCTGGGAGCTGTAGGGCTGAAGTTTTCCCTTAGGATTTTCATAGTTTCTTCGTGTCTGTCGTTTGTTCTTTTGGCTTCGCTAGCCAATCTGTCAAGATTTGCCTGTACAGATTCCAGTATCTTCTTCAGCATTTCGTTGTGTGAGTCTTGTGCTGCTGCGTTTGGTGCTTGTTCTTCAGTGCCTAGGTTGAAAGCAATTGGGATGCTTCCCCTTATTGGATTAGTTTGGTACTGGGGTGTTGAGAAAGAGGGCCCTCCGGTGTTGCTTTTTTCCCCGGAGTTGTGAAGCCCGTCTTCCGTCACGTTGATTATCTCCGGAGTGCTTTTTGGGTCCATTGGTTGTTTGTCTTTCAGGTTTACTCTTTCAGAAGTCATCTTCTTCAATGAGATTTGTTTTTGAGTTCAGAAAAGCTCCTTCTTTTGAAGTTTAGTTAAGCTGTTCCCACAGACGGCGCCAATTGATGGAGTCTGCCTTCTGAACCGGTGAGTGAACCTGCAAAACAGGGTAGAAGCTAACCGGACGGTGGTTGTCCGATTAACTCTCCGATGCTAAAGTCAGTTTAGAGCTTTGAGCAGCGTTTTGAGTATATGAATGTAATTGTGATTCTAGGCATACCTCGTGCTCCTTTTATAGTAGTCGAATATACCTAGTAGAGTTGTATTAGGCAGGTGAATCCTACTTTGTAGGGATTCGGCCGTATCGTAGATATTCTCCTGATTTGTCGGGATCTACCTTAATCTGATAAGAGTCCTATTTAGGAACGTCTTCCTAAATAGTCTTATCTTCCTAAAGTAGAGCTTATCTTTCCATATGTAGTGTTTGTGTCCGAATAGGACAATATTTCCATACTTAGTCGTTTACCCGAATCCCGGACCTGACGCGCTCTTGGCGGATCATATGGGATTCGGTCTTTATTAGCGTGTTACCGAATCTTAGAGATTCGGTATCTCCTTCATATCTTTCGGTCTTCAGGGGGAGTCCGGTATCGTCTGAGAGTGGATCTCCTGCGACTCGGCTCCTATTATATTTACAATAGGATTCGGTATCCATCACTATTAATGCAAAAATTGGTTAGACTTTAGGGAAAACAAAAATATCTAGAGTAGCAATTTCTTTCTAATTATGCATAAAGACAATAATCCCTTCAAGAAATAGAGAGCAAAAATAAACATATTTATATAGCATCAATATACTAAAAACAACAAAAGAAAAAGAAAAATTCTCTGATCAAATAAACGACCACGACGACGACAACTAGAACCCAGAAACCAAAAGATAATTAGGTATTATCAGTCATAAACCTCCAAGAAACTGATATCATGAGTTGGCCTATATGCAATATCGCACATATCTCATTCTGGGCTTGCCTTTTAGGATTATTGAACAAATATCGCGCATAAATTATTTATTTTTAACTTTTTAAATGAAAAAAGATTCAAATAAGTATTTTATGATTTTTTTGAATAAAAAAAGTTTAATTTGATTTAGAAGTGTATTGACTGAAATGTGTTTGTGTTGTCGGACTTGTAAAATATCAAGTTTTTTTATTAAAGGTCATTCATCTCCTCCAAATGTATTTACCAAATGTATTTAAAAAATTATTAATTAAATTATTTTCAAACAATAGTTATGTTTGGAATGAACGAATGTAAATTATAAAATGGCTGATACATATTTCTACCCACACATATGACTTCTAGGGTTTTAATACTTCAGCATTTCTTTAACTAATTATATTGTTTAATACGCCGTTGTAATTCGAACAATTAAATTAAATAATAAAGACTTTTTTTAACTTGTGTTTGTCCTAAACTGTAAATAATAAAGACTTAATTGGAGTTCACTGCTCTCCAATAAAATTGGTGGTCGGAAGCAGAGTGCACGTCCGGCTCTACTAAAAGATAGCTCCGCCATGGATTACAAGCATTATAAGGTGATCGTGACAGTTTATAATTCGATAACCAAATTGCAAATAAAATAATAATATGGTATTTTTTTGGAAGCAATAACTATAGATATATCTTGTTGGATGGATATAGTACGTATGAAAGTTTATACTAGTATACAAAGATGTGGTGCAAAAAAACACACACACATGCACTAAGTTTGAGGTATATGGTGGCTCGGGCTTATCACGTGGACGCACCTTAGCATTGGCTGGTTCAGCTGCTGAGTCATTTTGGATCTTAGGACTTAGCCAGAAGCTCCATGCGATTCTATCAGACAAACTTAACAAAAACTAAAAAGAAAAACCAAAGCTGAAGAAATAAATTTGTGCATGTGATAATGTTGTTGGAAAACATGAATGCAAGATGCAAGTTGCTGAAAATATGGGAGTATTCATCCAAAACAGATGACATATTATGAATACGTATGGCTACACTAATTGCTTTGAATTTTGATCGGAGGTGGATCTAGATTTTTTTTAATCCAATTTATATTTTAGTTTATTATTGATTTTTTGATATTTTGGATTCAACTTTTATGAAATTCCAGTTTTATTATAAACTCTATTTCTAAGAAGCACGGAAACTTCATTAAAGTTGCGTGTCCCGTTCAGAAACCTTTCGGAAACCGAAAACTTTGAAAAACTCTCGAAAACTTTGTCACGACCCAAAATCATGAGTCGCAACCGGCGCTAGGGAATGGGAGTGGTAGCTCCAAAACCCGTAGCAAGCCTAAAACTACTATAATTTTTTTTTTTTCGCAAATTAAATCATATTTTATATATCACAACAATATCAAAATACGCACGACCCCTGTTTGAAAAATACATCAGAGTTAAAGCGTTTTACAAAATAGAGTCTGTTTCTCTAAACTACTGCGGACTTGCTAGAATGAGAACTAGGTCTCATGACTCGTACTACTTTCGAGAATTAAAACTTCGGAAGCTTCATTCTCCAAATCGTACCTAACTCAACCTGTAAAAATTGGAGTAACAACGGGGTCAGTATAAAACTGAGTGAATACACATAATTACAAGTAATATTACATAAAGGGTGAAAACGTTTGAAAACTTCTTTATGTAGAAAATATTCTTTTTGGATCATACTTCATATGATATTACTTCCAAACATACTTCGTATGTTCATTCATATTTCCATGATCACGTACGTGTCATAAACTAAACGTTTATGTTATAGACGTACCTGATACCTTTGCCTCATTCCTATATCTCATGTACGTTTATACTACGTACATACTTGTCATATTTTGTTTATTGTTATTGATAGGAGTAGAAATACTCCTATTTTCTAGATACTTTCAGGTCTTTTTAATGCGTATTTAATGTCAAATTCATGTTATTTGTGGTTCTTATTGTTATGTCCAAGTTTTTCAGGTATATGCATGAAAACGGATGATTTCGGAGCTTATTAGAGTGATTTTGGACTTGCGGAGGACTCGGGAAGCAGTTGAAGCAAGAATCGGAGGTTTGGAGCCAAAATCTGTAAGTGCACGTCGTGCACGTTGGGAGCACGTCAGGGTCCAGTGTCCAGAACTTTGGAGATGGGAGAGCACGTCGTTGAGCACGACGTGCTTGAAGAAAACTGGGACCGCACGACGTGCGGTCTTGCTGTGCACGTCGTGCGGTGTGGAATGAAGAAGGGCACGACGTGCCCTTGACTCCTGCACGTCGTGCCCCCTTCGATAGCAGCCGGCGAAATTGACATTTTAGCCCGTATTTGACTATTAAAGACCTGGGTATTTTGGGAATTTCACATAGCTCGAAGATTACAAGAAAACATAGTATAAATACCATTCTTAATCATGGTATTAGGGTTCGCGACTTTGTTTTTGAGATTATACCTTAGTTTATTACAATTTTAGTTTCGTTCTTCATTATTATCGCTGGATTTTTATTGTTCATTATTAGTTTACTTCAACCAAGGTACGATTGATATTAATTTCATACTTCAGTATTTATTTAATCGCAGAATGAATTCGTTAATTATTGCTTTAAGTCTTTTTATTATTATGTCTAGCTAAACCCTTCATTGGGGATTATTAATCTAAATTATGTCTGTTTAATTGAATTGAATTTATGGGTTTTTGTTCTTGATGGGTTTTAATTATTGTGCTTAATGCTTAGCCTAAACTGATCACTTAGTCTATGCCGTTTGTTTTAGTTTTAGCTCGAGAGAGTAAAATTGGAATAGAACAATATAATTAAGAACGCAGGAGTTAATTGTGCGAGAGTGAATTAACGAGTGCGGGTTCATTGAATTTGCTTAACAACCATTAAATTGATTTATACATAGGTTAATCATTGTGCGAGAGTGAATAATTAATCTAGTATTAGTGAGTTTAATGCTTTTGCCTGTAATTGCTCGAGAGAGAATTTTAGGTGCTCTAGATTAGTTCGAACATCATCAGAACAATACAATCCATAACCCAAATCAAGTAAACAGCATAACGAAGATTAATAATCCCTGCCTTTCCCATTATTGTTAAAACACCGTTTGAATTACAGCTTTAGTTACTTTAAATTACAATTGTTAATTTCTGTCTTTTAATTACAAAACAAACAAAAACTATCTTTTCGGCTATTCGAATCGAGTTCCTTAACTGGTTGTCTTTAGAAGCTTTCTCTGTGGGTACGATATCCGGACTTCGCAGTCTGTATTACAAGTTGGCATACGTACGCTTGCGTATTTTCACCAATGCACCCCCCTAGTGCACGTCGTGCACCTTCGAATTTGGGAGGTGCACGTCGTGCACCTCCTCAGGGCACGTCGTGCCCCTGCACGACGTGCTCTAACCTTGAGCACGTCGTGCACCTTCGTGGGCACGACTCCGACCGCTGAAAACGGCCATTCCGACGTGCTAAATCAATCCCGAACTCATCCAACATCCATATAGCATCCTAATCTATCCAAAAACACAATAAAAACGTATAAAACGAATCAAATACGTAATCGCGATACGGTTTCGCCGTAACCTAATTTTCAAATCAAAAACCCATCCAATAAACTCAAATAAACGGCAAAACGACGTGCTTACCGTGATTACCCGTTGAAATACGATCGTTTCGAGCTATAGAACGTCAAAAACGGACGAGAAACGGAGATCGTACGATGAAAACGGTGAGAACGGCGAAGAACGAAAGAAATGAATCTGATGGTTACTGATAGCTTCTGTATCATTCCTTTCCTTATCTCATTTCTTATATATGATTGGCAAATGTACCACTTTAATCCTTCATTTCTTTAACTTAAACCATTTCTCTTTTAAACTTTCTATTTTAACCAAATGGTTAATTATTCACTTCAACTCAATTACTTACGTATTATTTATATCCAATAAATAATACTAACCCAATTATTATTATTTTCCGACAATAATCTTTTAATTACTATTCTCGAAGCTTAATTGGCTAATTGACATTTTGGTCCTTGAACTTTTTCCAAAAGTTACAATTTAGCCCAAAACCTATCCGCGTCCAAATTTTAAAAGGTCTCCGATTGACTCGAGACTTTTACCATAGATACTATAAATCATTTCACGGACTTTGGCGAAATAAATTCCATTACGGGATTTATAATTTATTTTATATTAATTTCCGAAGTTATTTCCTTTAATCCCGCTAATTAGCTTAATAAAATTATTCCAATTTCCCGATATAATTAAATTAAATTCTTCTTAACTTAATTTATCGGAATTCCGGACACGTGGCACGACTTAATTATTTGGGGTATTACAAACTTATAAGAAAAGTTTCGGGCCGTTTCAATAAATCCAAAAGATAAAACGGTTATAACAAACCTAAAAAATTCTCAACAAATAATTTTTCTTAATCAATTATCCGCAACATTTGTAGTTCACATTGTCTATAATAAAACTTATCTTTTTATTTTTATTGGATTTAATTATATTTGATTTATTTTATTAATAGGCATAAATATATACGTACAATTTATTATATATATATATATATATATATATATATATATATATATATATATATATTATTTTATAATTTTTAATATTATAAATATAATTTTATAATTTATACATTTTTCTTACATTTCGTATTTTTCATTTTTAAAAAAATGTCATTTTTTCGTGTCTGTCTTTCCTGTTTTCCGTTTCCGTACTATCTACTTCTATTCTATCTATAAAAAAAAAAAAAAAAAAAAAAACTGATTTCAATTCGGATTAAAATCTAACCTAGTTTATGGATAATTCCACCACTAATATTTGATCCTTTAACTAAGGTATCTAGTTGTTGTATGGATTTTTCAGATGTATGCTTTCACAAATGACACTTGTTTCCTATTACTTAACCACTTGACACTTGTTTCTGTTAGTTTTTTTAAAAATTTGCCCCTTTCAACTAACTGTTTTTCTTCTGATAGAAACTTATATTTTATTCTAGGGATCTCGATTTTAAACCTCTATAATATTACATCACTCATATGATAAGATCAGTCCATATTAGTCAAAATATAAATAAAAAATAAACAAACTATAATAGCTATATAATAAAAATTATTAAGAAATATTATAAAAAATAAAATATTATTTATTTATAATGATTTCTTTCATTTTTATTATATTTAGATTATAAATAAATTGAGAATCTAAATTGGTTTTACTAGCGTGAATTAAATGATTTTATATAAATCGTCAAATATTATTATTTTTAAATTTATTTTTCATTAATGTAAATTTCATAAAAAAAGATAGCCATAAACTATAATTTTCTCTATAAAAATGAAGATATGACTGCATGATGCCCACACCAACACCACAAGTTGCTGTCGGCCCAAAGGTGCAGAGTTCAACGTTTAAGTCCAACTCGGCCTTCGAGGCCTCAAGTGGTTTATGACAAGTGGGCCTGTAATTTGTCCATTTATGATTTTATTTGGATTAATCAGAGAAATATGATATTTATTTTATTTAGACTTAACTCATCTAAAGATTTTTACACTTTATTATTTTTATTCTTAAAAGTTTTATACTATTTTTTATTTTTCAAGTTCTTCTACGTATTTGGCAAAAAAAAATTCTTCTATGTATCTAATTTTCAATTTTTATATCCTTTTTTAATTTTTTAGTTCTTTTATTTATATTTTTTTGTTCCTTCAGTCCTTAAAAAGGATATGAAAATTGGAATTTGTCAAATAAAGGGATCCGAAAATAAACAATTTATAAATAAGGACCTCTCGAATAAAACCAGTGAAGTTGAAGAGTTTGCGGATGAGTTTTACCTTTTATTTACTGGCATTTTCTAACCTCTGTATTTTTTATATATTTTTATACTCCTTTTCCGTCTATTAAGTTTTAATTTAACTTAATTTTTTTCAATTTTCTTACTCATTCTCTCTTTTTTTTTTCTAATTATATTCTCCACTTCGTTGCAAACTATTGGACAACGGCTTGCTTGAATGAGGGCTCAATCACATTTCTCCAATATGCACCTCCGCAAAAATGGAAGCCCACTTGATTCTAGAAAAAGATTCTAGATCTATTTTGGTTGTGATTTTCTTAAAATTTGTAGATTTAAATCTATAATTTGTTTTCCATTTTATAGTTTGATCTTAGTTTATTTTTATATTTTTTTATTAATCATGAATTAATCTAGAATTTGAGATAGAGTACAATTTAATTAAGAAGACTGTTAATTACAATATCTCAATAAAATTTCGTTTGATACATTGTTTACTCAATGAGTTTTAAATTTTTCCTTTACATTTAAGTTTTCTTTTAAGGAGAGAAATAATACTTCCAGCCTAATTCATGGGTATGATAATAATTAAATGATCTAGAAAATATAATAACACAAAAAATTATACTTTATAAAATATAATTAGTAAAAATTTGAGATATGATACTTTTATATAATTTTTTTGTCTTTTAAATTTTTTAAAAATTAATTTTTTAACTTTTTAAGGTAGACCAAGGCACTGCCTGACCCTGCTTTGTCTTATTTACTAGTTTCTGATGTCATTTTTGTATTATTAGTAATATTGTATGCTATATGTTTCATGGAATATCTCATTGAATATTCGTATATTTTTATAATTTTTTAATCTAATTTTATAAAATTTTATAAGATTTCATAATTATGAAATGCGTATATACATTTACTTGTGTATTGAAATTATACATCACTTTTAGAGGAGTTGGAATTTTCAAAACAAAATGTAAAGAAATTATAAGAATATCCACCGTTATTATTGGAAGAAATTTTATATTTTCATAATATGACATTGTATTGTTGATATTTTTGGTTGATGTAAACAATAGATGTTGCAAAAAAAAAATCATATATTTTGAATTTGTTTGTATATTCACAATTAAATTACATACAATTCAAATAATTGTATGAGAATTTGTGTAATTTTATTTAGTTACTAAAAATTAATTTTAAATAATTTCATAATGTTATACATTGTTATCTTTTTTTCAAAATGTTTTATTATCCATAACATTACTTCCATAAGTTTTCCAAACGATCGTATAAACTTTTATACCTACTAGGCCGGCCAAAGAGCTTCATATTAATAGCAGTACACCCAAGGCCAAGGTGAAGAGAGCTTCTCACTATAATATTTAGTAATAAATATTTCTATAGTTAATTTTTTTATTGTTAAAAGATATTTTGCAGTAATAATTTTAAAAATTGATGTTATTAGTTAAGTTATAGCAATATTTTACAGCAAATTTTACTATCAATTATTTAAGACAACATTTTATTAGCAGTAACATGCCACAATTTTTTTTTGTTATATGTTAATAGTAATAATTTTAATATTATTAGCAGTAAAAGTATCTACTACTAATTTTAGTATTTCTTATAGTGTCTCTTGAATCCTTGGCGAAAAAGAAAGTGAGAGAAGGCTATTTTCGTTTGATAATTCAAAATTATTAGAATACCATGCAACTCTTGCTTCATAATATTTGATAATAAACATATACCACTATATTTTATCATTAAGTATAACTAAAATAATGTCATTTCAAATTAATATATCATACAAATTTAATAAATAATAGTCATAATTTTTTAAACAAAAAATAATAAAAGTGATTGAAATACATGTTGTGTACTCCATTCATTTTTAATACGTTTTGAATTAATTGGCAAAAGAATATTTTAATTGTGTGTGCATAATTGAAATTGATTTATCTATACTAGATATAAAAGCACGGATTTGGAGGGGGGGAGGACAAGCAAATTTACTGAATAATTCTTTTCAGTTTACTACTAAATAAAGGTTTTATAGTCATTAACTAATTAGTTATTTAATTAATTTTTATTGTAATTAAAGTCCTAATTAGAATAGGTAGCTAAATTATCTCCAATTTAATTTTTATTATGTAAAAAATAACTAAATTGTCTCCAAATTAGTAGGAATACCTATCTTTTAGTTTGATTGAACTACAAATTAAAATATTGTATTTAGTCAATATATTATTATTTAAGTTTCTATCTTATATTTTTAAAGATATTATTAATAAAATTAAGTTAATTATTTAATTATGATTATTATAAAACCAAAAAAAAAAATCAATATGAAAAAACATTTAATAACCGAATGTATTATATTTACTTTTACTATTAGTTTACGCCAAAATTTAAAATATGGCCCGAAGGCCATAAAGCCCATATTCTATTAAAAAAAATAGAAAAAGATAGGTGGAGAATTTAATTCCAAGAGATTTCCAAGAGATTTGACTTTTCCAAGAGATTTCCAAGAGATTTGACTTTTACAAGAGATTTCCAAGAGATTTGACTTTTTCAAGAGATTTCCAAGAGATTCAACTGTCAGAAGTTAATTCCAAGAGAATTCTAATTCCAAGAGATTTGACATTGAGAAGTTAATCTTAGAGGTTTGTTTTGACCTTGACCTGACCTTAGAGAAAAAGAGAATTTCAGAATCAAAAGGCCAGAAGCCTGTTAGAAGAAGAAGCCCAGAAGTTCAATTGGCCAAGGTCCATGAAGTCACGTGCTTTTTGTAAAGCGATGTTTCAGGAGTAGTTTTTAGAAGTGGGAAGCGCTGTGAAGACGTGGGCAGTTAAAGAAGCAGTTATCACCCGGCAGTTTCTACAGACGCTATAAAAGGGAGAAGAAGACGACGATTTGAACCGCAGCCAAATTCAACAAAAACTCAATACTCTCAGGAGATTATCAACACCAAAAGCTTTTATTTTATGCAATCCTTTGTAAACGCTTTACAGCTTTCCCAATTTCAATCTTTTATTTTTTAAACATTATTTCAGCAGTAGTTCATTTACAGTGTTGAATTTTAGATTTTAATTGCAGAAGTTTATTCTTGTTTTCAAAATTTCTTCAGGAGTTTTTCTTTACGAACGTTTAGATTTTTTACGTCCTTTGAAAATCAGTTACAATCGCTTGATCAATTTTTAATTTTCAATTTGAGGTCCAATCTCTGGCACGCCCGCACACACTTCAAATGCACCAACCGTTTTCTTAAAAAACAGGGAAACACTATTAATTATAAATAAAAAATTAATATAACTATAATAAATTTATTAATATGTTCATTGGAGAGTTACGTTACGAGCCACGTGCATAGCACGTAATGCGAAACTAGTAAATATAAAAAAATACAACATACATAACTTTTTATTCAGATATAGACCTAATCTATATTAATTATTAGTGAAAATTAGTGGAAATTAGTTGCTGTTGTTAAATATATTGGCCATTTTTGGACTAGACAAACTCGGCTTTTGAGAGTTGGAATCGAACCACCAACCTAGGATGTACAACTGAGAGACTTAGCCATAAGAGTAAGCCATCAAGTACTACAATATACATAATTAAACATTATATATAAATATAATTATACATATATTTATACAATAAATAATTGTAAATATTTAAATTGGTTGCTAAAAGATATTAATGATCACAAATTATTATCCAAAATATTAAAGAATTAATTACTATTTTAATAATATAGTTTGAGTAAATATAAAGATTTTTGTATTTTTTTATAATTTAAAATTTAAAATTTATTCAAATTTAATATTTGTGCTTTCTCATTTAATGTTGTTTTATACTATAATAAGATTATAATATTTTTATTTTATTTTATTTTTGATGTAAGTTTTTTAATGAAAAATACTTAACAGTAAAGTTATTTCTCGTTGTATCAAGTAAATCTTTTGATATTTAATAACAATGTATATTATCATTATCCAATAACATTTAATTTTAAAATAAAAGATCAATTTACCCTCCGATGATGGCACGAAGCATCAAAAACATTAAAATTACGAAAAGGATTTAAAAAGCCATAAATATGGCAAATCTTTTCAAATATCTCCCTCTTAACACTTTTCTCATTCTCATTTCTAAAATTGAACACATCTTCCGACTTTCAAATTTATTTCATTATTCAATCTGACACTTTAAATTATTTATGTTTTTTTATAATTTTAAAACTTTAATTCTACATCAATTTTAAATAAAAAGATAAGAAACATTTTTGATCTTTTTTCTTTAAGTCTTTTTCTTTATTTTTTAAGATTTCCAGCCGATACCACTAACAACTCGCCTCCTCGCTTGAGACGAGGAGATACTACTCATCTTCTCAGGCGAGGAGTAGCAGTTCCTCGCCTGAAACGAGGAGCTGCAGAAGCTCCTCAATTGTGAGGAGCAAAACTCGTCTCAAGCGAGGAGCTGTTGGCAGCTTTTCGTTTGCGAGGAGCAGCAACTCCTCGTTTGGAGGAGTAGATACTCCTACTCTCAGGCAGTTGGTGGTATTTCTTCGGAGGTTGATTTTCTCTAGGGTGAATTTTTTCAGTGGCTGAGTTTTTCGGTGGTGGTTTATTAATTAGAGTTTAATTGAATTTAACCAGTGTTTTAACTAAAGTTAGTAAGAGTTAAACTATAATTAATCAGTAAAATTGTGATTAATTTAAAAAAGTCTAAAAAGATTTCTAATTTAATTTGGTTTAATTATTAAAAAATACATAAAAATCTCTAATTTAATTATAATTAATTAAGATTAATTAGAGTAAATTATAAAATTCACTTTCTGAGGGTTTTTTTGAAACGATTTGTCGTCCTTGTGAGTTTTTTTATACCTTTATACTAATTTTGATGTTTTTAATATATCATGCCAATATTGGGTAAGATGACTCTTTATTATATAATTTTAACCAAAACAATGTAATTATATTTTACTAATTTAGAAAAATTAATAATTATAAAATTATTCAAATCAGAAATTAAAGTAATTAATTTACGTACATACAACATATTTTTAGAAGAAAATTAGACAAGTAAAAATGAACACAGAAGAAAAGAAAAATTGTACAATTTGTTAGTTATAAGCATTTTCTTTATAAAAAGCCTTTGAATATTCCAATCTCCTATGGTATCTTCTTTTAAAAAAAGAAGAAGAAGAGAGTTTCGCACTCCCAAATCGGTTTTCTACATAACCAACAACATTTCTCCTATCCGCATAATTACCCTCCCCAATTGATATACCTCAAAAAAATCACAATTCATAAGAGAATAATTATACAACGTAATGAATGTATCATGTCACTCGTACAATAAACTAATGAAGTCATGTATAATTATTTAATAATAATAAAATAAATAATAAATAAAAAATGAATATAATAATTTATCTATTTATTGTTTTTAGCATTCACGTATTACGTTAGCAACTAAACTTGTAAGTTAAATCCCATATCTATAAAGATTTTCGATAAATGAAAAAAAAATGGTCATGTTTTTTTAATATAACCAAAAAATTAGCATATAAATATAAAATATATTGAGTTATTAAATTTCTTAATATGACAAAAAATTGTAATATGCTTTCACCAAAACTCATCTCAAATAATTATCAATAAACAACATATTAAATAATGAAAATAATAATTTGTCTTATGACTTGAATTTGTGTTATTTATTATAATATTTATTTTTTGACATTTTTTTTTGTTTTTTTCTTCCTTATATAAATTATTTGTTCCACCTCCGTATAAGTGCAGCGTACAAGTTCCGGCCAGGAAAATTGGAAAAGATCAAACCAATTTGAACCGATTTTTTTGTTTACATGAAACATTACAATTCACATTATCATTGATCTCAAATGTTCGTTTTTTAATTTTTCAAATATCAAAGTCATTTTTGCAATTGCTATTCAGTTAGAATTGCAACTATAAATAAGAGAAACAAAAAAATAGATTTTTTTTTTTAAATTTGATCATATACTAATATTTCAGAACTACAACTTATAATTTTGATGTTGGATCAAATGACTAAAATATTTTAGATTTTATTAATTGTAACTAAAAAACTCATATTCATAAAAAAAAAAAAAGAACTAAAAAACTCACAGATTATTATTTTTTAGTTATTTGATATAACATTAAAGAGATGAACTAATTAAAAACTCACAGATTATTATTTTTTATTATTTTTCTCAAATAGAAAACAAAGACAAGGTCAATTTAGTTACTAAAAAATAGTGGAGTGTTAAAAAAAATCATAAAAAGATTTTCATTCGGTCCAACCATAAATCAACAGCCCATCCGATTCGGCCGGATTCGATTCTTAAACCAGTCTCCCAGAATAAATATTTTTTCACTTGAACAGTAGTATAACAGAAAAATAACAAACAAATCCATCAAAAACCAATCATAAGGGCGAGAAAACCCATAAAATCAAACAAACAAAAAACCATGAAGAAACCAAAAATGTCGACACCACTCATCTTCCAATCAAAACTATTCTGCATCTCACTTCTCTACCTCTTCACCACTTTGTTTCTAACATTCTACACATCTCTACACCCTACAAATTGTCTCTTCAGATCATCTCCGTTTGATCCCATTCAGCTTCCTCTTTTCTCGTATCCTCCGACCTACGGCGCCCACAAATACGCGGTCCCGACGCATCGCTCGTCGTGTTCTTCCCCGGTTTACTTCAATGGTAGGTTTTGTAAACTGCCATTGTTTTTTAAATTTTTTGTTAAGTTTTAAGGGTTTTTGATGTGTTTTGATTGATGGGTGTTTGTTGTTTTGACGTTTGGTTTGGTAGATTATTGGATGGTTTTGAAGGAGATTCAAGATTTGTGTTGGAATTCATCTGTGTTCAATGGGTTGAAGTATATGAAGAGAAAAAGTGAGAGTTTTGGTGGAAAATTTAATACCAAGAAGAGAATTTCTTATTTTAATCATGTAAATGATAGTGTAGAGATTCCTTGCGGGTTTTTCAAGAAGTTTCCGATCAGCAATTCAGGTCAGTTTTTATCAGTGGCGGAACCAGAATTTATTTTCAGCCCGAACTTAATTTCTAATTCATCTTTAATTTTCCGTCGGTATAACCTTAACCCGCATTCAACCTTAAATTTTTTATAAATTTTCCTTCATCTAATTTGTATGCAAATTCAATTTGTTGATGATTATTCAGATCAAATAGCAATGGAGAGGTGTAACGGAGTAGTTGTAGTGTCAGCAATCTTCAACGATCATGATAAAATCCGCCAGCCAAAAAGCCTCGGATCCAACACATTACAAAACGTTTGTTTCTTCATGTTCGTCGATGATAAAACCCTAAAAGGGTTAGATTATCACCAATTAATATCAAGAAAATCGATTCAAAACACTGTTGGTGTATGGAGAATCGTTAGGGTTTCACATTTATACGAAAATCCAGCGATGAACGGAGAAATACCGAAATATTTGGTGCATAGACTGTTTCCGAATTCGAAATTTAGCATTTGGATCGACGCGAAACTGCAATTAGTGGTGGATCCGTTGTTGTTGATTCATGCATTGGTGGTGTCGAAAGAAGCGGATTTGGCAATGTCGAAACATCCGTTTTACGTGCATACGATGGAGGAAGCAATGGCTACTGCGAGGTGGAAGAAATGGTGGGATGTTGATGGGTTGAGGTTGCAGATGGAGACTTATTGTGAAAATGGCTTGTTGCCTTGGTCATCTCATAAACTACCTTATCCCTCAGGTAATTTTTTTTTCTTTGATAGAATTTATTATTTTTAAACGGATATATATAAAAAATATCATAATTTTAAAATTTTATTAGTTTGATCTATTAATTATAAAATTTATCATAGTAGTCATATAATATAACGTCAAATATAACAGTCGTAAAGATAATGGATCTAACTGATAAAGTTTCCAAAACATGATATATTTTAAAAACAAGCGAGCTAACGTTATGGGTAATATATTTATCTATTAAATTTTTCCAGCTATAACATAAATTAAAATATTAGTTCAATTATAGTGATGTCCATTGAATTGATATAATAAAGTCTAGTTTTACTCACATGATATCTATTGATTTGTAGCGTTTTACATACACTCTTTTTTTTGATTGGTCGTTTTGACTGTAGTAGACACAATTGAAATAAAATTATTTAAATAGATTCATAGTTGATGCAAATTAATATTTTTGTTAGAATTGATAAAAACATGCATCGAACATATAGATTTACGGGACATTATGCATTTTGTTTAAATTTTTTTGATCTACTTACAAGTAAATATCCTATATGTAAAATAATTTTAATCGATTACGCCACTAATCACAGCAATAATCACCGATTAGCTTTATTTTGTCCATTGAGTAACCCTTAAGTAGAGCTGAATCAATTAGGTTTTTGCTAATGGAGGGTGACTTAAAGGTAGGTACATTATCATCATCATCATGTTGTTTAAGAAACGAAATTCATCAATTGGGTTAACTTAATATCTTAAGTTATAAAATCTTGAGTTCAACCAATTATTAAAAAAATGACTGCTATGGTGCCTTATTTAGTTATTTAGAACATATCTATTTAATTAATTACTCAATAGTGTGTCAAATCTTGGTCATCCCTCTTTTCATAGAGATTAGAGTATAATTTGTGTATTATCATGAGATTAAAGAACAATGCAGGCAGAAGCACAACTTATATTACAAGTTTTTGAAAGAGTTCAATATGAAGATAAGTTGCAATAAATAATCTAACTTGCATTGAAGTTGACCCACACAGTTAGAAAAAAAAATGCTTAAATACACAAAAAATCACCAACTTTTACGTGTTTTTGATATTTAACACGAACTTTTAATTTTGGCATATAAATACACGAACTATCAATTTTTTGCATGTATGACCAAGTTTCCGTTTTAAGTGAAAAACGGTGCCGTTTTAGGTATTAAACGTTGCCGTTTTAGGTTAAAAATGGTGCCGTTTTATGTCAAAAACGGTGCCCGTGTTATATATGCAAAAAATTGATAGTACGTGTATTTATATGCCAAAATTAAAATTTCGTGTCAAATACCAAAAACACAACACGAAAAGTTAGTGATTTTTGGAGCAATTAAGCCAAAAAAATGGATTTTTTTTCCTTTTTGTTCAAGTATAAGAGGCACAGAATTTGGGAACCAAACTCTATAAAACTTATTTGAATTAAATAAAATGTGAATATTTGGTTGAATGTTTTAAAAAAAAAATTCGATTCAGTTAACTTAATAATTTTGAATAAAAGAAAAAATAATTGTTAATACATACATAATTTTAATCCTTTTTATAAATAAAATTTTAAGGTCTAATGTTTTCAAAAAAAAAATCTTTTCAACTTTATAAAAATGTATCGAAACACTTAAAAAGCTATATACTTCTATCATAATTTTTATAAATTTCCTGAAAATCTATCCAATTATTTTAATTAAATTGGAATACACGAATGAAGCCTAAACCTTACAAACAAGAAGAAACTAAGAAATAAAATAAGCAATTTCCCTTTAAACTGTCCGTCACCGATTAATTTTTATTTTTGTAAAACTATTTTCTCCCAAATCGTTTTATTCGCCCCTTTTTCACCGGTACTTTTTCTCGAATATCTACTATATTCCGACATTATATGATACGTTTTTTCTTATGATCTTTACATGTATTTCCAGATGTGCCGGACAGTGCAATGATACTAAGGAAACACGGAACCGTCACCAATCTATTTTCATGTCTAATGTTCAATGAGTTAGAAGCATTCAACCCACGAGATCAATTAGCATTTGCGTACGTACGAGATCATATGACTCCGAAGATGAAGCTAAACATGTTCGAAGTCGAGGTTTTCGAGCAGGTGGCTATGGAGTACAGACATAATCTCAACAAAGATAGTATTCAAACGTCAAAACCTAGAAAAATAAAAAAAGTTGGTAGAGATTTGTTGGGTAATGGCAGCAGTTGCCAGAAGTATCTGCTTGAAATGTGGGGTGAATCACATAGTTGATCGTTTGTATAGAATTAGAAGGTAAAAAAAGGATACAAAAATGAAGAGAAAAAAAAAAGAGAACTAACTAACTACCATTCACAGGATTAAGATGACGAGTAGGTTGGCAGAGCTTTATTTGTTTTGCGGAAATTTTATCGAAGGTATTTGAATTTTTTAGTGTCTATTAGCATAGTATCTGAGTTTTAATTCGTAGCTTCGAAATATACATGAAAATAACTCTATAGCTGTAATTTATATTGCTTTTTTTTTTTGTTAAAGATAGTAATTAACTTTTAAAATTTCCATTGTTAATTGTTAGTTATGGAGGCGGGATTAAACCCACGATTTTTCAATGTACTTGGAGATATACTAGTCATCAAGAGACCTTCATTTGCTAATTTATATACTTTGTTTTAATAATTTTGGCATAACTTATTTTCAGGTCTCTATATTTTTTATTTTTTATTTGCTTATTGCATATACTACCTTACTTCTTTAATTTTTTTTTTGTCAAAGATAGCCGCCTACTTTAATTATTAGCGGGAGTTTATTTTGTTAAAGATAATAATTAACTTTTAAAATGTCAATTGTTAATTGTTAGTTACGGAGGCGGGATTTGAACCCACAATTTCTCAATGTACTTGGAGATATACTTGGAGATATACTAGCCATTCAATTTCTCAATGTACCTTCATATTTATATATTTTGTTTTACTTAATTTTGGCATAACTTATTTTCAAATCTCTATATTTTTTACTTTTTATTTACTTATTTCATATTCTACCTTACTTCTTTAATTAGCCCCTATATTTTTAGACTTGCATAGGATCTTCGTCTATCTTCATCCTATAACCCCTACGTTCTTCTAAAACAATAAAAAGATTATTTGCATCTGAGCATCTCAATTGCTTAGAGGTTAAGATTTAAACCTTAGACATTCAAGAGTTGGATACAACATTTCTAGCATAAGACTAGGGGCATCATATGCTCTTTAGTTAGTAAGCATTAATAATATATTTAATAATTTTTATAAAGATTTAATCACTCAAAAATATTTTATCTTTAATATTTTTTGGCTTATGATCTCTTTCTTTTTCTTTTTCTTAAAGCAAATGATTCATCATTGAGCATATGGCCTCATCTTTCAATAAGTGTAATTTTAGCCTATTTTTTAATTTTCACTTTCAGTTGTAATCATTTGCCCAAATTAAACTGAACAAAAATTCATATAAACATCTCATATTGTTTCATTTTTAAAATTTGTTATGATAAATATACAAATCGGAATAATATGAAGTAATATAAACGACATAGTTGAATTTTTTTCTCACTCTAATTTAGACAAATAGCTATAATTGAAAGTGAAAATTAAAAAATGGATTAAAATTGAATATTTTTAAAGGTGAAGCCACAAACAAAAAATATTGAAAATGTTGGATATTTTTAAGTGATTAAGCATTTTATAAATAAGATTTCCATTTTGATAAAATATTATTTGACTATATTATATATTTCATAATACAAATTAAATGTTTCGCCCTTTTCTATCAACGGTTTGAGCACCGGATCATATTTAACAACATTAAATTTTTTTAAATGAAAATTATGTAAATTAAAAGCCACAAAAATGGCAAAAAACCAAAACTACAAGCTTTCGTACATAAGTGGCACATTAGAGTCTACAACTTATAGAACGCCTAAAAACGAAGGTCCAAAAACAGGATACAAGAGGGGTTTTTTAAAAATCCAAACCCGAATAAACAAAACTTCTATTACAACTCTTAAAATACCATGATGTCTTTGTAAAGCAGTTAAAAGTCAATGCTTCCTTGTCTGAGGTTTTATTTTGAAAAACTCTGATATTTTTGCAATTCTGTATTTCCCACACCACCGGAAACCGAAAAACCTGCCAAAACTTTCGATAAACTCTTCTCAGAATGATGTTCTGTCACTGAATCATAAAATCCGAAAAGTAACAAGGAAAGATCCAAACAACATCTAGCTTATTAAGAATATCACGCTAAATACTTCTTGCAAAACTACAATGAATAAAAATATGCGTGTGTGTCTACAACACCACAAAGCGAACAACATTAAATTTTATTAACCATATCATATTTCTATAGGCCAAATGTTGTAAAAAGTCCAAACCTTTTATAAAAGTTTCACAAAAGTCTTAACCTTTCAATTTTGTCGATTTTGGCCAAAAACATATTATTTGGTTTTGATTGTAGTCAACTCTCAATTTGATTTCAATTTGCCTATGTGGCTCCTACGTGGCATGCGCATATATTGAAAGGTCAGAATTTTTGTGAAACTAAATATTCAGTTTTTGGCCAAAATCGACAAAATTGAAAGGTCATGACTTTTGTGAAAATTTTGTGAAAGGTTTGGTTTTTTACAATATTTGGCCTATTTCTATATCGGTAAGGATTTATGTTTTGATCATTTGAAGAGGAAGAATTTTCTATGCTGTAAAAAAATCAATCCTACAAATTTACTCCCTCCGGTCCATAATATTTGTCGCATTTGGCTTTGACACAAAAACTAAGAAAGCAATTAATATGTCTTCATTTGTAAACACTTTTACTAAATTAACCCTACATTGAAACTTGTTTATATTTATAACTACTATTTTCATTTGTTTATTGTATTTTTTCAATAAATTAATGAGGGGCAAACATGGAAAAATAGCAATTAATACTCTTTTGATATTATAACATGACAAATATTATAGACTAAAAAATTTCTCACATGCGACAAATATTATGGACCGGAGGGAGTAATAAAATATATTCGGCATGCATACCATTTAACCTATGGCACTTTAGTGATTGATAGGGCTTTATTAAGGTTCGAAAAAGGGTTAATGTAACCTACACACTAAAAGAATGTGAAAGGTTTATTTGGTTTCATAATTTTTCTTAATGAAGAGATAGGGTTAGATTTCATCTAATAGATTATAAATTCTGTTTCGTTTCTAATTACGACTAAGGCGTTTCTAAGTGCATTAAGAGGTTGTGGGTTCGAACCACGCCTCGGTAACTAACAACTAACATGAGACTCTAAAGAGTCTATTTCCACCTTTGATAAAAAAAAAAAAAAAAAAAAAAAAAAAAAAAAAAAAAACTAAGCAACAATTTCTGTTTGCTGAAGGCACGTCCTTTTTGTAGATATATCCATGAAAGTCTTTAAAACATGAACAACGATATAATTTAGGATTTGTTTCTTGCCAAAATAATTGAGGAATTGTTTTTTGCCAAAATAATTGAGGATCATAGCTCCTATTCATAGTGTTTTATATCATAGTAGTAGTTTGGTTCAAAATTCTAAATTTAAATTCTTGAAATTAATTAACATTATAAAATAGATATATGAATTTTGTAAATAAAGTATCAATTAATTAATAGTGATTTTTTTAATACTATAGATTCTCATGTTTGAATAAAAAGATATATAGCTCTATCATTTATAATTTATTCACATTTTTTCCGATTGCATAATCAATAACTTCTTGTGTTGGTTTTTGACAAAAAAAAAAGAATACATTCATGAGTAAGGCAAAATAAATTATGGGATTACTTATAAATGATTTTATAAACGATACCAAATAGCTTTCATTTTTCATAGACTTATCTTTTTAAGGTAAAAGTATAAGAAAAAATCTCCTAGTTTTCTCACAAGTACATTTAAGCTCTTAAACTAATTTAGGACACAATTAAACTTTCTTTACTTTCAATATAGAACAAATAATTTTTTTCGTCTAACAATATTAGAAATATCCATCAATTGGCATGTGTCTCATAACTATATAGAAAAAAGGTTCAAAAATAATTTTAATATTTAAAATATTTTACCAAAAACTTGAGAGACTAAGTGTTCAAAAATAAATTAAAAGAGTTTAAATGCTCTTTCTAAATAAAATTAGAGGACCTTTTTGCACAATTTAAAAACATTGAGAGCTTAATTGGCCTAGAAAAATTTAAAAGACTTATGTATATTTTTTTTTTGAAAACTTAAAGAATTTTTGTACCTTTTGTCTTTTTTTTAAATAACAATCTTTAATTCTTGAATTTATCTTTACCAATATTTGAAACCAACACTTTTTGAATCTTATCCCTCATTTTTTACAATTAGGCCAATAGGAGGTTATTGATTATTATGTTACTTATTTGCTAATTCAGATTTAAATCGTGATGAAATCGTACAAATGATTTTATTAAATTAAAAAATCTAATAATAAATTCAAACTATTTTAAATTATTAAATTTATGGATGTTCTTTTTAGTTAGAATATCATGATAAACATGTAAGTTTAACTTTTAATTACAATATCTCAACATATAAAACTCATAAATTCAGCATGACAAATATAAATGAGGGCAGCATGTTAACTAAAATTAAGGCAATCTCTTTTGAGAAAGAAAAAACACAGAACATATGTGATTGCTCACAAAAAGAATAATAAAATCACAATCTTTAAGCAAATACAACTACTTTTCCATTCACACAATCCCCATGTTTTTTTAAAAATCTCATCTCATTATCTTCCATATGTAAAAATTAATATGTTTTTTTTTTCTAACAATCAGTTTCTAGAATAGGCAAATTAGTTGTCAAATACATGATACCAACTACTTCAATTGCCATTTTTTATTTAAAAAATTAAATAAATAGTGCTTCATCAAAATATTATTTAAATTTATACCAATCCACAATCTATAAATTGGATTCTCTTACATTGAATGAGATGTTAAAAAAATAATATATATATTAAAACAATATTACATCAAACATTAAAATTAATATTAAATGAATGCTTCAATGAAACAAACTCTAAAATGAAAACTAATATTATATATTAGGTGTAGCATGCGTGAAACATTTCCTTGATGATGATGATGGTGTATTTATTTAAAATGTAAATACAGGTATAAACTGATTAAGATTCAAATATAATTATATTAAATATAAAACAATACATGGAGAATATGTTTTTAATTTAAAACACAGTGTAGTAATCCAAATAAAATTATTATATAATTTTTTTTAAATAGTATAAATTTTGCATAAACTTAATGGCATGGGCTAGAAACTTAGAGATGCCCTTAGCAAGTGAACAAGACACACATAGCTTACTGCTTAAGCAAAATAAAGATACTTATAATTAATTATAGAAACAATTGTACCAATGGTATCCGAAATTTCTCAAATCTTATATTTCAATGTCTGAATTTTTATTCTTTTTATATTAGTGTTTCAAATTCTCAATTCAACTTTTAAAAAGTGTGTCAAATTTTAGTAATTCCGACACCGGACTATTAATAAAACTAAAAATAATTTTAAAATCTACCGATTTGATTTTTTTATTTTTATTTCAAATATATAAATTTATCATTTCACACAATCAATATTTTTTAATTAATATGATGCAACTTTTAAGTAAAACTTCACATTAATTTTTGTCTTTTAGTACACCGGTGATAAAAAAAAAGCTAAAATACTCATTTGATATACTTTTAAAAAAATTAAACCATTATCATTAAAAAAAATAAGACATCAATATACAAGAATTAAAAAATTCAGATATTATTAATCTATTTAATTAAATAATTTACAATGCATGCACTTAACACGGCTTAAATAAAAAAATCCTCATTTATACTCATTTATTTTTGAGAAAAAAAAAAACAAGTTAAGACAATATATATCCAATTGTAACTAGTTAACTTATAAACAAAGTATCCCCTGGACACTGAAAAATCCTTATCTTTTGTTATAACTTAATTATACTCTTTAATAAATTTAAAAGTTAAGCTAAAAAGAAATACAACAAAGTTCTTTTAAAGTTACATTGACAAAATAAAAAATAAAAAACATCTATAAAACAAATATACAAAATTAGAAAAATATTTAACTTATTAAATATGCACCAAACAAAATAGTAGTACTAATTAATTAGTTGGTTCAGTCGTTGACAAAAAACCGAATTAGTTGGTTCATTAACCGATTTTGGTTTGACAACAAGTCAACAAGCTATCCATCCGTCTATATAAATTCTCCTGCGTCTTCCTATATTCATTCGCTTTCTTCTCTGCCAAACAAAACCCTAGACGACGTCGTATGCCTTGGTTTTCTTCCCAAAATGATGACGACTCAAAATCAAATAGCAACCGCAAACCACCGCGACGGAGCTGAGATCTACACCGGCGATCTACTGTGCAAGCAGAAATCATTAGATCTTCTCGAAGAAATTCGGTTGCCTAAGGGATTGTTACCCCTAGACGACCTCGTAGAGGTCGGTTATAACCGTAAAACGGGGTTTGTTTGGCTGAAACAGAAGAGTTCGAAGGTTCATAGGTTCCGTCAGATTGGACGGAACGTTAGTTATGAAACGGAGGTAACGGCGTTTGTTGAGGATAAGAGGATGAAACGGCTGACAGGTGTCAAGAGTAAGGAGCTGTTTATTTGGGTGGGTATTTCTGATATTTATATGGATGAAAAAGATACCTCTAAGATTACTTTTGGTAATCCTACTGGTATTTCTAGAACTTTTCCTGTCTCTGCTTTTGAATTGGAAGATGAAAACAAGAAGTAAAATGTTACTAATTGTTATTTAAAAATCATTGCTTTATGTTAATTTGATGTTATAATTGTCTGTATTGTAGTGGATTGTAATGAATAATTAGTTTAATTTACCTTGGTTTAGCCATTTTAATGAATACCCACTTATGTTTGTTTAGTGATTTAATAATTTATAACAAAAGGTCAACATGGCTTTGAACTTATATTTTACGATGGAATAAATTATTTCTAATTCTTTTGGACAATAAGATTTTTAAATTTATTTTTTAGTCAATTAGATCTCAAACTACTTCAGTTTATATCAAGTAGCTCCTGACTTGTATACTCCAAATGCCAATTTATTTAGTCGAAAATATAAATTTGAAGTTTTAATTGATTAAAATTATTTATTTAATTTTGAAATATAAATTTAATGATCTAATTTATTAAAAATATTAAAAATAACTTATTTGATTTTAAGGTATAAGTTGGAAAGCAGTAAATTCTTTGTTTATTTATAATCTAACGATGATATGATTTTAAAATGTTTGCTGCAAAATTAAGCCGTCTTTAAATGCAAAGACTCTTTTGGACTTGCCTAAGAGCATCCCCAGTGGTATTCTTTAAAATAAAGAGCATCTTTTGTAAAATAAAGAACATCTTAAAAATAAAGAGTGATATTTAAAATTTTACTCCAATAGACTCTTTAATATCAATTTTTTATTGTATATAATTTTAATAATTAATAATAAAATAAAAGTATTAAATAATAATAATATTAAATTAATTGCCTCTCTAATATTAAATTTTATTTTATTTTGTTTTCATATAAAATATTAATAAAATATTAAATATTAACAAAATAATTTTTATTTATTTAATTTTTTATTCATTTATTTATTCAATTTTTTGACTAAAAGTAAAAATATAATATTTAAAAGTAAAAATAACTACCTTATTTTTTTAAAATTTAAAATTTTACTATTTGAAAAATGAAGTAGAGAGTGAAAATGGCTCTCTACATATGGAGAGCCATTTTCACTCTCTACTCTAAATATAAAGAATAGAGAGTCCATTAGACTCCTAATTTATTGTCAAACTCTTTAATTTAAAGAGTTTGACAATTTTAGAGAGTCCATTGAGGATGCTCTAACTTCCTAATTCGGGAAATTGGTAGATTCTGCTGTTAAAAAAGTCGCCGGTGTCGGAAATCAGTTTCAACGAGAAGCAAGATATGCAACTGCTTTTAAATCTATTAAAAACTGATTATAACAAAATGATCATTTTTCATACACTTTGTTAATATATATCATTTGAAGCACCAGAAAAATATATCCCTTCAGAAAAATATTAAATTTAACATTTCAGGAGAAGAATAAAATAAAAGACCCTTCTGAACTAATCATTAGATATGAAAACTTTCCAGTTTGGAAATTTCAAAAAGCATACCAGACTGTATTATGGCAACTTTGAGTTAAGAGTTTGTGCTTAATTATAGAAGTGATCAAGTGAGTAAACATGTTTATCATAGCATTTCAGATGCTAGATAACATTGCACATTCCAAAGAAGCAAAATAACCAGCCCAATCAGACAATAAACTAACAGATAATACACGACATAAATAAAACAAAATTTCAGGGTATTCAATACTAATATCTTTAACTTCTACATAACTTCAATTGATTATGCAATGAGAAATATTAAAAACTAAAATCAGTTCCACAACTGGAGAAATTGTCCCAAAATAAAAATAGATCTGCAACAAGTTGCCAAAACACAAACTCACAGCCTTCTTCCTCTTCTACCACCCTTTCTGCGGGTGCTATCAGTTGGAATTGGTGTCACGTCCTCTGTAACATTACATTAAATCAGTACAGTATTAAAAACGGAACACGTTCAAATTATTAGTTTAACAGATGCTTCTTATCACTCAAATCATTTTCCTTGTGATGCTTCTTATCACTAAGATTCACCGGACTTTAATTGAAGCAAAAGTGATAGGACATAAAACATATAACTAATGGCACTAATAGGTGGACAAAAATAACAACTAATGCATCAAATCAAGAAAAGGATTTGTAGAAAGTCTTACCAATGCGACCAATTCTCATTCCAGAACGAGCAAGAGCACGCAGGGCAGACTGTGCACCAGGACCAGGTGTTTTTGTTTTGTTCCCACCAGTGGCACGGAGCTTAATATGCAGAGCAGTAATGCCAAGTTCCTATTTCCAAAACCCACTTGAGCATATTAGCATCATATAGCATAGAAGATGTGAAAACAGTGAAAATACAATGACTCAAAGAAATAAATGTTATGCACAAAACTAGAGCAAATATTTTGGCAGACATAAGCATCACAAATGAGACAACATTCAACTTAAATGTGTTATCTAATAGAAACGAGCAACTTAGAAGTACTAATCAGATGATACTTTAAGAAAACCAAAGGTTTGGTGAATGAAATCAAAACAAGGGAAGAAAACAAGGCAGACAAAACAAAATCATCTCACTATTTAAAACCTAAGCTGACATTGACATAAGAAGGTTGAAGTTTGGAAAAGATGGGGACTTGAATTGAAACATCTTCCGTATAAACAATGCAAGAATAGCAGACAGTATGGATAACCAGGCAACATCCTAGACACTGAAAGAAAGTAACTCAATGAAGCCTAAGCATGCTTATTTGGCAAGACAGGCCAACTTTAAATAGATGCTAGTCTTGATAAGCTTTATATAGATGACATCAAAAGCAGTCTAAACGCACTAAATCTTCATAAGACCGCTGAATAATAAGAATAACGAGTACGTAAGGACATATAACCTTGCATCTCTGAGTGACATCCTGTGCTGCAAGCATAGCAGCATAAGGTGAAGACTCATCTCTATCAGCTTTCACCTTCATTCCACCTGTTTAAATAGCAAATTTACATGTCAAAACTTGCAATCACATCTATCTTCACTACAACTACAGTACTTCCAGAATCACAGATACTGATAAACAACAATGTTATATGACCAGCAACAAAATGTTACCTGTTATGCGAACAAGGGTTTCTCGACCAGATAGATCAGTGACGTGCTGCAACCCAAACAAACACATGAATAACACAACTAAGCATTAAAATTACAACTAACCAAAGACAAAGAATTGCCAAACATCACTATACATACAGCAATACTTACGATGAATGTGTCATTAAATGAGGCAAAAATATGGGCAACTCCAAAAACATGTTCACCCTCCCTAACTGCAGGTCCAAGGGTAACATTGTCCTCCTTTGGCTCTCTAGTCTTCTTCTTCGACTGTAACAAAAAACATTCAATACAAGCATTAGAACACAAGACTAAATCTGCAAAAATCATGCGTTAATTCATGCAACTAATTTCGCCAAATCTAAATTCAATTGAAATGATTCTCGCAAATCGCTAGTTCCAATTAATAATCAAACAACATTAAATACCAGCTGCTTTTCAGTATCTGATGATGAAACAGTGCAGAAAATATACGGATCTAGGGTTTGTTAACACTAAGTGAAAAATCAAACGAATACGACACCGTATTTTGCTAGAATTCTCAAAATAAACAGCTAAAACAAACAGTATTCAGATACAGAGAGAGATTTCTTAGTTCTTACCATGGCGGCGAGAAGATTAGAGTGAGACGATGATAAGTGAAGCTAGAGAGGAGGCTGCTGTGTTTGAAAAATGCGAAAACCCTAGAGAGCAAACGGCAACTCAATGGTTCGGCGACAATTATAAGGGACAGTAGTGGATTAGGGTTTTACTGATGAAACTATTTTTTGGGTTTTCATTTTGGTCCCTTTAGTTTTTTAAAATTAATATATAGCCCTACACTTCTTGTTATTCTTCTCAATGCCCATTCGATTCGACTTAGTGTGCTTTCTTAACCCTTCTGTTGGACTTTCTTTTTGTTGAGATTTAATTTAACCCCTTCGGTTCGGTTCGGTTCGACTTAAATCTACATAATTTTTTTTTTACTTATTTGTTTTAAAAATTACGGATTTTAACGTGTTTTGCAATTTTAACATCAAATTTAGTCTTTGGCAAGGTCGAACACCAACTATTGAATTTTTTTCAATTCCACAAACCAAACAATTTTCCTTCAAAATAATGTTGACGTGGACATCGGAATAATATCAAAAAAAATTGACGGAAAATTGTTTGGTACTTTGAATTGGAATAAAATATGATAGATAATGTATTGAATTGCCAAAAATCAAATTGCGTGTTAAAATTATAAAATACGGCTAAAGTTCATAATTTTTAAAAGCAACTAACTTTTTTGAAATATTTTTAGACGTCAAACAATCATAAATAACAAAAATAAAATAAAAAGCATACAATCATTTAAGATAATCTGATTTAGAATCAATTGCTTTATATGTTGTAAATATTTTAACTGTCATTCGTGACTATACCACTTCATATGATATAGCATTTTTCTTATAATAATTTCGCTATAATTAACTACTTTTTTAAATTTTATCAAAATATAATGTTTTTTATCTTCATGGAATAAAAGGAATATTATTATTATTTTTGAGAGAAAGGGGGATATTTTTATAGATATTATATAAATTACTCTTTGAAAAAGTATAGCATTAGAGTATTTTGGTAAAACAAAAAAAACATATCAAAAGTAAAAAGTTTAAAAAATTTAATCCATGTAGTCAAAGTTCATAATAATTAAGGGTTAAACAAATTTTTTAAATGGAGTCAATGATGAGTTATTTCTATATGTTTTTTCTTTATAACCAAAGAGGAGGAACAAATTTCACAATTTAATAGAATTTTTATCTAATATTTATACCATTCGAACTATAATTTATAGGTTTTTTTTATATAATTTTAGATAACCATAAGAGCTAGAATATTAGATGAATGGCTCGAGGATAAATGAGATGACTGAGCTTTAAAAGTTTAAATATTTACATTGAGCTCATGTACCTTATGAAATCACTTTTTTGATGATATTATCTAGTTTAATTAAAAAATATATAGTTTGAGAAATCATATATTAGCATCTTATTCATAGGTGACATTTATACAAATTCCTTGCATGTCAAATTTTAAATTCTCATGCTACTTATAATTTTAACTTATTATCTATCATATCAATTCAGAGTGTTTATCTCATATAATAATTGTGTCATGTCATATTTACAATAAACTAATGAGCATTTGCGATATAACTTTTTTAATTATTACTATTTTGTTAACAATAAAAAACTCATATGGCTAAGATGCAATTAGTTTATTATACGAATAACATAACGCAACGGTTGTATTAAATACTTTTCCAGCAATTCAACATCATGTTTTCATATCACAGATTGCGGGAATGAAATTTAAGAATTGCTACAGATTGTCATGAGCAAAGAATTGTTAACTCAACACTGGGTTTCATTTCAGTCTTTTCAAATTCACACACAATTCTTAATAATTGAAGAAATTAAATTAATAAAATCCAAGTCGTAACATTCTGAAAGAACAAATGGCGTGTTACACTATGATTAAAATCAGGAAAGTCAAATGACATAACCATAAATACAGTTCGAAAAAGAAACAAAATAGGCAAGCCTAAACTCAAATTATACAGGAAATTAAATTCCTCTCTGTAATCAACTCATCAAAATAAAGAATAGAAAATTCTATTTATAGTTGACCCTAACTACAAAAAATAATAGTGGACTTGCAAAATACTTTGAATATCTAAGCGGATATTAGACCGACGTACCCTGCAATTAAAGCCAGAAGGCATGATGCAGCATATGCACCAGCAACAATTCTTGGCTCCTTGAACCCACATAATTCAAGGTGATGGTGAAAAGGTGTCATCCGAAACAACCGCTGCCCAATACCCTTCAATCGTTTGGTTGCCTTGAAGTATGCTACCTGCAACACAAGCCATGTTCAACTCTCACCACTTCAGATACAACTCGAGGGTGTTTCTCAGTATAAATGTACTAATGTAGAAATACAAACTCAAAGTAGAAAGAACGTAATATTCTCACATATATTCCCATATAAGGAGATTCTGCTTATGAATAATAAAAACTACAGGTCCTAAACATCATAAAAATGAAAAAATCTATCAGAAATTGCTACAAGTGAATGGACTACGGCTGAAGAAAAAAAAAACTTGTTTGCTACATTATGCTTTAAATTCAAATACTGAAAACCATAGGAGTGTTCAAATATGGTTTATGTGGGTTATGAACTTTGGATAAAATGAAATTGAGTGCAATATTGACAATCTTATTTTTTTCAAATATGAACTCACTAAATAATGGGCGTTTAAAAATCTATAACCTACAAAAACCAAATTTGAAAACCCCTACTGAAAACGGTCCTCTCTTATGGTTTAGAGGAAAACAAACATTATTTAATACAAAATATCATTAGAAGTTAAGCGTAGCATGTTGTACAGGAAGATGGACAAAAGACTATCCATACATGTTTTTGTCACAATTCTTGATATACTCGGTTTAAAACAAGTATCGTAAAGAAAAAAAAATATCCGAGCAATTTATTCTTCAAGCAAAGTACAGTGATGAATCAATCTCATTTTGTGCCAAAATTATTATTATGTTGCTTCTTATTAGTTTTCTCCATGCGATACCTAACTACTAGCAAATCTACTCAATCATTACCAGATTATAATCATAACAACCACAACCAGAGGAATAAGAGAAACAAGGAAAAGGACATACTCTTTTTACTGAAAAATGAATAAATTTGCTATTTACACAAAGGCATGAAATGTATCACTGTAGCACAACATGAATTCAGTTGGATAAGCAATAGCATTGATCAAGAAGGGAAAAAAATTTACAATCAAAACACTCAATATAGTGCATATAAAAACAAAGAGAGAGAAAGAATAGCTAGAATATTTTGATGACAAATGAAAGTTTCTGACTGGAAAACAATTCCCAGACAGTAATATACCTGCATAATTACTGAAGACGCTTCCAAAAAAATGAATCCGGATGAAATAAACAAGGGAAAGAACATTCCACTACAAGCAGCCATTGAGGCTAATGCACCTCCTAATGCCAGGGATCCTGTATCTCCCATAAATACAGATGCCTTGTATCGATTGTGCAACAGAAAACCAACACAAGCTCCTGCCATTGATGATCCAAAAATTGCTAGTTCTGATTTGGAAAAAAATTATTAGCATAATAATACTTGATAATATCTCAGGCCAACAATGAAACAACATTCATCATAGTCTTAAATACAATGGTGAACATATAAAACACCATGCGACAATTCAATTCTTTTTAACTAAAATAATGATAGAGCTTGGAAGGCATGAACACGCTATTAGTAAGTGTGAAGTATGAAGGAAAACTGGATGTCTCACTAAATGCTTAAAGGTTAGTAGTTTGCACGGATAAGCCTATACATTCAAATGCATAAGTGCAAATGAATGAAATGCATAGCCAAGTCAGTAACAGAGTATTATAGAACATAGATCATGTTTGGTAGTATTGCTCAATTTGGCACGTTACATTCCTTTGTTGTTTTTCTGTTAGACTTTCGCTACAATTTGCTATTAATATTGAGAATGAAAATCAAAGGCCAGGAAAATGATTTTACTAACTACCATGTTCCACACTCTTGAGAGAAACTATAAACAAATTCCCAGAAGAAATCTATACTAACCAGGACATATTGGTAGCACTGCGATTGACATTCCAATTAAAGCCAATGCAGCAGTTCCACCAGCTAGGCCATCAAGACTGTCAGTTAAGTCAATTCCACTTCCCATGGAGACAAAACAAAAGGAAGTCAGCAATAAATAACATTTTCCAAGGCATACAAGACCCAGTTGTCCAGGTAGAGGAATTAACATTTTCCTGCACAACAAAAGGAGAATGAATTCAATGAGAACACTCAGTAGTGCAACAAAGATACTATCATTCAGGCAGTAACTGTATATTTTTGTAAAACACTATTAATAGTTGAAAAACTAACAAGCTCTATGCAATTAATGCAACTAAATAAAATCTTGAAAGACGCTTTATAGTTATAATATGCTTTCAAATGATTTCCAAAAGAAAACAGTGGCAGCATTAATAAGAAAACATTAAAAAACCAAAAAAAATGTTTCTTCCCCAATTTCAAGGGGCGCATAAATTCAAACAAATATAATACAAATAGATCTGACATTTCCTTCTGCAATTTAATTAGTTTAGAATTTGCACGTCCCCAAAATCAGTTTCATTAGCTAAAACTTTGTGAATTAAAAAAAAAGGCACAACTCTGCAACTCTATGCCCATTCCCATATAATTCAAGAGTCATTTCAAAGAATCATCTTTCTAGTCCATCTGCAATTTCCCATGTCACTAAAGCCCATAATTGTTTTGCACTTCTTCTTTGAGCGCACAATGTGAAATTACATCTCTACATCAACAGATCTACTCTTTACTCACACCAACTTAAAAGCAAGCATATTGTCAATTTGTCATGGATAACTTCACTTAATCAAGTGAGAAGAAATTTAGATATGGCAGCATCTAGAAAGTTCAATGTCAACAGAAAAATCAATTCTAACAGGAAATTTTACATAATGAGCAAAACTAGAGGTTTCCTACAGAATAAATATGTTATGACTATTCGTTCTAAATATATTTTCAGTGTTGGGATGACCTGCTGGCATTAAAGGGGGCATATTGTGTACTGTAAATACATACTGATCATTCCCAATAAAACCAACAAATGTTATATCCTGTTGTGAAACATTTCTCCTGAGAATAGATATGTGAGTTACCGTCAGATAAATGTTGATCATATTAGTTCAAGAATGTATACATGCTGTAGGGTGATGATATGCTCGTGGCATCCAACCAAAGTGCAAACAAAGTCCCAACAGCAGCCTGTAAAAATAGACAGGGTAGTTTCAGGACCGTTAACAATCAAACAATCAAATTTTTAAGACCTTGAAAGCAAAACAATACAAGTAACCTTACCTCCAATAATAATTTTGTCCAAGAAGGTAACCCTTTATGATGATTCTTCGTGAGACTTAAAATATCATCTAACAAACCAATAGCAGCAAATGCTAGAGTTGCCACTGCTGCTCCATAAACTTCAACAGAAGAGAAACCAGCTAAGAATATTGCAACTCCTACTCCAATTGGTATGAAAAACAAACCACCCATCGTGGGGGTTTGCCTTTTCTTGAAGTGTCTATCTGGCCGCCTTTTTTCACTTATAACTTGATGAATCTTCATAGTGTTGAGAAAAGGGACGCTAACATAACCCGCTATAGATGCTAAAGCTATTGAAGTGAGAAAAGGACGGGACAAGTGCAAAGGAGAAAGAGGTAATCTGACAATCTTCCATGCACACCAATCGACAAAAAAAAGAAGCAACATCGCAAAGCCAATCAATCCCATATTATTAAAAATTCCAAGTCTCATCCTGCAACACAATATGATAACAATCAAACAAAGAAACTTCAAAAAAGCGCACCAATAATACATGAAATAACCCATCAACAAAGAAACTACTAAACAGAAGCTTAAAGAACATGATCCCTATAGTAAATATGGTTATGTTACCAAAAGCTTGCCTTATATTATAAGCATAATCTATTGATACTCGGCAGCATTTCATGCCCTCTTTACCAACAATAGAGTTCCAAAAGACAATAGTACCGCCCAATGGTAAAGCAGTTTAATCAAACGAAGGATGTAGCAGGAAATATAAGCTAGAAACAGAAACCAGAGCTTAAACAAGCTTATCTCCATTTTCAACTTAAATTTCAGCCAGAAGGAAGATGATTAGACAGTCTAGATTAGAATTAGTCTTAACTAAAAGGTATTAGCATCACACAAGATATTCTGGATAAAGCCAAATTCAGAGAGACATAGGCATCATAAGCAGAATACCCCTTAAAATACACAACAACTGGTAGTTAGTGCATCATAAGAAAATGTAAAGCTTTGTCAAAACGCTGAAAAAAAAAAGCAGGACTGGGTTTGTTATATCAAAAACATCAAGTTGCGGCAATCAAAACGTTTTAAGCGCACCAATAACCTTAAAGGAACACCCAAAAACAAGGCCAGTCCTTTGAAATAAATTAACAGTTAATAGCTCGAATGACATGCCAACTCATTAAAATACTAGCTTAGAGCTGTATATATTTCGGTTTGTCATCACTATCGACTTTATACATAATGTAGAGCTTTTATTTACATAATAGTACTGCAAGCAACAATAACAATCATAAGTATAGTTCCACTTGCCTATGTTTTCTTCGTTCTTTCGCAATGATGGCTAGCCTGTGAGCAGTTACCGTAAGAGAATCATGACTCGAAACACTAGAAGAAGGCAAATCGATATCACTAACTGGATTCAACATATAATCTCCATCACTGTCATCGTCGCTGGACGATATCAAATAGGCACCAGCAGCAGCCGAAGCCTCATTATCAGTCCAATCATCAAAGGATACACCAAAGTCCTGTAATATACCAAAAACTATAAACACCGTAAACAAATTTACTAGCAATTTGAAGAAAAAAAAAGACAGATTACATCATCAAAGGCTCCAACTTGAACATTCCTATGTTGCAATCGGAACCCACGCTTTCTAGCATTTGATAAATTTAACTGCAAAAAACCAGAGCAAAATTCAAATAAGAACACGTATCCAGATCATTAAGGATTAAATTATTGGATTTAACTCATAAACACTGATACCTTAAAACGGTGGAATGAATTCGACGGCGGAAGAGAGCGGCGGTTTGTAAGTGAAAATCGGTCTAACAGAGAGAAATGATGGTTGTAATATAGAGATCGCATAGTTAAGGAAGAGAGCGATGAAAATGAAAATGAAAAATACGAGTCATAAGGCATATTCAGAAAATTCCTCTCATTGCAGATGCACAAAGAGAAAGCGGGAGAAGGAAGACAAAAGTAGAGGCGGTTTTTGTTGTCGTTTGGTGAATACAGTTGCGGTTTGCTTCAGCTTTACCCTTTGGAACGCCCGCAAGTCCGCAACTTTCTTCTGTCGTTTACTACGGTCATTACGCGCCACCTAGGTGCGTGCACACCTTAGTCTGAGCTTAACCACCAGTTCGATATCCGTTTGAGCAAAAAAACAAAACAAAAAATCTGGCGTAAAGGCATTCATCCTTAAATAAAATCTTGTTCAGCAATCGTAAAATTACAAATGGCGCTACATTTCAAAAACAAACAAACATGATGAAAATTGATGTCACTGGCCTGTAAATTTTCACAAGATTTTCAGTGTTCTGTTTCCTTTTGTACAAATTTGATAAAGCAGACTCATAAAAAGTGCCCTGTACTGCTGAATTGTTTGATTGATTGTTTGGATTTCGTATGCAAAACATCAACGGAAAAACAATTGAAAGGAAACAATCGAGCAGTACAAAACATCCGCTCTCATCTTCCACACTGCTGATATTAAAGCAGCATCACATCAACTTCACCCTAATTCTTTGAGATACATAGTAGTACATATGTGTAATAAGTTAAACTGAGTGTTGGTTTTGATTAGGTACAAGAGGCCTGCCTCTTCCCATTGTAAATCCCCTGGTTCCGTCCGGCATTTTAGGGCCGGGAGGTGGCTTTGAAGGTTCAACGGTATGTGCACTAGAGGTGGATCCATGACCTGGGAAACAAGAATAAAATAGAATCTATTTACTCTGCGGAACTTCCAAAGAAATGTGATAAAGAAAAGAGAAAGCTGATTGGATCAGAATACCAAGCCCATTAGTGGCACGATATTTGTTGTTCCTTCTCTGCCGTCCTCGATTGTTGCGACTTCTATGTCCATTTTTCTCCTTGGATAAATGATCTCCATCCTGAAATGAAGTTAATGGAGAGCAGATCAAAAATCGACGTCTTTCCATGTCTAATTTAATAACACCAACCTTTACAAATCGCATTTTTTTTATGCAAGGCATAAGATACATGTATTTTCTGAAAATAATGCATCAGAACAAATAACCAGATTGAAACAAATGGTTGAATGAACAAAGATAGAGAAACCAATAAATTTATCAATGTGGTATTGCATACCAAACACCACAGTTCCCTTTGAAAGATGTATGACAACTTTAATTCCAATTGAAAAATCTCCTAACTCTTAAATTCAAACATATTTACCCCTGCTTACAGCCTAATTTGCTCAACGAACACAAATTTAAACATGATTATATTACCAAAATTTCTCACATATAATATAAATGACATCTGAAAAGCGGGAAGCTATGTTACCTCTTCATCAGGTGTATCGTCATGATGCTCACTTAAGTGATGATTACCCTCATCTCCCATATGATTGGATGCTCTGCCACTATTATGCTTTTCAACATCCACATCCCTCCAAGGTTTTCTCTGTCCATGTTTGACCTATAGCCAGAAAAGCAATAATAATATCCGTTGGGCCATTACTGTTATTAAGTACAGAATCGAGACATGACCCTTACCGAATGCTTAAGAAGTTTGACCCGCAAGCCATTTCTCCAGTCTTGTTCGTTATTTAATGCACCCACCTGAGCCAATTACCAGACAAGTGACAAGTTTACACTAAAAATCAAGTATCATAAACCAAATACAGCAACTTTTCAATGGATACTCACAGCTTTTTCCGCAGCCTCAACACTGTTATATTCCACCAAAGCATGCAGCTGCATGAAAAATTTAGACAAACTGTAAGCAATTTTTAGCAGCATCAGCTAAATAAAATCTTATAGCTTCTCTCCTTTGATTCAACTAAGAATTAACAAAAGTTGGCTTAGAAACACAATCGCAATTTAAGATTATTAGAATATAGAAGCCATTTAATAACTAGAAGAGTCCCGTACCTTGCTGCTTATCAGATTGCTACCTTTTCTTGACTCGTCCATCACATGTGGATCACGAATTGCGATATGCTTTATACTGATTTATAAGAAAATAACAATTATAGAGCACAGCAAGCAAACAAGGACTATAACATAAAGAAAGAAAAAGAAAAAGGATGGAATGAGACGCATACCGGCCAACTTCACCAAATATTCGTCTGATATTTTCTACCGAATGATCCTCAGGAAGATTCTCTACCAGAACAGTGCATAACTAGGGTCCACAAATTAGAAATTTAAAGTTTACACAAAACATGCACATTGTAAGAAGGGAAACAATAAGTTCACAGACTACCTTTGGATCCCTAAAATCAGAAATTGGAAAAGGATGAAGGCGTTTCACCTTCTTTCCATCTGACGAAACAACCTGTAGATAATGCAAAGCATTGATTCAAATTACTGAAGTTGAAACTTCTTCAAAATAAATCAAGTGAAAACAGCACTCATGTGATAACTCCAATTTCCATGACATCATTATAAGAGTAAATGATATAGCTACCTACCAGAAAGGAAGAGTCCTTAAGTGCAGCAACAATAACAGAATGGTCTCTGGTGAGCTTCTTCATTTTCCTAAAGGAAGCAATGATTGTGATGGGAACTGCAAAGAAGGAAAAGGCATAACAAGATTTCACAAACTAAGCAGCATAAACAAGGCATGTAAAATAGGCTTGGAACAATAGCATGTTGCATCAAAAGATAATGCAGAAGAGCAAAAGGTTGTAACACTGACAGAATAGTTTTGTGCATAAAAATTATCAAAATTCATTACATTTCATTCAAAAGACGGGAGAAAACAGTAAGTTGAACAAAATAACCTTCTCAAAGAAGCTAGAAAAATTACTCCAAAAGGTGAAACCAGATGCTTTCTGTTCTACTAGTCCATAGGTAAAATTCTTTGGTAGGAAAGAAGTGCATATGACAACATTAGTGCCTTTAAAAAACAGCGCTTAAAAACAGAGATCAAAATCTTTAAATGCTCAAAAAAAAAAACTATAAGCTAGACACCAAGAAGTGCATATGACGAATTAGTGAAACAAAAGACAGTGCTCGAAAATAAAGATCAAAATCTGCAGATGCTCAAAAACATTAACTATAAGCTAGACAAGACATAAAGCAATATGATGAATAGAGAATGAATCAGAAAACAATTGTTGCTATGTCATTCAGAGCAACCCCAGACATCCGGCACAACTTAGATAGCAGCACCAGGAATACATCTGGGGCAAGCAACCTGTCAGAAGTACCTGTTTTGGTTCATCATCTTCAGGATCTCTATTATTGACTTCAAAATGGTGATAAATGCATGATTTTGGTGCAATCAGATCATTTTGAATACCAATGAAGAAACTTTCAAAAGGCAACTTCGTAACAGGAAATTTCTAGAAAGAAGGTTGTATCTTGTATGTGATGTTTGAACACAAACAGAAAGCGAAGCAGCAAAAGCAAACAAGAATAAGCTCTATCCTGATCTTCAAATCTTCCACAGGGTGTGCTAATGCTACGACAAGGACCAAAGATGAACATGCATTTATGGTCTCATTGCATGCGAAAAATACTGATTGCGACTTTATCTTTATCACCAAAAAAAAAAAAACTCATAACAAAGAGATAGAGCTAGTGCACTCCACATAAATGACTTCTTTCAAGTAAAAAGTGACTTCTATCAAGCAAATACACATGATTACTCGAATTTTCCAATTATTTAAAATTCATTACCTTCTTCAAAAAAAATCAAGTAATAAACTCAATCGACGATACAATTGTGGCATCAAAACTTCTCAGCTAGAGTTTTTGCACAATTCTCTATTTATTTGTCAAGCAGCCATAAGTATACAATTGGGATAAATGTTTTCACAAGCTAAGACTTACCAAAACCTTCCTTGTTTTTCTTGATAAAACCAATCAGATTGTTGTCAGTGGGTAAATTCTCATCACTAAAGTAATATTCCACCTGTAAAACCAAAAATTACATACAAATCTATGTCACATAAATATGAACATTTAATCAATTACAATGTGCATATTAATTATAATCCAGCTTATACAACTAATTAAGCTTCTAATAGCAATACATAACACTGTCTAGGTCAAAAAAAAAATTATAAAACCATAAAAAATAAAATAGGGCTTGCCTGTTTAATGATCTTTGCCTTAAGAACTTCGGCTCGATCAGCTGGCCCAGACTGCTGGTCCTGATCTTGATCAAGATCGTGTTCCACGTCAGCAACGTCGTCGTGCTCGTCCTCGTGATCCTCATCAGACGCCAGAGCTTGGGCGTCATCATGCAGGGGTTCATCGGGGGATCCAACGGGAAGGAAAGTAGGATCATGCGGCAGCGGCGGCGGTGGAGATGATGCCGCTACGGCGGGGATGGGTCCCACCTCACCTTCCATCTGAGAGGAGTAAGGAGGAGGAGGGATGAAACGATGGCGTTTTAACAAAGAAATGTGGAAATATTAGAACAGCCAAATCCCTCCCGCCCTTTCTCCTCCTACTCTTCACACGCTTCTTCAATAATTTCTTTTATAGGGTTGCGCAATTACTAAGGATATTTCCGTCAATTTGTCCCTTTTCAGACAAATTTCACCGCTGGGAAAATGTATTGACTAACTAGAACTACTCATATAAAACAACGTCGTATATATTAAACTGCACGAAACGACACTCTGTTTATGTACGGAATCAGTTTTGAGGCTTGTCGTTTCTCATCAGACGTGTAATTCAAAATCGGCCTAATCACTCAAAAACCCCCGACCTTTAATGTTTTTTTCAATTCTACCCTGACGTTGCAAATTTGTCAATTTTACCCACTTTTGAATTTTCCGTTTTCAATTGTACCCCAATTTTTTAACTTTTATTAATTTTTTTACTTAAATGATGAAATCATTCAATTAACTAAGTATAAAGATGAAATTAAATTCTTTTGTATTCAAAAAAGTACAAATAAGTCCTTTATTTTTAAAAACTAATTAAAAACCATAATTAAATTAACACTAATTTTAATTCCTAATTAATTTAACAAAATTTAAATAAATTTTAAAAACATGCAATTAATATATATTAGACGTGGAGAATGTTTTTAAATTTTTTTCAAATAAAAAAGGCATTAATTTAATATTTTAGGGTACAATTGAAACACAAAAATGCAAAATAGGGTAAAATTGACAAATTTACAACGTCAGGGTATGATTGAAAAGGGGCTAAAAGGTCGGGGTTTTTTAAGGTATTAGGCCTTCAAAATCTATCATGTATCTATGGCTTAATTTCTTAAAAAAAAAAACACCTTGCATCTTTTTTCGTTTATACTCTGATCTAGTAAAAACACCATTTGTATCCAATTTTGAATTTTTATGTTTCAAATCTACTCAAAAGCATTGAATTGTACTCTTTTCATTTAAAAAAGAGTTTAAAATAATCCTTCATTTTTAACTTATATACTAATTAGATATTAATGTTATTAATAGTACAAAAATATCATCTTCAAAAAAAAATTAAAAAAAATTATAATTTTTTTTAATTTTTTTAAAAATATTTCCGAATTTTTTTAAATTTTTTTAAATTTTTTTAAAGTTTTTTAAATTTTTAAAAAAAATATTTCTGACAACAAAATTAAAAATAATAATAATTTTATTATTATTTTATAAGATTAAAAAAATTAATTAATTAATTGGATGTATTTGATTATTTTTTTAAGTTTAATGATTTATTTATATTTTTTAAAATAGAAAAAAGTATGTTTAAACTCTTTTCCAAATTAAAAAAGTACAATTTAATGCTTCTGGGCAGGGATGAAACATAAAACCCAAAATTGGGTACAAATGGTGTTTTTACAAGTTTAGGGTATAAACGAAGAAAAAGTACAATGTGGGAGTTTTTTTAAGGAATTAAGCCTATATCTATCAAAAATCCATGTAATTCATCCAGAAATAATGCATTGTTATGTAAAATAATGAACAATGTCAACGTGCCCCCTGAACTTGTAACACGGGGTCATCTAACCCAATTTATATTTGTTTGAGCAACTAATCCCGAAACTCTTTATTTTAAGTCAAATAACCCCATAATTTATATTTTTATTTCAAAAGATAAATTTAGAATAATTATATCGCAACAATAAGAGAAATATCTAATTATTTTTTTGCATTCCTTACCTCCGATTTGTATTTTATGCGTTTTAAAAATATAATTATGGGGTTATTTGACCCAAAAATGAAGAGTTTTGGGGTTAATTGCTCAAACAAATATAAATTGGGTTAGATGACCCCCTATCACAAGTTTAGGGGGCGCGTTGACCTTTTGTTCGTAAAATAATAGTGTAAAATAGTTATACGTTTATGTACAAATTTATCCATCAATTAAATATAAATTTTGGGGGCTGATGAGGTTTTTGTTGAGTTGATTAAGATAAGGATATTAAAATGATTTATAGTCTCATTAAACACTAGTTGAGATTAAATAGTATTTTCTTGTATAGTTGTTATATTGTTTATTCAGATTTCTTGATTATGAAAACATATCACTAATTTTCTAGATGACTAAAATAATCTTTAAAATTAAAGCCTATACTTTAGTATAAATAGACAAGAAATATAGTACTTAATTGCTTCATTCTCATTTCTAAGCAAAGCTCACAAACCTTAACTTACAGAAAAGTAAAACACATATATTTTATGCCCTTTTCACCCTGCCAAACCAAACCCTTAAATCAGACCCGAAACCAAAACTAAAATCCAAAACCCAAGCCCAAATCCTAACCCACTAAACCCGATCCTCCTTGCACTCGAATACCAAACCCGAACATCATCAACCACCGGCCCGCACAGTGAACTCATATCATCAGTCCTTGTGTTGTAATATATACTGTAGAATGCAATTCTTGTTCTATCAGCTTTAGCTGTGAAGTTCAAATCAGCAACATGAAATGTGGAATTAGAGTCAGGGGTATAATGGACATTTTGAGCTTGATCTCCAGCAAAAACCATTACTGCTAATGGCTGCTTGCATTTGTCATCAGCATGGCCTAATGCAAACGACAATGTATACGCTTTGTTAGACGTCGTTTCAACCATTTGAGAAATTATGCCTTCCTTGCCCGAAAGTAGTTCAATGGCACGTTTTCCCTGCGGAACTGAGAAATGGTCCGAGTCAATGTAGCGAACGGCGCGATTCGACTCGACGATCCAACCGGGTAAGGATGTTGTTTCTTCATCAAGGTTTGTGGGGAGTAAGACTCCTAGTGAAACATTTTTGAACATCCATGGACCTTCTTCCATGTCACCATTAAGTACTGCATTGTCTGAAACAAATAATAAAGGATGGGAAAATTAGATCACCAATTAATATTAGTGATTTATATAAAATAAATAAATAAATAAATTATTAATTGACGTGGTTTTCGTATGTAGATGATTTTAATTCATCACATAGTCAATGTGACAAGAAATGTCCTTTGACTAATGTGAGACTCAAAACATTGGATGCCAAGACTCCTAGTACATCTAAAAGTCAAAAAGTATCAACTATTTCATGCTTTAGGACACTTAAAATCAAAAGTAACTCAATAAGAGGACTACTTTAAAAATATTATTCTTTTTAGTATATTTTCTTTCAACAACTTGGATTGATAAATAAACAAATAATAAATTATCTAGTCCTATTAACAAATTTATAGCGACTATCTTATTATCCAATTAAAAAAATATACTTTTTCGTTTCTTTAGTCGTCCATTCAGTGACACAGGTAGACCATTATTTTAAATAGTACACAATTTAATTAAATTAAATATAATAATACAAAAAATATACATTAAAACTTGAGATAAGGCGAAGACACTGCCTGACCCTATCTTTGCTTTGTATTTGTGTCGATCTAACTAAAACTATACATATTATAAAGTATTTTTTATCTCAAATCATAAAAATAAAATTTAAAATAATTTTATTAATTAAATCATCAGTTAATTTAAAATTTATACATTTGGCTATATAGACAAATGAGAAAAGCTGTGGGACTATTTTTTCTTAAATTAATTTTCCAATTTTATTTTCATTATCCAATCATAATTAACAAAACTAAATAGGAATAGGGAGTACCTTTGGGTTTATCTGGAGAAAAAAGCTTCTTAATAGCAATGTCATCAATAATGGGCCCACAAGTCGGGTCATCTTCCATACCCGGATTCCTAAAAACCAAACTCACTTTATCATTTTCTGCCTCAAAAGCCCACGCGTAAGGGTCCCACCCTTGCACATTATACAATGTCTGCAAATCTATTGTCTGCGACGCGGGCGGCACTGATACGTTCAGTGACTCCATTTGAGCACACGTGCGAGCCGCACTAAACGTAACTGAGTATACTGATCCTTTCTCCACCGTTAATTCTTGACTGATCTCCGCATCGTTCCCTAATCTCACTGCGTGTGTACCACCTGGTACTATGAGGATCATCCCACCCTGTTTTTGCCCTGACGAGACTAGCTCTACGGTGCCGTTTAGTTTCCAATTCGGAATTTCGCTTGGTCCGTCTGCTAATGCTTCGCTTGGGAAACCGTTAGTTGGCGGCGTTTCGAAGCCACCGTTTGCCACCAATCCTGCAATTTACCAGCAATTTATTACTAAAATTATTTTACTATAATTGCGCCAAAAAAAGGAAAATATTAATTATTCAGTTAAATTGGGGACATAATAATTGTTATCACGTGACAAGGAAGCTCCACAATACAAGAATTGACAGAAATGGTGTGTGGGATGAATGCAGATTTTCAAAGATATTTTTATATGGTCAAAGATAGTATTACGAATTTACGAGCATGAAGAATAAAATGCATAGTACTAAAATATTACTTAAAAAATTGATGTGATTAAAATTGATAAAAATATTAAATATTCCACTAACTAAATTTTTAAAAATTAATAATAAATTATTTTACTAATTAAACTGAATGAATTAATTGAATTGATCAAAAAAATAAATCAAATTAATAAAAATATATCGATTTATTGGTTTAATCAAAATTTTGCTCATACCTAACTATTTGGTCTGTCTTCCAGGTATATATGTTGTTTCTACCTTAATTTTTTGAAACTTTATATGATTACTCTATCTTATACTAAATAAATCTTATTCTATCCATTTATTATAATTGGATAAATTTCAATCACTTTCGTCTCATGGTGAAATGGACAAAATAGTGTAAAAAGAAATCATAAAAAAATCCTATTTTTTATTATTATAATTAATAATCTTTTATCATATTTTTCTAATTTTATTTATTTTGATTTTAAGCCAATTATTGGATTAAACAACATCACTGAATTGTGTCATAAAAAGAGAGGGAGTATAAATGTATAATACAACAAGAAAGATTAATGGATAGCCTTATCTATTTATGAATATGAACCTCAAAATGCAGGGGCAAATATGTAAAGATGGAACAAAATAAAGAAGAGATAACAACTAGTGAGTGACATATGAGGAAAGTCCAGCCATGCAAATTAAGTTAAAAATACTATTCTGGTCAGCATCAAGGTTCTTAGGGAAACTATTTTCAACTAATCTAACAAATCTTAGTCATAAATTTTCATTTATTGATATTATTTCGTCAAAAAAAATATTATATAGTACTCCCTCCGTCCCGTTTAAAAAGGAACAAATGAGTTTTGCATAAAGATTAATAAAATAAGACAATATTTTATTTTATCATGTCTACCCCTATTAATTAGCATAGTTTCTCCTAATAATAGTATAGATGTATTGTAAATTGAGTCGCATTTCATACATATTGGAATAATTAAAAGAATAAAAATGAAAATTCAATATAAATTGGGACGAAAAACATGATATGGCCTTTTTAGATGGGATAAATAAAAATGGAATATCTCACTTGTTAAACGGGACGGAGGGAATACTAATAGAATCTCAAAACGACAAAATATGAGACTAATATGAACACAAGGCAATTTGAACAAGAAGCCGCGTTAAGAGCATCGGCCGTACCGCACCGTTTTGGCTTATTCTTTTAAACTCCCTAGAATCAGAAAAGTGCACAAAGTCCACATTTTTACTGTCTGCTTTTACACTTTTAAGGGCATTATCCAGCTGGAGATCGGGATGATGCACAAAAAAAGATAATGGTTAAAGTAACAATTTAGCTTTGCCGAAAGCACCATTGTCGTTTTGCTTGCTTTAAGTACCAATGCCTAATTGAATTTGGCGCCAATGAGTGCCGTTTTGGTCAATTTACCCCCCTTAAACAATTAGGTTTGGTTCCTTCCAATTCTTTTTTTCCGGCATGTTCTTATTTATAAAACAAATTTTTGACTATGAACCGCTGTTTCAACGTAGCATCGGTTCAATTATCGATTCAACCACTTAAATAAAATATATAAAAATTCCTACAATTAAATATCATAAGCTACTATGTAGTTAAAATCTAAATACACAAGTAAAATAACAACTAGCAATTATTCTGAAAAAATAGTAAATAACGGATTAGTCCGTTTTTATGATTTAATCGGCTAAATTATTTGTGATTTTTTTTTGTTCAAAGTAGTTGAACCATACTTTTAGTTTCTAAAAAATAATCAAATCAAGCTAATCTCTAGTTTTCGGTTGAATTGGTTAAATCGACGTGTGTGGTTTGATTTTTATAAATACTAGTAATTGAGAAATGAGAACTTAAATATAGCTCATAGGAGACACAAGTCAATGTCACAAAGTTGTCCTACAAGATATGCAAAGATAGGGATTAGGAATTTACTATCCAGAAACAGCCCTATCTCATCCTCAAAACACTGATAATTCCCTATATTTCTCCTATTATTGAAGATTTTTCAAGTGTTCCATCGTTTTCATACTCATTTCTGGTTCTAAATGCCAGCAAGTAAAAGCAAAAGAATGCACGTAATTAAACTAATGGTAATGGCCCTACTTAATAACTTACTTCCCCAAAACAAAAATGCTGACTCAAGGTATAAAAATAATCTGCAAAAAAGTCTCATTTAATGGTGTGGGACATATTGTTTTATAGGCTCCAAGGCCATAATCATTTAAATTGAAGAATAAAGCAAAGTAATTAGCCTAAACATTAATTAAATTTGTCTTAAAGATTGTATAGACTATAGAGTACATAATTAGCTTCTTTAACTTGATAAAGCTCAAATGCTTCTTCATCCTTCACCAGAAGGTAGCAAAAGCTCAAGCAAGCTGGGTAGCACTGATACGGAAACGGGAAGATGGCGTTATTTTAAGGTTTCTATGTTAAAATTGAAATTTCGTGTCCGAAACACCAAGTATCCGACACGTTTTCGAAACAGAAAACGTTAATTGAGTGAAATGTCGGTGCTGCTAGCAAGTAATCAAGATTGGGCAAATACTAAAATGCTCAATGCTTTACTGGAATTTAAAGCTTTCTAAAGATAGAAATGCATTTATGCTACTGATCACTGTGAATATTCCTCATCATGAGCTACCCATTCACACAAAAAAAGACCAATCATAGCATAATTTTGCCTCAAATGCCCCAATAGAACCTCGCCGAACTGCCCATTTCACTTCCAATTATTGAACTTTAACACTAAAGAATTAACCTTTCAAGAACCATCTACAAAACCCAGAAACCCCAACTCACTAATTTCAGATCTCACAAATGAAAAAGACCCGTATAGCCTTAATTTCCAAGAAAATATAAACATGAAACATAAATGAAATTTAGTTGGTCTATGAGATTAAATGAAAGAATGACAAAAAAACTTAAGCATGTATTGAAAAATGAAGTTAAATAATGAACTAACCATCTTCTCCAAGGGTAGCAGAGGCAAAAAAAGCCAGAAGAATGATAGATGGAGTGAACCATTTGCTTCTTTTAGAGCTTTCAACCATTTTTAGTTCAGTTCTTGTTCCTGTTTTTGGCCAAGAAATAGTTTTTTTTTTTTAATTTTGTGTTTGTGTGAATGCAGGGATGGGTTTGTGTGTAGTGACAATGTTTGTTGTGCAGAGAGACAGTGGAGAAGGCAGAGTGAGTAGTGTCCTTATATCCAAGATTCTAGCTTTAAACTTCTTTTTTTATTTAATAATTTTGTAACTTAAATTACTTAGAAATAAATAATTTTGTTTAACTGATGGAACTATGTTTTGGAGTTTATTAATTAGTGCAAATTGTTTGATTTAATATTTTTTTAATCTTTCACTCATAGTTTAATTTCCCTGCCCTACATAATTGAAAGAAAAAGAAAGTGGACATTGGAGTGATAATTCCGTGTTTTTAGAATGGTGGTCTCTAAGAGACCCAACGCACCGCCGCATGGTGCCATTTTGACAGTATTCCATCCCTATGCTGTTTTATTTCTCTTGTGGGAATGATCGCGTTAAATACTAGTCAAATTTAAAGATTTTAATAGCAATTTATCCCTTCAACTTGTAAACAATGAACAATTAAAGGAGGGATATTCTTTCGGAACGTCGCCGGAATAATTTAAAAAATAGGAAAAAACGTTTTTCTTTTTGGAAAATCCGGAAAAATTTATTTCCGAACGTCGATAATTATTATCCGACAAATTGTAAACGGAGGGACGTCTACCCTTCTGCCGGCGGCGGCGAACAATATCGCCGCCGACAGTATATTTATTAAAAAAAATTATTTTGAATTTTATAAATTGTTAAACGTAATTATTTATGTTGTGCATGTTCATTTAGAAAATTTTGGCGATGACGAAATTGATTACAACGATCGGTTTTTTTCGATCACAGATTCTGCCGTACGAAAAAATATTAAGTCATACTACTAACTTTCAGTAAATATTAAATCGATTAAATTTTTAAAATAACTAAAATTACAAAAAAAATTAATTTTATATTTTTTTTAACAAAAAAACCCGGCTGCGACGTTTCCGGTCGCAGCCGAAAACAGTCCCTTGACGGGGGACAGCCACATAAAATATAATTGAACAAAGGATCACTTTCACCCCCGAACTTACGTCAAAGTATCAAAAAAGTCCAAAGCTGGAAAATGGGATCACTTATACAGTCGACCCTCTAATATTTAATATTCTATATAATTTTAATAATTAATAGAAAATTGAGAGAACCAACTTCGTTCCACGTCGGATAATTAATAATTCTATTATTTAATAATTAATAAAATTTAAAATATATTCTACATGAATATTAATTATTGGAGAAAATTTTTTAAAGAAATATATAACAATTGATGATTTATTTGAGACAATACTAACCTTAATTGATAAAGTGGAAATTAAAATACCATCAAATTATAATTTTTTTATTCTTTTGAGAAATTTTAAAAAAAGTTATTAGATAAACAAATTAAAGTAAGTAAATTATTTCTAGTATAAAAAATATTAAAAATTATTTTACATTATCAATACAACTTCTTAATAATTATTTTTTAATTTGATATCAATTGATATTTTTTAAATTGAATATAAAATTATTATTTTTTAAATTGAGTGACTGTAAAGTGTATTTAGTTAGTTTTTTTATAATATTAATATTAATATTAGGTCTATTAATATAGATGCTTTAAAATATCTTTTATAATTTTTTTATATAAATTCTATAAATTAATAATTCTAATAATTAATAAATTTTTGATCCACCATGTGTATTAATTATCAGAGGGTCGACTGTACCCTAAAATTGTGTATTTTTGGTCAAAAACCCCCCTTCTCACTCTCACCTCAGAGAGTGAGGTACACTCTCCGGTTTTGAAAAGTGGTATTGTTGGTAAAGCGGATTTTTATAGTAAAAAGATCTAAAATGGTCCTAAATTTTTGTAAATTTTTCTTTTTAACACATAATAATTAAAAAAATAAATTTAATTTTTTTAATTTTAAAATTATATATATTAAATTAGTATTGACTAAAAAATGGAGGACCTCTTTGCAATTTTATAAAAAAAGTTATTAATTTTTTAAATATTTTACGTCTCAAGCGAGGAGGAGAAGCCTCCTCGCCTGAGACGAGGAGCTGCTGCTCCGGTGAGCAGCTCCTCGGTTCCGAGGAGTGACGAAGAGCATCTGCTCCTCGTTAAGAACAGACCCAGTTGGGTCTGTTCTTCCTTGAAGGGAGTGTTTCTTCCTTAAAGGAAGAACAAACCCAGCGCCGGGTGTGTTCTTCCTTTAAGGAAGAAACACTTCCTTAAAGGAAGTGGAGACCCAGCGTGGGTCATATTCACGCTGGTACTGTAGTAGATAAATTTGAGAGGGAAAGAGAAATCACTTTTGAATTTGCTGATTTATTGCGTGATGATTTTGTTGAAAAAGATCGAAGCCGCGATATTTATTTCACTCAAAATTGGGTCTCTTTACCTGGTGTTATAGAGGTGACTCACGCTGAGTCTCCTCTTCTTTTAAGGAAGAACGTTCTTCCTTAAACGAAGAACAGACCTAGCTGGGTCTGTTCTTCAAGCTCCTCGTTTTTGCGAGGAGCAGATGCTCCTCGTTACTCCTCAGAATCGAGGAGCTGCTGCTCCTCACCGGAGCAGCAGCTCCTCGCCTGATACTTATTATTTTTTAAAAAAATAATTTTTTTAAAGATTAGAAAAGTTTTAAATTTAATCTATTTTAATTAAGATGAGTTAATATTTAATTATGGTCAATTAATATTTAAGTGTGATTAATTAGAGTTATTTGTGAGTTTTATAAATCGCACTCTCCAATTAAGGTGCCACGTCAGCAAAAGAGCCTTTTTGAGCCGGTTTACACAAATTCAGGGTATAAGTGATCCGGTTTTCCAATTTTGGATTTTTTTGATACTTTGACGCAAGTTCGGGGGTGAAAGTGATCCTTTGTTCAAATATAATTTTAGTTTGAATGGATTAAGAGGTTTTAATTTTGTATAAAAATAGGGAAAAGGGCAAAAGAGTAAAGTGTAGGAACGGTGGATAGTAAAAAGGGGCGGTATTTAGTAATCCAAATAAAAAAAATGAATTATTTTTGAAACCGGAAAATCAAATGCTTGTGATCTTTACTCCTACAATTTCTCACTCAGCCTCTAACCTAAAAAGTATGCCCGTCGTGCCATCAATCACGCGCCTGAACTAGCTCGATAAAGAGTTCTACCGACGCTGCTTCTGCTCGATCAGCTCGTTCGTCCGCGGCTCTTCCAATTTTTCTGCTGCTCTTCGAGTTCTGCCGCTGCCGCTACACTTCCGTCGCCGCTGCATTTCTGTCGCTGCTTCTCTACTCAGGTAAACGTTTTAACTTTGGTTTCTTTTTAACGACAATGGTGTAATTGGGGGGCTATGATTTTGCAAATTTTATAAGAAATTGATGATCTCTCAAGAATTAAGGATGAATTTAACTTCTTTAAATTCTAGTATTTAGGGTGTATTCATAAATGGCAAGCTAGTTGAACTTCAGTTTGATAGTAAAATTAGATCAGCTAAATGGCAAGCTATCCTTTGTTTGTTTCGGTTTGTGTTTCGTTCATTTAGCTGCTAAACGAGCCTAGCTCATGTACGTTCGTTTAGCTGCTATTATCAATGATGCCCTTTTTGCTGTTCATTCTGTTTCGAATCTGGCCGCAGTTTACGTTTACATTAATATAAGCTAGATCAATAATCTAGTTCTTATTAGTACTCTTAGTTACTAATTAATACGTTTCAATAGTTGGAGACTTAGCTAACTTTAATTTTATGCATACTTCAAATTTTAGTCTGGTTTAATCGATATGTAGTTTTTAGTAGAAGGGCTAAATGGAGATGATGATTTATAACAAAACAGTGGCTATTGTTTATCACCAGCTGTTTCAGCGAGAAAATCCTTTTTTTTCTTCAGCTTAGTTACTTATTTTTTCTTGAGCAAAATGTTTGTAGTTATTGTGGAGGCAAAATGTTTCACTTTTTTTCTTAAAGAAAATTAGAAGCTCGAGAAGCTTTGATTATAGATGTTTTTTAAGCCGTTTCTATATTTTAAGCTTGATGTTATAAGATCAAACAAGCAGCACAAAGAAAGCAGCATTAAATGGCAAATGCTAATCGAGAACTACAGCGCGATCTTGAAAACAAAGCCAATGATCTCAGTAAACTCCAAAAAGGCAAGCTTCTTTAATTATTCTCCTTCTTTATTGAACTCTACTCTTAACAAATACATAGTTTTACAAATTTCATTTCAAACCAGAACATTTATAGGTCATTTTAACTGCAGAAATTGCAAAGAATCACCAAGTTAGGAAAAAGTACACCGTCCAGCTTGGCGAGAATGAGCTCGTCCTCAAGGTAGTAGTCTCTCTCAGTCTAATTTTGCAGTCAATATTTGCCTTGAGACTGTGTATTGTCTAACTGGTTTGGTAATTAGGAGTTGGATTTGTTAAATGATGGCGCTAATGTTTACAAGTTGATTGGTCCGGTACTAGTGCAACAAGATTTAGCTGAGGCCAATGCTAATGTTCGCAAGAGAATCGATTATATCTCAGCTGAATTGTAAGTTTTTTCATTCTGTCAGACCATTGTGTAGCTGATGATGGATGATCCTTGCTTTTTATAAAAGTATGGTCAGGCTGATATATTTGTTCACTAGCCATGAGCAAATATTAGTATTTTTAGCGTCACATTCATATTACTAGATACAGTTAGATACTTTCATATGCTTCTGTTGGCATTTTTCTATTACTGTTGATCTTCTTGTGATATTGCTTTATCCATTTATTGGCTATGGACTTGTGTTTTTGTACTCTAGGAAGCGACTTGATGCATCTCTTCAAGACTTGGAAGAAAAACAAAATAGCAAGAGAGACGTGGTTTGTATTCTTAATCTTCACATGTTTTTCTTTGTCTGTATTGATTTGTCCTTAATTTTGATCAACAAGGTTGGTAATGCTTCAGTGAAAATTCTAAAATTATTTATTAGTAGTAAATGTTTAGGAGAAAACCCTGTGTTCTTTCTTGGTAAAGGGCTTATTAGAGAGAACATTAGGAACTCTGAGTCTAAAAAACTTAAACCTTACTGAAATTTTCCTTACTGCATTTACATTTTTTGCCCTATACTTAAATAATACAGACACAAATGAGAACTTGAAAACTGCCTACTAGCAATAAGAAAACTTTACAGCATGTTTATAGCTCAAGTGAAAGTTGCATAAAATTGACTTGCATAAACTGAACATAATCCAACTGCCAACTGGTGCTACTTTTACAGCATAAGAAAGTAGACTGCATTGCCAAATGCTTTTATATCTGTCTAATATTTATTTTTCATTAGATAGCGCTCCTTTTTGAAAAGGTTCGGGAGTAGAAATACTAATAAGATGTGGCTTTCATGTTTTATTTAGAAAAGCAATAACAATGAGGCAACTATAACTTAACTTCTGTATTTCACTTCCGCTGCTGTCTTGGAGGTCAATATTGACTTTCAAATTCGATCAGAACTATTTCTATGAGCATGCCTTTGATGATATCAACTGAATACGAATTATTGTTTCCATTACACAAATATATATTAAGTTTGCTTTATTGGTTCAAGATTAATTGGTTATGGCCTTTGGCCAAGGCCTAGTATTGAATATTGATTTACTAGGTCACCTTAAGCTGCTCAATTAGTATGCCTATAGTTGAGCCCCTGATGTTTCTTCAATACTGTTGACATTTACACAAAAGTTGTTTGAGTTACTATTCTTTCACTGTGATTGGCATGCTTACGGAAAAGGTTGAAATATGATTTTAGCAGTAACTTATTTCCAACATTTATTTGATTTAACAATGTCTTAAGGGGTTGTCTTGGTGGTTGATAGTGACAATGATTTTATTTTCGAAATTGTTTGGATGATATGAAGAAGAGATTGGAGTTCAATGGATGTTTGTTTAGTGGGGTTGGTCCATCTTGATTGCAAAATATGCAAGATTTTGGATTAGTGTAATAGAAGAATTGAAGCTTCTTAATCAGTGTATTAGTTTGTTAAACTTGGGAAGCAGCAAACTACTTGTATTGAGTATACTCTTTAAGGGGAAAATCATAAAATATTAAAAATGAAGAAAAGCAACAAAAGCTAAGGGTCAAAGTGTTAAGATATCATAATTAACTTCATACCAGAAGAAAGTTACCAATGTACTTTTAAGTTTTAACTAATGTGATTGACTCTCTGCTTATTAACTTAGTTTGCTGGTATGGCTCAGTGGGAAGTTACTCTTTTAAATTTTTCTCTTGAGTAGTAACCTAAGGGTTTTGGTCTGGTTTATCGGATCAATTCTCTGTATAGTTGCTGCATGGTTTATGCGAAAGGATTATGCACATTATCCCTGGTTCAGGCCACATGGATTATATGTCGTGGGACAACTTGTGGGGTCCAATGCTCCTGTACCGCATTTTATGAACCATCAGAACTAGTCTTAAGAATGTAATTCTGCACAAAAGAATTAAGGTATAGCTGAGTTATCAATTGCTTGTCTTAGGATTGGGATTCCAACTTACTTTCCCCTTTCATGGAATTTGCCTGGCCTAACTTTTTATCATGATCTTTAACACCAACTTGATTTGATTTATTATGCAGAAAATATAGTCCAATCACACTTGATCTCTTTTTGCTGTGTCCTTTAATGTTACCTGTAGGTACTTTTAATTTTCACTTTAACCTAAGATAACACTTGTATGTACACATTATTGTGGTTGATATACTCGTCAACGTGCAACTATAGTGGGTGCTACTGGTAACCCTGTCACTAGTAGGAGTACATTAAGGGTGGTTTGATGATTCCGAGAAAATATGTCGCGATGGCAGCTGGGATTTGGCCATTAAGACTTGCTCTCAACTTGCAGGTTTACCTGTTGAGCATTGGAAATCTTTAGTTCATATAGTGATAATGATAATGATAATAATACTAGTAATATTATTATTATGTTTTTCTTCTCTTCTGTTGATAATTCACATTTTGTTTTTCCTTCTTATACTGGTTGAAGGCTGGGAATTGAGAATTCTACTTGTCCATTTTGTATTATTTGCACCATCTGGTTTAACATGAAAATTTTACGCTCTCTTAATATTAATGTTATATATTTGATGGTCTAATTTTGACGATATTCTTGTATTTCAGGTTCTCAAGTTACAACAAAGGATCCAATCTCTCCAGGCTGGAAAGGCCAAGGCATGATTTGGGATGATTGTTCACTTCTGTTGTTGTTGGCTTCATTAGCTGTAGCATCTCTCCTCAGAGAGTATTTTATAGGTACTATCTTCTTTTTATGAAGTAATGGTGTTTTGGTTTTTCATTTTGAGATGGAAAAATTATATCAGTGGTGCTTTTTTTAGTCCACGAACTTTCAGCTCTTCTTAATTAGTATTTTAACTTTTGAAATCATTTCAAATGAGTGCAAACCAGTCTTGTTATTATAAAGATATTAGCGTTTTGTCAATTTAATTCACGTTGCTGGTTATGTAGTAGTTTGTGTTTCAATTAGTGTTCAAATTGTTGCTGTGTGTCTGTAAATTTCTTGAATCTCTTAAGTCTTCCCTGCATCTTTTCCTATCCCAAACATAATTATATTTAGTTCTATGGCATCTTCAGAAACTGAAATATTAAATTTGCTTATAATGCAAGCAAAAGTTGAAGAATTCTTTGATTTAATTGATCAAAAAAGTGAAAAACTTAGAAATTGGAGCAAGTATGTACTATGAAAGAAACACAGCTTTGTTTTGTAATTACAATCTCATGTTTTTTTTATAGGCTTAACCATCCAAAAACACTCTATTTTTTTTATCTTTTTTTCTGTTTATAGTCCCATGTTTCAAAATTTTCAATTTTAATTCATTTTTTTATTTGTAGCCAGTTTTTAAATTGTAATGGAAATATATGTTCAAATATACTTTTCATATTGCTTCATTTGAATTTTTTATAATAAAAGTGCAAATTGAAATAATATGAAGCGATATAAAAGGTATACTTAAATATTTTTCTGCTTCAATTTGAATAAATAGTTAAACTGAAATTCAAAATTGAAAAATGGATTAAAATTGAGAATATTAGGTGGTACTATTAACAAAAAAGCCAAAAAAAATAGTGTTTTTGAATGATTAAATCTTTATATTTAATATGCTGTAACTATTGATTTAAAAGTATTATATTAGAAACACTTTTTAAATTCTAATCAAATTCTAAAACATTATGATCCAGCCATTTTTTTTAAGAATAAAATACTTCTATTATGTCAAATCAAAAGTAGTTATAAACGTGAAAAATGCAGAAAAATCACTATACTATCATTATTAAAAACTTATCACTCTACCATGCACAATTAATATTATTGTTATTAAAAAAACTTAACAATCATATTTTGAGCTTTCATAATGACATCTCATGTCAATAAAAGCTATTTTTGTTGTAGTGATAGTATTTTTTTTATTTGTTAAAATATTAAATGGAATAGAGTTTTATCTATACATTTTTTTAAAAACTGATTTCATTATAGCTATATAATTAAAAATTATAAAATTAAAATGTAAGCCGTTTTAAATGGTTAATCGTAAAATTAAAAGTGCTTTAATCCCCTCACCGTGGATGGCACTTTAGCCGGCTGGGTGGGCTTGATATGTGTACGCATTTGAGATAATGGACTTTGTTAGAGCCTTATAAGATACAAAAGTGATACCATTGTTTAGCTTATAAATTCATGAGATATCAAAACGTGAAAAATCTGCATTTTTCCCAAAGTGGGAAAATATTAGTTGAAGGTTGGGATTATCCAGCCAATAAGCATTAAGCTTCTAAGATGGTTTCATCTATTTCTGCTTGCTGTCGGAATAAGTGCGTTGTTGTTTATCTACGTATCTTTAGCTTTTACTATAACTTCAATCCTAGTACATTAGGACATAATCATTAAACCATTCTAATTAGATTGGGATTTAGTTTGATTAAATGATGATACAAAGGAACATTTTCTATTGCATTATACATAGATATAGGTGCGAGCAGTGTTTAAAAAACCGGACAAGACCGGCCGGTTGGACTGTGATCCGTCATGTGGTACAGTCAAAAAACACAAAATTTTTGGCCCGGCCGCTTTAATTTGTTTCGTTCATCCTTTCATTAAACAATATAAAACAATGTAAATTTTAAATTTACCATCATTAAAATTAAGTTTATAGCCAATTTATCTTACTAAATATAACGATTACTAGTGATGATTTATAATTAATTTTTAATAATAGTAATGAATTATAAATTTCATATTTTAATTTATATATATATATATATCAAGTAACCACTCACCTTAACTTTTTCTCATTTATCCATGTCTTAGGAAAATTTTCAATTGTACCCTATTTTCAATTTTTATGTTTCATCTCTATCATAATGAATTGAATTGACCTATTTTCTTTTAAAAAAGAGTTTAGATTAGTCCTTCATTTGTATTTTTTCAAATAGAAAAAAGTATGATATAATCCTTCTATTTAATCTTTTTTAATATTTTCATCCTTACATTGATTAAATTGTCAAAATTTTAATTTTGGGATACAAATGAAACATAAAAATCAAAAATAGAGTATAAATAAAAATCTTTTTAGATAATGGTATAAATGAAAAAAAGTTATAAGGTGAGTGATTTTTAAGTAATTAGGCCATCAAAACAATGTGTGTAAAAATTTAGTTTTTCGGTTCGATTTAGTGAATCAAGCCCTACCAAACAAAAACCGAAATCATAATTTTCATAAATTCTAAATCACACCAGACCATACAAACTATTTTAATTGATCTACTCTTAATTTTGGTCTTGTTCGGTTTGGTTCGACTTTTGCTCACCCCACTATAGATAGGCGAAGAGAATGTATACATGGGAGTAGCTAGGAATTTTTTTGAGAGACGGACTATAAAGGAGAAAATTCTAATGGACGATTTCTTCATACTAAATAGGGCAAAGTTCAAAATCAAACTTAAAAAAAAACCATTTACGTCTTCGATCAATTCTAACTAGGACCGGTGCACGATTCCGCCTAAACAGTACTGAATGTATATATATGAGTTGAACATTAACACCATATGGTTCGACAACACTACGAGAATTTAGGGATTAGAAGCCAACATGATAGAAATTCAGTAGCAAATTGTACCACAAAATCAGATAAATTCGTTGGTGCAATTGAAGTAGATTGAGAGGTATAAGGTCAACTATAGAGAAGTGTGTGCATGTATCACCAAAAATATATATGAATATTGAATAATGAATGATGATGATAAGCTCAGTACGTAATTCAAAATGAGGGGGCATGCACTTACACTATGGTGCCTCATTTGCAGTTACCACTTTATTTTTCTGCCAATGTAGCCTAGCCTGAGTGATTAAGGCGTCTCTAAGTGCATCGAGAGGTTGTGGGTTCGAACCATGCCTCGGTAATTAACAACTAACATGAGACTCTAAAAAGTCGATTTCCATCTTTAATAAAAAAAAAACTTTATTTTTCTTACTTTTGTGCACCATTTTGATTGAGAATTTTTCATACTTAATTAATTTAATAAAAATTATAGATCGTAAATTCATTACATACTGTTAAATATGTAAACGTTAAGGTGTTACTATTCAAATTGAATTGAAATTAATAAATTTATTAGGATAATTTTAGAATAATTAAATATAAAAATAACCAATCATCCATTTTCATGAATTTAGTCTTTTCCGCTTATGAGGTCATATCTTAAATTTAACTTATTTGTTAGAAATTTAAAGTATTTTTGAAACAATAGCAATTTTTTTAGTTACAAAGACAACATATTAAACTAACCGTATTCATGTAAATTAGTCTTTCTGATTAATAAAAGAAGTATTAATCGAACCATATTTATTTATGCAGCTGTTTCTAACTTGGGGGCGGAGTTTTTCCTCCTGGAAGGGGCCTACCTGGCTCGAGTATTAGTCTGAATATGAAAAGTTTAAAGATGTCGTTTTATAGTTGGAACCCATTTAAGATAGCTCATGTAATTACCAAAAAAAAAAGATTGTACAATCAACTACTTTTTCTGATTAATAAAAAAAATATTAAAAAGTCTACTCAGTAACTTGTTTATACTAATTTATTCACTTTTTATTAAAAAGAACTACTGAAGTGTTTTTAGAATTATGGTTTTTGGAGTTTAAAATCCCAAATCATCAATACTAATTTAGCTTTATATTATTCTGCCTAATGATTGATGCAACATAAAGTTATTATCCCATAGTCTATCCTAATTATAAATTCTCATCAATTTCAATATTAAATGATGCTTGAAGAAGCATCTCTTGTTTCATTCCCATTAACCATAAAATTTGGTCTGGAGGCACTCAAAAAATATATTTTAAAACTTTATTTTACAAATATAAATTCTAAATATTATAAAAAAATAAATCAAATTGACTTACTAATTTTTATTATTCTAAAAATTTAGTAAATTTATAATATTTATATTGATTGTCTGATTTTAACAAAATAAATATAAATTAATTTTTTATTAATTTAAAATACATAATATTTTGGTGCTTTAAATTATTAAAAAAATGGCAGTTTATGTTTTAAGAGTTAAATTTTTATATTAAAATTAAAATTTATAACTTTTTTGACAAAATAATTTATTTTACAATTAGTCTCATAATATGTATATATTCTACTATAATAAGTCTAAGACTAACCTTCTTAACATTAGCTCATTCCCACACGTGACATTGGTTTAAGTTTGCCTAAAAAAACTAGATTGGACATCACGATGATTTTGTTTCATTAAAAAGGACAAAGAAAATAAAGAAGTAAATTAAAAATTGTGTAATTTGGGTTTATCCATATAATTAGCTAGCTTCCTTCCAAATCAGTAACTACAATAACCATGGATTGAAGTTATATGATTTTGTGCCAAATTAAAGGTGGGCATAAAACTAACCAATCACCGCCAATTGGATCATAGCCAAGTAGCTAGGGTTTTTATATTGACAAGCGACTCTAAGTGGTCACCCCATGCAAATTGGACGGATCCATGCTCGACTGAATATTTGTTACTCCCTCTGGTATATAACATTTATCGCATTTGAAAAAAAAAATTGGTTCATAATATTTATCATGTTAGAATATTAAGAGAATATTAATTGCTATTTTTTCATGTTTGTCCTCCATTAATTTATTAAAAAAATACAATAAACAAATAAAAATGGTAGTCATAAAGGTAAACAAATTTCAATGTAGAGTGAATTTAGTAAAAGTGTTTACAAATTAAGACATATTAATTGTTTTCTTAGTTCGCGTGCTAAAGCTAAATGCGACAAATATTATGTACCGGAGGGAGTATTTAAGTTTTGTTTGGTTTAATATATGTTAAATGCATTTTTTAATCACCAAAAAGAAATATTTCTGTTGAATACATTATTAAACGAATTTCTTTCTAGATAAAATGAATTTTACATTAAAAATCTAATTAACGTAAATTACTCTTTTTTTAAAAATAATAAAAAAATAGAGTCTTAATAGTCTTGAAGTCTTGATAGTTTTAATAATCATTAGTTTTAAATTATATATAATGAAGACATGTCGACGATGTCGTCTAATAATTAGCCGAAAAATTTGAATATACTATCAGTTAATAAATTGGCTACTGATTGACTTAATTAACTCATTTGACAAAAAGGGTTTATTTGCATCATTTTTTTGAATTTTAAGGGTTAAATTATAAATTAAGAGCATAGATATATTTTGCTAAAAAAATTAAAAATTTATTTATACCTTTTTATCTAAACAAAAAAAAGTAAACAAAAGAGGATATTACCAATAAAGGTATATCTAAAATTCTGCAAGAATATATATATATATGGAGAGTTTGGTAATATGGCAATATTTTTGCAAATGTTGATTGGTGCTATGAATCAGTTGGGAAAATCTAAGTTGAGCTTTAAGCAATATAGAGTGCCATCATTGGAAGAAGATAGCTCCACGAGCAATTATAGATATGATGCAGAAATAAATTGCCAATGTGAAAGGTGCACTACACAAGCAAGTTGGTACGTTATAGCTGCATGCAATCAGTGATAGGTGGAATTTTAAAGAGGTGGATGAGTTAATATATATTGACAAATAAATCCCGAATTACATATAAAATTTTGCTGACTTAGACATTTGGTGGGAGTGCCACGTGTCATGCCATATCAGCAAAAATGCCACTAAAAATGTGCCTATGTTATTTTTGAAAATAAATGAAAGGGTGCCCTGAATTGCCACGTTTTAAAAGTTGTGTTATTTTTGAGAATTCGTGTAAAAGTAGTGATTTTATATGTAATTAACCCTATTATTTTTTAAAATTGTGGATAGCTTTTAATTTTATTTTTTTTAAGGTCCTTTGATCTTGTATTCTTCATTTTCCTTCTTTTGCCGTTCCACTATGTAGCGGATGAGCTAATATATTTATTATTTATGAAAAAAATAATTTATAAAAAATAAATAAACAATCTAATCAATAAAAACAAAAAATATTTTTATTTGCAAATCATTTTGAAATCAGATTATTATTGAAGAAAAATTATATATATGAAATTATAGAAAAAACATTTTTTCAAAAATAATTTATGCTGCAGTGCAAAACATTTATTTTTTTAAATTTAGATTAATTAATATGTCATAAAATTTAATTAAGATATATAATTATATCTTATTCTTGTCGATTATATCTTTTATTCTTATTTATTTACTTAGATATAATTGACCAAAAATGTATACAATTTCTAGACTAAACTGTCGCAATTTTTATTTTGATAATTTGTCAATTTCATAATTATTATTAAACTAGGTGAATATATTATTATGCCTTGGAGAATGTTTATAATAAATTTGATTCTTGACGTTGAAGATGTTAATATTGATGGAGCAATGCATGGTGAGACTTGCGAGTTTGGCACTTTCATAATTCAGATGGACCACTCTACTTTGTGTTAGTCCTCACCCAAATATTGAATGAGAATATGGGCAACTCTTTTCTTTTGTCTTGTCTAAGTTTCTTTTTTAATTATGATTTGGCTTATTCATTCAAATATATCAAATCTTTATCATTTATACTTACTTTTTTTAATTAATTAATTATAGTCTATTCTTAACTAATAAATTTTAATTGTTGTCAAATATATAAATTTATACAATATTTATTTTCTTTTTTCAGTTTCAATCGAAAAATATTTATTAAAAGTATATTATAATCGACAAAATGTAAAATTTTAGTCATAAATAAATAAAATTTAAATTTAACTTTATTTAAGAAATATATTTACTTTATTGTAAATTATAATTGACATAATTAAATAAAAATATATAAATAATAAAAAATATCTTTGAATGATCAACATTTATTGTTTTGATAGTTGCTTAACATGGTGATGATCTCAGAAGTTTGCATATTGAACTCGCCGTTTATCAAAGAATAAAATAAGCATAATGGTTTGAAAGTCAAAAAAAGCCTTGCCCTTGTCAAGTTGTCAATCCCCATCTTATGGATAAATGCTACTTCTGTTTGCCTACCTTCATTTTATTAAGCTGACAAATACTATCCGAGCTTACATATATACAATTAAATTTTGAAGACTTATAATTTATTTTAAACTTTTTAATTTTTACAGTAATAGTCAAATTGTATTTTTTCGTTGTAAGAATACAATTTAACTATTATTACAAAAATTAATTTTATGCTTGCTTATGCTGAAAATTGTCGGCCATACTATTACGATTGGTACTATATAACTAGACATTCTAATCTCAAAATTAGGCAGACTTAAACCTATACTGTTTATAGACTTTTCTTATTTAATTTTGGTATATATTTTATTTATGAATCTAATTAATTAAAAGTTATAAAAGATAAAAAAATTATAATTTGATAAGTTGTTGAATGATTAAGTATGAATGGGGCTAAATATAAGGATTTTCAGATAATCACATACACATTGTGGAATTCTGGTTAGTGACAATTTGCAAACCACTAGCTAAGTTGTGGACCATGAAAGACCTCTCTAATCACATGAGATGATTGATTCGCAAAAACCACACTAAACTTAATTACTATATCAATCAGGAAATGACATTATTGGCAGATATATGGTTTGTTTACTATATCCGAAATTGTAAGGATATAATCACTAACGTGTCACTATATGGTTCGTTATACCCTTAAAATTTTCGCCAAGCTCTTATCCTTTCACGTCAGGTACAAACATTAAACATCTTCAAGACCCATCACTTCCAAGCTCTTATCCTTTTTCGCGCAAACTCAAACAAGCTCCGACAATAATATTTCAGAATATGTATCCGATCTGTTTGAAGCAAACACTCATAACTGGAATTCAAGTCTTATTTTGAGAATTTTCCATCTAGAGGATGCCATGCAAATCCTTTCAATGCCATTATCATACTGGAATAATATAGAACGATCGACATGGCAAGTTTGATAGGGCAAGTTTGGAAATCTAAGAACAACTTTATAAGGCAAACAACATGCATGGAGTCCACCTCCTTCTTATAATATAATCAAACTGAATTTTGATGTTGCAGTGGAAAAAAAAACACAAATTTGCAGTAATTGATGTAGTTGCTACAGATCATCTTTCTCAAATAATTGACAAATTTATAGTAAAATACCGGTTCATATGAGACCCCGACATCCTTGAATTCCTTGCTTTAAGAGAGGCAATACATTGGGCAATTATATCAGAAAACTAATCTTTATTGATATGAAAAATTAGTTTTACAAGAAGGAGTACTACTCCTTTTATACTGTTTGCTAAAACAGATTACTTAACCTCTTAGCAAAGGCTGGAAACAAATTATTTTTAACGGAAACGCATTCTGAATATCTAATTCTATTAGTGTAAGTATCGTGTATAGATATTGTGAAGACATTTGACATCTACGTACAACAATTCTTCTCTTTAACTTCTTTTCGATATATTCAATGCTTATAAAATTTGGACGATTACAACTTAACAGAAGCAGAAAAAGCTCTTCTATCGGCTTGTTTTAATTGTTTTATTTTCATTTTATTTTAAGTACTCTTGTAACTTTTATTTCTCTAATAACATATTTCAATTAAAAAAAATACACATCCTTGTGGTTAACAAGAAGCAGAACAATTTTAGATATTAAAACCAATCATCATTATTTTTATTGACGGAACTAGTATATTATTTTATGAGAATTGTGAAGGTTTCAAATTTAATTTTTGTATTGCCACATTCATTTGTCTAATAAGAGTTTATTATTTAATAATTTGTGTAATAAATAAATATTTTTTATGGTTTAATTCACACCATGCATTAAAATATATAGAAAAATAAACTTATTTCAATGGATTAACCTATATAAAAATTGGTCCCCTTGGATGGCCATGTCCCTTGCAGTTGGGTATGCACTAGCTGAGCTTCATTACTTTGTCTTTGGAATATTTTTGGTATCTTTTTATAATGCATGTGGATAAAATAAAATCAGGAAATTCATGACTCTCTCATTTCTTTATGTAAATATATTTGTATCAAGTAGTAAATAGAGGATTAATAGTTAAAACTGCCGACACTATAATTACTAATAATGAAAATAAGGACATAATAATTTTTTAAAATATCTATATCTTCAACTATTTTATAAATGGTCTAATGTAAAAAAAAATTAGACTTTTTAGAATTGTTATAATTTATTTCAATTTTTTTAATTTTTGTAATAATAGTTAAATTATGTTATTTTTGTTATAATAATGGCCAAATTGCATATTTTATGCGAAAGATTTTGAATAATTTTGAGTTTTTATTTTTATTTTTTGTGGCTATAATATTATTCCTTAAAAAAAAAGTCTAACAACTTAATTAAAGATAACATATTTGGCCACCAATTTGGCTATTATTGTAATGGAAAAAAGCAATTTGATTTTTATTCTAAAAATTAAAAAGTTTGGATTAAAAATTGCAAAAAGTTGTAAAAATTTTGATTTTTTTTGCCATAAGACCTTTATAAATTAAATTTTAAAAATGATTTTTATTCAATTGAGAAACTCAATTTTTTCCATTAAATTTTAATTTAGTTTTACTCAATTTTCTAAAATAAAATGGTGATTGACTAGTGTAGATTAACTAGAAGATAAAGTGAAAAATTAATCACCCTCTAATTAATTAACAAAAAATTAGATGACTTTTTATGGTTTAACTGATTTAATAATTTTAAATATTAAAAGTTTTTCCACTTTAAAAAAGTTGAACCGTATTGTTTTTTTAAAAACAAACCCGACTTATCCTTTGATTTCTCTATAAAATATCTGGTCTCATTCGGAACTTTTAATATACTAATTTTACTATAGCTCTGATGATTTTTTTCACTTTATGTATTAATAGTTTACACGACTTAGTGATTATCAATGGAGCAAATTTTTATAAAACTCTTTTAAATATTTATTTTTGTTATTTTAGTAAAAAATTAGATATATAAAGTCGCTTTGCCTTACTTCTTTATGTGATCTGCGTTAATGTAAAAATAATAGTATTTCTTATAATAAGTCGACAAGAAGATATGGCCAACCTCATTTTATGTATACAAATACAAAGCAATGTGCTAGGAATTATGTTGGACAGGTCGATTTGTCTGTAATATTATTTTCTTAAACATAGCTGCCATTTTAGGTGCACCATTTTAATTTTTGATCATTGTTATCATCTAAATCTTCCAACTCCTTGTTCCTCAATTGCCATAGAACTTGAAGTCCGTGACATCTTACTACGTTTTTCAATTTCTTTGGGTAAAATTGTATTAAATTAAAGGACTAATTTTGTTTTAATACCAAATTTTTGTTGGTTTTGTCAGTTATAGCCAAATTTTTTAAAATCGATAGGAGTAACTCATTTTGAAATATTCAAAATTTTTTGTAGCCATTTTTTAAATTTAACCCTAAATTATTACATTCAGCATAGCTTAAATGGCTAGAAAATGTTCTGAATATTTTAAAATTGGCTAATTCTGATAATTTTAAAACATTTGGTTATAAATGACAAAATGCGCAAAAATTTGATTAAAACAAGATTAGCCCTAAATAAAATGTATTGTGTATTATTTTATGTGCTATTTGTATATATTACTATATTTGTAAATTAATTTCAAATATGATGGGTACATATTTGGCAATGAGAAGTGATATTCAATTATCCCATATTACAAATTCAAAGGAATTTTTTTAAGGGTTAATATTATAAAAATTCATAAATTTTATATATTTTTTTTAATTTAATCACGTTTTTTAAAATTTATCATAAAAATATACCAACTTTCATTTTTTTGCCAATAATCAAAAAAGGTCAAATTTTTCATGAAAGTCTCACAAAAATCCAAAACTTTCAATTTTATCCAATTAGTCTTGAAACGTATGATTTTGTTGCAATATTGTCCAACTATATAATTTTATTCATGTGGCTTCTACGTGGTGCTGATGTGGCATTGCCACATATCAGCGTCACATAAGTAAAATTGTGTAGTTGGACATAATTGAAACAAAATCACTCGTTTCAGGACAACTTGGATAAAATTGAAAGATTTGTAATTTTATAAAACTTTCATGAAAGATTTGGTTTTTTTAGTCATTTGTCCTTTTTTTTCAAATGCATACACCGTCCTGAGATGACACTTATTTATTGGTGTAATTTGCTGAAGTGGAGGTTATTTTTGGACTGTTATCTCAGCAAATTATGATTCCATATATGGATTTGAGAAATAAAATAAAACATAGTGTATTTTTTATGATAAATTTTAAAAGGTACAATTAAATTTAAAAAATATATAAAATTAGTGAATTTGAATAAAATTATCCTTTCTCTTAATCATAATTCTGACTCTGCCAATGCCTATAAGTATGATTATAACTAATTTATCCCTAACTAAATTATACTAGTATATCTTTCTCGCAAGAAGGAAAAAATGATATTGCTTTATTCAATAATGATGAGTATTTATCAAATAATAATAATGAGTACTAGGTGAAGTCAATCATTAACTCATTATAATATCAGTTGGACAAGACTAAAAAAAAAACTAACTGAAATGGAAGAAATGATGAGTTTTAGAGATGTACTACTGACCCACCATGAAATCATTTAAGCTCGATCTATTACCTCTTTATTTGTAATTTGTTATTTATTTGACTCCTAAATTTAATGTTTTCTATATTGGACCTCTGAATTTATTAAATAATATAATTTGACTCTTTTTTTTTGACAATCGAATAATCTTTCATTAATAATAAAGAGCAGTTACATGTGTAAGAATTCAGAAAGGGTATAACCGTTTCTAATGACCTGACATGGAACAAGATATAAACCTTGATTCGCAGATCGCCTTACAAAATAAAATTAAAAATAAATAACTGCTCTAACTTTATATCACAGCTACTACTGCTACCTGTGTTACTTGCCACTGAAGAGAGTTTGTTTACAGCATTAATCCAAGTGATGCAAGCTGATTGGTTCATTCATTTGATGAGCTGGCAGTCCTTGTGATTCATAAGGATGTCAACATCACACACACGAGTTTAGTATGATCAATGAGGTAGCTTAGGGTGTAAGTTTCTTAGCTGTAACTTAGCTGGCATTCTGTTGTTAGTAACAGAATCATATTCCTTGTTCTATAAAAGGAAATGTAAGCTTGTTTTTTCTGTTGTTGAATAATTCAATCAATCTCTGAAATATATTTGTTATCTCTTTCAATTTTTCTTTTATGGTATCAGAGCTTCGAGCTCTTGAAACTTTCTCGGCAAACAAACACTCTTGAAATTTTCTCAGGAAACAAACACTCCTTTTCTTTCTCAATACACAGCAACATAATCATTTTTCAATGGCAAACAACAATTTTAGACCAGAAGAAACCTTATCAATCCCTTTCTTCCTTCATCCAAATGAAAATCCTTCGTTGATTCTTGTTTCTAACCTTCTTGATGGCAGTAATTACCATTCATGGTTTAGATCTATGAAAATGGCACTTATATCAAAGAATAAGTATAAGTTTGTGGACGGTTCAATCACTACTCCAAATCAAAATGATGCTATTTTTCCAGCTTGGAAGAGGTGTAATACAATGGTAATGTCTTGGATTTACAGATCAGTAACTGCAACAATAGCAGAAAGTGTTTCTTGTTTGGATTCTTCTTTGGATATTTGGAGAGATTTGAGAGATAGATTCTCTCAAGGGAATTCATACAGAATTGGAGATATACAGGAGGAGATATATGCTTTTCAACAGAATTCTTTATCAGTAACAGAGTATTATACTCATCTCAAAACACTTTGGGATGAACTGATGAGTTTAAGACCTGATCCAGTGTGCATATGCATACCAAAATGTGCTTGTAATGTGGCAGATATACTTCGAAGCAATCATTCAAATGATCAAGTTATAAAGTTTCTCAAAGGCCTAAGTGATCAATTTGGAAATGTAAAACAACAGATTCTTATGATTGAACCTTTGCCTCCAATAAACAAGGTGTTTGCCATGGTGATACAGAATGAAAGACAGTTCAATGGATCAAACTTGAAGCATGGAGTAGATTCTAATGTTCTTCTCTCAAGAGGATCTAATGACTCTAGTTTTAATAATGACTATGAATCCAGTGTCTGTTATGCAAGAGGAAGAGGAAATTATCACAGCAGAGGTGGTTACAGACCTGGTAACTTTGTTCCTCCAGGAAAACCAAAATTATGTTCTTATTGTGGAAATACAGGGCATACCATTGATATCTGCTATAGAAAACATGGGTATCCACCTGGTTTTTCATATAAACCAAGGCCAGAAAGCACTTTTGCAAACCAGGTTGAATACACCAACAATTACATACCTGATAATCATACTTGCAATGAGATTGCAAGAAATGAGAATTATCAGCATAATTCACAGCAGACTCTCAAGACTGAAAATATGGATTCATCAAGTTCTTCTGGAACTATTTTTCCATTCACTCATGAACAATGCCAAAAGCTCATGGCATTAATTCAGGGTGAACATACTGGATCCTCTCACAGTACTGCACATGTGAATTCTCTTTCAGCAAATTTCAAGCAGGAATCAACAGGCTCAGGTATCATCCATCAATGTCTTTTTGCTGCTAGTTCCTATAAAAATAGGTGGATTTTGGATACAGGGGCAACTGACCACATAGTATGCAATGCTAGGTATTTTCAGTCATCTAAACATGTTACAAACATGCATGTTAGATTACCTAATGGACAATTGATCCCTGTAGAGCAGATAGGAACCATTCAGTTATTACCTAAACTGATACTCCATAATGTACTTTTTGTGCCACAATTTGGTTTTAACCTGATTTCTGGAGGAAAATTGACAGACAATAGACAATTATGTCTAATTCTTTATCATGATTCCTGCCTGATACAGGAGATGGCTTCATGGAGCATGATTGGCTTAGCTAAAAAGCTTGAAGGACTATATGTTCTAAAGCAAAGTGATCAAGTTACTTCTGTTCCAGTTTGTAATAATGCAGTTCATACTGCAGAAAATAAGAACCTGTCTGTTATTTGGCACAATAGATTAGGACACTTATCATTTAGTAGAATAAAAGCTTTAGAAGCCTTAGATTCTTCAATTTCAGTGTCAAAAATTCCTGTTTGTGATACATGTCACTATGCCAAACAAAAAAGGCTGCCATTTCCTGTTAGTTCAAGTACTAGTAATAAAGTTTTTGAGCTTATTCATATTGACATCTGGGGACCTGTCTCTACTCATTCAATACATGGTTTTAGATATTTTTTAACCATAGTGGATGATCATTCAAGGTTTACTTGGATATTTCTTATGAAACATAAATCAGAGACAAGAGGTCATATGCAGAACTTTATAACATATGTTCAGAATCATTTTGATACAACAGTCAAGACTATTAGATCTGATAATGGTCTGGAATTTTCATTTACTGAGTTGTATCAAAAATATGGGATTATTCATCAGACAAGTTGTGTTTACACTCCTCAGCAAAACAGTGTTGTAGAGCGTAAACATCAACATATCCTCAATGTTTCAAGAGCTCTCAAGTTCCAGTCTGATATTCAAATGAGATTCTGGGGTCATGCTGTGCTTCATGCAGTTTATCTGATCAACATGACTCCATCACCTGTTTTATCAGAAAAAACTCCTTTTCAGATGCTATATGATAAACCTCCTGTTTATAGTCATTTAAGGGTCTTTGGTTGCCTTGCTTTTGCTGCAAATGTTGTTCAACACAAGCAAAAATTTGACTCAAGAGCTGCTAAATGTGTATTCTTAGGATATCCTCCTAACACTAAGGATTCAATTCTATATGATCTTGCTGCTAAAACCATTATCATTTCCAGAGATGTGATATACTATGAAACAATTTTTCCATTCTCACAATCCATCTCTTCTTCTCCTCAACCACCCTCTTCACCAGATTTAAGTCCTGATCTATTACCTGTGTCTGCTTCTACTGATCCACCTTTACCATCATCACCTCAAACCAGCTCTCAACCTACACCTTCAATGTTTACTGAAGCAGACTTTCCTATTCTCAGGCGTTCAACTAGAATCTCTACATTGCCTTCTTATCTAAAGGACTATACTGTCCAAACCAAACATACATCTAGCCCTCATCCATTAGCTTCTGCAGTTTCATATGATAACTTGTCTGCAACTCAGAAGCATTTCTCTTTATCTATCTCTTCTTCTCATGAACCCAATACTTACAATGAAGCAGCAAAATCAACTCATTGGCAGCAAGCTATGCAAGCTGAGATAGCTGCATTAGATAAGAATAACACTTGGTCTATTACTGATTTACCTGCTGGAAAACAGTCTATTGGATGCAAGTGGGTTTACAAGATTAAACACAAAGCAGATGGCAGTATTGAAAGATACAAGGCTAGACTAGTGGCCAAAGGATATAATCAGCAAGAAGGACTAGACTATTTTGAGACTTTTTCTCCTGTAGCTAAAATGACTACTATCAGGACCCTATTGGCTTTAGCAGCAATGAACAAATGGCATTTACATCAGTTGGATATAAACAATGCCTTTTTGCATGGAGATTTGCAGGAAGAGGTTTACATGAAGCTGCCACCAGGATTTCAAGTTGATCATGATTCTGCAAAGGTTTGCAAACTTAATAAATCTCTTTATGGCCTTAAACAGGCAAGTAGACAGTGGAATGAGAAACTCACTGGTGCTTTGCTCACTCAAGGTTTCAAGATTGCTAATGCTGATCCTTCTTTGCTCATTAAACATACATCAGATCATTTTATCATTCTTCTGATCTATGTTGATGATGTGATTCTAGCAAGCAATTCAATGCCAGCAATATCCAACATTAAAGACTTTCTTCATGAAGCTTTCAGTATTAAGGATTTGGGAGAACTAAAGTATTTCTTAGGAATGGAGGTTGTCAGAACTACTTCTGGGATCAACTTATCACAGAGAAAATATGCTATTGATCTTCTCACTGATACTGGTTTTCTTGACAGTAAGCCAGCTCCTACTCCCATGATAACTTCAAAGAAATTGTGCAAGGATCCTAATGACTTGTTGTCTGATAATACTGAGTATAGAAGGCTTGTTGGAAAACTCTTATACTTGTGCACCACAAGACCAGATTTATCTTTTGCAGTCCAGCAGTTGTCTCAATTTCTAGACTGTCCCACAACAGTTCATTTACAAGCTGTTCATAGAGTTTTAAAATACATTAAAGGGGCCCCTGGCAAAGGATTATTCTTCTCCTCTTCTTCTACTTTACATGTCCAAGCTTTTTCAGACTCAGATTGGGCATCCTGCATTGATACAAGAAAGTCGATTTCAGGATATTGTGTCTTCCTTGGCAAATCTCTCATTTCATGGAAATCTAAGAAGCAATCTACCATCTCTCGTTCTAGTTCTGAAGCAGAATATAGAGCTCTTGCTGCTCTCTCTTGTGAACTTCAGTGGATTGCTTACTTATTAGCTGATCTTCATCAAGTTTTTCCTCTTCCAGCTCAGGTTTACTGTGACAGCAACTCTGCTATACAGTTGGCACATAATCCTGTTTTCCATGAGAGATCTAAACATATAGAAATAGATTGTCATCTTGTTAGGGAAAAAATCTCTGCTGGTTTACTTCATCTTCTTCCTATTACATCAGCAAACCAAGTTGCAGACAGTCTCACTAAACCTTTGCCACCTGCATTATTTCAATCTGCTCTTTCCAAGCTGAATCTCCATGATATGTATGCTCCAGCTTGAGGGGGGCTATCACAGCTACTACTGCTACCTGTGTTACTTGCCACTGAAGAGAGTTTGTTTACAGCATTAATCCAAGTGATGCAAGCTGATTGGTTCATTCATTTGATGAGCTGGCAGTCCTTGTGATCCATAAGGATGTCAACATCACACACACGAGTTTAGTATGATCAATGAGGTAGCTTAGGGTGTAAGTTTCTTAGCTGTAACTTAGCTGGCATTCTGTTGTTAGTAACAGAATCATATTCCTTGTTCTATAAAAGGAAATGTAAGCTTGTTTTTTCTGTTGTTGAATAATTCAATCAATCTCTGAAATATATTTGTTATCTCTTTCAATTTTTCTTTTACTTTATAAGATCCAATCCTTTTCTGTCTAACAGAAAATTCACAAACTCTTCATAAAAAAACAACAAATCTTTCATATAAAAAGAACAACAAAACTTTTAAAAAAGAAAGATAATCGCTGTAAAACGTTATAAAAAAAAAAGCTAATATAACCTATAACGATTTCATCTTCAATCTTAAAAGGTCTTGATCCATCTCTGATTTTTTATTTGCATATATATTGAAATTGATGCGCCTCAACGATAGATTTACCAACAAAAATGAAAAAGATGAAAAAGAGTCGGTCATTTATTTTATTCTAAAGTAATAAAAAATAAATGGCTACCGCCAACGGCAAAAATAAACCATTAACGGAAGCCGCGCGAAAATAAAAGAAGAAACGCTTGACGGCTAGGGTTTTCTATTTGAGAGAGAGGGGAGAGGAAAGAGTTATATAACTTGACTCTTGCACTTGATAAATACGTAAACATTCAATCTTTCCATATATAAATTTTTCTAAAATATTTTAAATGTCAGGTGGACATGGAAGGATTTAGTGTTTATATATTTATCAAATATAGAGGTCAAATTGGATTATTTAACAAATTCAGAGATTCGATAAATTGGACGTTAAGTTTAGAGGTTAGATGGATAAATGATATTTAATGGTCAAATTATATATTCAGCCATTTATGCTTGTAGCTTTTTGGAATTGCTATTGCCAAATTCACTATTTCCAGGGACCTTTTCTATTAGCCAAAAGCCGTATCTGTTCATGCTTATCATATGCATTGCACGTGTAAAGAAAGGGACTTTCATAATTATTTTAAGACTTTGTAAAATATGTTATTAAAAATATAAAAATTAGATTGGTCAAACTAGCTAGTGCATATAACATTTGTTTTTTTCTTAATTCTTTAATTTTAAAATGGTCAAATTCAATTGATTTTGGATGGCAGTTGGGTAATCAAGTCGGATTTTCCTCCAAATTTTGTGGGCCATTTTTTTAGTAAATTCTTAGTTATCAATATAAAATATTTTTGATAATGAAAATACAAAAATACAAAAAAAAGTTCTTTAGAGGTTCTAACTTATCATTAATATATGTTACATTATTCTTTAGCATAGTGATTGGTCATTATCAAAAAATATTTTCGCTCTTGTAAGTTCTTTTTTTTTTTGGTACAGGGTCCATGAGGTTTCCTGAACGGGTCTCAAATATGAGACGGCACCTTTAAGCCTTTCACATTCATACTAATCCTCACTTGAGCCGTGTAGGTCCCTTGCGGGAGGCAAACTCTGACCTCAAGTTTTAAGCGGCCGCATACATGAGTACGGTTCGAACCCGCGACCTCACTTAAAATAGAAGAGCGCCTTACCAACTCATCTATGCCTTGGGGTTTGTAAATTCTTTTTTTATGCTACAGTTCTATTCAGAAAGACATATCTGAGATTTCTCCGTTGACGGAGAAAACGAACTTTCCGGCGACCGGCGGCGGTGAGACTAAAATTTCGGGATGAATTTCATTTCGAAATAAAAATAAAATTTTGAGATAATTATAGTATAATTCTATTAAATATAGTAGTTTTAAATTAATTTTAATGAATTAATCTAAAATTAATTTTTATTAGATTAAATTAAAATAATTAGTTTTTAATTATTTTTAAATATATATAAATTTGTATTAATTTGATTTAAATATCGGGTTTAATTTTGATGTTTTTGTCATGTAGTTTGGTTGGGAAAATTTGGTTTGAGTTCGGTTAGGTTGTCATGGGTTTTATTGGATGAGTGGACGTTGCCACGTCATCAATTTGCTGACTTGACAGTGACGTGGATGCCAAATTAGAAAAAATTCAGCTCGGTTCAAAAAATGGCTATAAAAGATATTGAATATTGCTAAAATTGGCTAAATCTGCCGATTTTGAAAGATTTGGCTATAGCTGACAAAACCCGCAAATATTTGGTATTTTAATGGGATTAACCCTATTTTATATGTGTTATTTGTTCTTTTATTAAATCATTTTTTTTAAATTGATTTTATGTTTTTATTTAAAAAAATTGATAGTGAAAATTTTAATAGTGCTTGACAAAAATTATTTTTGGAGCAATATCTTAACAAGCAAAAGGTTATAAGAACTTCAAATGTAAATGTTTTAGCATTTTGGGAGGCTAATCAATTATATTATCCCGAACTTACTTACATGGATCATGATGTGTTAAGCATCGCGATCAAGATTTTCTTTAACACTGATGACCGAATTCTTGATCAATATCGAAGTTCACTCAAACCTCAAACCGTGAAGACGGTCATTTGTACACGAGATTAGATTTATAGTAATATCATTGATTTAAGCATTTTAATAATTATATCTTTAAATTTTGATTATCAATATATTAATTATCTCTATATATACATATTTATATGTAGATGTAGCTAAAGTTCAAATATGAGAACTTACAAAGATATAGTGTAACTGGATCTCAACTCTTTACCATCAACTCAAGCTTATTTAGTTGATTGTAATTCTTGAGTTGAACAATATATTTTATGTTGATTGTTATTCTTAAATTGCAGAAGATGTTATGTTATTAGTTATTATTTAAGTTAGCTGTTAAATTTTTGTTAAATTTTATATTATATTTATATTTATTGTGCTGCTATGATATTACTGTATATTTAGGTTATTAAAAGGGTCTAAACGTGCATGTTAAACAAGTTGATTTAATAACATATTTCATTAAAATATGTCAATATGTATTATGTCGTGTTATTTCAAACAAGTTAACTAGGTAATACGTGTAACTAAATATGTTTATGCATGTCATGTCGTATAATCCATTTTAAAAAAAGTGTCATGTTTTGGTTTGATATATCAACCACAATTATTAATCATGTCGTGTTTAGGTTTAGGTTAATTGCGTTTGTGTCTAAACGAATATGACCCATAACACGAATTGCTAAGTCTAGATATGAATTTACAGGCAATAATAGAGTTCTAAATATTTGAAAAGATGTGGTATCAATTCAAGCTCATAAATTTGGCCTCTTAAAAAAAAGGCTTAATTACTTAAAAACCATCCAACTTGAACTTTTTTTTTGTTTATACCCCGACCTAAGAAAAAATTCATTTATACCCTGACGTATGTGTTTATGTTTCACCTCTACCCCGAGGCACTAAATTAACATCTTTTCATTTAAAAAAAAGTTTAAAATAGTTCTTCATTTAGAGAAAAATTCATTTCTAATTAAACTCTAATTAGCTTAGGTTAAAAATGAAGAACTATTTTAAACTTTTTTCTTAATGAAAAGAGGTTAATTTAGTGCCTCGGGGTAGAGGTGAAACATAAATACATACGTCAGGATATAAATGAATTTTTTCCTAGGTCAGGGTATAAACGGAAAAAAAGTTCAAGGTAAGTGGTTTTTAAGTAATTAAGCCTAAAAAAAATTTATAGACATGTTATGACTTCATTTTGTATCCCCAGGTTCTACTAATGACATTGTAGATTTTGAGGCCATTTTTTTTAGATACATGTCAGGTGGATGATAAGTTAATCAATTTTTTTTAGTGTTATTATGCATTGATAAGTTTAAAATATTTTAAAATTTGTTTGGAATTGCTTAATTTTAGCAGTCTGTTTTTAATGTAAAGTGCACAAGACAGAATAATTGTTATTTTAGTATCTGTTTGTTTGTGATGCAAGAAAATTAAAGTTAAGAAGGAGATCTGTAATGAGCTGTCAGTTGGAGGAACAGTCATCAGGGATCACATAGGACAAGTCTGCAGGATGGGTACCAAAACGTTTGCAGGAATCACGAACGTGGAAATGGCAGAACTGTTGGCCATAAGATTCGGAGTGGAGACGGCTATAGCAGCAGGGTACAAGAAGTTACACATTGAATCGGATGCCTTACTGGCTTTACATCGCGTTCACAACACTGATAGCGCAATGGATCACAGTCAGTTGATAGCAGAAGACATTGTGGATTTGAGAAACAATACAGAGGAGATTACGCTCTCGCACGTGCGACGAGATGGGAATCGGCTAGCACATTCTTTAGCTAAATGGGGTTTGCAGAATAGAATTGATATAATTTCAGATAGTGTTATTACAAACGAGTTGAAAGACATTGTAATGGCTGATATTTTTCTGCAATAAAATCCTACCTCATTCTAAAAAAAAAAAATAGAAGGAGATCTGTTGGAATTTATATCTATAATTCTGACTACATTAATGTAAGTTGAAGCTGTAAAGTCCGACTTAAAGGATAGATTTGAATCTCACCACGGAGAGCATCACGCCCGTGGTGAAGCAAGAATCAAACGGTATCGTAATGTTGGATTTTAAGGAGTTAAGAATAATTATTATTTCAAAATAGAACTATAAAATGAATAGCTTTTCAAATAAAATAACATCTACTTATATATGATTCGTTTTTTCCCCTTATATTGACCGTGTCAAATTACAAAATTTGGAATAAAATCTTGTTAGGTTGGATACTACTGAAATAATAAGAGTCCAAATTGGATTTTGTTAGAGTTTGCGAAAAAAATTGCAGCATTTCAAGAAAATTGACAAACTGCAATACATTGACATGAATGATTATTCCGTGACAAATTTCATTATTGCGACCTAAATTTAGAATAGGATGCCGGAGAAGTTCAAAACCATTTTAAGAAATTTATTAAATCAAAAAATGGACCACAAATTAATTATTTTTGTTCACTTCATGTCTGATCGTAGTCATGTGAAATTAGGACCACCGTTTTCAATTCTCTTTTTTCCTTTTCCGGTGGCCGGGAACTTTCTTTCTAGAAAAGTTTTATTATTAAGTAATTATGTGGAAGAGAAACTAGTAAAATAGCCATCAGAAAATATAGATAATTTTTTTTATCTATACTATATATAAAAGCACGGATGGGGGGGACAGGCAAATTTACTGAATAATCCTTTTCAGTTTAATACTAAATAAAGGTTTTATGGTCATTAACTAATTAGTTATTTAATTAATCACTATTGTAATTAAAGTCCTAATTAGAATAGGTAGCTAAATTATCTCCAATTTATTAAAAAATAACTAAATTGTCTCCAAATTAGTAGGAATGCCTATCTTTTAGTTTGATTAAACTATAAAATTAAAATACTGTATTTGGTCAATATAATATTATTTAAATTTCTATTTTATTATTTTTAAAGTTATTATTAATAAAATTAAGTCAATTATTTAATTATGGTTATTATAAAACCAAAACAAGAATAAATTTGGTATGGAAAAAAATTTAATAACCGCCAAAGAATTTGATTTGAACTAGGAATTAAATAGTTCGACTCCAGTAAAATAAACAAACATTTAACTTATTCTTTTTAATGATTAGCTAATTAATTTTCTTTGTAATGTAATATGTGATTATAAATAGACGTATTCAGCTAATTGAGTTTTTTCAACTTAATGAAAGCACATACATTGGCATTGGGGTTAGAATTTATCTCAAGCAATATTGAGCTGATGGAATATTCATTAACAAATCAAAAATAAATTTATAATTTGAACATTCTTTTATTCGTAATATTTGTAATTTAATAGAACATTAAAATTGAGTTAATTAGAATTATTAATTTTAATTTATTATAATTAATATTAAATTAGTTAGAGTTTTTGTTGAATAGCAAAATAATATGATTCTACTTTTTTTATCAAAAAAATATTAATGATAATAAATTTAATTCATCTCGTACAATATTTTTTAATCCAACAAAGATTATATTCATATTAATTACAAATAAAGCATAATAATATAATTATATTTATTTTTATTAAAAATTCTAATTAATTTAATATTGATTATAAATAAAATAAAATAAAATGGTACAATTATAATGAATTTATAATATTTGACGAGTCACATTACGAGCCACGTGCGTAGCACGTAATGCGAAACTAGTATTTATAATCACATGAATTTTGTGCACCTCATAATTGGAAGCAAAGATCATATGCAATTGCTAATTAGTTGGTTGTATTTTTATCTCAATCCTTAACATCCAAGGCTCCCATTTCAAAAGAGGCCTAATATTTTAAAAATACCAAAAAAATTGGATGATGTTGATTTTAATCAAACATTTTAAAACACTAAATTTAACTAATTTTTGTAAATGAATTTTAGCAGATCACTCATTTATTTTCAAAAAACAACAAGTCTTTTCAATTATAGTCAAATATAACCTTTTTTTATATTTGAAAAGTACTTGTAAAGATCATCGGAAATGATCACAACCGGAACAAATCGAAAAGGTTTGACAATTTTTGAGAAAATATTGAATAATCGACTAAAATTAAAATGTATTTATTGAATTTGGCTAAAATTTGTTATAGTTGACCTCACTTGAATTTTTTTAATATGTTTAAGACATGAAACCCTTTAAAAATGGATAAAGATGTGATTTCAACTCGTTAATTTAAGATATAATGTACCAGAAAATTTGCATATTTTTGTGTTTTTATAATTTTAATTAAAGTTTTAAAATTTTAAAACTTTAAAATTTTAAAACTTTAATCTAATATTATACGTTTATTGACTGATTAAAAAATTTAATCTAAATAATGTTAATTGATTAAAAATAATAATAAATAATTAAAAATAATCGATGACTGATGATTAAAAGATAGTCGACTTTACTGTATTAAAAAAATCTTAATAATGTGGTATTATGTAACGAGACCCACTTGAACGCGTAGACATGCGTTGAAGAAAAAGGAGAAATAAAGTAGGAATTGTGGATGTTGTTATTCAAAGTCTCCAAGAGTGTTGGATTGTCTCACGGGGTTCTTCCATTGGACCCATTAAGCTTTCACTTTCTAATCTAAATTTTTACATTCAAAATGAAATTATTAATAATTTTTAACTCACATCCTACAATTTTGATCTTTTATTCCCGTGCCCATCACATTTTAAATCATAATGTATTCTACAAATATAATTTAAAACAGTTTTTTTAGAAGAGCTCATTACCATTATCATATCAAAAGAGACATAATATATCAAAAGAATTACAAAAACATATGATTCAAAAAAATATTTAAATAAAAAACTTAATAAATAGTCATCGTAATAACTTTTTTTTTGATATTGCGCATTGGAGATAAAATCATAATTTTATGCTAAATATTTGTTATTTTTTCATGCTAAAACTAGCATAAAAATTAACAAAAATTGAGATATTCTAATACGCCAAAATCGGTGGGCATCACACACCAAACCAAATTCTAAAACCTAATTATTATGATTATCTTTATCAAAACCTATAATGTGTAATTTGGAAAAGTGATTAGCCCTCTTCACCTCTCACCATCACTCCTTTAATAATGTTGCTGATTATCGTGAAATAAAAAAATAAGAAACCAAAATCATTTCCATCACATCAGTTTTTTCAAAATTAATTACTAAAATCCTCCCGTATCTTAAATCATAATTATCAAGTTTAAAAAATCAATTATTTTATTATTCAATCGAAATTCACTATTACCTCCTTATTAGGTGCTAATTGTTATAAAATGAACAATTTCAATTGTCTATAGTGAAATGAAAGAGAATACATTGTTCGGATAAAGTTGTTATTTGTGATCTTTGGATGAATATAATGTTTTATGTAATCTGTTTTGTCATTGTTATAATTCAATGAACCTTGATCAAACAACGAAAATATTAAAGATTTTATAATATATGAATGGAATATCTTTCCAAAAATTGAGGCAAATTAAACGCAAAACACTAGATATGAAAGCCATCATTATGTAATTTGATTAGAGCCATAATGATTTCATAGTCTACTCTAGAATTAATTGGAGGTCCCCCATTCTCATATGCCAAATTGAGCCCTTCTCTTGAAGGTTCAGGACAGAACATGTGCAAATGAGACAACCATGTATTCTATGTCTTAATAACTTCACTTCTACTAATTGCTGCCAGATAAGCTAATATATTGTAGTCTAACTTAAGCAATCTTACCTTAGTTGGCCAACATATATATATATATATATATATTCCGACTAAAGTAATTATTCCACGTATTTGTTATGACATCATACAACAAATCAATAAAATACGTGAAATGTGTAAATCTTTTTTTATAATAATCATATAAACAATAAAAGTTTTCACTCATATGATTAATTTGTTGTACAGATGATATGGTAATATCGCAATAATTATCTTGCCAATAGTTAGAGAGAAGGAATCATACGTCAAAATCTTCATGAAGGAGGAAGGGAGCACGGACCAGAAGAAATTCTGTATATAAAAATTTTACTTTTAATTTGTAAGACAAGCTATGAATAATGTTTGTGCATTCTTTAGCACTAACATTTCATTTTATATTAGGTAAGTAGTCATAGCTTGATGTTTGTTTGCAGTTTTACTATTGCAACTACGATTGATATGAATTAATATTAATTTTGAATTTCGATAAAAAAAAGATCACCTCTGCCTAAAAAAGAAAAAAATGAATCTTAATGTAATATAAATTTAAAAGCTTTCGACCCTTAAACTTATAGGACGAGCTCAAATAAAGCAAATTTTATGTATTTAATAGCATTTGGAAAACAATCGTAAATATAAAATTGTGTTTAACATCTTATATCAATTTCAACATATTTATATTTAATATCTTCACTGTTCCAAAATAGGTCAAGTTTGACTCATATAAATACGGTCGACAAATTTTAAAGACCGGGATCACCCTTATACACAAGTCATCCTACATTACGCTAATTTAAAGATTAAGCTTTCAAAATAAGTCAAATTTGACTTGTATAAATACGGTCGACAAATTTAAAGACCGAGATGACCCTTTAATCATGAGTTTAGCATAATGTAGGATGACTTGCGTATGATATCAATATCACCAAAGGATTCCCATAGGAATATGCAAATGATCCCTCTCTTAGAATTAAAAGCTTGAGCTAGTGGCAATATTTGCCAGTCAGGAAGAATCTTCAACCGATACCCTAGCTAGGGGACCTCATTGATCTCTCTGGGACATTAAACTTCTTTCACATGTCAAATTTTCCTACTTTCTCAATATAATATCATCATCTTCATGAATCATGTGGGTCTAACTCTCACACCATTATTCTACTTTCCATTCTAATTCATGAATTATTAATAAAATCTAATCCAAAACAGTGTAATAACAATGAATATTTTAGAATTTATATAAAACAAGGAAAAGATTTGTATTATCAGCAACTAATCAAGGACGTGGGCCAATAACTAAAAGTCGGTTAAAGGAGAAAGAGAAGCCAAACCTGGATTAATATATGGCTCTGATTAAGCTGCAGAAGAATATAATGTGTGAGAAATTAGTCACGTAAGTGCTAACTCTTCAGATAAAGTCGCTACTGGTCCACGTGGCATCCATGACTCTCTCTAAATCTACTGAAGCAGCTGCTTCTGGTCCATCTCTGGATTTCTGAAATGAAAACACCAACTTATTTTCACTCAAATCTGTCCTTGCAACACTTTTGTCTATATACCACTCACACCACCATAATAATCTTGGTGACGGACCGTCCACCACCACCACCACCGCAATTACCACCACCATTATCGTTGCTTAAGTGCAACTGCATTACAAAAATCTCATGTCTGCCACTTGTATTGCAATTTTCATATATCCTCCTTGTCTCTCCTTTTCGTCATCTTTCTACCTTACCTTTTTTGTTCAAACAAGATGAAAAGTTTATCTTCATGTTTTTCCTGCTTTCCCTTTAATGACGCACTACATATGAATAGCCTATTTACCTGCAGAATCATTTCAAACATGTCAGGCGTGCTACAAAGTAAGACTTAACCCGTGTTACCAGTCACAGGCTTCTCATATTTATAAATAAAGCCATCCTCAAGAGACTCATAATCTAATAGTACTCTTCAAGATGACAATTACCTGGGCCAAAAACTTCTTCCATAGATTCTGTAGCGACGAGGTTCAAATGCAAAGTATTTACCATGCCAACTTCTCTAGTGACCTCCTGCCATCTCTTGGAGCCAGATTGAACCAGGCAACCAGGCTTCAGAGACATATTATTTCTCCGTATAGTCCCCGTTATAGGGGTTGGGAGATGTGGCTTGTTGTTCTGGTCATTTACTCTGCATGGATCTCTCCGTTTGAGTTGGCATTTCTAACTTACAAGAAAGATGATGCCCTTTTCATCATCGATAACATTGTCAATGTTTTCTTTGCCATTGATATTGTTCTCACCTTTTTTGTCGCCTATCTCGACAGCCAAACTTATCTTCTTGTTGATAATCCGAAGAACATAGCATTCAGGTGAATAAATTCTTTTCAGTGATTAAGCGCCATTTCATATTGCAGCCAAATGTCTACTTTATGCTTGTTTTTGCATACTGCTCCACTAGAGCAATCATTTCAATCTAATTCGCAGGTACATAACTACCTGGTTTATCTTTGATGTCTGCTCAACGGCCCCATTTCAGTCTATCAGTCTCCTGTTCACACATCAAAGCAGCAGTGAAATTGGCTTTAGATTACTCAACATGCTTAGACTCTGGCGTCTCCGAAGGGTGAGCTCCCTGTTTGCAAGGTCGATCACCAAAAACAAATCAATACTTTCTTAATATTTTTTTCCAATTATTATGCGAAAAAAAAAAGACTCAATGGGCTATTATGCTACTTTCAGACTTGAAAAGGACATCCGGTTCAACTATTTCTGGACTCGCTGCATAAAACTCGTTTCTGTAAGTAATTGAAAACTTACCACTCATTTCCTGCCAAAAATATGCCAGATTAGTAATTCTCAATCTTCTTCCCTGTGATTGACTTCAGGTGACCCTGTTTACAGTGCATTGTGCTGGCTGCTTTAACTACTTACTTGCAGATAGGTATCCTGATCCAAAGAAAACCTGGATTGGTGCAGTATATCCAGGTTTCAAAGAAGCCGGTCTCTGGGACAGATATATAACTGCCATGTACTGGTCTATTACTACTCTAACCACAACTGGATATGGAGACTTGCATGCTGAGAACACCAGAGAGATGCTTTTCGATATCTTCTATATGCTTTTTAACCTGGGATTGACAGCTTACCTCATCGGAAACATGACAAACCTTGTAGTTCACTGGACAAGCCGCACAAGGAATTTCGTAAGTCCTCATCCGTTTCTAGTAGCTTTCTGTTAATCCACCCAAACTTTTTACCTACTATTAAATTATATATATTCAGAAATGAACAATAACAAATCAAGCTGATTGGATATGAATAAAAAATCAAGTTGTTAGAGAATGGAAGATCAATGGCGCTATGATCCTTTGAGTAATGTCTTTTGTGTTCAGTTTCTTAGCTGGCAAAATATAATTTTCTTCGAGAGAACCCAAGCTTTGTCTAGTCTAACAACTAATGTAAGGACCTTGTTTTGAGTAATGTAGAGGGACACAGTTAGGGCGGCTTCTGAATTTGCTGCACGAAATCAGTTGTCACATCGCTTACAGGATCAAATGTTGTCGCACTTGTGTCTGAAGTTCAGAACAGAAGGACTGAAGCAGCAAGAAACTTTGAACGGTCTGCCAAAAGCAATTCGGTCAAGCATTGCTCACCATCTATTCTACCCCATCATACAAAATGTTTATCTATTTGAAGGGGTTTCTCATGACTTCCTCTTCCAATTGGTAATAATTTAATATCATTATAACTATGCATAACATTATTCCTTTACCCCTATAAGCTGCTTTATAGCTGGGAGATAAACCGATCAACCAACAGCCTGCATGATATTTACAAATAATTAGTAGATATGAATGATCACTAACGCAATCCACTCTTTTGAAAAGGCATCAGAAATGGAGGCTGAATATTTTCCGCCCAGGGAAGACATAATTCTTCAGAGTGAAGCTCCAACAGATCTTTATGTACTCGTCTCAGGAACAGTGGTAATTATAATTTTAAACTTATTAATTACGTCCTAATTCTAGGAATTACCTTCCGCTGACGTTCATTTGCGTTGGTAATAATTCCTTGTTGCAGAACTTGATGTCCAATACAGATGGATGCAATCAGGTAAATACATCTCAGCAGTTGAACATTCGCTAGCTATCATAATTTATATCTGCCATTTTCCAATAAGCCCTCAAATTATCATATCCGTGCAGATTATTGGAAAAGCAACTACTGGGGATATGATTGGAGAAATAGGAGTATTATGTTACAGGCCGCAACCTTTCACAGCTAGAACCACTGAGCTTTCCCAAATACTAAGGCTGACCAGAACTTCACTAATTAACACCATAAAGGCAAATTCAGAAGATGGTCCCATCATAATGAATAACCTTTTCAAGGTATATATTTTCTGTAAGAAGATTCTAATTAGCAAACACTTTATTATTTTTCTATGCCATGATAAATCTGTGTCCTACACAACTACAGAAACTTCAAGGGCCAGAAAGCACAGGATGTGATAGCCAAAGCAAAGATCCAGGACCAATTCTACAAGAATGGTGTCATGGAGGACCTAAGGAAGAAGGCTACTCTGATGCAGGATGTCAAAATAATTCACATGGAGGTGCGTTAGCCATTGAAGCAGGAGATAAATTTTTCAAAGCACCTAAAGCTAGAGAAAAGAGCGAAAAATTCATAGGTCATAATCTTATGAAACATGCAGCAGATACAGATTTAACAGTTGATGACGGTCAAAAGGCTCTACATGCTGCTGTTTGCAATGGCCATATTGAAATGGTTAAGATTTTGCTGGAAGGAGGAGCAAGTACAAATAAACCAGATTCCAGGGGATGGACACCAAAAGCTCTAGCACAGCAGCAAGGAAATAAAAGCATATATGATTTATTACTAAATTATGAAAATAAAAGGCAAGTAGATGAACACAAAGTAGATCTTATCGAGTCAGAAACTACAGATGATGCTAACATTAGTCAAGAGAAACATAAAAGAATAATTGAGTCATCTTGTTTCAACTTCCAATCCAAGACGGCACCTACAAACTCCAGTCCACGTACTTATTGCAGCCCCAGTAGTAAGGAAGCAAAAGCAATAACCAAAAAGAGAGTCACTATCTATATGCATTGTCACAGCAATAGTTTACAAAAACGTAATGGGAAGTTAATTATCCTACCTGATTCCTTAGAAGAGCTGCTCAGAATCGGCGGTAAGCTATGTTTAACCTCAAAAAAGCATTTGAATATTAACCTGAATATCAGGAACAAAACTTTTATTTCATGTTTAATTGCATATTATAAGACTAAATGTGAAGAAAAATTTGAACAAAGATATCAAACCTTGAATAAGGATGGCTGTTGTCCACATTCTTTACCTTATTATGCCTTATCCAATTTGTCATTACAGCACCTTCTGACACTGCAGGTGAAAAGTTTGGAGACTACAAATTTACAAGAGTCATCAATGCTGAGAATGCAGAAATAGATGATATATGTGTCATTCGAGACGGAGATCATCTGTTTCTCCTCCAAAATGACTGAAAACTAGGAATGTAATGTGACCTAAAAGTTGGTCGCAGATTCTGTAGACATGCGGATAGCTTAATGTTTAGAGCAAATGTATAGAGCAATATTAACAAAAAGTAGAATATATGAATTGTCAAAAAATGAGCCACCAAATAGGGCTCAGAAACTCCAGTTAAGTGCTGGAAATTGAGAAATTAATACAAAATGTTGCAATTTCACTCCCCTACCACATATAAGTATGAAAATTGTTAACTGAACGCAAATACATCTTACAATCCTGTAATAGTCTGTAGGGCTCTATAAACAAAGTTGCCCAAAGAAATTTCTCAGTAGACAACTGACTGCAGATCAAAACATTGATGCATTGCGAAGGAATGCCGGAAACTCAAGTTGCTGCCAACATTTCTTAATTACCCCATAACTGATCGCCTTTTAAACCAGGAATGATCGTGTTAATTATGCACCATCAAAATTTCAAAAGCAGTAGAGTATTGCCCGCAAAAGTACAAGCTTGAAGTATGTTTCTGCATGTGTATTTTCTCTACGCAATAGATATCAATCTCTCTCATGTGCCTTTAATAGGAATAGGATGTGCTTCCGTGTTAAAAACAAACTTATCCAACGGAATATTAGAGGTATTCCCAAATAGCAAGTACAAATATTTTAATGTCTCTCCCAAATAGAAGGTCTCCATCTTGTCTCTTCTCTGAGGAGGAAGCACAGTAACATCTTCCAAAGAGCTATATCCACCAGATTCAACCTTTGTGTACTTCTCAAATGCTTCAAAGATCTGCCAACCCCATTCACGGTATCTGCAGCACATAATAGTTGGTCAGCTAACTAAATTTTCGAGAAAGGAACATGATAAGTTAATGCCTGAATTTTCAGAATGTACTTGGGATCTTCTGTAATTCGATACAACACAAACAAAGATTCTACAGTTTCAGGGCGCAAGAGATTATGGCGATCGGCATGTCTGATTACTATGTCATTAACAAACTCTGAACTCTTATTCCCCCCATCAAGCCCATTTTCAGAATTTTCCTGCATAACTCAGAACCAACAGCAAAAGGATTACAGGAGGCAATTACAGAAAGAAGTTTAAAAGATTAAAGAATGTTATAGCTTGCAATAGAAGGTAGAAAGCCAACTCAAACATCCATTCTGGTGCAAAGAACGATATTATGATGTGGCAATATTTCTGGCAATGGACGATAATTCATGCAACCAACCTTGGTGTGAAAATAAACAATTTCTGGAGCAAGACCAGTAGCAGTTACTGAATACATTTCAAAGCATGTCTTTACTAAATCTTCAGCGAGCTTTAAATTTTCAAGGTCTTCAAAATTAAGCAAATTGTCTTTCATTGCCTTTTCCTTTGTGACACCTTTAGTGGCACCAAGAGCAAGTGTACCAGGCAAAAAACACACCTGGAAATGAAAGTAAAAAGTTTACAGCTAATTAATTACTGTGAACATATATGTAAATATCAAGGGTGCTAGAGGAACTTTTATTACAAAAGCACGCAATCAACAAGATCCGAAACCTATCTCCCACATCAACCCAAATAAAATATTAGCAAATCATTCACAAAACTAAACAAAGTAACCAGCAAATAAACAGTCTCCTGAGCATTGGAGAAAAAAATTTGCCCAGTGCTTGATTGTCTGCTACACCAAGATCCTGAAAGTTATCAGCTACTATGTCTTTAAGATTAGAGACGCGCAATTATACGCCCCCACAACCTTTTTCTATATCTTCCCAGTCAAGGCATAAGGTAATTAAAGAATGCAAACTGTTACTGAATGTATTCATCAACCACATATGCTGGGGGAAGAGAGAGAGAAAATGGGGGTGTTCACAATATCAAATCTGAAGCAACAGAAGATTAAATTCAAAGAATATTCTCAGGTTCAAAGACAGACTCAACGTTTAGGATTATGAAAGCTAAAGGAGAGCACAACAGACTAATGGGTGAAAGAAAGACACACACACACATAGAGAGAGAGAAAGAGAGGATCTCCGCATTATGAATAGCCAGAGCTTATTCTTGAATATATGTCAAATGGCAAGCATGGTTATGTATGCATTCAGATAGCATTTGACCGAAAAAAAGAGACTCAGTATGCAGCAAATTCTCAAGTCTCAGATTTATGGGCTAGTAAGTAGACAATTAGTTGAAAATTTCTCAGCACCTAGTAGCAACGTGGAACGCTCATCACATGGAAACTAATGTAAATCAACAGCTCAAGATTTTACCAGATTGCAGATAAAATCACTAGTGAAGCAGTTATTTCACAAGAATTAGATGGATCAGATGCAAATAATTTCAGTTAGTAAACTATTTTTATAATGACCATCAAGAATATACAAGAAGGAATAAAACACAAAATAGCAGAAAGTTAGATTGACAATGATATAAGAAGTGCACATACCAAGTGATCCATTTTGGGACTAAATGAACCCTTTGGCCCATACGGCAACTCCCCAACAAAAACCAATCCATTTGGGATTGATTTCTGAACAAGGAGGTGCCTCACACCTTTCATAGCTTCCTCGTACATGTTGTATAAATAAGTGAAATTGGCATCTCGGCTGGTTCCCTGCTGCAGCCAAACTTTAATTAAGTACTCATAATAGCTGTCACCACGAGAACCCAGTCTAATATTTTCTCCACTAAATTCGCCAGAATCAGGGCTGCAACAAAAGGAAGAAACTATTAAAGGAAAAAAAATTATTTTTGTGGTGCTAAGCAGAAATCTCATTCAAATAACATGTTTTTCTAATCAAAAAAAAGAGGAGGGTAACAAAGGTGACTGAAATACACAAAGAAAATAAATGGATTTCACATATACTTTCCAATAAGAAGATAAATTTTATGAAAGAAAATAGCAGGAAGGTGTATAATAGAGAAATAATTAACCGTTCAAACAAAAAGCAATTATGAAGACAAATAAATAGATAGATAACATAAGAGAAGAAAAAAAATACTCTTAAATCAAGTTAAGTAACACTTGAAAGTTATGAAATTCCAAAGACGAATTACATGCTCTTCATGTAGACACCAAAACAGATTACATTATTGCAAACATTTTAAGGTCCTCAGCGTTAAGATTCATTACATTACAATTTGTATGAAATAGACAGTTGAGGGTAGGTCCATTGTAAATTCCCCTCGACATCAAATGGTAAAACTTAGAAGCCTCCTTGCTTAACAGCATGAGGTAAGTGTTTGGTTCTCAAAAGAGGAAGTGCTCGATGAGGTTTTAACAAAAGAGGGTCATTAGCCCCTCAGGTCTAATCATCATTGTCCTGATTGCAACCTTAAAATGGACTACATCAGTTGATTAACTGCAGCCATAAACATTACAAAACTTAGGCGGAAGACATACCTGATGTATATAGGAACTAGCCCTTCTACCTTTGAAAGATTCCTCATATGTGCCAAAACCTTCATAGCTTCTATGCTATACTTTGGATCACCAGAAACAGCACTAAGATAATTGAACTCAAGCTGCAAAGTTGAAACTTCAGAAGTACTACTCAAACCATCAGGGGAACGATGTGCTGAGGGATCACGTAGAACAACATCACTAAAGGGAATAGGAGTTGGACTGGAAGTAAAAGCCAGAAGTAGACGATCAGCCAAACTTTTAGCAATCTCAAGATACACGATTGGTTTTGGCCCCTTATGGATAGAATTACTCCCTTGTTCCCCTCCACTTAAATGATATGCACTTAAGAGACCACCCAAGACACGAATTGTAGTTTCAAATAAATTAACTTGGCCTTTCTTACTAATCCTATCAGAAAGATGTGTTTCAATCCATGATCCGGCTTCAGAAACAATTTCATCAGCATCCATTATCATGGCAGTATCAAGAGCATCTACAATAGTAGCACCCAAACCTCCTAACCCATCAACTCCCCGATGAGTCAGCGGCATAAGTTCATCATACCCCATTGCATATTTTTTATAGCCAGACCAGGCATGGATAAAAGCTTCCTTTACCTTTTGTTCCCTTCCTTTCCATTTCAAATCAGCATTTAGCTTCTCAGGAGTAACCTTGTCATCCGGTGACAATCGAGGAGGAAGCCTGGGAGGTTTCCTAAATAACTGTCCAAGTCTACTATTACCATCTGCAGTCACCTCACTACCATTTATTCTTTGTGCTAGTACTTCAGAAAAGGAATGTGCACTACTTGTATGTGTTAGCATAAGATATGCTATACCAAAAATCATTAACAACATTAGAAACTTCCCTGTGCTACAACTTACGCATTGGCGCTTTAAATTATTAGTAATCAAAGATTGTGAGATCACCTGGAAGAAAAAGACATAACAATAAATTCATAGCCAGAAACGACATAAAATGACAAAATTAACAACTTTAAGTCCAATAGAAGCTTCTCTAAGATACATTATAAAAAACAAAGAAACTTCAAGACGTAATACAAATATGCCATTGTTTGAAATAAATTACTAACAAGAATTCAATTTCATCTAAAACTATAGCAAGATTACACCACTTATAAGGCAATTTCACTCCTATATTCTATTTTTTTAGTTGAATTTCGGCTACATTTCCAATTTTCCAAACATTGAATCGAATTCTCAATTTTCGAGATTTCAAACAAATGTATCAGTTACTTATAATATGATTGGCTCTAATCTACGTTATTCTTAGATAATACGCAATGGCTATTCTTAATCGCAATATAAACTAAAGGAAGCTAAAATCAAACACTAAAAAAACTAATCAAGCTAACTAATGAAGCTAAAAATAGGCATAATTAAACAAGAAACAAAATAGATAGGGATCCATAAGAATATAACCTTGACAAAAGAGCGTTGGCGAAACTTGGCATTATCATAGTGAACATCTTTCATGGAATAAGGAAGAGAATTCGACATTATTCACCTCAAAATTAGGGTTGATCTGCCTCGCTCTGCTATCTTTTTCTAAAGATCGCAGAGAGACAGAGAGAGGTAATTTAGTTAGAGCTATAATTTTGATAAAATTTGGATCTGATTGATCATATATTTGATGGAAAAATTATAGAAGCGCGGGAAAATGTTTCTCGCCGGGGTGGATTCGCCGGAATTCAGATTGAAAGACGGTCAACGGCAGCGGCAACGGATTTTCGTCGTTGATTAGCTTCTGGTTAATAACAGGAGGAAAAGGAAAAGAAAATGAGAGAATGTGCAGGACATAGATTAAATAGAAAAACGACTGCGTATTGAAGCTATCAAGTCAGTGATCAGCGTGTTTTTGGGGTGGTTGATCATTCTGACAATAATATCCTCACCGGATTTTTCCTTCCTATATTTGTCCTTATTTCTTTCTTTGCAAAAATAATTTAAATTAGAGAAAAAATTGTGATAAATTGGTGAATTTTAAGTTGAATCTCACCTCTCTATTGCTAAATAAAATAAAATATTTTCATGAATTGTTGTTGGATCTGACCTCTCTATATTAATCATGAATTAGTGTTGAATTCATAAATAACTTCTTTCAATTAACAGTTCTGGAGATTTAATATAATTAAAATTTGTTTCTTCTTATATTAATTATTTAATTGTCAATTTGACCCATTAATTTGTCATCAATCGCTAAAAATAATCCCATATTACTTAAAAAAAAACAAATATCTATGGATTTATAAGTCTGAAGTTTCATCTACCTATAAAATTAGTTCTAATTATTAGGTAATGGTTGAATAATCACATTTCATAAGCATATGGGTCGTTACATCCGCACCAATTTATAAAGGATTAATCCATTTTAAGGTCCTTTAACTTTACGAGTTTTATTTATTTGATCCCTAAATTTTCATTTGGTGTTATTTACATATTTTATTTATCTGGTCTCTGAATTTCCATTTAGTCTTATATATCCCTGAACTTTGATTTTTCAATTTCTCAGGTCTTCAAAAATGCAAAATTAAAGGAGCATGTAAACAAACAAAATACAAAAGTTAAGAGATCAGATAAAGAAAAACGTAAAGTTAAAGGATCAAATAAAGAAAAACGTAAAGTAAGATAACATAAGTCCAAATGAAAGTTTAAGAATCAGATAAATAAAAAACGTAAAATTAAAGGATCAGATAAGTCAAAGAAAGTTTAAAGATCAAATAAACAAAACCCGTAAAGTTAAAGGATTAGATAAGCCCATGATATTAAAATGATATTTTTATTGTCATTTGACTCTAACTAACACTAAAAATGAACAGAAAGACTACTGCTAACGGAATTAAAAGTGGAGGACTATATGATTTAATTTTCAAACATGAGGGATTAAAAGTATGAATTATGACATAAGAAGGGGCTAATTTTCTCTTATATTAATATATAAAAATTAATTATATTTAAAATAATATGTATTGGCAAATTAAGGTTGAAATTATATTATATATATATTTTAAATATATTTATAGATTAAGTGAGTTGAAGTGTTACACATTAATTTTGATACAATTAGTTAAATAGATCATGATTGTATTAACACTAATCGTGTCAATATAATAGATCGAAACGACATGAACATGAACCACGAAAAATTATTAGGTAGACTCATTCTACCACGTCAGCCGTAAATTAAACTTATCACATCGTAACACGTCATTAAAATGATGGCAATATTGTAATATCACCATTTCAATTACACATTTATTATATATTGTAATTATTTTTAATAACATATTACGATGCAATAATGATACACTGAGTCTACCTAATAATTTCTTCATGAACCACGATCCATTTTTAACACCCTACTATATGATCATACTGAAATTTTCTCATACAAAACCAATATTAAAATTAAATGTATAGAAATAAGGGTTATTCTCACCAAATAGCACCACCTTTAGCGTTTTTTTGATTTAAACTCAACCTTTGGAACGTCTCATCCATTAGCACAACTTTTCCAACTTTTTATTTTATAGCCCGGTATGCATTTTATGCTCTGTTTTTTTGTTAAATTGACGTCGTTTTTGGTTGTACAGACGACCAAAACGACTTCGTTTTAGGCATTTATGCTAATATATGACACATAATGAAAGGTTGTGTTATTAGTTGAGACGTTTTAAGGGTTGAGTTTAAATTGAACAAAACGCTAAAGGTTGTGCGATATGGTAACATTAGTACTCTAGAAATAAAAACAGAAAATTCAATTGGAACTTCAACTTAAATACTTATCATGCCAACAGAAAATTCAGTTGGAACTTCAACTTAATTTACATCTTGAAATAAATCGATTGATATTTGGTTTAGTTGTTTTAGGCATTTAATTTTAGGTAACTCCCAACACTAACTATATGTATATGCAAATATTTTTTGAGCCACCGAGTAATTATATTAAAGGGATATTATAAATTTTGGCATGCTTAAATCTTTAATTCTTTAACTTTTTTTGGTGAGTGTTAATTGTTTTTAATTATTAAGTACTTACAAATTAAACAATCTTGATCCCTTATATAAAACCCTAAACACATGTACTCATTCTTCTTCTTCTTCTTCTTCTTCTTCTATTTTTTTCTCTCTCAATCTCAAAAGCAACAATAAACCCTTTCGAAATCAACAATTTCTTGCACCAATCTCACAGCTAATAAGAGATTATTTTCCTCCACAAATGCTCCAAATCGAAAACTCTAAACTCTCATGGGTTTCAAGATTCAAAACTTAATATTTCTGTTGATTCTTCTGATCATTTCCATTGCCGAGGCTACACATGAAATCCAACCCAAGAACACCATTGAAGATCAATCCGTAGCGCAATATCAAGTGTTCTATCTCAAGAACACCACACCGTTCATTTTAGACGGCGACGATCAAGAAGCTGTCGTAGTTGATAGCAAGAACAAGAACAAGAACAGAAAAATGACGATGAGAAAAAGAAAAATTGATAAAGATCAGATCAAGAATTTCAAATCAAGAACATTCTCTGTTATGCTTCCTAAGGGTTTTGTTCCGCCTTCTGGTTCGTCTCCTTGCCATAACGATAAACCTAATTTTAGGGTTTCGTTTTACTGCGATCTATCTACTACTATGAAACCCTAAAATCCAGTTCTTGAATTTTCTTGCTTCTTAATTTCTTTCGGAGCTTTCTTGATTAGTCTCGTTAGGGTTTTTTTTTGTAATTTCTTTTTTACTTTTTCACTTTGAGAAGCTGCTTGTTTTGAATGTGAAAAAACGATTTTGAATACGTTGTAACAGATATATAATAGTGAGTGTTGTATAATGGCTAATTATAATTGAATAATTTCTTCTTGTTGGTTCGTTGAAATTCTTTTATTTTATGACATTTTGCTGGAAGATTTCATTTTTCTTTTACGTGTTTTTTCTTGGTTAATTTTAATCAAGAATCATATGTTTCTGCTGGGTTTTTTTAAATCATGAAGAAATATCAGCGACAATATGTGATTTGATATCTATTGACCAATTCAGACATCTCTAGGCAGGAATTAATTGGTAGATGAACAAGAACTATTAATGAACCCATTTGACTTTTATTCTTCTTGGTATTTTTTTAATTTGGCGCAAGTTCTTTTAATCAATTCAATTTCAAATTGCATTAACATGATATGTATGTTTTACAAATAATTATTTAACGAAATGGTTGTACCATATTATTTGTCCAATAAATAAAAAAGACATTTATAATGTTAAAATATTTATAATCAAAATTCTAATACGGAAGATACTATTTGATTTGTTGTAAGAATGTCATGGTAGAATACCACAGTGTTGTGTTATATCAAAACATTTAAGATATAATTTAAGTGGTAATATATGTATTAAAAGTAAAAAATTAAATTTGTGTCAATCTCATCAGCATACATAAGAAATTTTTCATCCAGAAAATTCAATAAAACCATGCATGTGTTTTTGCATCGTATGCAGGGATAGTGTTTCATGGGCTATTGACATTTTCGTAGCGTGTACTCCATGCAAGAAATGTGGAAAATAACATACCTTTGATCCCGTTTAATTAATTTCTTAATGTTTACAATAACAAAATATACCATTGTACTAATATAAAAACAGATACGTACATTATTGAATGGCTTAATGACAAAAAAAAACTCCCATTTTTTTTGGCCATTTTTCAGTTTCATCGGGCACCGTTTGAATTGAAAAAATTCGCATGATCAAAATCCATGAATTTTAATCCACCGTTTGGTATAATTAAAAGTAATAAAAATTCGTGGATTGTTACAATCCATCATCTTTCAAAATCCTTCATTCAATTTTCCATCCAGGAGAAGGAAAAAATTAAAATCCACCATTTTTATACATAATGAATTATTAGAATAATTTATTATTTCAAAATTATCCATATAAATCCATTAATTTTAGGTTTTATCCAAACAATGAAATTTGTAAATCCACCAATTTCATATTTCATGGATTTTAAATCCTTTAATTTTATCAAATTCATCGATTTTAAAATTTTTCAATTCAAACAGTGCCTTAATGTTTTTGTCAATTGCATCCAAATTCATATTTTTGGGCTTTAATTCCACCTCAAATCAAATTGGACTATTTTTCACTCGAAAATAATTCATTAAAACTCTTATAAAGTATTTATTTAAAATCTTTTTCACTCAAAAATAAAAAATAAATATCTCATTTGAATTTTTTCAAATGAAAAAGACATCAATTTAATACTTGAGGTGGAATCGAAGCTCAAAGCATATAAATTTTTGTACAATTGGCGAAATTGCAACGTCAGGATAAACTTAAAAATAATAATTAAAAGACGAGTATTTTAAATTATAGGCCTTATTGAATATTCCAAAATAATTTTTAAAAGTTTTCAAAATAATTTTTACAAGAAAATTATTCATTAAATATATGTAAGACTTTTTTTTTCAATTTTGAATATAATAAGTTTTCTAATATAAAATACAGTAATTAATAAATGAAATGAAATTAATGTTTTTTCTTTTAAAATATTTCAAGATAACAGTTAGAGAAAAGTAGAGATAATAAATCTGAATCTTAATGAGCACCCACAATTCACAAAAGCAGCATCGAGCTCAAGCCAACTCCTCACCAAACCAACAACCAAACCGAACCAAAACCATGTCACCGATAACCACCACTTACACGGCAACTCCGTCGCAATTTCCCTCCCTTCACCGCTAAACTAAACACTGCCGCCAATTAGTCGGCTAACTATAATTCCCACATCAAATTAAGCCTTATTCAAAACAAAATGTCATTGAGGACATTTATCAAACACTTTCCCTCCACATTTAACCACCGCTCATATTCCTTCACCCCAACTCATCAAGACCCGTATTCTCTTCTCAAACAAGACCCGATTGAAATCTGCACTTCAATTTGGGTCAAATCATTTTCTTCCCCGCCAAACACAACTTTCCCCAACCTCACCGGTTTCCTCTCAAAACTCGACCTCTGGGTTCTCGCTTATCAGCGGAGCTCCGCTCACGTCACCGGAACTTTCCCGCCACGTAATGCTCTCCAAACCCACACTCTTCATTCTCTTATCTCCCTCCAAAACGCCGTCGTTCATAACCGTTTTAAATGGAACGACAAGATGAATCAATTCATCTTGAGTCCAAACGACAAGTCGTTTAGGAAAATTGTTTCCAATACGAAGCTTAAGGCAATGGTGAACTCTAGTGATCAATGTTTTCAGGACAGGGTAGTTCAGGAGGTGTTGTTGATGGTGGTGGAGCCGTTTTTCGAAGCGCGGTTTTCGAGTAAGTCTCACGGGTTTCGGCCTGGGAGGAATGCACACAGTGTTATTAGGACTATCAGGAGTAATTTTGCTGGTTATTTATGGTTTTTGAAGGGTGATTTGAGTGAGATTTTTGATGGTGTTGATGGTTATATTGTTATGGAATGTGTTGAAAAGGTTGTTAAAGATAAAAAAGTTTTGAACTTGATTAGAAATGCACTTGAAGAATCAGTCATAAATCGAGAGTTAAAGAATAAGAGTGGTAGTTGTGAAGAGTTGAGAAAGAAGAGGAAAAAGAAAGCTACAAAGAAGAAGATTTTGAATGAAAATGAGCCGAAACCTGACCCGTATTGGTTAAGGACTTTTTTCGATTTTGGTCCTGAGGAGGCGATGAAGATACCCGAGTATGGTTATTGTGGGATTATAAGTCCATTGCTTGCTAATGTTTGTCTAAATGAATTGGATAAAATGATGGAAGAAAAGATAGTTCAATTCTTTAGGCCAAACAATAGTGATTCGATTTGGAGAAATTCGATCAATGATGGGTGTCATAACCCTTCTTGGCCGGAGTTTGTTCCGTCTAGTGGTAACGAGAAGACCAGGAAAATGGATTACATTCGTTACGGAGGTCATTTTTTGATCGGTATTCGAGGGCCAAGAGAGGATGCTGTGCAAGTTCGGAGAGAAATTATTGAGTTTTGTGAAAGTAAATTAGGGATCAGATTGGACAACTCTAAGATTGAGATTGAGCACATAACAAGAGGGATTCAGTTTCTAGATCATATAATATGTCGTAGAGTTATATACCCGACGCTTCATTATACTGCAAGTGGTGGAAAAATTGTTAGTGAAAAGGGCGTAGGGACTTTGCTTTCGGTTACTGCTAGCTTACAACAATGCATTCGTCAATTTCGACGACTTTCCTTTGTCAAAGGCGATAAAGATCCAGAGCCCTTGCCTTGCAATCCAATGCTTTATTCAAGTCAATCTCACAGTAATGCGCAAATGAACAAATTTCTTGAGACTATGGCGGACTGGTATAGATATGCCGATAATCGAAAGAAAGTTGTTGGATTTTGTGCATACGTGATACGGAGTTCCTTGGCTAAACTTTATGCTGCTCGGTATAGACTAAAATCGCGTGCTAAGGTGTATAAGATTGCTTCGCGTAATCTGAGTAAACCTCTTAGGGAGAGTAGTAATAATTCTGCTCCTGAGTATTCTGATCTTTTAAGAATGGGACTTGTCGAGGCAATTGAAGGAGTTCAATTCTCCCATATGTCTTTGATTCCCTCGTGTGATTATACTCCATTTCCGAGGAATTGGATTCCGGATCATGAACGGGTTTTGCATGAGTATATTAAACTAGAAAATCCGAAATTCTTTTGTGACTTGCATAAATCTATAAAACGTCAAGGTTTGATGTTGCCTCAGGATGAAGTATCTGAGATTGTTTGGGATTACAAGACTTTTGGAATACGGAGATATCAATTTAGTGGTAATAATGTAGATGAGACTTCATGTTCTGCTGTAGAAGTTGTAACTTGATGTTTTGGATGCGCATTTGTAACAGAGGAACAGAGCAATGTTCATCATCATTACGCGCTATGTTGTATGGAGACTGAAACGCTGAAATAGAAAACGGCAGAATTACATTTTTTAAGGAACGGGTTATAACAATAAAAGTTGGAGTTTCAGAAGCGTTTTCAAAAGCGGAAATGAAATGTCAAAAATGTATAATTCGTCAAGTTGAGTTTCCTTACAGTATAGGATACAAGTTAAAAGGTGCAGTTCTCGGATACTTTCATATTATTCGTAGCAGTAAATTAATAAGGATGTTTCAGAGCTGTGTTAACTAAAAATAATGGCTATGCTGAACCAATGAATTTTGGGTCATCGGTATCGAAATAAAAATTAGCCATGCAGGATAAAACTAGTAGAGTTTGGAAAGCAATGATACAGTGTTAAACTGGGGGCCTAACTGTTCATTTTTTCAAACGGTAAAAGTATAAGTGAACCTTTTCAAACGTTAGGGGCATAAATGATCTTTTTTCAAACGTTGATGGCTCATTTGATCCCGGATCCAAACTTTAGGGGCATAAACGATCCTTTTATCTCTGCCACGTATGATTACACTAACAGAGTTTTAAGAGCTTGAAACGACGTTAAACCAAAAGGCCCGATTATCCATTTTTACTAACGTTCAGGGCGTGGGTGAACCTTTCCGGACGTTGAGTGCTTACTTGATCAAATTTTATAAATGACCCTTTTTCCTTATTTGAATGCAAAACAAACTGAGCTCGAACCAAGCTCGTGTAGTACTTGAACGAACACGAGGTTTTAATTTTTTAAACAAATGAATACGAGATAAACAAAAACCGAACATGAGTGCTAATTTAAATGAACTAGATATAAATATTTCATTCAAATTTCTAACACACACAAATGAACCATGAATGCTTTATCATATAACGAGCTGAGTATAAACACATTAAAACTCGACTAGGTTTACTTACATCCCTACTCAAAAATAATTACAATCGAAGTACATAATAGAACTGAGATATAATGTATTCTGTAATTATAAATACAAATATCATACACAATTTTTTTATAATCAACGGCCAGAGATGAATCCAGTGCAGCCATCTTTGGGGCAAATTGTGGGATTATACACAATTTCATCACAACCATCCGTTCGATGCCTCTGGAAATCAACGGTCATAGAGAACATAGCAATGAACAACACCAAATGATTCAGTGCATATCTCTGGCCCACACACTGATGGGTCCCAGTCCCAAAAACCAAAAAGTTCCTTTTAAATACTTGATCTTCTTGCCGCTCTTTCATGAACCGCTCTGGGTCGAACCGTTCCGGTTCAGTAAAGCCTTGAAATGAACTGTCATAAACCGATGGAAACACAATACTTCCTTTTGGAATTTTATATGTATCCGTCAACTGAAAATCTCTAAGGGCCTCGTGGGGCACTAAAGTCGCCGGCGTTCGATACCTGAGAACCTCACGCGCCACCGCCTGCGTGTAATTCATTTCCTTGATCAGTTCTGGAGTTATGATCTCACTGGAATCCGGTGACCATACGGCGGAAACTTCTTCTCTAACCTTAGATAAAACGTCTGGGTGCGATGCGAGCTGCGTTATAGCCCAAAGAAGTGAGGAAGTGGAACCGTCTTGGGCGGCAAAGAGGAAGTCAAACAAGTGGGTGCCGATCACAGCATCGCTAGTATGCGGCGAAGCAGGTTTACCGGCGGATTCCGCGGCGGAGATTTCTTGAATGGTTTCTTGCATCCAGAAATCAACCATACATAACGGCTCTTCCTTTTTCTCCATTCTGGTCTTACTTTGTCTTGCACATTCAGACAACGTTTCGACAAGACGACCATGAGCTACTCTCGCCCGACGAAACGCGAAACCAGGGAGATCAATAGGAAGCGCTAGGGTTCCATTGTTGAACTCGTTATAGTCAATCATGAACCTTTCGCGCATTTTTTGAGTCAAATACGGACCCACGAAAACCATTTGCGAAGTTTCAAGATTCATATCGCGAATCAACAAACGAAGAACAATCGGCTTCTTTGGATTCTCTGCACCGATCGCTGCCCATTTCTTGAAATGTTTGAGCATTGTCTTCTGCTGGGGAGAAAAGTAGCTAGAGAGAGCTCTGTGAGTAAAATTAGGAGTAATTCGGCGACGAAGATCTTTATGATCGTCGCCAAACAAATAAATAAGATTATGTTCACCAAATAATTTTTTCGCAAACGGATAACCGGCGAACATAAAAGCATCAGGTCGTACATTGGCAAAAATAAGATGTGAGAGTTCAGTGTCGCGAATAAAGACGACAAACACGCCGAGTAAGTAATTTACGGAGAAGCCGAAGCGACGAGCATAATCAGACTGAAGCTCCCAGAATTTGGTTGGGTTTCTAAAGCATGGAATTGTATTGCCGAGTAGTGGTAGAACAAGAAACGGACCGGAAGCGGAGCGTTTCTTGATGAAATAAGAAAGTTGTTCAAGAAAAATTATAATAACAAAGAAGGAGATTAGGTATGGGATTATAGTAGAAAAAGAGGGAATGGAAAATGACCAGTTCATTGTATTGTAAAAAATTTCGATATTTTTCTTACTTAGTGATAACGTAGCACATCTAGTAGGGGCGAAGCAACCTCGCCAGGAACGAACATCGCTAAGTCAAGCATTTCACCGACCTGGTAACAATTTCCGACCTTCTTGAAACCATAGAACGCATGACTTGGGGGGTCACCGGATCGATGGGAATTCAAACATCATCCGAGACAATCATGCCTGATAAGGTCGGACCAAGAATCTTACCCGAGCTCTGAAGTATGTTCGACTTAGACCTAAGCCGAGCTCCGAGCTCCTGAGCCCGAAACACTGGACCACCTAGTCCGAGATCTGAGCTACTCCCAGGTACGGGAACCATGATAACTTGACTCCCAAGTTATCCGGGCTCCGAGGTCCCGTCCAAAGAACGCTCACTCGTGTACCAAATCCTGGGACCACAGAAGATCTTCTGACAGGTACGTGAGGAATGTTCCCTCTGACACACCTAACAACCCGTGCCTCCCGCAGGGATATTCTACCACGTCAGCATAACTGATTTCTGGGACCACTGGGCTCACAGCCTGCCAGCGAGGCAGATTTGTCCTTAAACCCTAACTATAAATAGAGGGTTTAAGGACAAACCCTAGGTAATTTCTTTTTCTCTACTCTAAGCACTCTCTTTTCTCTTCTTCTTCTTCCTCTACCTAAAATCTCACTTGAGCGTCGGAGTGAACGTCCGGTGACCCCCACCGGAGTTCTTTCTGACCTCTGTCTGCTTGTGGTGTGCAGGTCGGAAAAGCTAGGATCCTGTTTGGTGATTTATCACTTGGCGCCGTCTGTGGGAAACGTTTTGTATTCCCTTGTTCTACTCTGGTTCTCTTGACGTTGCTGATCAGATCTTGACGAGAAACGATGGCTGATGATCCTGTTTTGGACAGGGTAGATCCTCTGGGAACTACGGCTGCCGACGCTAACTTGGTTGGTGGAGTCTCTGCTAGTGGTCGGACCTCTGTGATCACTGGCTTAACTCCTCCGGCGAATGCTCAGGTGGGAGGATCCAGGGCCTCCGGCAGTGGAGCTGGATTTGTGCCTTTATATGGGTTGGAAAACTATCCAAGGGCGAACCCTTTTGCTTCAGATCCAAGTCACACCCACTTATCAACCCCAGGAACCACCGTGCCTCAGAGTTTCCTCCACAATACCTTATCTCCCACTCAACTCAACTTCCCGGTAGACGCTACACTGGTGGCCACGGGAACGGGAACAACTTCTGGGCAGGATATACCTCCGGCGGTCTTACAAGCTCAAGAATATTTAGAATACATGGCTCGCCAGCTGCACCAGGCTCAGCAGATGCACTTTGCAGTCATGTCCCAGTATTACCCAAGTTACAATCCCTCAGCCACCCCTGTGGCCCCACCGCCCCGAGCTTCTGAGTTTCAGGATGGTCGTCTTCCGAGAGAAGAAGGTCGGAGCGATCACCCGCGACCCAGACCTAGGGGTCCCACAGAGCATCAAGCACCAAGAGGCGAAGATCATCGTGACACTAATCTGCCGAGAGACGAAGGTCGGCATGATCGCCCTTTTCCGAGAGACGAAGGTCGGAATGATCCTCCTCCTCCTCGAAGGGAGGGGGTGCAAGACGAGAATCTACCACCGGGGACACAGCGCGGTGACGCTGGTTTGGGGAGGGGAGACCCAGACCCGGAGGCAGATCCTCTGCGGACCGCGAGGGCAGGAGTCCCACCGGTCAGGAGAAACGGGGCAGAGAGTGTTCACAGCTCGGGTGCAGCATCTCAGCATCAGAAAACTTTGCATGACGAGGTTACTCGTCTGGTCCAGGCCGAGCTGGATAGGCACAAAGGGCACAAGGCAGAGTCTCGACCTTTTACTACCTGTGGCATTGCTAGCCCTTTATCAAAGGCTATATGGGATGACCCATTTCCAGATAAGTTTAAATATCCGCCCATTGACAGATATAACGGTAAATCCGACCCGATGACTCATTTAAGTTGTTTTCAGGTTGCCATGGGAGTTCAAAGTGTCTCGGACGCAACAGTGTGCAAGGTGTTCCCCTCGACGTTGAGTGATGCGGCGCAAAAGTGGTACCAGAACCTCAAGGAAGGCTCTATTACTAGCTTCAGGGAGCTTGCTATGGCTTTCAAAACTCATTTTGCCCCGAGCATCGAACGAAAGAAAAGATCCAGTGATTTGAAGAAGTGCTTTCAAAAACCGGGAGAAAGTTTAAAAGCTTACATTGCTCGGTTCAATGCCGAGGCAATCATGATAGAAGATTTGAACGATGATACCGCCATCGATGCTATGAAAGATAACACCAGCATGCAAGTCTTCCGAGACAGCCTGATCACCAACCCGGTTGACACTTACACCGAGTTGATGGACAGGGCTTGGAATTATATCAATCTTGACGAGGAAAGGCAGAGGAAGTCTTACGGGACGGCTAGCCCGGTTCCCAGTAAAACGCAGAATACTCAGGGATCTAACCGTAACCAAGATCGGTACCGACCTCTGAACGAGACTTCGGGGTACAGAGGTAACAAACCATTCAATGCTCAGACCAGTCCGCCAAGTACGGGGCCTGGTACTAAGCCAAGTTTCAGTATTGGAGGAGGAACGGAAGGATATGTAGATCGAGCAGGAGTGCCGAGACAGTATGTACCACTCAATACTCCGAGGGAACAAATTCTATCCTGGATCAAGCACAACAACGAAGAGATTCGTTACCCGCCGAGGCTAGTGAAAGATGGAGACCGATCCAAGTTCTGTGATTTTCATGATGGTTATGGCCACGAAACAGAGGAGTGCGGACGTTTGCGAAGTGAAATTGACAAGTTGGTCTGTCAGGGGCGATTACAACATTTTGTTGTGGCCAAGGAGGGCCAAGACCGAGGAAATACGAGGGTCAACTCGGTCAGGTCGGAGCCCGGGGGGAGTAGGGAGGCTCAATCCCCATCAAAGAAAACACAAGTCACGGGGGTAATTAACACAATCTCGGGAGGAACCTCAGAGTCCGAATACGGTCGCAAGCGCAGAAAGAAAAAGCAAAAGATGGTCATGTCGGTATCTACTGGGACGCCATGGCCTAACATTGTTTTCGGGCCAGAGGATGCGAAAGGAGTAGATTTTCCTCATGAAGACGCCTTGATCGTATCCGCCATCATTGGATCGAAATGGGTAAAACGATTGCTGGTAGACGATGGAAGCTCGGTTAACTTGTTGACTCTGTCAGTCTTTTTGACAATGGGAGGATCCAAGACTGACCTCAAGCCTGTGAACATTCCTCTCCTTGGGCTGGGGGGAGCTCCAGTTACCCCAGAGGGCATGGTCGAGCTGGATCTAGAGCTCGGCATCGAAATACCTCAGGAGGACGGAACAGAGGGAATCCTGGCGGAACCAACACGGAAGGTACGTTCACTGTTCATGATAGTTGACATGCCTCTTGCTTATAATGGTATTCTTGGTAGACCTATGTTGTATAGCACAGGTGCAGTGACTAGTATTCGTTACTTGATGATGAAAATCCCAGTGGAAAACGAGGTCATAACTATCAGGGGAAACCAAACCCTATCTAGGCAATGTTACATGGCCACTATGGGCAGCACGGTGGAAACGATGAACATCGATACACCCGAGCTGCTCATCAGAGAGAAAAAAGCTCAGAAACCCCGAGAAAACTTAGAAACGATCGAACTTACAGAGGGATCCGAGATGTATGTAAAGCTAGGGGTAGATTGGCCAGACGAGCACCGGGAGGCTATCATAGCTCGGATAAAACAGTACGTGGAGGAGTTCACCAACAAGCCAGAGGATATTGGGGGGGTAGACCCTAAGATCATCTCGCACAAGTTAAATGTGGATGCGAAATGCAAACCTGTCAAGCAAAAGAAGAGAACTTTCTCTCTAGAGAAACAGATTGCCATCCGAGATGAAGTGGAGAAGCTCTTGAAAGCCGGGTTCATCAGGAAAGTAGACTACCCTGAATGGCTGGCTAACGTAGTCTTGATCAAAAAGTCCAACGGTAGATGGAGGCTTTGTATAGATTTCACTGATCTAAACAACGCCTGCCCAAAGGACAGTTTTCCTCTGCCAAACATTGACCAACTGGTGGACGCGACGTGCGGATTTGCGGTCTATGCATTTTTAGATGCTTCTCAGGGATATCACCAGATCCCGATGAGTAAAGATGACGAAGAAAAAACAGCTTTCACAACGGATCTGGGGACCTATTGTTACAAGAAAATGCCTTTTGGTTTGAAAAATGCTGGGGCAACTTATCAAAGACTCATGAATCATGTCTTTAAAGATCAACTGGGCAAAAATGTCGAGGTTTATGTGGATGACATAGTCGTGAAATCTAAAGGGATCGAGGAACATGCAGAAGATCTGGCAGAAACTTTTGAAAAGCTGAAAGGTTTTAACCTTAAGCTGAACCCGGAAAAGTGCGTTTTCGCGGTACGCTCGGGGAAATTCCTAGGGCACCTCATCTCGGAGAAGGGCATTGAAGCCAACCCGGAGAAAATCGAGGCAGTAATGAGCATGAAAGCACCCAGCTCAGTGAAAGAGGTACAAAAGTTGAACGGGAGAGTAACGGCGTTGGGCAGATTCATGAGTTGCTCGGCCAAACGATGTTTGCCATTTTTCAAAATCCTGAAGAATACAAAGAATTTCAAGTGGACAGAGGAGTGTAACGCAGCTTTTGAAGAGCTGAAGGTTTACCTCAGCACACCCCCGGTGCTGGGTAGACCTGAGCCTGGGGAAATCTTATACTTGTATCTCTCGGTGAATGACGAGACAGCAGCGGCAGTCCTGGTGAAGGAGGAAAAGGGTCTGCAAACCCCAGTTTACTATCTCAGCAGGGTCTTGAAAGGCCCGGAGGTCAGATACCCAAAAATCGAGAAATTTGCTTTGGCATTGAAGGTGGCGGCTGAAAAGCTAAGGAGATATTTTGAGGCTCACATCATTGTAGTACGTACGAACCAACCTCTGAGAAAAGCATTGCAGAGGCCAGAGATGTCGGGACGGCTGGTCAGCTGGTCGGTCCAGCTGGGAGGATATGACATCCGGTATGAACCAAGACCAGCTCTGAAAGCACAAGTATTGGCAGATTTCATAGCTGAGACCACTGCAAGCGACCAACCCGAAGAACCTGATGAACAACTTCTACGGTGGGTCTTAGAAGTTGACGGGGCATCAAATCTAGATGGATCGGGGGCAGGCGTAGTCTTGAAAGGCCCTCACGGAGTCACACTCCGAAGCTCGGTAAAATTCGATTTCCCGGCATCCAATAATGCCGCGGAGTATGAGGCTCTGTTGATCGGATTGAGAATGGTAAACGTGGTCAAGGCCGAGCACGTAACAATAAGAAGTGATTCTCAGTTAGTTGTTTGTCAAACTCTGGGTACTTTTGAAGCTCGGGATTCGGAAATGAGGAGATACGTTGACAGAGTCAAATTCTTCTTGAACAAAATTCAGGAGCTCGGAGGAAAATGGGTAATAGAGCAAGTTCCTCGTTTGGAAAACCAAGAGGCCGATGTATTGGCCAAAGCAGCAACAGTGAACGAAAAGATACCAGGAGTCCATTTCTCTGTCCAAAAGCATTCCAGTATTGACAACTATGAAACCATTTTTCTAACTCAGCCTTTGGAAAACTGGATGCAAGGTATAGCCCACTACCTGATGGATGGAACTCTGCCAGAAAACAGAGATAAAACCTACAAAATCTTGCGACAAGCTCCGTACTACGCGTTCCTCGACGGAGTCTTGTACAGAAAGTCATTCACCCACCCGTGGTCGAGATGCTTGACAGCTGAGGAAGGAGAGTATGTGTTGAGAGAGATACATGAGGGTATTTGCGGGGCACACATAGCTCCCCGCATGTTGGCCAAGAAAGCAGTGTTGCAGGGCTACTACTGGCCCCTGATGGTTAAGCAAGCGGAGGAAATAGTAAAGAAGTGTGAAAACTGCCAGAGACACCAGAATATCCGACATGCTCCTACTACAGAGCAGTGTCCTATTACAAGTCCTTGGCCATTTGCAACGTGGGGAATTGATATCCTGGGGCCTTTCACGCCAACCACGGGGCAGAAAAAGTTCTTGATAGTGGCAGTAGATCACTTTACTAAGTGGCTCGAGGTAGAGGCAGTGAGCACCATCACAGAAGCTCGGATCTGGGATTTCTTCTGGAGGCAAATTGTGTGTCGTTTCGGTAAACCCAGAGCGTTGGTAACTGATAACGGAAAGCAGTTCAACTGCCGAGCCTTCAAGGAATTTTGCAACGACTTGCACATTGACCTGCGCTTCACGTCAGTAGTTCACCCGCAGAGCAATGGGATGACTGAAGTAACCAACCGGACGATCCTAAAAGGGCTCAAGGCCAGGCTAGGGGAGTTCGATAGACAGTGGCTGGAAGAGCTACCGAAGGTCATTTGGGCTTACAGAACCACGCCAAGGGCAGGCACAGGAGACACCCCGTTTTCTCTAACATATGGGTGCGAGGCAATGATACCGGTGGAAATCGGGATGCCAACTCTAAGGGTCCAGTTCTTCGATGAGGCTAAGAACGAGGAAGAACAGAAATTATGCTTAGACCTGCTGGAAGAGCGAAGAGAACAGGCAGCGCTAAGAATCGAAGCATACAAGCAAAGAATGGCTAAGTATCATAACAAGAGAGTTAAACCCTTGAGTTTCCAAGTCGGTGATCTGGTCCTACGACGGGCAGACATTGCTAAGGGAAATGCTGGAGTGGGAAAGCTCGACCCTAACTGGGAAGGCCCCTATCGAGTCACGGAGGTCGGACGAGCAGGAGCTTATAAAATAGCACACATGTCGGGCAGGGTGCTCCCGAGAACTTGGAACTCCCAGGTTCTTCGGAAATACTATCAGTAGTTACTTGTTTTCATTTTTGAGGTACCTAGGGGTTTTTTCACTTATGTTTGAGTTAGGCTTTTGTAAAACTCAAACATAAGTTTTTCCCCTCAATGAATAAAAAAGATTAAAAAGAATTCATGTCTTTTTTAAAACCCGAGTACTTTACTCGGTAAAAAATCCACGGGCTATGTGCCATCTACGGGCTATGTGCCACCAGCTGGCTATGTGCCATCCACGGGCTATGTGCCACCAGCGGGCTATGTGCCACCAGCGGGCTATGTGCCATCCACGGGCTATGTGCCACCAGCGGGCTATGTGCCATCCACGGGCTATGTGCCACCAGCGGGCTATGTGCCACCAGCGGGCTATGTGCCATCCACGGGCTATGTGCCATCCACGGGCTATGTGCCATCCACGGGCTATGTGCCATCCACGGGCTATGTGCCATCCACGGGCTATGTGCCACCCCCGGGCTATGTGCCATCCAGCGGGCTATGTGCCATCCGCGGGCTATGTGCCATCCGCGGGCTATGTGCCATCCGCGGGCTATGTGCCGTCCACGGGCTATGCGCCATCTACGGGCTGTGTGCCACCTACGGGCTGTATGCCGCCTGCGAGCTATGACAATCCCGGGTCATCCAGAGATAACAGGTTATCCACGCCGAGCAACTTGATCAAGCTCGACTTATGAAAAACTGAGAACCTACCCTAGCATTTGTTATCCCAAGTCTAAGTCAAGAGCCCACGTATAAAAACAACATAGAAACTAGAAAATTTATACTACAAGTTAGCCATGAAAAACTTCATTCAGAAAGATAACATGCAAACCAGCAGGTAAAAAACAAGATATATATACTAAGGCCAAAGTGACCAAACTTTGCAAAAGTATTCAAAGTATAACAAAGGAGCTCGGAGCTCAACATTGCAAAATAACAGAAAACATTCATTCAGAAAAGCACATATAAAAAAGATGTCCAAATCTTATAAAAAGAGCTCGAGGCTCAATATTCAAAAAAAAAAAAAGAAGAGAGTACAAAGAAGAAAACACTGTTCCAAAAATTTACAAGGCAAGAAAAACGATAAACTATCTAAGAAGGGTTGGTGCCCGGATCTTGGCCATCCACCAGATAATCTTCAACCTCGGCTGGACCATCATAATCCTGGGGAAGCTCTTTTGCTCGACGTCCCAACTCCTCGACATCCAGCACAAAGTCGGATACGTCGAGGTCGGCTCCAAAACGTCCACGGACATACTCGCCCACCTGCATCTCGCTCACATAAAGAATTCGGCGAAAATCTTCGTAGATCTTCTCTTCCCGACCCCTGACGTCTTTGACTTGGGCCTCAGCCTCTTCCGCCCGCTTTGTGGCCTCGGTGATCTTTTTCTTCTGATCAGACACAGTCTCCCGAAGACCCTTCGAAGCCAGCTCATTCCGGGTAGTCAGGTCTGCTAGCTGCTTCGAAAAGTCCTCACGAGCCGAGGTCTTTTCATTTTCAAGTTGGGCCACCTCGGCTCGGAGCTTCTCCAACACACCGAGGTCCTCAGCCCGGCGATCCTCAGAGCTCTTCAGCTGAGACTCCAAGGTAACAACCAAAGCAGCCCCCTCAGAGGCCTTCTTTTCCGCCTCGGTCGCTCGTCTTCCGGCCTCCCGGGCTTTCCTCTGCTCAGTCAGTAGGAGATTTTTGGCCAAGGTAAGATCAACCTCCATCCGGCTCTGGTTTTGATCTGCCATATACGACATCTGGGAAGCCTGAGAAAAGAGAAAGAAAAGCATAACAAATTAGAAAAGAACACATATAACGAAAAACATGATAAACACAAATGAAAAACGCAAGGCATTTACCTGGAGGCAGAAGGACGAAATCACCGCCCATAAATTCTCAGGCTTGAACGTTTTGTAGTGCTCCTTGTCGGCGGGCATTGTTGTGACCCGAGCAACATCTCCAGCGATGGCCAGCTCGTTCAAGGTTGCAGGCAAACCATCATTGTGCCTGCTAACCCACTCGGCGAAGCTCGCGCGAGTAATGGTCTGAGGACCAGGAGCAGTAGTGCTCGACCCCGAAGAAATCTCGGGATGGTCCGGTGCTCGGTTGGCAGGAGCCCGAGAACTCTGGCCAGCAGCCGCAGGAGCTGCTCCTTCTGGACCAGCCTTCTCCCGACCTGGGCCATCCACCGTCTCGGTGGAGTCTAAGTTGACGAACGGAATGTCCCCAACTGGTTGGGCACCCGCCGGCACCTCGATTCCCTCCGGCAAACGAACCCGGAGAGGAACAGCGTCCATACCCTGCAAGGGTTCTTCAGGAGCGCCCTTAGCAGCATGCACCTCGGCAGGAGGAGACTTCGGAACCTCGGCAGCCTTGGGGAGAGGAGGAGGTGCCGGTGTAACATTTCGGCTCGCCGACCTCTTGCGCTTCTTCCCAGCAAGTTTTCCTAAATCAAGGCTCTCCACTGCAAAGACACAAAAATCCCAAATTTAAAACAGGAACAAAAACAAACAACATGACAAGGACAAAAAACAAACCCCCAGCACTGGGCACTGAATTCTTCCAGTAGTCAAAAACAAGCTTCGGACACAAGTCGTCAGCTTGTGTTTTCTTCCCCGGAGGGGCATCATCCCGAAGGATCGCAATGTCGTTATCTTCTAGAGGTCCCGGGATGTGGAACCACTTCTCCGGCTTGTAGCATTTGATCACCCACGAGGTGCTCATCCCATCAAAAGCCGAGGGGTGGGTAATTTGGAAATAATCCTCTTTGAAATCCCGGAGTGAATCAATCACTCCGGAGATCAACCCCCCGGGAACCGCTTTTCTTTCACTCCGGAACCGCAGGTACGCGAAGTGGTTCCGGTCCTTCAGAGACATGAGGTATAAACAGCAGAATAACCTCATGCTGGGAACCACCCCGGTCTTCTCGCAGAGCTTCAAGAAGCAAGAGAAGTGTCGAACCCCATTAGGGTGAATCTGAGACAGGGGAACCTCGAAGTACCGGCTCAGCTGTTTGTAGTCCTCGCGCAGGGGAAACCGGATCCCGGACTGCAAATGCTCCAGGGTCAGCATGATGGTGTTTGCAGGAGGCACGTCATTCAGCTTTTGCCCCTCGGGCACCAAAGACAGCTCGTATTCGACAGGAATACCGAACGTTTCCCGTACTGCTCTCAGAAAACCCCGGGTGCACCGAGAGGCCTTGATATCACGGTCATCATTTTTCTCGCTGGCCTCGGGAGCTTTTCTCTTCTTTTTCCCCTTCTCGACCGGTAAAGGTTGGGAGGTCCCAGTCTCTTCCACATCCGGGGTGTTACCTCGGAGAGGGCGAACGACTACGAACTCCGTAGACGGCTCGTCTGTGCCCACACCGTGATCGTCATATCCCATCCCCTCTTCACGATCTAAGGTTTCACCCGACATACCTAAAGACACAGAAACTAGCTCGGATGAGACGAGTTCCAAATGGAAAAACTAGACAAACGCGTAGCAAAGTCAAAATTACAGATCAAGACTAAATTCCTAAGGGGTGAAACCATAAGAACGTGAAGAACATCGAAATGAATTCCCAGAAATTCTGGAAACTCAGTTCTCAAACAAAAAACATAAAATTCAAAGCACACAAAGGTAAATCAAGTTCTGGAAATCAAGAACAGCGCATTGAGCAACGTATGTCATCACTCACAGACACTAGAATAAACAAAAAGAGTTAATCCAAAACTCTAGAAGATCAAAAACGCCAAACACGGAAAACACAGAAGAATTTCCAGATTTCTGGAAATTCCTCTCCCAAACAGAAAACGCAAAACAGAGAACAGAGGAAATCACAAAGAAAACTAAATCAAACACAGCCAAAATATCTAATCCAGAATCAAATACAGTAACGCAGAGAAAGTCACAAGGAAAACAGAATCCAAAACATCATGCAATGGAATATCACCAAGAACACATACATCTAAGCCAGAAACTACAACAAAATCAGAAAGGCTTACTTGTATATAGCACAGTAAATCCTTCGCAAGAAGAAACGAACACAGCAGCAAACAACTTCAATTAGCAGAACCAGCAAAATCTCCCCAACGATGCGAAGAACAAACAAAAAGGTCTTCAAACTCAGAAAAACAAAGAAATTCAGAAGGCGATGAACTGAGAAATTATAAGTTTAATTGTCTAACTCAGAGAAACAGAGAAATGAAAAAGTCTCTAAATGTTTGAAAAATGAAATTTATACCTGAAAAGAGAGGGAAACTGAAAGGACACGCCTTTAATTTTTCTCTCTCTTTCCACTCATAACGTCTCCTAGAAAATTGCACTAGCAATAACTGTTCAACACGTGGCTGAGACGTGCGTTGAAGCACAACCGCCATTTAAGATACCCACCCAAACAGCTGTCATGCACGACAACTCGAAAGGACAGGTCTTTTCACATAGCCGTTTCAGCTCACCCATCTTCCTGACAAGCGGCTCGGTGTCAGAGATCACCCAAAAACAAAGTAAGCACGCCCAGAATCACGTGACCTAATAACCCGGATAAAATCACCATCTCGGACATAAATATCCGACGCACTGGGGGGGGACTAGTGATAACGTAGCACATCTAGTAGGGGCGAAGCAACCTCGCCAGGAACGAACATCGCTAAGTCAAGCATTTCACCGACCTGGTAACAATTTCCGACCTTCTTGAAACCATAGAACGCATGACTTGGGGGGTCACCGGATCGATGGGAATTCAAACATCATCCGAGACAATCATGCCTGATAAGGTCGGACCAAGAATCTTACCCGAGCTCTGAAGTATGTTCGACTTAGACCTAAGCCGAGCTCCGAGCTCCTGAGCCCGAAACACTGGACCACCTAGTCCGAGATCTGAGCTACTCCCAGGTACGGGAACCATGATAACTTGACTCCCAAGTTATCCGGGCTCCGAGGTCCCGTCCAAAGAACGCTCACTCGTGTACCAAATCCTGGGACCACAGAAGATCTTCTGACAGGTACGTGAGGAATGTTCCCTCTGACACACCTAACAACCCGTGCCTCCCGCAGGGATATTCTACCACGTCAGCATAACTGATTTCTGGGACCACTGGGCTCACAGCCTGCCAGCGAGGCAGATTTGTCCTTAAACCCTAACTATAAATAGAGGGTTTAAGGACAAACCCTAGGTAATTTCTTTTTCTCTACTCTAAGCACTCTCTTTTCTCTTCTTCTTCTTCCTCTACCTAAAATCTCACTTGAGCGTCGGAGTGAACGTCCGGTGACCCCCACCGGAGTTCTTTCTGACCTCTGTCTGCTTGTGGTGTGCAGGTCGGAAAAGCTAGGATCCTGTTTGGTGATTTATCACTTAGAATATGAGCTAATTGTTAATTGAGTTGCTGCACAAACAAAGAGTAAAAGAACTAAAATATCAAGCCGGAATTTTATCGAAACAAATAGATTGCAATAAGTAAATAGTATTGCACAAACTTATCTATAAATACAAGATTCAATAAGTGAAATAGAGATAAATAAGGAGACTATTCATATCCTACCAAATTACCAATCACCGAAATATAATAAGCAACACAAAGTTTATATTCAAAAGATTATGTCTGGTTATTGGATCTTGTATTCTAAGTTTAGTTTAATTAATCCTAGAAAAAGAAAAGTGATAAATAGATTAAATACAAAAGGCAAGTTGGATACTTTTAATGGTGATATGGAGGAGAATATATAGTGGTTTATTAATAGAGTAATTATACTGTGGTAATGGTTTATTTTATTTGATGTCGATAAAAAGTAAAAAAAAAAACCCTCTAAGTTGTTTTTTCGTACATATCAGTCCTTAAACCTTCTTTGAACATAAATAAGCTCTCCTATTTTTTAAGATTGAACGAAAAAGACCTTCCGTCCATGATTTTGGCAGACTGACTAATTTGCTGACATAGCAATTAGAGGCGGATATAGGACTCCAACCTTAGAAGTAGGGGTGAGCACGGTTCGGGGAAGTCCGGGGATTGACAAATCTCCGGAACCAAACCAAAAGTCGGGGATATCAAAAATTAGATATCCGGATCCGTACCAATAATCGGTTCGGAAAATTTATTTTTCGGTGCGGTTCGGTACGGGAATTCGGTCCTAATGGTTCGGTACGGTTCGATACGGATATCATTAAAACCATGGATATTAATTGTATTTAAAATGTGATCTCTACTATATTATAATATATTATTTTGACGTTTAAAATTAATTAGCTACTCATTCATTCATTTTTTTTATATTTTCAATTATCACAAGTAAATAATTATCAATAAAATAAAAAGGCACAACATGTATATTATCGTTCGATTTAATATTATTTTTTTGATTATTTGATAAGGGTACTTTTAAATATTTTCAAGTCTAAAATTATATCATTTTTGTTAAAACTATGTAATTTGGTAAATGATAGAAAATAATGAATATGTGTTGTTCATATTAACTTCTAAAAAATACTTTTAATAATTATTAAATATTTGATAAATTCATATAAATTTCATTGAAATATATAAGTATTTTATTTTTATGTAAATTAATAAAAAAAATTATATATATAGACTAATATTTTTAATATATATTATTTAATTTTATAAAACAATTTTAATTTTTAGAAATTTAAAGTTAATACAAATATAATAATCAAATGAAAGTTAGAATTATATATATATATATATAATTTCGGTTCTTCGGGTATAAGTTCGGTACTTCGGTTCGGTACGGTTCGGTTCGGTTCTCGGTACGGTTATTTATAAAAGATCCAGAACCGTACCAATAAAATTTTCGGTACAGTTCGGTTCGGGGAAAGTCAATGATCAACGGATATTTTTCGGTCCTGGATATTTTCGGTCCGGTTTTTGGTTCGGTTTTGGAGATATCCAAGATCCGTGCTCACCCCTATTTAGAAGGGTCGAAATTTTAGCGTTTGGTTATTTAGAAAAATCAAATTACAATAAACACGGTGTAAGTTGTAATTTCATTTGTAGGAGCGATTAAAAGTGTTGGTCTGTAGGCCAGCTATACTATAAAAAAGTCCCTACACGTGTATTTTCTTTTAAAAAAATTCGGGAAAGAGGGTTGGCCGACCCTCCCATGGATCCGCTCCTTAGGGATGGCAATGGGGCGGGGAGGGGACGGGGAAGCCATCCCCATCCCCATCCCCGTCCCCATTTAATTAATGGGGTTTAAATCATCCCCGTCCCCATACCCATGGATTCCCCATTCTCATGGGGATCCCCGTTTCCCGTACAATTAAATATAATTTATAAATAATTTCATTATTTTCATAAGATATTTTAAAAAAACTAATTATAGAAAATATTATTATCTTTTATAATATTATATATTTATAACTAAATTGAAACTAATAAAAAAATTTAAATTAAATTATTTAAAATTATAAATAACATATTAAAACTTATACTAATATAATATAAATATAAATCGGGTCTCCATGGGGACGGGGATGGGGATCCCCATGGGGTGGGGACTATGCTCCCCGTCCACTCCCCATTTCCGTGGTTGGGGAATGATTTTTCCCCATTCCCGTACCCATGGGGGTAATTGGTGGAGATTCCCCGCCGCATTAGGGGTGGGTCCCCACGGGGAACGGGAAATCCCCTCCCCATTGTCATCCCTACCGCTCCTAGTGGCAATAGAAATAAGTTCAAAAGTAATCCGAATGTTTTTAAATTTAGAAAAAAAATTAACACTATTTTATTACCTCTTTCTAATTAACTCCAATTAATTATTTTTGTTATTAAAATCAATTAAAATCTAACTAAACTTAATTAAACCAAGCAAAACCCATTTAAATCTAATTAAATCAATTATATTTTAATTTAGTATAATTAAACCAATTACAACTCAATTAAAGCAATCACATCCCAATTAATTAAACCAATCAAAATCCAATTAAACCTAATTAAATCAATCAAAATCCAATTAATTAGATCAATTAAAATTCAATTAAATATAATTAAATCAATGAAAACCCAAAATTTAATCTAATTGAAACCTATTCCAAAAACCACCGGGTTTTTTTCTTTTCAAAAACCGTCGTCGGTTTTCTTCTACGACAAACCACCGTCAGTTTTATTCTACGAAAAACCACCGTCGGTGCCTTCCGGAAAACCACCGCCATAGTCCATTCTCCAAGAACAGATCTGACGGTTCTGTTCTCATAAAGACGAAGAGACGAAGCCCTCTTCTTCTGACGTTCCTCCGGCGACTGACAATGGAGGTGGTCACCGGAGAAGATGATTTTTAAAAAAAGTTACTAAAAAGGCAAAAGTGTATCTAGGTCTCTAATTTAGAATTTTAGAGAGTTTAATATAGAAATTAATTGAAAATATTGAAGTAATTTCTTAACCTCCTTTCTTAACAGATCTAACTTTGTGAACTTCTATATTTTACGGAAAAATTTATTTTTCCAATTTCAAAATAACGAGAATTTAATTGTTCATAAATAATTACAATTGAATTACACAAAAAAACCGAGATAACATGAATTTACTAATTATAAATACATATATCATAACAAATATTGGAATACTCACATTTATTTAAGTAACAAGGAAGCATTCTCAAAATGAAAAAGTAACAAGGAAGCAAGGTGACATGCACAAATTTTTTATTGATCGACAAATCTTTGATCAAATAATAATCATAATCAACGGCCAGAAAGGAAACCAGTGCACCCATCTTTGGGACAGATTGTGGGATTATACACAATGTCATCACAACCATCGGTTCGATGCCTCTGGAAATCAATGGTCATAGAGAACATAGCAATGAACAACACCAAATGATTCAGTGCATATCTCTGGCCAATACACTGATGTGCCCCAGTCCCAAAAACCAAAAAATTCCTTTTAAATACTTGATCCTCTTGCCGCTCTTTCATGAACCGCTCTGGGTCGAACCGTTCCGGTTCAGTAAATCCTTGAAATGAACTTTCATAAACCGATGGAAACACAATACTTCCTTTTGGAATTTTATATGTATCAGTCAACTGAAAATCTTTAAGGGCCTCGTGGGGCACTAAAGTCGCCGGCGTTCGATACCTGAGAACCTCACGCGCCACCGCCTGCGTGTATATCATGTCCTTGATCTGTTCTGGAGTGATGATCTCCCCGGAATCCGGTGACCAAACGGCGGAAACCTCTTCTCGAACTTTAGATAGAACGTCTGGGTGCGATTCGAGTTGCGTTATAGCCCAAAGAAGCGAGGAAGTGGAAGCGTCTTGGGCGGCAAAGAGGAAGTCAAACAAGTGGGTGCCGATCTCATTGTCGCTAGTATGCGGTGGAGCAGGTTTACCGGCGGATTCCGCGGCGGAGATTTCTTGAATGGTTTCTTGCATCCAGAAATCAACCATGCATAACGGCTCTTCATTTTTTCTCATTCTGATTTTACTTTGAGTTGTACATTCGGTCAACGTTTCGACAAGCCGCCCATGAGCGACTTTCGCCCGTCGAAACGCGAAACCAGGGAGATCAATAGGAAACGCTAGGGTTCCATTGTTGAACTCGTTATAGTCAGTCATGAAGCTTTCCCGCGTTTTTTGAGTCAAATACGGACCAACAAAAACCATTTGAGAAGTTTCAAGATTCATATCGCGAACTAACAGACGAAGAACAATCGGCTTCTTCGGATTCTCTGCACCAATCACTGCCCATTTCTTGAAATGTTTGAGCATAATCTTCTGCTGGAGAGAAGAGTAGCTAGAGAGAGCTTTCGGAGTAAAATTAGGAGCAATTCGGCGACGAAGATCTTTATGATCGTCGCCAAATAAATAAATAAGATTATGCTCTCCAAATAATTTCTTCCCAAACGGATGACCGGTGCACATAAAAGCATCAGGTCGTACATTAGCAAAAATAAGATGCGAAAGCTCAGTGTCGCGAATAAAGACGACAAACACTCCGAGTAAGTAATTAACAGAGAAGCCGGAGCGTAGAGCATAATCAGACTGAACTTCCCAGAATTTGGTAGGGTTTTTGACGACGGAAATTGCATTTCCAAGAAAAGGTAGCACAAAACCCGGACCGGAAGCGGAGCGTTTCTTGATCAAATAAGAAAGCTGGTCAAGAAAAATAATGATAGCAAAGAAGGAGATTAGGTATGGGATTATAGTAGAAAAAGAGGGAATGGAAAATGAGAGAGATGACGTCATCATCTTCTGCAATATATTTATTCTTTGCTATATTTGCATTAGCAACTGAAGAGCTTATATTATTATATAGGCAGCGAGCAGAGGTTGAAGATGAGTTTAATTGGGTTTAGTTAACTTACTGTCAGTTTTTTTATTAGCTTAAAATCAGTTCAGATCACGTAATATCATATGCTTCATATATAATTTAAGCAGCAATAATAAATAATACATGATTGAAATTAAAATAGTACACCTTGTGAGTAATGCTGAATATATTAAGTAATCACATGAATTATTCAACTCCATACATTATCAATATCAATCTGTATATATATAATACATTATATGTAAGAGTTCCACTAACATTTATTAATTATGGATCTGACTTTGAGTAAGCATATTAAATAAGGTGAAGCAAATTAATTTATTGAGTTTCGTTGTAGCCACAACCGCGCTCATATATGCAATCGTTTAAGACTTCAGATCAGAGTTTGCCTCCCGCAAATGGCTTACGTTACTCGATCGAGTGAGAATTAGTTTAAATATAGTAAGGTTTAAAGATGCTGTCTGATAAATGAAACCCGTTCAAGAAACCTCATATACATGTAAGAAAAGCAGGCCAAGATATATTGAAATATATGTAATGCACGTATACACCAATAACGTGAAGCAACTACTTGCATACGTATCTCTATTATTATTACTATTTTTTTAATAAATTATGATTAGAATATAGTAGTAGGAATTCAGTTATCGGAAATGTTAACGAGCCTCAAGAAATCGGTAATTATGATTCAGATATAAAGCACAAGAGGCAGAAACAAGTGGAGATTCAATTTCATTTATGATTCTCATATGAAGATCCCATATTTTGCAAGGACAAATAATTAAATATTGATCTGCGATCTAAGATTCTGATAAGATTGCTACGCTAACAGAACCAATAAATAGTGTGTGTGTGGCAGTAATGGGTCTCCATGACTATACACATTCATGTCATTTACTTACTACTGATTTTTACTCAATTTTTAATGAAAATTATGTTATTTTTGTATACATCTGTTCTTAACGATTTTAGATCTAAAAATTGTAATATAATTAAATTTAATGCAGTGATTCTGAACTTGAAATTATTTTCATTTCTTTTTATTCTTGTCATCTTTTAATATTCGAGCTAAAATGGTGAAACCGGAAATGATTCGCTAACCTAAATGTTGTGCTTGACACCATTAATATTTCTGAACCTACCGTTTTCAATAAAAAAACTGTGATTTCAGAAGTGTTGCAAATTGCAATAATTGGTGAAGTTTCTGCTTGCAGAGATCTGATCAGATTACATTGTCAATTATGCTTTTCTGCATTATTCTATTGAGTAGCCTGCAGTTTATTTGTAGGAGTATGGCCTTATATACACGGGGATATTATATATATTTTTTTTGATAATTGAGGAGGGGGAGTGCTTGTGGGAGGATTTGAACCCACGACCTTGGCATTTGCTGCCCATCGCTTATACCATTTGAGCTATAGCTCGTATTATTAGCATATCTTCTTACAAATTTAAAAGATAAATAATTAAACGATTTTGGACATTTCCAGAAAGGACGCCGTATTTTAATATGGTGTCCTTTCACTTTCATATATTCATATTTTGCGATTCATGAGAAGAACATCAATTCATTAATTTTATTTTTTATTAATTGGTAAACTTATAATTTAACATTTAAAGTTTATCTTTTGTTTTATTAAAACATAATATTAATATTATTTATTTATAATATTATAACACACTGTAAAATAAAGAATTTGTAATTTTAATTTTTTTTTTTGATAATTTTGTAATTTTAAAATTATTTGACAAATTTTATTACCATCTCAATAAGATGCAGTCTTTAACGCATTTAGATAATATAGACAAACTAAGAATAAAAATACTCATATTAAATTTCGCAAAATATGAATAGAGCATTGTAGGGGCAACACAATAATTGTGATGATTGTATTATATATCCGATAGCTATGGTTTCCGCCACCACTGGCGAGAAAAACGCCTTGGAATGCTGCTGCAAGAGCTTGTATTATCCCTCCTCATTTGTTTTACCACACAATTAACACTAATCCCCTGCCTTTGTGAGAAAACCGCACTTTATTAGCTTTGAGCCATTTTCTCTTTGGTACAAAGGAAGAGGCAAAAGCCTAAAGCAAACTAAATAAGAACATTTATGTCATAAGAGACTCCATATAAGTCATGCATGATCCAATGAACGACGCTATGAGGCACCTGCTCATGAAACTGAAAACCAATCAAATAGTCATCACCAAGAGACGCCAGGTGATCAGCAGCAAAATTTGCTTCCCTGTAGATATGACACACCTTTACTTCCCAATCTCTGTCAATAAGAGCTCTGATAGCAGCAACAATGTTGGAGAAATGAGCTGCTTCGGAATGATCAGAGATTTTATCCACTACCGTCTTACTATCCACTTCGAGAAAAATCTTTTTTGCGCCTAGATTCCACCCCATATGAAGGCCGTGAAACACTCCTCGGAATTCCGCTTCCAGGACCGAACCTTGGCCAATAGTTGTCGAAAAACCGGCGAGCCACTTCCCAGAACTATCTCTAGCAATACCTCATGCCTTTGCAATTCCAGTGGACGGTGTTAATTTTAATCCAGTTTTCAGGAGTACAATGCCAACTGATTGCAATATCTTTTCTCTCATGAGACTGAACTAAACTCTGGATGTGGTTAGCCTGCGCAACTTTGATATAATCAACTTGTCTCTGAATATCCAAGACAACATGAGCAACCGAGGACCCTTTATTAGCCAAAACTGAATGATTCCGCCAAAGCCAAATTTTCCAGAGAGCAACTCCAAAAACTAGCTTCCAATCTTCAAAAATACTGAATTCCTCTCGACCTGATAGATTAAGCTTTGAGCCATTTAGATTTACTGTTGCAGTGAAGTTTATAATATAATTTTTTATATATATAATTGGGGAGGGCCGGAGGAAAAGCGCTTTGTGGAAAAAATCGAACCTAAGATTTAGCAAATTATCGAAATCTCATTAATTTCATTAGCCTAATAGAGACTATTGAAGGTTAGAGCTACATATACTGAACCTTGAATGATAAACTAAAGAGAAGCAAACGAAAATAAAGACTAATCCATCTCAATACAATTTCATTTTTTTAGTAGCAGAACAGCAAAAATAAACTAACGGCAAAATTATGATAATCTTTAGGCAAGTCTAAAATCCAAAAGTAGGCAGAGCTTTGATCTCTCATTTAAACAAACTCATTGGACGGAATTACATAAACAAGTTTGGTCTGGAAGCCTTGTAAGTTGTCTTGAGCTTCCTAGTTGGTGGCCTGACCTTCTTGAACACCAGTGGGAACTTAATCTTGGAGTTGTGAAATTGTTTGGTGCTCTCTCTTTTGCATAGCTTAGCCGGAATGGTCGCCGTCTTGATGATCTGAATACAAGGGAACCTGACTCTGTGGCGAGAGGCCATCTCGGTGTACATCTGTTCGACTCCACCATTCAATGTGGTATCTCTGTATTCCTTGTACATGTTGTGGTACCCAGTCCGACTTTGGTATCGCAGCCAGATACCGTAGTTCTTGATCGTGGTTGGGTTCTTCTCATAAATCTATATGACATTTATGATTTAACAAAAATGATCAGAGAACAGAAATGCAGTTAACACAACTTCACTTAATAAAGTAACAAAATGAAGATCCCAGGATTTGACCAAAATCCTAGAATTTAAAGGGTAAAATACTAGAATTTCAGATTTTTCAGCCATCCTACGGATGAAATATGTACTTGATTCAACAAAACAAAGGTTTAATCCATTCTCATAAGGTCCTAACAATAGGAAGATATCATTCTATGCAACAGATTTTGTAGCACAGCAGCAGCATAAAGATCATAATAAAGAAAAGTAATGTAAAAAATCCTGATAGAAAAGTGCACAAGGAAAATATTGCTCGTTGCAAATTGGCTGTAGAGTGATTTTCAACTAAATCAAGAAAAAATGTAGTTGCTGCAGTGTTCGTCACAAACAAAATGAAATAGCATAGAGAAACATATAACAAAAGCAACACAAGCCATCTTGCTTCAAGGGGACGGGTCAAGCAGGAACAGTACAATCTGCACTGACCAGATAATGCAGCATCAAAAACTATAGTTCATGAGTTTTTAAAGGGTTCAACACAAATTCAGTTCTTAATTCAGCAGAAACAGAACACAAAATTCATGTTAAAAAACAGCAAGAAGAAAGTACACAGAATGAATTTTACATCAAAAGAAGACTATGAAATCCCTATAAACTGGGTAAGAAGGACTGGTATTAGAGATGTAGTTGCTTTATAATTCAACCTAAGCGGTGATGATTAGCAGAGGAAATTGTAAAAAAAAAACACTATGTAGGAATACACAATGAATGGTCCATACTGACAAATATTGACGCACCTCAGGTCATGGTCAAGTCCGGTGTATTTGAAACTTCAGTTCATTTTATAGATTAACCAAACAAGTTCAGTACGTACAATATTATCCTTGCATTGCTATCGCAGTGACCAAATAGGAATCTACAATTCCAACTAGACTGTATAAAATGAAGTCGCATAAGAATGAATGAAATTGATCCAGTTTTCTTCCACATCATCAATACTTAACTTAATCAAATAGAGGCACAATAAAGGAAAACCAGTATCAAAGCTTCAGTAAGACGCATATTTCAATAAAGATGATCCTCACGCAGATCCAAATTTAGTCGAGTGAAATAACAACTAAGGAAACTAAAGCTAAAGTTATGACCGTTACAATCGAAACACAGGAAAATACATCGAAATCAATGATTTTAATAGACATAAAATTTAGTTATACCTCATTGATGGCCAGAACTTGACCATTGCTCCTCTTGACCTTCTTCAGCTTCCTCAAGAAGTACCTGTAAACAGAGTCGAACATCAACAAAAGTTAAAATGCAATCAAAAAATCCAACACAACAGCATTCAATCCCTAAAAAAAATCAAACCCTGACCAGAATTTTGACTTGGCCCGAACCTCATTGGTGGCCCAGAGCTTCATCCGGTAAATCTTGGGTTGCTCATCGGAGTCGGTGGGCAACGCCCTACCAACAACCTGGTATTGGTGAAACTGCACACACACGATAACACATAACTCAATCAAAGCTAGAACTGGTAGAAATGCAAACACTTTTAAGGAACATAAAATTGATATAGAAAAATTAGAATTTGAAACGAACGTACCCTGTAAACACCCATTTCTATGAGGGGAGAGTAGCGGATTGTAAATTGTAATGATCTGTTCAAATTGATTGAAAACCCTAATTTTCTATAATTGATAGAGCTGAGCGTGGTTGATACTGTTATGTCGAAAGCCCAATTGTCCGCTCATATGTGGGCTTGTATTCATATGGGTCTCTACTTCTGTTCATGAATTTGGGTGTCTGTCCAGTCCGCTATTTTATAGACGGGCTCGGCCTTTTAAAATTTTACAATTTTTATGTAAATTTCTAAAAATTTGGTTCGATCCCGCATATATAAAGTATGAAGGTCGGATTTGGGTGGTAAATATAAAATCTGAACCGATCTCAGACCAGGATTTGGTTTACATTAAATTAATAAAGTCTGTCAACCTCATACTCTAACTCGACCCATGATTAAGTATATTTTTATGTAATTCAGACGATATAAAATTGAAAAGATAATCACTCAAACGAGTAAATGGTTAACCGGGTCTCTTGCATCAGGAATTAAATAATTCACTCTCAACTATTTTAATTAATTAAGTATAATACACTTTAACCAACAAACTGTAATTCAAATGGTATAAACGCTAGACAACAAACTGTCAAGGTCGTGGGTTCATTTTCCACACAAGCACTCCCCCTCCCTCGATTATCAGAACCAAAGTATAATACACTTTATCTTTCTGGTTTTTGTATTTGTGATTCGAAATTAAATAATTCATTCGGATCAAATAATTCACTTTCTACTTTGTTTTGTTTTAAATATTCACATTTATTATATAAAAAAATTTAAATTTATTATAACTATTTTATATATTATACAAATCTAATGATTATATATATGAATGCAATGAAACTCTAAACTATGATACAAATTTTTTAATATTACCAATCAAATAAAGATGATAGTGACAGTCCACCAAAACTAATTTCTTCATATTGGAAATAATTCAAAGGTAATGATTATAGTGACTTGTTAACCCTAGTAATAATCCATATGTTTAACTCTACCTAGTAGATTAACGAAAAAAGGTTTTCCTTTAAGGACCATCTATTTCAAAGAATCCCCTTTACAAGACTAGAGGTGCTGTTAATCAAAAATAAAAAATGCCTTTATACTATACTAAATTTTTTAAGATTTCACTAAATTTAAAGTCGAATCAAATAAATTGACACAAATAAATTTATAAACGCATATTTCTCAATTCTTAAAATAAATTAGTACATATTTAAACTGTAATATTATATCAATTGAAATATGAAATAATGGAACCATTATAATTGGATAATCTATTTTACTTCTTTAAAGTAAAATTTAGTACAGGCGTTGGACAATATTCTGTTAAGTTGTGAGTTCAATTTTTCTCATAAGCGCTCCTCATTCCCAATTATCGAAAAAAAAACGTTCTTCTTTAATAGTGTACATCTCTTTTATTTATGGCTACTGATTACAACAATATTCTTATTGATAATTATATTTGTAAATGTGTATAAATTTGAAGGAGTGAATTTTAGTTGAAAGAAAAATTAAAATTTAGCTAGAAAAATTAATTAAATTTAATCACTAATTTAACTTTATATAAAAAAAATAGAAACTTTAAGAATTTAATGCTGGAAGGGTAAGGGCAGAAGATGAAGTTAATCACAATAATCAAAATGGGACCAAAAGTTAAATTGGATTACAATGATCAAAGTGAGACGTTCTACGAAAATAATAATAATGTTCAATTGGTTGGTCTTATAATTATATAGAATAATGTCAGAATTGAAAATAATGTACCTCCTATCTGTTATCACTTGAAATTATTACAAATCATAAAGCAACACCTAAATTAAGTTTAATATATATGTGCATATGGGAATATTTAGAAATTCAGAAATTACTACCTGAATGTTAGCATCAAAAACTCAGCTGCAAACAAATCTAAGTAGGCCAAATGATTAAAAAAAACTAATCTTTTATAAAAATTATATAAAAATGCAAATTTTTTAATTTTATCCAATTTGTCCTGAAACGCAGAATTTCGTTTCAATTACATCCAACGATGCGATTTTACTTATGTGCACATAAACAAAATCGCATAGTTGGACAATATTAAAACGAAAATCTATATCTCAGGATGATACAGATAAAATTAAAAGGTTTGAACTTTTATAAAAGGCTTAATTCCTTAAAAAACCTCCACCTTGCATTTTTTTTTCGTTTATACCCTGACCTTGTAAAAACACCATGTGTACCCAATTTTGAGTTTTTATGTTTCATCTCTACCCAAAAGCATTAAATTGTACTCTTTTCAGTTAAAAAAAAGTTTAAAACAATCCTTCATTTTTAACTTATATACGAATTAGATATTAATGTTATTAATAGTACAAAAATACCATCTTTTTCAAAAAATTAAAAATAATAATAATTTTTTTAAATTTTTCTAAAAAATATTTCGAATTTTTTTTTTAATTTTTTAAAAATATTTCCGACAAAAAAAATTAAAAATAATAATAATTTTTTTTAATTTTTTATTATTTTATCAAATTAAAAAAATTAATTAATTATTTGGATGTATTTGATTATTTTTTAAGTTTAAGGATCTATTTGTATATTTTAAAATAGAAAAAAGTATGTTTTAAACTCTTTTCCAAATGAAAAAAGTACAATTTAATGCTTTTGGGTAGAGATGAAACATAAAAACCCAAAATTGGGTACAAATGGTGTTTTTATAAGGTCAGGGTATAAACGAAGAAAAAATACAAGGTGGGGTTTTTTTAAGGAATTAAGCCTTTATAAAACTTTCATAAAATGTTTGGCACTTTTTAGTCATTTGGCTATTTAACTATGCTTACTTTATTCTAGAAAGCTCCTGCAATTTTTTAATATGCTTTTGGTTAATTATAAATTACACCACAAATTCTATCATATTGGCCTTTCTGAATCAATTAACCAGAGAATTGACAATGTTAGTATTTTGCCACCCCACATTCTCTTTTGCGCAACCTAAAAAGCTTGCCAAAATGTCAACCCCACTTCTTTGAAAAACAAATAATAAAACTATTCATAATAATCTCCACTTTCTATATAATTTTGTTGTTTTTTCTAATCCTGCTTCCTGTACAAGACTGCAAGCAACCACCACTAAAACGCCCATACTCTTATAAAATCTCATAAAACATTTTTATTTGGCCAAATGTTGTAAAAAGGCCAAATCTTTTATAAAAGTTTCACAAAAGTCCCGACCTTTCAATTTTGTCAATTTTGGCCAAAAACAAATTATTTGGTTTCAATTGTGGCCAACTGTTAATTTAATTTCAATTTGCCTATGTGACGCATATGTGGCGCCTATGTGGCATGCCAAATATTGAAAGGTCAGGACTTTTGTGAAAACAAATAATCAATTTTTGGCCAAAATCGACAAAATTGAAATGTCAGGACTTTTGTGAAACCAAATAATCAGTTTTTGGCCAAAATCGACAAAATTGAAAGGTCAGGACTTTTATGAAACTTTTGTAAAAGGTTTGGCCTTTTTACAACATTTGGCCTTTTTATTTTGTCTACTAGTTTCATAAACCTTTGTTAGTTGCCATCCGAATCTATCTATATATATATATTTTTTGTTGCTGTTTTTTCCTTATTTATATTCCTAAAGAAAATAAAGAAAGCACTCAAGCACTAGCTAGGGTTTATATATTCAGTTCTTGAAGAATGCAAAATCTTAATTTAGCAGTAATTAGTTTAAGAATGCTTCTAATTTTTGTTGCTCTCCTTCCATTTGCTTCTTGCTTATCTCATGAAGTTGCCTTGGATCACAAGGTATTTAAATATATATAAAAACTTCTCTTCGTTTCTGTTTTTTTTTTTTTAATTTTCATTAGGGTTTGATTATGATCATATTTGTGCAGTCAAGTCCTAAGTTAAAATCTGATGTTGCTCTTCATGGAATTTTGTTATGGCTCTCCATGGGATTTTTAGCACCACTTGGTATACTCATTATTAGAATGTCCCATAGAGAAGAAGGTGGGAAAAAGAAGGTTTTCTTCTATCTTCATCTAGTTTTGCAGGTAATTCAATTCCTTAATTTATTCTGCAACTCATTCTTCAGTTTGCTTCATTCAAAGAATAGAAAATAAAAAACAAAAGTAAAAAGAATAAAAAAAAGTTTTTTTTTTAAAAAAACAATGTCAATGTGTTACTTTTAGAGTCAGTTTGTGATCATGCAATATCTTTTGTTAAGTTCATCATCATCATGCATATATATGATATATCCCACTTTAACTTTAATAATGATGTCTCCAATTATTTTGTTTCTTTTTCATTTTCCCCCCTTTAATAGGTTTTTTTTAATTCTTTTTCAATTTAGAGTTAACAAAATTAGCTTAACCATTCTTACGATGGCAACTATTTTTTTTTAACGGAGATATGATTAGTTAGGTTAGATGTTCGGATTATGAGTTAAATTAGCCGAAACAATAGATTATGCTGATACTCGAAACAAAGCATCGGGAATGCATTTGGAGAGCCTTAGCCACTCGGGCTAGGTCTCACCGGCATGATGATGAATACTTAAAAAGCAAGAAAAGCATATGTAATTTAGGTAGTTCAATGTGTTTATAAAATGTTTCATCAATAATGTGATTGAAGAAGAAGATTTGTCTTCATGAGTGTAGTTGTTAGATGAAAAATATATGCATGTGATCCTAATCATTTGCTTTTATATATATATATATATATATATATATATATATATATATATATATATATATATATATATATTACAGTTTCTTGAATTTTTAATTAAGTTGTAATTAAACATTATTGCTATTTAAGCAAGAAGTAAGATCAAGTGTACAATATGACACAATAATTAGTTCCTATAAATTGAGTATACAATAGATAGAAAATTAAATGTTTTAATTCTTGTTTTTGTTTACATTTTGGGCAGGTACTGTCAGTGCTTCTTGCCACAGCTGGTGCTATAATGTCCATAAAATCCTTTGAGAATGCATTTGATAACAATCACCAAAGGATAGGTCTAGCACTTTATGGGGCTATTTGGGTCCAAGCTATCATTGGATTTCTAAGACCTCTTAAGTAAGTTCATAAGCTAATATTGCGGGTTAAAACTTTTAACAGTTACTTGACTATAAAACAAAATCAATGGTAATGTGAGTTTAAATTTTTAAGCCTTTTAATTTTTTTTGAATATGACACTTAAACACTTTTACTTTATTTTTGTGACGTTTAGCCCCTCCAATTTTAAGTGTTTCTGTGAATTTTTCCAAACGTGAGGTTTATTTGAACCATTTAAAATATCGAGAGCTTAAATGGCTAAAAAACAGAAAAAATATGTGCTTTTATCATAAAAAATTAATTTTAACTTTTAAGGTTTGTTTGTTTCAATTCTAGTGTGGAATTCATTTCATTTCTAAATAAATTCTATTTCAAGCTCATTTAAAAATGAGTTCCTATATTTAGTATCACGATTAAATATAAAATTCTTATTATATATTATATGATTTATATTTTTAATATTTTTAAAATAGTAATAAATAGGAATTCCACTAGCATATCAAACACGTATTTTGTAGAAATTCAATCAAATTACATAAAAAATGTGTAAATCATTTGAACCAAACCGACTCTTAACTTATTTTCATTTCCGTGCGCAGAGGGAGTAAAAGAAGAGGCACATGGTACTTTTTACATTGGTTACTTGGAACAATAATCTCTCTAATTGGTATCATCAACATATACACAGGCTTGAATGCATACCACAACAAATTATCAGCAAAAACAAGAATTTGGACCATACTTTTCACTGCCCAAATCTCATTCATGTCATTTTTCTATCTTTTTCAAGACAAATGGGTATATTTGCAAAAACAAGGAGTGATTTTAGGAGATATTGATGAGCCAAATCCAATGCTACCAGCCAATCAAGTCAATCCTCAAAGTGATGCTCAAAAAGTGTTGGTGCTTGAAGCTTGTAGCAAGAGAAATGCACTCAAAAATTTATTTGACTAATTAATTAATATTTTAAAAATATAGGACTAATTATTAGTTATAAACTTATAAATATTTGTTTCATTTTCAATTACATTTCATAATTTCTTTACAATTTAGTTATGGGTACTTTACTATAGATATGTTTTGGATTTGAATTTTCCTGTGGTGATCTATTCTTTGTCCAGAATTATTAATGGATATAATGAAATAGAACATTTATTATAGGGGTGATTTAGAAATTGTATAAGTATTGCCACGTTGCATTACAAAAGAATGTAATTATGTGAGCATATTTGTATATAATAATCTATTTTAATGAGTGAGAATACACTAGTGATTATGATAAATGTATTGTAATGTTCAGATAATTGATAGGTTATATTATGAGCAAATTATATTGAACCGGACATATATATTATAATTCACATTTTAATTTTTCATATTGGAAAGTTAAATATTATGATTTTTTATTTTTATTTTTGTCAACAATTTAGTTTATTCGTCTATTTTAAGTGTTAGTCAACTGAATAAAAAAAATTTCTTTTTAATAAGACTTAATCACAAAAAAACCCTCACCTTTAAACCCTTTTTCAGTTGCACCCTGACGTTGCAATTTTGTCAGTTGCACCATAATTCACACTTTTGGATTTCAATTTCATCCTCAAAATCAAATTGGATTTTTTTCACTCGGAAAAAATTCATAAAAACCCTTATAAAATATAAGTACTCGTTTGAACTCTTTTTCACATAAAAAGTTAAAAATAGATGACTTATTTTAACTTTTTTCAAATAAAAAGAGATCAATTTATTACTTGAGGGTGTAATTGAAAACCAAAGGTACAAATTAGGATGCAACTGACAAAATTGCAACGTCAGAGTGCATTTGAAAAGGGGCTAAAAGGTGGGGTTTTTTTTTGGTGATTAAGCCTTTTAATAATTACTGAGTTAAAAGATTTAAGAATAAATTATTTTTCAAACATGATTCACAAGGGAAACAATTGTTGACGGAAACAAAAGTAAGAGTCATAGTATTTTTTTTATTTTTATTCTTAATTTAGTCATTTGACTCGGTTGACTAATACAAAAATGAACGGAAGGATTAAATCGTTGACGAAAGAAAAAAAAAACAAAAGTTTTAATTATAATATAAATGGAGACCTTTATAGTAATTTACTCTCATATATTCAAGTAAACTATTAAGGGTGCGCATAGGAAGAAAATATATCAAATTCCTTGATTTTTTGTTTTTTAAAAGTCGACACGATTTAACAAGTAAAGTACAATTCATTTTTATTCGATTTCTCAGTTTAATGAAAATAATTTTTCTTTTCTAAAAGTTTAAAGGTGAATATAAACTTAGGAATGAATCTAAGCTAGCATCTTCATTGCATGTTGTATTTTTTATGCTATTTTTAGCACAAAATAAGATAAAATGCTCTACATAGCACATATTATTGAAATTCACTCCAATGCAAAATGCTAAACTAAATGCTAAATTTATAATTTTGTAAGTGATTATTATTATTGATGGCAAATCTGTAAATAATTTAGATATACTAAAGTTTGGCATATGCTAAATTTTCTAACAAATTTGACACAATGTTTAGCATATGCTAAATTTTCTAACAAATTTGACACAATGTTTAGCATATGCTTAATTTAGCACATGAAATAGAAGTGTAAATGGAGATGTGTTTTTTTATATTAAATGCTAAATTATAGCATTGTAAGACATTTTTGGCACTAGAGTGGAGATGCTCTAAATTACAATATAAATTGCAATTTAGTCATTTGTATATATATAACAAAATTATTCTTATTCTAGTTTTTCGAAATTAAAGATCAAATTAAACCATTTTTTCAAAATAATTTAATAACTTTATATCTATTAGTTAGATTCAAGAACGATAGCAAGAAGCTTTCATAGCTCAGTTGGTTAGAGCACCCGTTTAGTAAGCGGGAGGTCTTGAGTTCAACTCTCAATGAAAGCATTTCGTTTTTTTTTTCTTTTGCCGCATGTGAGTGAGACGTTGTCTTGTCTGCCGTTCGATTCTTATCTTCTACCGATCAAACTTTTCATGCCCGAACTTTTGAAGCATTTGATTTGCTACCTGGTACAGAGACAGCATAATTTTTTACAAAAAATATAAAATTTATACTCAAATCTCTGCATATTACAGTCCATGGCTTCACATGATCACCATCATGACCACGACCATCATCATCATGATCAGTAATCTCCTAACAAAGATACCCATTTGAAATTTGTTGTTTATAGTTTTGAATTCTTTAGAATTTTTTGATTTGATTGTTAATGGTGAAAACAGGAGAACAAGCTCATGGGTAGGGGCGGATGGGAGAGCGTACCATAGTCACGATGGATTAGCACCTCATTCTCATGAACCCATTTACTCTCCTGGGTTTTTCAGTAGACGAGCTCTTCCAATTCTTACCAGGGATTTCAATGAACGAGCTTTTACTATTGGTATTGGTGGACCTGTCGGTACTGGGTATGTACTTGCTCTTATTTTTGTAGAACATATGAGTGGTGTTGCTAGTTTAAGAAGTTTTGATTCTTTTGGTTTAGTTCAGTTCAGTTCACCTTGTGCTTTGTAGTGTTGAATTTGTTTCGCTGGACAAAACTTTGTTAAGTCGTGGGTTCAAGGCCTCCCACAAGCGCTCACTCTTCCCCAATTATCAAAAAGAAATTAGAGATTTTTAGTGATTTAGCGTAGAGAATTAGGGGATAAACTAGAATTGTGATCATCTTCCATCACATTCTCTACTAGGACTCGGGCCTCGTCCTGCATATCTGTTCTCAGAAGAATCCGGCTGGGTTTAATTAGCACACATTTGGCGTATTTCACAATTCAATTTTCTACTCGAACACCTTTGTACCTAAACCATTCAATTTGTGTGCTTAGGCCAGGACTTGGGTGGCTGTAAGGCTATATTAGACCATGTAGATATGGAACTGGACTAAGCAAGCCTGAACTAAGCAAGCTAGTAAATGGGACTTTTAAACGGACTTGATTTTACTCGTAACAATTATCATGTGGCCATTTATATGCAAATGTAAAAGAATTGAGTAATGAAGTTGTTCTCTTGCCGGTTTTTTTGCATTTGATGCAAGGCAGATAGTTTCCTTTCCGGTGCTAAAGTATTGTTTCTAGATTACTAAAATCTAGCTTTTTTCTGGCATGTTTTGCCTTTCGGCTTTACTGGTTTCACTTCTGTATTTTGTGATTTGCACTGTTATATGTAAACTCAATGTCAGATAGAGATGAAATACCACTTTACGCTGCAGGAAAACAGCCTTAATGTTGGCTATATGCAAAATCTTGCGGGACAAGTACAGTCTTGCAGCTGTAAGTATCATCCCTTTAAAGTTGGAGTACTGATATACTCACTTTTCTCGTCCAATAATAATCTGATGCTTTAAAGTTTGGTCTCCAAGTTTAATTTGATTACTTACTAATTTATTACTACTTTAAGAAATTCAAACATCATTTCAGGTCGAATTATCCAATTTTAGATCCTTGTTTAATTTTAGCAGCTGCTTCTGAACCAAGAAATTTATTCTTCTTCTTGAACTCAAGATGGATGGCTAACTCTTCATGAATGCCTTCTGCTGAACTACTAATGAACATCAATTTGGCACCTTTCACGTTTGTGCTCTGCATGCATTATGCTTGTGTATAATGAGTTTGGAATGCAATTCACAGCCATTGAAAAGGACAAAAAGATTTAATTTTATGAACTACGTCACCTATTGTTATTATTTGTTCATCTGTTATTTTCATGTTATTGGTTGTTTTAAATTCATGACAGGTCATAGCAGTTATTAATAGCTTTACTGTTATTTCAGGTGACAAATGATATTTTCACCAAGGAGGATGGTGAATTCTTGGTTAAGAATGGAGCACTTCCTGAGGAGAGGATACGTGCTGTGGAAACCGGAGGTTGCCCACATGCTGCAATTCGTGAAGATATCAGTATTAACCTTGGTCCTCTTGAAGATCTATCTAAGTTATTCAAAACAGACATCCTACTTTGTGAATCTGGTGGAGGTAAATGCTACTACACACCTTTTCCCTGCTATGCATAAATAAATAAGCGAAAATAAAGTGCTCTTTGATCTTAACCAGTCAATTATAGTTACTTTTTGGCAAATGACATTACCATTAGATCTTAGGAAATGCGGTGAAGATGATGACAAAATTTAGGTAGCCTTATATTTCAAATAGCCAAGCATGTTTTGAATTACCGAAAAGGGAGCAACTATCTAATTAAACTTGATCTAACAACCCTAAGTTTCTCATAGAAAGGTTTAATCTTATATATGAGTTTGCTTGGTGCAGATAATTTAGCTGCCAACTTCAGCAGGGAGCTAGCAGACTATATCATATATATAATAGATGTATCCGGTGGTGACAAAATTCCTCGGAAAGGTGGCCCTGGCATCACCCAAGCTGATCTTCTTGTACGTACTCACCGACCACCTTTGAAGCATTGCTGCTGCTGCTATTCTTGTAGCTCTACTGAAGCATTTGTTCATTGTTTTTTAGGTTATCAACAAGACCGACCTTGCTGCAGCTGTTGGAGCCGACTTGGCAGTCATGGAACGTGACGCACTTCGAATGCGTGATGGTGGACCATTTGTCTTTGCTCAGGTAAGCTCAGTTCAGTAAGCTGTTTCATTTTGGTCGCGTTTATTCATCATGGGCATGCCTGTTTTGTAAATTGTCGTCCATCGTTTTGATATCACTTGTTACGCATACCCTTATAGAAATCTGCAATTTTCACCATCATCACAATCTCCCCAGCTTGTGCTGCAAAATTATGTCTTCTCTTTCAAAATAACATATTATGTGTGTGGTCTGACATGTAGTGACACTGCCTTATTATAAGTTGTCTTTTTATTTTTATTTATTTGTTGGAGTTGTAGGTTAAGCACGGAGTGGGTGTAGAGGGGATTGTGAACCACATATTACAGGCCTGGGAGGTAACAACAGGGAAGAAGCAGCATTAGCATATGCTTTCAAAAGTTTCGGCGTCTCCGATGGTACTCTTTAAAACAAAGAATCTGTCTTTTAAATAAACTAGTTTCGCATTACGTGCTATGCACGTGGCTCGTAACGTAACTCCTCAATGAACATATTAATAAATTTATTATAATTATATCAATTTTTTATTTATAATTAATATTAAATTAGTTAAGAATTTTTGTAAATGTAAATATATTCGGTTATTAAAAATTTTTCCATACTGAATTTATTCTTCTTTTGGTTTTATAATAATCATAATTAAATAATTAATTTAATTTTATTAATAATATTATTAAAAATAATAAGATAGAAATTTAAATAATAATATATTGACCAAATACAGTATTTTAATTTTGTAGTTGAATCAAACTAAAAGATAGGTATTCCTACTAATTTGGAGACAATTTAGTTATTGTTTACATATTAAAAATTAAATTGGAGATAATTTAGCTACCTATTCTAATTAGGATTTTAAATATAATAGTGATTAATTAAATAACTAATTAGTTAATGACTATAAAACCTTTATTTAGTAGTAAACTGAAAAGGATTATTCAGTAAATTTGCCTGTCCCCCCCCCCCCCCCCCTCTCCGTGCTTTTATATATAGTATAGATAAAATTTTATGTATATATATTAACTCCAGTGAATTTATTTTACAACTCTATATATACCGTGTGTTAAATAATAGTATTAATTTATAATCCTTCTTATTTTCTTTTAATTTGTTTTTCCTTTTCTCCCATAATATAAATTCTGTTGGACTTTTAATTTATTGTTAATTTATTTTTTGTAATAGAAGATATCCATTAAATTTCCATATTTTTCTCATTTTATGTACTCTTTTTATTATATATATTATTTTATATTAGTTAACAAAATTAGGGTCCATATTGTTTGGGTTGAATGATTTAATGTTAGAGCAAATTACTTTAAAATCTCTTATATTTATCATAATTTATATTTTGATTATTTTATTTGAAAATTAAACAATTCGGTCCCTCACTTTGATTCTGCCAATAATTTAGTCCATCCGTCTATTTTTGATATTAGTCAACCAAGTTAAAAGATTTAGGGGTAAATTAATTTCAAACTTGAGGGACTAAATCATAGGCAAAAATAAAAGTGGGGAACCAAATTGTTCTTTTTGGATTTTTTTTTTCTTCTTGATTTAGTCCTTTGACTTGGTTGCTAACACTGAAAATGAATGGAAGGACTAAATGATTTATGAAAATAAAAGTGAGGGGTCAAATAGTTTGTTTTTCAAAAAAGAGAGATCAAAATGTGACTTATGATATGTAGGAGACTTTATGTAGGAGATTTTAGAGTAATTTGCTCTTAATGTTATAATACTAATCTAAATTACTTAATTATGGATGAACAATTTTTTCAACCAAAACCAAACTTAAAAAATATTAAAGCAAAAAATTTGGATTGGTTTGTTTTGATAATTTTTTTACATTCAATTTAAATATCTTTCAAATAGTCGACAATTTGTATATTAAAATTTATGATGGGAGTTTTATTACAAATTAAATAAAATATTTTATTTGTTACACAAAAATGGGATGCACTAAAATTATATTTAAATCATTTTAATAGGAAAACAACCAAATAAGGTAAATTATAACAATGATAAGAATCTAAAATCTTTTAGAGAAAACTACTCTAAAACCCCTCACGTTTGCTATAATTTACAGATACCTCTTTTTTGAAAATAAAAGATTTGATACATTAATTTTGATTTTTTAAACTGTAAGATCCTTATGTTAGCTTCGTTAATAATTTTTTATTTACTTTCAAACGATTTGGTACCTCAGTTTCAACTATAGAAACAATTTGATACCTCACTTTTAATCATATTAACGATTTGATACTTCATTTTCAAACGATTTACAAACGATTTGGTACCTCACGTTTCATTCCGTTAACGATTTGACACCTATATTTAACAGAAGAGCCTTATAGTTTACAAAATTAAAACTGAGGTATCAAATTGTTTGATTTTCAAAAAAGAGGTATCAAAGTGTGAGTTATGACAAACATGAGGGGTGTTAGAGTAATTTTCTCAATTTTTTAATAATATAATATCTCAATATTAGTGACAAAATTGTCTAATATATTTACATATTTAATAATTTGGATCCATTGGATTGAGTTTTTATTTGTAGAGGCATACTTAAAAAAATTGATGAACAAAATAATACCAATGGAATGAATTCATATTTTTTGTGCTTAGTGGGAGTATTCAAAAGATGAACCACGGGTTAAAATACAGGCTTTTTACACAAACAACTTAGTTTGCCAAATTTTTAACTTTAATACGGATGCAGGTTTGGGTTTTCTAAACTACCATGTGCGGACGGAATTATAACTTTTATACGGACTCTATATATTAAACCCTAATAGCATATAAATCATAATTTCAATTATTTTCTCTCTTCTCATCATTCAATTCTCTCTTCCTCTCAGTTCATCTTCCTCTCTTTTTTTTATCGTTCGCCGTCTTCTGCTGAGCCGTCCTCTATTCCTCCGCTCCTCCGTCATCGTTCTCATCATCGTCTCTGTTGTCATCTTCGTCAACGCCATCATCTCCTCTGCTCATCGTCGTCATCTATTTGATTTCAAATCTATAATTTATTCATTGTTTTTCTTCTTCTTCTTCTTTTTTATTTTCAGATCTACAATTTTTTTACTTTTTTTCACCATTAAACATGTATAGAGATTATATTTTAAGAATATAATGCTAATTTCATGTTATGTAATGTAAATTTATGGTTATATGGAATAAATTTTTGTTATTTCTGCATTTTTTTGTGTTTGGTTGTATTTCTGTATTTTTTTATTCTGCAGTTCGATTTATTGATGATGGTTGATTGCTGAAATATTATAATATTACAGTGTTTTTGATTTTATGTTGATTTTGTGTTGATAATCAGTTAGTATTTCCTTAATTTTAACATTGAAAAAATTTATTCTAAAAAAACATTAGCAAATTAGATAATTTTGTGCGTGAAATAAACTAAAAAAAAAATTAAATGAGATTAGTTAAGGATATGTTAGCATTATCATGTTGACATTTTGTTGATTTCTTGTTGATATTTTATCGATTGTCACAATTTTTCAAAAAATTATGTTTTATTTTATTCCTTATGTTGATTCGTTGTTGATTTATTGTTGACATTATGTTGATATGTATTTCAACTTTTTTTGATTTTCAATTTTATGTTGACATGTTGTTGATATACTGTTGATAACATGTTGCTTTTTCAATCATTGAAAGAAAAATAAAGTTAGTCTTAAATTGATGTATTAATGAACTATTGATATGTTTTTGATAATATGTTGATTGTTTTTGACTTAAATCAATCAATGTTCTCATTTTACAAACATCTTGACTAAATTAACATTAATTGTTGATTCGTTGTTGATTTATTTTTGACATTATGTTGATATATATTTCAACTTTTTTTGATTTTCAATTTTATGTTGACATGTTGTTGATATACTGTTGATAACATGTTGATTTTTCAATCATTAAAAAAAAGTAAAGTTAGTCTTAAATTGCTGTATTGATGAGCTGTTGACATGTTTTTGATAATATGTTGATTGTTTTTGGCTTAAATCAATCGATGTTCTTATTTTACAAACATCTTGATTAAATTAGCATTAATTGTTGATATCAACATAAAGTCAACATAAAATCAACAACACTATAACATTACAATAATTCAGCAGTCAATCATCATCAACAAATTGTTTTGCAGAATAAAAAAAACGCAGAAATACAACAAAACACAAAAAATGCAGAAATAACAGAATTTTATTATATAAAATCACAAAATAATTCTATATAACATGAAATAAGTATAAGATTCTTTAAAGATACTTTTTATACATGTTTAATGGTGAATCAACAGTAAAAGATAAACAAATTACAGATCTGAAAATAAAACAAAAACAAAAAATTTCAGATCTAAAATTAAAAAGATAAAAGAAAGATGGCGCGGCGAGACAAAGGCGGAACGATGGAGGCGAAACGGCGGAGGCGCAACAGCGAAGGCGGAACGGCGGAAGCGAAGGAGTAGAAATCGTGAATTTTTTTTCACAACTCAAAAAAATTTACTGTTATATAAGCAAAAACGGTTGAGAATAGAGATGAAAATGAGAGAAGTAAGAGGAGTCGTACAGTAATAGAGATAACGCACAGCAAAATCGTGGAGAAGAGAAGCGAAAATGGCGGAGAAGAATGAAGAAACCGCCAATTAAGAAGAAAAATAAGAAAACGGTAAAAAAGAAAGAAATCCAAAAGAAAAAGTTAGGTTTCATAAAATTGATGGTGTGAAAAGTAAAGATATGGATTGAGCCGTATAAAAGTAAAGTCTAGCCCAAATCCTGCATTTTATATAAAAAGCCCTTAATGATTTTTTTTTCTCTCTAAAAAAACTTCTTTTTTCTCTCTAAAAAAACCCTAGCCGCCAAGAGTTTTCTTCTTATTTCTTCTCCGGCTGCCGTCAATGGTTTGATTTTTGTTGTTGACGGTAGCCATCCCTTTATTTATGTTATTTTAATTTGATAGAATATAATAAATAGCGACTCTTTTTCATTTTTTTGATGGATTAAAACCTATCAACGAAGCGCAATTCATTTACCAAGAAGTGAAGATAGATCGAAGATCTTTCATCAATAAAATGGAATCGTTTATGAGCTATATTAGTTTTATTTGTTTTTCATTGTTTGTTTTTTTTCTGAATGTTTTATGTTGTCCTTTCATTATGAAAGGTTTGTTGTCCTTTCTCTGTGAAAGGTTTGTTGTCTCCTTTTTATGTAGGAGTTTGCTGTCTCTTTTTTATGAAGGAGTTATCAAGTGGTGATTGAATGGAATGCTCTGAGTTTGTGGGTGATTGGATAAGTTTTGATCGACGAGTGATCGAAGACTGCACTTATTTAGCGAAACAGTTAATAATTTATTTTTATTTTCGTAAGTAAGATCTGTGAATCAGGCAGCATGTTGTCTGTTCCATGTCAGGTCATCGGATTTAGTTTTCGAATTATTCCGAATTTCTTACAAATGTAACTGTTTCATATTCGATTTAATGAGATTTGATGATTTCAAAAAAAAATATAAAAAGCCCTTAAAATACAGTAACTTTACGGGCGGGTATCCAACCCAATTCAAAGCACCCGCCCAACCAAATGAAATTAGTCTTCCGAACTCTGTGAACGTCAAAACGACGACGAAGCCAGGCAAACCTATCGTCAACGACATTGAATCATCACCATCACCAACCCTGATCAAAATCCAGAGAAATTCCCCAATTATAATGGGAGAAGACGACGGAAAAAAGCGAAGAATAGTGGTGGAATCCTTAGGATGGCTAACAGAATCCTCAATTTTACCTAAAAAACACAAAGCCATTGAAGGAGTAGGTCCTTCTTCAATCCTCGAACTCAAAGCTCAGCTATACAAATCCCAAGAAGAATCCAAATCCTCCAAACACTCCGCCGCTCCCACTTCTGACGCCACCTACCACCGCGTCAAGAAAAAGATCACCCCCGTCGATACCTTCTCCGCCAAAAACTCCGGCGTCGAATCCCGCGCTCTCAAGTAAGTAGAATTTGAATTTTTCTTGCCCTAATTCGAAATTAGGGTTTGTGTGATTTATTTTTAAGGTGATTGTATTGTTCTCAGGGACGGACTTAGGAAGAGTTCATAAATTTAAATCCTTTTAAAAATATTAGTATGTAATTGAATAGTATAGTTTTGCTTATGTCAATTTTGTCCGCTTTATAAATTTTCAGTACAGTCTTGCCCACTGCTGATTGTTATGCTGTATTTTAGGGATAAGTTGGAGCTAAAAGCGATTAAAGATGGAACAGCAAGCTATGCTGCATTGGAGAAAAAGGCGGAGATGTATGATAAGTTAGTGAGAGGAGAGTTGCCTGATGAGGAGGATGAGGAGAAGTATTGTGTTGATTTTTTCCGGAAGGGAATTGAACAAGAAGATTCGCAGCTGCCGCAAATTCATGATAATTCTGATGTACGGGAACAGAAACAAGAAGTTGATGCCGAGAATGTGAATGATAATGAGCCTGTTTTATATGATGTGAAATTTGCAGGTCTTGGAAGAACAGCTGCAACTATGGACAGAGATGAACACAAGCGTTTCGTTAGGTAAAGTCTTTCTTTTTGTTATGCATTTTATATCTTTTAGATGAACCTGAAGCCGTTTTTGAATTAATTTGAAATGACAATGATCAATGCTTGATGGGGGAGTGTTCGGACTTCAATTATGTTGAAGAGTATCATCATGTTCGCTAAATTTAGGTTAACCTGTTAAATCATTTGACATGTTTGTGTGAGTTGAGACTGCAATTTACAATACTTACTTGAAGCTGTAGTAAGTTCGATTGTGTGTCAATTAAAGGCTTATGGTCCATATTCATTGTTTAGATTCCTGAATTATCTTCGTAATGGTTGATAGTTTTTTTTCTTCAACATTAGATAGTTAACACTCTTATTCATAATTGAGTTTAGGTGATTATATAGATAATGTATGTGGAAGGATTGAAAGAGAGTTTGAAACTCTATTTATCATGCTTTAGATGGTAATGGAACGAGACAGATTTATACAGTAGAAGATAACAAATGGTCGCAGAATAGCAAATTCATAAGAAGAAAGTAAAAAGTTGTCTGTTAACAGCGTAAAATGAAGGAAGCCCTAATTCCAAACTAGTTGGGTTCAATGTACGATCATTTTCTTTGATTTATCTAGCTTAGGGATGAATTTTTGACAATGTTTTGAGGGAATATGCAGTTTTTTAGTTTTCCAGTATTGTGGCATATTTGCAGTTTATGGTTATCTGGTTTGATTTGTTTAATATCTGTATATGTATCATGCAACTATAATCCATAATATTGTGGTTTTTCAGGGAAGTTCATGAAGAAGTAAATCAAGCGAGAGAAAAGGTGTCTGTGTTGAAGATGCGTAGGCAAGAGCAGGCAACAGCTCATCGCGAGAAATTAAGACAAGCTTATCTTCGTAAAAAATTAGAGAAACTCAAAGCTGCATCTACTACTGAGCAGACATGAGCAGTCGAAGTGGGGAACACGCTAAGCCAATTTCTCTTTGAGACCATTTCAAGTATGTGAGTTGCTGTGTAACTCATAAACAAGTGTAAAAATGGGAAATTTTTGTAAAACTTAGTTTGTATATTTCATGTAAACTCAAAAAAAGAAGTTATGGAGCCGTCAATTATCTTAATTCATCAGATTTCATTTTTGATGTGGCTACTGATTCATATTCGGACATGTTTTGTGTAATTTGTTTTGATTTGTTTATTAAGGACGCCAAAAAGGGCAAAAAAACAATATAGTAATCCGACTCCACTGGGGATCGAACCCAGAATCTCTGGTTTCGTAGACCAGCGCCTTATCCATTGGGCCATGGAGTCCTGTTTGAGGTTGATAGATCCGAGATTTTATTTGTTCATTAGAGTTGAGTTTTTCAGTGGGCATAAAAAATAAGTTTTCTATATTTTAAATATAGGCCAAATGTCGTAAAAAGGCTAAACCTTTCACAAAAGTCATGACCTTTTAATTTTTTCGATTTTGGCCAAAAACTGATTATTTGGTTTCACAAAAGTTCCGACCTTTCAATTTTGTCGATTTTGGCCAAAAATGAATTATTTGGTTTCATAAAAGTCCTGACCTTTCAATATATGTGCATGTCACATAAACTCCACATAGGCAAATTAAAATCAAATTGAGAGTTGGCCACAATTGAAACCAACTAATCTATTTTTGGCCAAAATCGACAAAATTGAAAAGTCGGGACTTTTGTGAAACTTTTATAAAAGGTTTGACCTTTTTACGACATTTGACCTCAAATATATCATATCATAAGATGAATTCGTTTTTTAGTTGTATTAACAAAATAATTATATATAATATATCAAGCACTATTTTTTTAATCAAAAATAGATTTTTTTTAATTGTTAACATGAATTAATAGGAAGTTAACTATTAGTATTTGCAAATATTTTTTATACAGGCTAACAACTGTCTGTAAAAATTGTGGATGGAACCCTCATCCTCAAGGTACAACAAAAAGTGCTTGCATTGACACATAAAAAAAATTACACTCACAGATTATGTTAGTGATTATGTTAGTGATATTATACAAAAAGAAACTCTTGCCATTCTTCTCTCCCAAAAATCTTAGTAGTCTAATTTCTTTTCTTTTTTTAGTTAGCTGTTAATGGTTTAATTTTTCTGTTGGAGATAGCCATTTCTTTATTTTAATTATTTTAATTTTTTAAAATTTAATAAATAGCTAATTGTTGTCATTTTTATAGATTAAAATATATCAACAAAGTGGCGAAAATAGATCGATAATCTTTTAACAAAAAAATGGAATCATATACGAGTTATATTAATTTTATTTATTTTTTATTATTTATTTTTCTTCTGCAATTTTTATTATATCTTTTAATTATAAAAGGTTTGTTGTCCTTTTTTTCACAAAAGGGTTGTTATCCGGGGTTTATCAGATGGGGTTGGACTGTTCGCTCATTAAAGCACTACATGAGCTGGGTTCAGAATATCGTGAGGCAGTTCGGTCCATATCGGTGTGGACATTAGAGCATTAAGAGGACCTTTCCCTCGGTAAAATCAGATGTTATGAATTTGCGGATGATTAGAGAAATTTGATTGAAAACTATACTTAATTGACGAAATAGTTAATATTTTTTATATATATATAAGTAAGATCTGTAAAGGAATCATGTTATTTGTTCCATGTCAGATATCATCAGATTTAGTTTTGAATTATCTAGAATCTTTTACAATGTAACTGTTTCATATTTGATTTAATGAATTCAAACATATACAATTTCAGTGTCATTTAATAATTTTTAAGCTAATATGATTTTTTATATATTTAATTTCTTTTGATAATGTTTTTTTTATAATGGTCAAATGAAATTTTATCAAAATAATATTTATATATTTAATATAATTAAAAGATTAAGTTAATATAAAAATAAATATATTTTTAATCAGATAAATTTGTTCTTATTATTGACACTAAAATAATAAAACAGTCTATGCACAAGAATTTATTTTCCAACTATTACAGTAAGATTCTTTTTTTGAAATAAGAGATTTTTAGACAAATGTATACCAAACAGCAAAATAATCTCAGAAATACAGGTTGACTAAGATCATTAAAATAATACGATTTGACCAAGTTTCTTTACAAAAATATGTTTCCTAGTTTAGGCAAATACGATTCCCTTAAATAGGAAACAAACTCAGTTCAAAAGCATAATCATAAATTCCATCAAACAGATTCGACGATTTCTCTCAAATTTTTCTCAAATTCAGAGAACGATTTCTCTCAAAACTTCGATTAATCACAGTTCTAACATAATCAATCAAATAACAGAACATCAATCGATCACAGTTCATAAAAATCAATCAAAATTTCAGTAAAAAGAGGATAATCAATCAGAAACTCAAAGAAAAAGTGAAGAATCACGACGGCATGAGTTTTCCAAACGGTTCCGGTGAGTGTAATCAATCGAAATCACGACGGCATGGGTTTTCCAAACAATTCCGGTGCGTGTAATCAATCGCAATTGTGTTCACTTTCAATTGTATTCATGATTTTAAATTTAGCTAAATAAGTGTATTAATTTAGCTTAAATGTTTGATTTTGTTTGCTAATGTGTCGTAAATATTCAAATTTATGTTTGATATCAGTCTTGTAATTGATTTTTTTACTAACTTTAGATATAAATCTTATTGCTTTCAAACTGTTTGTTTATATGCTTCAATCAGTAGATTTTTGTTTATATCTGTTTTGGAATTGACCTTGCAACCTTACTAGATCAAGAGATTAATCCAGCGAGTTCCGGGCATAGGTTTAGTGCTAACAACTCTGTATTTCCCATTTGGATTCCAAACTTCATTTTGAACAGGTCCTTGGCTTTTATTGTCTATATTAGCTTTCTATGTATAATAAAATTAGAAACAGAAAATTGTCTTTTGTCCCAATGGGATCGGCTGCTGACATCTTCAATTTTATGTAAGGTCATTTATTTTCAAATTCTTGAATATGTTCATTGTGCATGTGTAGTTAGTCTATCAATTTTATTAACGCTAATATGCAGTTTCTTTTTTGTAAATAGAAATTTGAGGTCCGACACTTTGATTATGAATTATGCTAAGATTGAAAAGGAGAAATATGTACTACCAATCAACCATCAACATCCAGTATCAACATGTAAGGAAATAGACCTTAAGAAGCTGCAAAATCTTATAAAACTTTTTTGTTTACCAATAGTAAACTAACTATTTTCTATATGTAAGTTGTACTAATAATTATTTGTTTACACAGAGTACACCATCAATTACACATTTGTACAGCGTGCATGAAGGTGATAAGACATTTATAGTGAAGCTGAAAGAAAGAAAGAAACTGCATATGTGGAAGATTTCAAGTGGATGGGATTTCTGATTTCAACTTTTTACAATTTATGCCTCAACAATTAAGCATTTGCCTATTCTTCTGTAATGTTAGAGATGCTCATGAAGTTGTACATTTTGTATAATTATTAAGAATTATGTAATCTTTTATCAAAAATTAAGAGCTTACTAATAATGAACTATCGGTTTGCTATCTATATATATAAAAAAAATCATTGTTAATTTTACAATCGGTTTACTAATATTTGACTATCGGTTTACTAAAAATTTACTAACAGTCAACTATCGATATACAAAAAAGTCATTATTAGTTTCTAATTGGTATAATAATAGTGAATTTTCGTTTTACTATCGATATATTAAAAAATTCATTGTTAATTTTACAATCGGTTTACTAATATTTAACTATCAGTCTACTAAAAATTTACTAACAGTCGACTATTGGTTTACTATTAATATACAAAAAATAATCATTATTAGTTTATAATCGGTTTAATAATAGTGAACTTCGGTCTAGTATCAATTAACTAATAGGTAGTTAACTATTGGTCTACTATCAGTTAACTAATAGGTAGTTAACTATTGGTCTACTGTCAATTTACTAACGGTCTACTATTAGTTAACTAATAGGTAGTTAACTATTGGTCTATTATCAATTACTATATTTGTTAGTTCTTTACGATTGCGACTTTGCTGGCTATTTTTTTTACAAGAAGGAAATAATATTTTGGTAAAAAGATATAATTTTTAAGATCAATTTATTAAAACATAAATTTACTATTGATTTACTATCAGTATTATAAATATATATAAAATTAGTTTATCTTTTGGTTTACTAAACGAGTAGTTTACTTACGGTCTACTATCAGTTAACTAATAGGTAGTTAACTATTGATCTACTATCAATTTACTAACGGTCTACTATCAGTTAACTAATAGATAGTTAACTATTGGTCTACTATCAATTTACTATATTTGTTTTTCCTTTACGATTGCGACTTGCTGGCTATTTTTCTTAAAAGATGGAAATCATATTTTGGAAATTAACTATAAATTTATCGACGGTTTACTCACGGTTAACTAACGGTGTACTATCACAAAATTTATATTAAATTCTTAAAAGATGGAAATTAACTATAAATTTATCGACGGTTTACTCACGGTTAACTAAAGGTGTACTAAAAATAAATTTATTAATTTTTTTAAGTACAGTATCTTTAAAATACATAATTCAAGTTTACCAACAATTTATTAACCATATAATCATAATAAAATTTATAACAAGTTTAACGTTTACTAACAGTGTATTACAAACAAAATTATTGGTGTATCATTAGTAAACCATTGGTTAACCAACAAAAAAAAATTACAAAATTTTATTATAAACCCATCTGCCTTCACCACCGCAACAACAACTGTAAAAAAAACTAAATCGTTTTTTTTAATCTACAAATTTTGGTTAACCATTAGTTAACCATTGGTTAACCAACGACAAAACTGTTCATAAAAATTACAAATCAAAAACTTCCTTCATCACCAAAATACTTGGCTCAACCATCAAATAACAACATCCAATATGTGGCTCACTAACGACAGCTGCAGCAGTAAACAAAGCCGTCGCACAACCGCTTATCCTAACTTTAATGCAGGAACTCAACTTACTTCCAGGTCAAGATACTGGAATCCACATCCAAACTCAGCTGCAGCAGCAAATAAATATATTAGCATTATATAATTGCGGCACCTCCTATAACACCAACATTTAAGAGCATAATCATAGGGTTTTTAGACTTTGAAATCCTTCATACTGCCCCTAAAGCATCAATCTTCACAAAAAAATTAATGCATGACTAATTACAGAGCTACAATTTCTATTATTACTCAAAGAAGCTATGTGCTTATAAGCATTTGTGTGGTAATGATTTAAGATCAGAAGTACCAATATTTATCTTATAACCCATTATTTTTACAACAGGAGTTTTCCTATTCAGAAAATACACATTTATCTCAATTGATGCACGTAATTGGCATAATCAAAGTGTCGACCTCAATATCAATTAACTGAGATTGAAATAAAGAAGAGATTAATTACAACGAATTTAATTGAAAGCCATTTGACAAAAAAATAATAATTGAAACCTTAATAATAGGTTTTGAGAAGAAATCAAAAATGAGAAATTGAAATAATTAACAACAACGAATCAACACAGAGATGAGTTACGCCGATACCAATAATCGACGATTGAAACTGAAATTGAAATTAACAATATCGTTGAATTTGAAATCGACTAGAGAAACACCGCAGTACAACACATGTACTCAATGAAATTGACAGTAAATTCAAATCCTTTAAACTCAAATAATCATCACCAGCTTTCTTTCCTACTGAATGTATATTTCAATAGACTGAATCGTAAAAACATTAAATAAAAGAGTAAAAAAGAAAGAAATAAGAAAAATTTTGTATTTTTGTAGCGAGACAAAACCATCCGTATTAGTGAGAATATTTTAGTGTTTAATGGTGCCTTGTCTAATTTCCTCAAATAATTTCAGTAAGATTTATGGCGCTATGTATACAAATCTTGAAAACGCTCTAAGAAATTAAAAGAAAACAACAAGAAGGTGACAAATAATAGCTAGCAGCCTAGGCTAGCACCACACATGTCCGCCATGCATCCACTCTTTAACTTACTAAACCGCCACCGCCACCTGAGTCATGATCCTCCTCTACCACCGCCACCGCCACCTTCTCCTCCTCTTCCTTCTCAGCAACAACGTCCTTAACATTAAAAGACAAAGAATCTCTCCTTATCAAAAACTTCCCAGTAGGAGGTACCCACAAGTTAAGCAACCCTTGAGGCCGACCAGACGGCCGCCGGACCTGCACCGTCATGCACTGAATAGGATTATCAGCTGGATCGTCAGGTTTGCCTCCCTTCAAAACATCACAAAGCAAAACCCTAGCACTTCCAATGGGCTTCTCTCTAACATGACCGTGAGCATATATGTCCACGTTCAGCGCCGCCATCACGTCTGTTTCCGGCAGGTGTTCCCTGAATCTCACGTTGACAATCTCGTTCCAAGTAGGGTCAGTTCCGCCGTGGTTGTCCACGTGGGTTTTTGCCATGTGGAGATCTTTTTCCACGTAAACAAGTGCGTAGGGTTTCATTTTGGTGACATGCTTAACGTTCTTGAGATTCTCCGCTGATATTATCAAGACTTCGATTTCTCTAAGTGGATCCGGTCGGTGGTTCTTGTGGTGGTGGTGGTGGTGGTCGAGCGGGGTTTTCTGGTGGCTCATCTTGGTGATTTAGATGGAGAGTTTTTGAGGGCAGAAAAGGAGTTAATTAATTAATTAATAGATTGAAGTTTGTGTATTTGTATTTAATTTAAAGAGGAAATGAAGAAAAGAAAAAACAGATAATGAAGACAAAATAAAATGGTGCTTTGAACGGATCAGTAGTAGAAATCAACATTATTTGAACCAATTGAAGATCAATTAAATGAAATTTAATTGTAGACAGTTCATTACATGTGAAACATTGGTTTAAAGAGGAAAAGAAAAGATTAATTACGACAAACTAAGTTTTATTTTCTCGCTCCAAGTTCAATGTTTTTGGTTTTTACTTTTAGAATAGTACAATGTTTTAGTTCACCTTGTTATAATTTATTAGACAAAATAATCTAATTTATAAAAAATACTAGAATCAAATTTATTTAGAACTTTTATGCCTATGAAACTTTAATATGAATTTATTCTAAATTTTGAAGATTCAAATTTTCAGGAGTTTAATGGTTTTATATTTTCCCTCCTCGTCAATTATAGCAATAAATACAAATTAAATTACAAATTTTAGTATGTTTTTAATTATAATATAAATTTTAAATTTTAAAAATATCAAAATAATGTTTAATTTTTTTTATAATGTATTTTTTGAAATAATCTTGTTGAGATGGACACTGGAAATACTATACGTACAATGTCCCCATTAGCACGCCTCATTTGATAATTATTTAAAGCTATGTTGTTTTAGTTTATGTGCATAGTTTAACTCTTCTTTTTCTCTTTTTAAAAAATAAACTGTCAATTTATTAAGCCGAATCGGAAGCAATTACCTGAGTAAAAAAGATAAAATGTTGTTAAACATTGACTAATACAAAAAATGAACAAATGGACTAAACTATTGACGTAAATAAAAATGAGGGATCATACTGGGGTTTTTGGTCGAACATTCTTTCAAAGTGTCAAGTTAGTTGGGTTGCACCGGATTCTTTAGAACACTTCTTCGAATTCTGGAATTCTATAGCTGCAGGTCGGCATCGCTCTCTTTGGAAGTTAATTTGGTTTTTCGGAGTTTGGCACCTTTGGAAAGTTAGGAACAAACGTGTTTTTAAGAACGAAATGGAAGATCGGAACAACTTGATTTTTTTGACTATTTGCAAGGCGGTGGAGTTTTATCGTGTTAGGAATCATAGCTTCCCGTTTAATGGGAATGATGTTTTTAGGTCGATTGACTATTTTTGTAATTGTTCCTAGTTTCTGACTCTTTTTTGCCGCTCACACTTTGCGGGTGTGCTAATCCACTTATTATTTATCCAAAAAAAAAATGAGGGATCATATTATTTGATTTTCAAACATGAGGGACTAAAGTGTGAATTATATTCACATTAAAGTTTATAATTTTTTCGATTTTCTCCATCTTATAAATTTTCAATATAATTTTATAAATCTGTCATTATTTGTATGTCGTGGAACAACGAATAGATATTATGTATTTTTGATGTAATCATAGTATTAAGGCGCTAGTTACTTGAGTATCTTTCACGATTCGACTGTAAAATCAGTTGGACTGCAATCGAGTAGTAGAACTCCAACTTTCTAAGACTTTGTCGCAAAATCATAAGTATCAACAATACCTCCAGTTTTGGCAAAAACAAAAAACAATACCTCCGATAATGGAGGTACTGTGGTTGTTTTAAGAGCGGCGGCGCTGGTCTCATTGTATCATGATGAACATAACCGAATAGGCATGATACATAGTACATGGCTTCGTTAAGTCGACCAATAACCATGACAAGGTGATAAATTCATTCTTCAATGGTTTCTACAATTTAAATGATACATAATAGACATATTATTACACAGGGATTTTTATACTTGAGAGAAACAACTAAAGAGAAAGGGAGAGAAAGTAAAATTGATTCTAAATTTAACGGTTAATTTCTAAGTTAATTAGTTTTATTTTCTAATAAATGCTGAAAGCATTTTGTTTGAGCTCTCCAAATGTAATTTTGGTCAAACTAGTCCGACAATTTCAGAGCGTTTCATTGAAAGTGAAGTCTGATATGATCTTTGAAATCTGGACCGATCAAAAAGCATTTGAGAGGGAAAATTGAATTTAAACGGCGAAAAATAATCATAATCATCTTCGGTATGATTTATCATTCTTTGGATTCATCGATAAAATGGATTTTTGTTACTTTTCGATATTAAGAGATTGTTGATAATAATATGTTGATACAATTTTCTAGTTGTTAACCTTGGAAATTTATATGTTTGACAAGGGTATGTCTCTATGTTTAAATTCCATATATATGATTCAGATGACTAAAAGCCTAATACATCAACGACAATTAGGGTAATTTTACTAAAAGTTTTCAAGCTTTACTAATAAATCACCAACTGGATCCGATCTATATTTGATACCTGTACACACCAGTAAATAGAGGTCAGAAACTTCCGATGGGAGTTACCGGACGTTGTTCCAACGTTCAAGTAAGGTTTAAGTGAGGGAAAGAAAAGAAAGAGAAATGAAGAAGATAAATATGGTGGAAAAAGAAGAATTACCTAGGGTTTGCATATAAGGTCCCTTTTTTATAGTTAGGACTCATGTGCAAATTTTGTCTTGCTGGATGCTTCTCCTTCTTGTGGTCCCTATTTTCTGTTATGTTTACATGACATGTTCTTCCGCATTTGGCGCGGTTTGTTAGGTGCATCAGGCGTAAGGAACATTTCTTTTGTACTTGTTAGAGGATATATATTCCGTGGTTCTAGAATTAGTAACACGTGAGTGTGGATCCTTTTGGCATTTTGGAGCTCGACCTAATGGTCTTAGCTAACCGAGCTCCGATGTCAGATTTTGAAGGTCGGGAGGTATTTTTTGATAGATTTTGTTCGCTGTTCGGACGAGACACTACTTTGTCTTTCATAGCTCGGTGATCCCCCAAAGCACTAGGTCGATAACTTGGTCATATTGGATCTGAACTTTGATGCCGAGCATCACAGCTGGAGGAGATATATTCAAAGGCTCTGAGCTCGAGATCCGGGCGATGTGCCACTTGCTCGGTGCCTTTTATGGATATTACATCAGTAAATTACTTGGCTTAGCGATATATGTTTTTGACGAGGTTACTTCACCCCTACTAAATGTCATCACTACATTATCAACGATGGATATTACGTTGGTGTCTTTTCCTCGCAACTTTTTTTGTAATTTAGGGTTGTATGAATTTAAAATGAGGATTATGCGCCTGAAAAATAAGTTAAATTGATATTGAATATATTTATCTCACTTTTTAAAATTAACGGATTAAAATGTCCAAAATAATTTTTCAAGATATTTTCGAGAAAATGATCAAAATTATAAATATTAAAAAATTATTTTTGACAAGAAAATGTTCGAGACACTAATCTTTATTTTTGAAAAATCGAATCAGTGGTAGATTTTTGAGATGATAGATTTTTGAGATGATCTTCTTGAAATTGAAAATACAATGTGAACTATTCCATTAAAACATTTCATATTTCAACTAATTAAAAGTACGGGGTCTGGTTAATTTGTTTACTGTAACTCTTTTTTTTAAATAGATTGAATTTGCATAGTTTTTGTATTTTCTATGTGCAAATAATAAATAAAATGTTGAATTTAATTCAACTAATCTTAAAAAATATTATTATTTAAAACAATAATAAATTTTAATACTATAAAAGAATAATATTAGACCTATTAATTTGCTAGGGAGAGTATTAATTAATTTGTTGAAATTTCAACATCTTTCATAGTTTTATGTTTTTTTTAGAACTTAATCTTTTCTAGTTTTATATGTGGAATCGACACAGAGCAGGTATAATTAAATGTATACATGTCATCATTTAATTAGTTCAAATTTCTGTCATAATTATGCCTTCATATGACCAAATAATATTGCTATTTTTTGATACTTAAACTATTTTAAGCTGTATTACTAATTATTTTAATAGATGTGGAGACTAATAATGCATTTTAAAGTAACAAATTAGAATGCATTGAAAATAATTGGATTATGTGCAAGCAAAACCCTGTTGCCAACTCTCCACCCATTTAAGGTTTTTATTGTTTATTGGTGAGATCATCTTTTTTTCTTTAAATGGAAACTTGTTTAATTAGATTAGTGGCGATAGAGAAAGAGAAAAAATAGCAGTTTGATCTCAACTTCAGTAACCTTTTTGAGGTGAATGTGTTCAAATTCTAATCAGAATATATACCTCAATTATAATGTCTATAATATATATCAACCTATGTATTACTAAGGTTTAATAGTGTTAAAAAGTGTTTTTTTATAAATTTATCTTTTCAAAATGTGTAAATTTATTCCAATTTAATAATTTTATTATAATTTTTTTTCCTAATTAAAAGAAAAACTTAAATTTACAAAATTATAAATTTAACTCGTGGTTATAAAATTAGAAATAACGTCAAAATTTAATTTCAAATATTTAAATTTTTAATGATTGAAAAAAAGCAAGTTTAAAGCTAAAAATAAATTATGAAAGACGAGTAATACAAACATTTTTTTAAAAAAATTATATGATTTTTTTAGAAAATTGCTCTAAAAAATCACATATAATTAACTCCTTTGTCCTTTTTATTTGAAAATCAAACAATATAATTTTCCGCGTTTATTTTTGTTAATGTTTTAATCCTTTCATATATTTTTAGTATTAGTAAAATAAGTCAAATGGCTGAACTAATATTTTTTTTAATTTATTTTTTTTGACACAAGAATAATAATAAAAACTTATATTTTTATAAGATTTAATATAGCTTAAAAAATTTATTTATTTTATTTTTATACAATTGTTTTTAATTTTCTTGCTTCATTTACTTTTTAAAACTACAAAATAAAAACAATTTTTTTTTCAAAAAATTAAAACCTTAATAAATAAAACTTGAGATCTGCGATCCTAGGTAAGATCGGTTCAGGATCATGGGACCTTTGCTTTGGTAAAAAAAATTAAATTATGAAATGTTAACAATAAAATGAATTTATTTTGCATTAAATTTCATAATATTATAATTTTATTTGCACATATTAAACATATAAATTTAAGAATTATATTGAACTTTAACTAAAACTTAACTGAAGATTAAAACATTAAAACACTAAAACTTAACTGAAGATTAAAACATTAAGAGCATCCCTAATGGTATTTTTTAAAATAAAGATCATCATTTGTAAAATAAAGAGTATCTTAAAGATAAAGAGTGATATTTAAAATTTTACTCCAATGGACTCTTTAATATCAGTTTTTTATCGTATATAATTTTAATAATTAATAATAAAATAAAAGTATTAAATAATAATAATATTAAATTAATTGCCTCTCTAATATTAAATTTTATTTTATTTTATTTTCACAAAAAATATTAATAAAATATTAAATATTAATAAAATAATTTTTTTATTTAATTTTTTATTCATTTATTTATTCAGTTTTTTTTACTAAAAGTAAAAATATAATATTTAAAAGTAAAAATAACCACCTTATTTTTTAAAATTTAAAATTTTATTATTTGAAAAATGAAGTAGAGAGTGAAAATGGCTCTCTGTATGTGGAGAGCCATTTTCACTCTCTACTCTAAATATAAAGAATAGAGAGTTCATTATTGTCAAACTCTTTAATTTAAAGAGTTTGACAATTTTAAAGAGTCCATTGGGGATGCTCTAACAAAAATAAAAATAGAAGATTGTATCGTTTGATTTTTAAAGAAGAGATACACAAATATAAACTATGACATATAATAAGGACCGGAGAGTAATTTCTTTCTTTCTTTTCCCAATTCAAACTTATGGTAATTGTGGATGAAAAAGGGAAATTTTGGTCCTCCATTTCCTGCCTACGGATTTTTTTTGAAGACCTTAGACTTTCTCCACCATTAAGTTGATTTAAGTTTAACCATTGATTATGAATTTATGACCATTAAAATTCATATTCTTAATTCTGATCGCTATTGCCAATATTATTTTAGCTTCTTCCAAATTTATTTTCTTAAATTGACCAATAAAACACTTTGGCTAGCTAGAATTATCAATCCCTACTTTACTCTATAAATATAAATAGACCCTTAATGTTTTCTCATTCATATATTATTCAATACTTTTGATATCTTAAATTTCTCTTCAGAGTTCCAAATCATGGAAAATTCTCTTCCCATTCTCATTTTTGCTCTTATCTTCATGATTTTCTCCATCAATTCAGGTATGTACAAATTTTACTATATAGTTTTTTTTTTGAATAATTTTACTATATAGTTTAAATAATCTTAATCATACTATTGTAACTCTTCTTAGTTAATTTTGTCAATTTCCATGAAATTAAATCTTTATGTGTTCTACATTCAGGAATGGTGAAGCTGGCTGATGCACAGGTAAATATACACAAGTTTTTCATATCATAAACTAATTAAATTAATATCAATATGATTAATTTGTTAATTACATACCATTTTGTCTTGAATTAATTGCTCAAATATTATGATTTTACAGGGGAAAACTTGGTGTGTAGCAAAACCATCATCAAGTGAAGCAGAATTAACAGAAAATATAAATTATGCATGTGGTGAATTAAGAGATTGTAGGCTAATCCAACCAAATGGTGGCTGTTATAGCCCTAATTCTTACATTAATCATGCATCAGTGGTTATGAATCTTTATTACCAATCCAAAGGCAGAAACACATGGAACTGTGACTTCAAGAATTCTGGTCTTATCTCTACAAAGGATCCAAGTAAGTAATTAAATCTCATCATCCTAATTAATTTTTATTGATTTAATTTTGTAATTACAGTTTTATTATAGTTTAATTACATTTTTTTTATTGAATTTGCAGGTTATTATGGATGCCAGTATCTTTAGTGGGTTAGTAATGCTAATGGGTGTAGTTAAATTGTTGGGGTTTTATATAATTTTGTTGTCCATTAGCAATTTTACTATATTTGTTATTGCATAATAAATAAATGAAGTGTTATAAGTGTTTTTATGTTTTGATAATTTGGTCTAAATTGGACAATTATGTGTATGGAAATTAATATGAACACAATTGCAAAACCACCATTAAAGCCTATGTTTTTAATGATAAAAGGATCATTCAGGTCCTTCAATATTTAGACCATGCTCATATAAGTCAAATTTAATCTATTTTAATAATTGTGTCCTTAGCATTTCAATATAAACTCAATCACATTTTTTATTGTGTTTTGAGCACATAAAAGCAACCATTAAAATATTAAATAAAAAATATTGGAATTAAGATACGATAATAGCGCTCTAACTCAAGAGTACGCATTAGGGGTGTTCAAATTCAGTTTGGTTGGGTTATGAGCTTATAACCACCCAAACTGAATTTTTAATATTATCTTGGGCTATAACCCAAATAATTTAGGTTATGTTAGTTTAGTTATTCAAAACCAACATGGGTTATATTATATGGGTTATTTAACTTACTTTTTTTTACTTTTTATCACTTTAGATGAAAATTTTAAAACCCAAATTTCAATCTGATTTTTTTTAAAATAATAATAAAAACAAAATTTCCAGAAAAAAAAATATTTTCAGAAAAAAATTTAAAAATTCTTTTTTCCAGACAAAATATATTTTGATAGAAAAAATAATTTTTTTTAAAAAAAAAATTTCCAGAATTTTTTTTTAAAAAAATATTTATTTCCAGAAAAAAAAATATCAGGAAAAAAAAAATTCAAGAAAAAATATATTTTGATAAAAAAATTTAAAAATAATAATTTTTTTTTAAAAAAAAATTTCCAGAATTTTTTTTTTAAATATTGTTCCAAAAATATTTATTTCCATAAAAAAATATTAAAAAAATAATTTTTTTGAAAAAACTTGGTGAATCAATCAATAAATATATATGCACTTTAAATAATATATAACCCAAATAAACCCAAATAAACCAAGAAACTCTTTTAGTTGGGTTATAAAATTTCAATAATCCAATGGTTTATGATTAAAATGAATATAGTGATTTGGGTTTGTTTCACATGGTTGGTTTGGGTGGGTTATGTAAATTTTGTACACCCCTAGTACGCATAGGTGATTGACTTTATTTTGGAGAGTTTGTGGACTAAATTGTTAAAATATGTAAAGTTTGATCTATGCAAATTTGTCCCACAAATTTAAGGATTGTGATTATTTTTACTAATTTTGTAGTGGCAACACTATGATGTCTTGAGGGGAAATTAGAAAGCCAGCAGATCACATGTAAACATCTATTAATTGCGAAAATTTAAAAAGGTTTTGCTAATTTAGGTACTCTACCTACGGTTACATACAGGGGAGGTCTTATGGTCAATTAAAGTTTAAAATATGGGATTATTTTTTAATTATTTCCTACTGTATAAATCATAAATGCTATAATTAATAATTTGGTGATCTCCTTTTCTAAGATATAAACAAGACCCTACATTTCCTTAAAATTTTAATGTAGATGCCCTATGATTATACAAGTTCTACTAGTTATGGAAGCTTAATCTCAGACACTGTTGCTTTTAAAACTTGACAAAAAATTTATTTGGATTCGTGCACTATTTTAGTTTTTCTGAATCGTATCCCTCCATTTTATTTATTTAGGTTAAATATCTATATTTTTAATTTTATAGACAATAAGTCCGTTCATTTTTGAAATAAAGTGTGTACTCCACGTGCCATTAGTGCGACTAAAAAATTTATTCATTTTTTACGTTAATTTTTGAAATTGAATCCCTATGTTTTTATTTTTATTAAAAGTAAATTTTTTTAGTTGTAGTTGTCTTTTTATGACGGAGAGATCTAATACCCATAAAAAATTAAAATGTAAGAGCTCAATATATAGAAATTATAGTGGAGGAATCCAATTAAAAAATGTTTAATAATATAGGGATCCAGTTACGTGATTTACCTTAAAATTTCATAGTGACTACGTACGTAAACTAAAAGATTACTATGGTACAGCTGATAAACCCTTTATGCATGAAAATTTAACCTATCATTTGGTGTTTGGATTAGTTCTAGGTTAAGAGGTCCAACTAGGGCTGTAATTCAGCCGATTTGATATAATATATTAATTACTCCAAATCATATATATTATATTCATTTATAATATATATTGAACATCTTATCTTTTTATTTTATATGATATAATAAATAATATTTTCTTTAAAATATATCATGTATATGATCCTATCAGTATTGATTTGATAAATATTAAAATGGACTAGAATTTAAAAGGCCTAATAGTTCAAAAATATCCAAAATTTTTAATTTGGTTTATTTATAGTCCGAACTTTTAAAATCTTTGATTTTTGCTTATTTTTTATTTTTTTATTTCACTTACATCCAATTGCTCAAATTTGAGTGGAAAGAAATTCAATATACGCTTTATATTACTTCATGTTTGGAATTTTTGATGGTAAAAAGATAAATTAGAATAATATGAAGCAATATAAATGATATTTTTTTTTCACTTTAGTTTGAGCAACTGGCTATAATTAAAACTGAAAAATAAAAATGGGCTAAAATTGAAGATTTTGAAAATTTAGGTCATAAACAAAAAAAATCAAAAATATATGGTACTTTTTGATAATTAAGCCAATTTAAAATAATTCTTTTTTCTTTTCTGGAAAATTTAAATTTTTTATATTAAAAGAGTATATCAAAACAAATAAAATTTGATTTTCAATTGTTTATTAAACTCCAACTCCTTAAATAAAATTCAGTCGGATTTAAAGTTTAGAATAAAATCAAATTCCAACATTCTAATAAGTTCCCATCTTTTTACCACTTATTTAAACTATATCTATTTTACTGAGTGATTTAATATATATTAACTTTTAATCTCTACACATTATAATGTTCTAGTATATATTAACTTCTAATCTACACTTTATAGTGCTCAATGTATATTAATTCGAGTTTTTTAACAAATACCTAACATGTGTTAAAATATTCTAAATTTTATTAGAGAAAAAAACAAAGTTGAAAAATAAAGCTACCAACTTTCAAATTGCACAAATAACTTATCTAATTTAAAATATACGGTCAACTATTATCAAGAAAATCAGCTGTTATAAAAATCAAAAAGTCCTACAAAATCTCAAATTTACATATATAGAAAAAAAAATCAAAAATCTTCAAGAATCAATAATTACAATAACAATTTATTTAAATGTAATTCTATATATAACGGCAAATACACGATTCTTCAAAAACAATAACAATTTATTTAAACCAGCTGTAATTATTTCTTCAAACAAAAAACGATTTGATTTTTTTTAAAATAATAAAATTTTACTAATAGTTAACTAATGGTTAACTAATATAAAAATTAACAATTTTTTTTATAAATGCATGAATGACAATATTGAAGGTTCTGGTTTATTATGACGGAGTATGGAAGAAAGATCTTTATGTGAACATTAGGTTTACTTTCAGTTAACTAATAGTATACTACTACTCATTAAAAAAAATCAATTTGTTTTTAATAACTTAACATTTGCTTGGAAAAAAAAAGTTAACCTGAAGTTAACATGCAGTTAACTAGTAGGATATTAATTTATAATTCATTCTCATGTTATCTATAAATTTACTTTACTTCAAAGATTTCTTTATGTGGACATTGAGTTTACTTTCAATTAACTAATAGTATACTACTACTCATTAAAAAACATCAAGTTATTTTTAATAACTTAACAATTGGTTGAAAAATAAAGTTAATATGAAGTTAACATGCAGTTAACTAGTATGATGTTATTAGTTAACTTAAAATTTATTGATAGTACACGTATAGTGCATACAATTTACACACGACATATTAAATCTAAAAAGTTGACTAACTGGTAACCAAAATATAATACATGTTTGACAATAACAAATGTTTTTATAATAAAATATAGGAAAAAAGAAGACTAGCTTAAAATCAGTGACACAATTAGAAATGTTTTCATTTAATAAAACAAAATTAAACCTAAATATTCCAATATATCAATACATCTTATCCTTAAAAAATAAAGTTGATTTAGATTTTAACTAACTCACATGTTATAAAAATATTTATTTAATTTTTATTATTTTAATATTACACTTTATTTGATTTTTACCTAATATGAAAATCATTATTAGAAGAATATTAATATTAGAGATTATCAGTATTTTCAAATTATTTACTATGAACATTAAAATAAATTTTTATTTTAGTTTTTGTATTATGAATTTTTTTTCGTATTTTTTATATATTTATTTTTTAATAAATTTAGTGCTTAAATAAATTATTAATATGATCTGGCATTAATACGCGTACTTACATCTAGTTTAATAATATTTTAATTGGATTTGTCTCGATTACACTTTACTTTTGTGAACAAAGAAAAGGTACTCTCACTCACTTAAGTAGACAAGTGTTAAGAATATGAATGGAACATATAATATATGCATTAAACAAAGAGTTTGTAAAGTTGTTATACACATGGAGTCACTTGCTATAGAACCCACAAAGATTATTCATTCTATTATGATAATAGAGCTTCTCCTGAATTCTTCTTATACTGATATACACATCATTGAACTCACACTATTTTAATGATTCAAAAGAAGGTTTAGTGGTGTTCCAGATGTATGATTAATTAGATTAAAACCACGCCACCCCTTAATGATTTTGTTTGTGGTTAAACCAACATTATTTAGCTGTCAGATTCCTTAATTATGCACTTAATTTCTCTCTATATTAACCATTTCTTCCACCTTTCACTTCCACTCACTAAACCACACTTCTAATACAATTTTCTGTTTTTTTTTTTGTTAATTAATCATCCTCATCCTAAAAAAACTGCTGATATGGAGAGTTGCAGAATGACCATGGTTTTCACCATTTTTGTTCTCATGGCTTTTGCTGGTTTTGGTATATCAGCTGCTGCTGTTGAAGAAGTGGGTGGAATTGCTCCGGCGCCGATGGAAAGCTCTGCGGTGGCTCTAGGAGTTCCGGCTGCAGTTGCGGCTATTGCTTCAGTGGCGGCTTGGTTCTTTTAAATTTGATGAACATTTTATTGTTTTTTGGTTTGTTTATTATGAAATGCTGAATTCTTTATTGTTCAGTTCATTGTGTTTATGCTTAAACAAAATACTGTTTCCTTAAGCAATTACATGAACAACTATCTATCTATTAATCATCTGAGTAGCTTTAACGCTTTCATTCAATCAGCATTTCTCATTTCGAAAATGTGTTGGAAATTAGCGTTTCTGAGAAAAACTTTATTTTTAACATAAAAGTATGTTAAAATAATACTGCCATATCCGTATCTAAGTGTCCCGTTTCCGTGCTACATAGTCCATCATTTTTTTGTGTATGTGAAAATAATGAAACTATAAAATCAGTACAACAATTACATGCTCTTATTCTAGACTATGAAAGCTCGGAAATGAAACTGAACGCTGAATCTCTTAACTCCATAAGTTTTTGTGCTATCATAATACGTACTGAATAAAGGAACCAAGTGACCAGCAAGATAAAGCCATCCAAGAATGAGAAACTTACTCCGTGTCTACGCAAAAGTTCTGTTTCACTTCTGCTTGATGGAAGCAAAAAGATCCTTGTACGTGCGCTTCGGAGCATCAGCTCGAGAGACAATTTCGACAACTTTGTAAAATGATTCTGGATGGACTAATGACTCAACAGCAACTTCTGCAACCAAATCTCTCGATATAGAACCTTCGTAAAGAGTATCCTGCAATTTAAATTCTGTTAAAACACCTTAATGAGGAAGCAAAAAAGAATATCTGAATCGGTTCGGATAAATCTTAATACCTCTGGTTCCATAACAACATTTCCAGATGGGGGATCATTTTTCAACCCACCGGGTCTAATAATTGTGTAGTTAATACCGGACTTTCGGATATAATGCTCTGCCTGAAGCTTAGCAATTAAGGTCAGTCCAAACACATTCAGAAAGATGTAAGCTGGATTGAATATCTGACCCATTGCTGCACCATTTACTAAAATTGAGCTGATGAGAATGAATCTGTTTACACCCTTTTTACGACAAGCGTCCACGAGGTTTACAGTTCCAAAATTATCAACCTACAATAATGTAACTTCATAAAATCAATTACGTATTCAACCATTTTGGATTATAGATTTTCTACTACGCACATAGCTTCAGTGATTAACCTTCATATGTTCATTCGAATATTCGAACATTCGAACATTTTAAAGACATTTCTTGAAACACTAACCCTATCATGTTGAGCATGAGTGAGAAATTAATCTACACCGTTATGAACGATGTAGATCGTAAACATGACCTCCTCAAGTTCAAAGGGAATCCCAATCTTGAGTGATAACTAGGCTTTTACATATTTGAATTTAAAAGGCTTTAAAAATAGACAAAAAAAGGGTCATCACCAATCCCTAAATTTGAGCATTAGAGTTAATTAACGCATATTTAGCCATTTTAATCAATAAAGGACAGCGCTCTCCATCTTTATATTAATTAGGGGTAACGTTCTCTATTTTTAGATCAATTAAAAAAAAAAAAAACTCCCAAAGTGGGTCATCGCCGTTATTGAACTCGAAACTATTTAACAATTAATCAACATGACTTGAATAAGAATTAAGCAAGAACATCTACACAAAAATTCAAACAAAATAAAAGTACCTTCCATGGAGTAAACAAGTCCCAGCCAGGCCTAAACCCAGTGGCACATATTACAGCCTCAGAATCATCTCCTATTGCATCACCTAACTTAGCAGATCCCTCAGTTACATCAAATTTCACCTGCCAAAAACAAACCAAAAATCACTTAAAAAAAACACACAAAAAAAAAACTAAAAAACAAATGAATTAAAAAACAAAAAAAATTAGAAATACTAACAAACTGAAGAGATGGATTATCTTTAGAAAATCCAGCTTTAGCTTTTTCTAAATCTCTAACGCCAGCCTTCACCTCAAACCCCTTAGCCAGTAGCTGCTCCACAATTCTTTTACCAGTACTTCCAGTTGCTCCAGCAACAAATATTTTCTTCTTGGAATTATTATTATTATTATTATTATCGTCCACTTTTACTTCTGTAATTCCTTCATTAACTGCCATTATCTTAACAACACAAAAAAAAAGAATACTCAGGCATAAATGGCAATAAAAAGCACTCATGATTAAAATATAAATTGAACAGTATAAAAATTAATTACCTTAGAAGTGGATTTGGGTTTAGTAGTGGAAGAGATGGAAGAAATGGGTAAAATGTTAATGTTGGAGAAAGAAATTAGATGGGAATGGGTTTTTAAAGAGTGAAAATGAAGAGGGTTACTTAAGAAGGAAGGAATTGAAATAGAAGTGGCCATTGATTTAACTGAATTTCAAGTGTGTTTTGAACTCTGCTTTTCTTGAAATTACGATTGAACAATCCCCGCCACTCAAATTATTTGTTTCTTTCTAGTTTTCACACCACCACGTGGCCTACTGCTTGCTTCCAGATGCTTCCGATTCTGTAAAAGCTTTATTTTTGCTCTTACTAATTTGGTTTAATCTAATTTTCTTAAGCAATTCAGTAATAACAAATTTTAACGTGGTGAGGATTTCAGTTAAAAAATAATATAATCAGCAGCACCTTTAAATACAAGGAGATTCACAAAAGGATACACTAAAATATCATAATTAATCTCTTTTTTGTCATCCATCCTGATAGATGGCCCTGACAATGACAAATAAGGAAAGCAAAATGTATGTCCTAATTTTCTCAGAATGCCGACGTGCGAATTCTGCAATTTTAACTTCTGCTTTGGACACTTTGAACAATCAGATTTGAAATATGCAGCTCTATGTATATTCCGTTCGGCACTCCCAGGCAACTGCTTTGCTTACTGATTCCAATGTCCCTGAATTCATTTCCAAGGGTAAATCATGTTATGCTAGAAAATAGAATTAACGGTTTTACAAAAGTAAAAGATCGAGCAGAATTATCGCAAGAACAGCTTTTATGACGGAGGACTAGACATGGTTCACAAATGTTTGAAGAAACAATAGTAACATGAACTTGCCTGCACTTTGTTGTTGAGGTTCTCATCATTCATGATATCACCATATGAACCTTTCCATCAGCTATCATCACTTTGTTCTCGTCGTGCAGTTTCTGCAAAATTGTAATGAGTTCAAGGTAAGCAGCAGCTCAAATTTATTAGATATCTGAAAACCGGCAGAATTTCTTACTGCCTCAACTCATCCCGTCAAAGAGCTAGAGAGAATCAAGGGTTGTTTACATAAATGTCTCAAATTTTTATTTCATTTACATTTATGATTCATGAACCTTTTTGTGCGAAAATCTTTCAAACAAAAAAAACAAAGTTTACATTTATACCTCAGCTCAGATTGATTTCTGAGTTGATTTCAGGTCAACATATAGTTGATTTCTAAGTTGATTTCAGTCATGATGTATATAAATATGAACTTTTAAAAAACTGAAATTTTTGCATATAGAAAATTTGAGGGCTGCTAATGTAAATTCTAGAAAAAAATGAGTCATTGTGTCATTTTCTCAAGAATCAATATTACCTGTAATAGCTGCATAATCTCTTCTCTTGAGTAATGAGAAGCTCCTCCATTGATAGCATTCTCCAAGTCATCAATGGTAATGCTATCCAAGTAGCGCATATGCTCACGAAAAGCAGAGTTAAATGCTTCAATTCTGCAAGTAAAAAGCCAAGAAGAATAGAAGTTTATTTTAATGACAATTCGTAGGTCATATATCATAATTAATGCAACGGTAGGATGGGAGAAAGAAAACCAACAGAAGAACTGTTTTCAGTGCATGCTAGAATATACCTTTCTGGAGATAACTCAGTGGTGGCTTGCTCTGCAGGAGGGTCATCTACTTCCATGGCATCCGCTGTTGAACTAGCAACAATAGCATTTAAATCAAAAGTGAGTTGTGCAAATCTCTGATTGCATCTGATTAAAATCAATCAAGATGATGTTGGAATGAACTTCTGCTGGCTATCTTAAATACAAGTTCATTCTAGTTGTGGGATTAACCAAAAAACTTTCTCAAACTAATACATGAATGAAGACATAGAAACAAGAAAACTGAAACAAATCAGAATTTAAAGCAATTAAATTTAATTAAGTCTATTTAGTTTGATCCTTTGTGGTTTTCAGTTTAATTTTTACTTTAATTTATTTTTAATTTTTCAAGTGAATTCAGTCTGATTCAATTTGTATAATTTTAAATATTTTTCAACACCACCCAACAAGAAAAAGAAATATAATTAAAATGTATTCCTTCATTATTGATAAATCTGGAGCACTTGACATAATGTAATGTAACAGAAGAACTGAAGAGGAAAGTGTTGGTCCTTACCCTCCCATTTCTACATCTGTGTGTCCGTCTCTATCACCTCTAGTAGCACGACGGCGCTCTGCATTTTGATTTCTTTCCAATTCTCTTTCCCCTTCCCTCCCTCGTTCACGCTCGTCCATCTCAGTTAATTCTGTATGATATATAGCAAAATTGAGAACTTTGAGGGCTGCTTCAACATCGGACTTCGAAACCTGCCACAGCAAGTAAAAGACATGGAGAACACGTTCAAACACCGATCCTAGAAAACCTATGAACTGATACTTGGATAGTAATGAAAAATAGAAGATTAAACATGTACATAAACCAAGTACCTTCCTACTCAATTTCAATTTGGCATGTGCAGTGGAGAGACGTATAATTGTTTCTAAGGTTCTTGCAGTGATCGGAAGTGTACCTCCAGTCTGCAAAAGCAAATTATCAGAAAATTACAAGAATGAGAACTTTAGAGGTTAAATCTAATTACTAGATGCAAACCGACCTTTGTAGTTGAGCTAGAACTTCTGAGTTCAGCATATGCGGTTGCAATGTATTCAGATGCCTGTAGACCAAATGTTAGAATTATCAGTATTGGTTACACTACATTTATGCGATAGAAACCCTCATTGTTTCCCAATAAAAAATCTATTCTGGTAAGTTTAAATTGTAGGAATGGCTAACAGCCTGCCAATGAATGATCAAATGTATCACAGAATATAAACAAAGTGAAAAGAGTCAATGACCTCATCACTTAGGTCAGGCTGAATCCTATGCTTTGCATAGTGGATATACTTCTTCAGAAACTTAATTGTAAGGGTATCACGCTTCTGACCCCTGTCTGTTTTCTTTCCGTGAAGCATTCGGTTATACTTGACAAAGACGGTCGAATCATCAGTTTCCTCTTCTCTTCCATATCGAGAACCTCCATTAAGTGTCGCTTCACCTGAACAATTTAAATTTCACCAATTAATCACTTGATGTAGTTTGTTTGGTCAGGGTAGGTGTAGTTAATGAAGAATAATTCGCCTACCTCCATCAACTGCTGAACGGTACCGATGCATGCGCAAGACATGTTCTGAAATGTGACGGTCAATATCAGGATCCATTTGATCCAATACTATGAATAGCAAATCAAAACGAGAAAGCAAAGAGTCTGGAAGTCCAATGTTCTTAGTGGGCGTCAATGAGCGGTCATACTGTACATACATCCAGTAACCAATGGAAGTTCAGGTAAAGACATCAGGTAAAAGTGCAAAATTAATGATGAAAGACATACTTACAGTTCCATAAATGGGATTTGCAGCAGCCACAACACTACATCGAGCATTCAAAGATGCATGAATACCAGCTTTAGCAATAGTAACAGTCTGCTGCTCCATGACTTCATGTATAGCAACACGATCCTGGTCATTCATCTTGTCAAACTCATCAATACAGACAACACCCCTGTCAGCAAGAACCATTGCCCCAGCTTCCAGCCTTCTTTCTCCTGGAAGCCTTTGAAGTTATAATACATGAATGATTTTAAAAAAGTACTAGATAACAGTAGAGATGCTAGATCATCGAGTTCTTCACCTGTTTCTTGATCAGAAGTAACAGCAGCTGTCAGCCCTACACCAGAAGAACCACGACCGGTGGTTGATATAGCCAAAGGAGCGATATTCATTATTGCTCTTAAAAGTTGAGATTTGGCGACAGACGGATCACCAACCATCATCATGTTAATGTCACTAAGAAAACAAAACATAAGTTTATTGTAAGTAGAATTTAAACAATGTTAAAAGATGTCAAGAAACTGCTCAAGATAAAACAAAAATGGGATGCAGGCATGGAAAAATTAAAGTAGCATTATAATCGTGAAATAGATCACAAACACAATTTCAAAAATCAAAACAAAAACACAACTCACCCTCTTAAATGAGTACCATTCTTTAAGTTTTTTTCAACTCCTCCAAGCATCAATAGCATAACTGCTTTTTTAATCCATGAATGTCCATATATTGAAGGCGCCAGTGAGTTACCAAGTAAATCAAATGCATCATCTCTTTCAGCTATTTTTTTTATGTTCTTTAAGTCCTCTGGACTATATATTGGCGCATTAGCCTCCTTATTGAGCAAAGAAACATTATTAGCAATGAGAACAGTCCTGCACATCGAGAATTCATGATCAATTGTCAAACACTATTTTTTTGAAAAATATATATAGAAGAGAAAATGGCACAATCAATACGTATAGATCTATGGTCTATGGTCTGAACTACCTGAATACTCCATTAACACTACCCTTGCTTCTTCCAGGAAGTGCTTTATATATCCCCACAATGGCAACACGATCTCCAGGCTTACATGAATCAACCATGTCATCCTCAACTATGACATCAACTGTTCTTGGAAGCTGACCAGGAGCAGCATTCTCAGGCACTTCTTGCATTGACAAGGTTTGATGATCTTTATACGTGCACATCCCATACTCAGTTACCAATAAATTTCCATGATTATCCTGAAGCAGCAGATTTCATGAAAGATTTCTCTACTGATGATAATAAGAGAACACTCAAGAGAAGGAAAAAAAAGACATACCCTTGTAGGATAGACAGAACCTGTGGGCAAACCCACATTAGATGTAATGTCACGATATTCACGAGTCGTGAATTCCCCAGTATCAGGGCAAAAATGAACACTTTTTACAACCTTCGGCCTTACAAGAGAACCTGAAAATAAATAAATAAAAGACAAAATTAATTGTATATACATCTGGAAACATTATCAAAGAATTTCAAAGAGGGTTGATTACAGTCGAAATATTTCTCATTCTATATTATGTAGATAACCTTTTCAACTATATGTAGATCAGGAATACACAATCTGCACGCAAATACAACTAGAAATGATTATTTACTTGTGAATCATGAGCATACTGACAAGTGACAACTACTAATGTCTAAGCATACTTGAAAGAAAATCATAAAACAGAAAACGGAGGAAAAGTGTGGAGCTGCTACTCAGAATACAATGTAAACTTATTTCTGCCAAACATCTTTACAAAAAAAAAAAAGTTCTGGAACTGCCACAAAGCTTTAATTAAAGCCTTCAACATTTCACATTGCATTTGAGCAACAAAACAAGCTGTTAGTATTAAACAATGATAGTTAAATAGAACATATATCTTGCATTACCAATCGAACTTTCAAAAAAAAAATTGTAACGATTTCAATCATAGAATCAGGAAAGAAACATAACTTTGCTTTTTGGCATAATCAAATATTCATCTTGTTTGGAAATTTTAAAATGAAAGAATGTCCAGTTCAATAAAATCCAGTTCATCCAGAAAACAAATTCAACTTGAAATCATGCCTAAAATGCAATACAATTGAACTAATAGCTCAAACAATTTGACATGCATAAATATCAGAATCAAACAAGATAGTATAACAAAAACAGTAAATGAGAAAGAAAATATACATTTGGTGATAATGCCCTCAACGCAGACCATAGAGCCAATAAACTCAGACAGAAGTTCCCTCGGAGTAACACGGCGAGATACAAATGGCCCCTCAAAGCCAACAACAATCTGTTCTCCTTCTTTCAAATACTTTGGATCAATGCTTCGTGTGATATCGGTCGCTGCGTCACATAATGACTGCATATAGTCACTCGGATTCCTCAAAACCCTAAACAAATCCAACCACAAAATCAAGAGCTATAGAAATAAGAAAACAAACAAAAAATCAATCAAAAATTAGGGATTATACCTAGGGCCAAAGTCCTGAAACGTATGGAGATCCGAGATGTTAACGATGAGACGGTGTCGTTTGTGGTTGATCATCGCTTTAATTTCATCTTTGTATATCTGATAATTCAATGGTTTAATTACATTAATCGATCACAAAATCCATAATTAAGTACAATTTGTTAACTGATAATGTAAACATATAGAAGTAGAGATTAGGATTTACGTACATTTTGATCCAAGAATTCTAAGAAAGCTCGCTTGTGACTGCTTCTATCTTCGTTGACCGCCATTTCCAAGCTCCGACTACCGCCGACGGGACTGAGTTTCTGACCGTTGAAAGCAGAATAGAGAAAAAAAGCTCAAAATTATGACTGGTTTTCGCGCCCTAGTGTAGAAGAAAGAACCAGGAGTGTTGTTTTAGCGGGAAGGAGCTGCCTTATTTGGCGGGAAACTAACGGGCTATTTCGATAGTCCGTAGCTCGTGGGCCTCCATTTCAAAGCCCATGGACTTTTATTATCAATTTTTTCATGGGTGATTTACAAAAATACCTAAAAACTATAAATATTTGTTATCAAAATCTGAAAATTTATTAACGTACCTAAAATTTTAAATATTTATTTTTTTACTCCGCATTTTATTTTTTTATTCCGCAGTTGCAAACAGTTGTAAACAGTTTTAAAAAGCACAATTTGAAACTGTTTTATAAAACGTTTCAAATACAGTTTTTAATAGAGTTTCAACGACAGTTTCTAATTGAGTTTCAAACGGTTTATAAATATTTCTTAAAAAATAAGTTGAAACTATTTTACAAAACGTGTCAAATACAATTTCTAATAGTTTCAAACGGTTTCAAAAAATAAAATAAAATTTGAATCTTTATACACCGTTTCAAAGACGGTTTCTAATTGGGTTTTAAACGGTTTATAACCGTTTCTTAAAAAAATAATTTGAAACCGTTTTAAAAAACAGTTTCAATTTCAGTTTCAAAAGATTTCAATTTTTTTTAAAGTAGACATCTTTGAAACCGTTTATAATACAGTTTCAAACAGTTTAAAAAAAACGGAGTATTTTTACAAAAAAATTCAGAGTAAAAAAATAAATTTTCGAAAAAAAGGTAAAAAAATAATTTTTCAAAAAAGCGGAGTATCTTTGCAAATATTTTTTAAAAAGGAGTATTTTGTGCAAATTCCTCTTTTTTCATTTTATTACTAGAAAACTGCAATTTGTATTTTTTTTATTATAGGTTATTTTGAACGGATTTCAATTATAAGACAACATTTAAATTCAGACTAATCTTACTTCGAACTCTGTAGATTTTATCCACTTTGTCATGATAAGCTCAGTTTAACTAAAAAACATCATTTCATAAAATAAAATAAAAACTAAAAAATATTTAATGTTATTACATTTTTCTATAAAAATGCAAAAATCCATTTTCCTCGTGCTGAATGTGACTCATAATTTATTTATTTTTAATAATAATTAGGGAGGGGGAATGAGGCTCGGACTCGAGATCTCTTACTAAGATGTCTGTGGTAATAACTGTGGCTATTACCGGTGTGCTACAAGAGCACGGGCATATCATAAATTTATTTTGCTCAACGAGGTACCTGATAAAATTCTCGATACACAAATGTTAATTCTAATATGCTGCCCGTGCTCAACAGAATAGCAAAAATGGGTTTGAAGAGCTGTAGCAAAAGAACTAAAGGATGGTAACTACACAATTCCAAAAATGCTTCATAATTGCTTGCATCCACTACATAAATTAAATTTAACCTGAAGAAATAAGGTGACCATACAACTAAATTTCCGAAAAAAGTGACAATTAAGATGCAACTAAAATAAAATAACAAAAGAACCTTTTTTAACTTAGAGTTCATATCGAAATTATTGTCAAATGACAACTACAAATCGAAATGACTACCCGCAGCTCAAGTAACAAAGATGAAGCAGCCTCTATGACTCGTCTATAAGCAACTGTCGAGAAATTCAGACCATAAAAATTGCATCCGTAGCCTGAATGCTGATAGAATAAACTCGACAAGCCATTAGATGCTCAGGGCTTAAACGCAGAAAAGGCCACCACCGAGTTGTGTCCACCAAATCCAAAGGAATTTGAGATAGCTGAAAAGACCCACAGTCGAAATTAATATAAATTCAGATTCTTGATTGATCCAATCGGAAAGCATACATCTTGTTGAAGAGTTTTAAGAATCTTACCAACACTCACTTCATGCTGTTGCTTTTTATTTGCGACAGTGTCAAAATCAACTGCTGGCTCAGGATTCTGCAGGCAAGGAAAACATATATCAAGCAGTCGCAGATTTATCGTAAGATAATCCCGTCCATTAAGAAAAAAAAAAGATGATTAAAAACACGACAATTACAACAAGAAAAAAAGAAGATTCAACTCGTACAAATTGGTTAATGGAAGGATGCAACCATCCTGTGTTTATCGCTTTGACACAGGCAATTGCTTCCAGACCTCCAGCAGCACCAAGGCAATGTCCGATCATTGACTGCAAAACATAAAGAATGAAAAAACAAACGGCAGAAAATTAAGCACGGAATCGTGAAAGATCAACACCACAGCCTTCTGAGAGCTCAAACTCAGGTAAGAAAGAAAAATATATCTGATGATTCACCACATACGAAAATTACCTTGGTTGCATTTATTTTGATCCCAGAAGTATTCTTGAATACTTTTTTAATAGCATTTATCTCAGCTAGGTCACCAGCAAGTGTCGAAGTTGCGTGTGCATTAATGTAGTTAACCTGCAAACGAGACAGCATTAGTTTACTTTGTAAAAACTATGTTATTCAGGGAAATCATAACAATATTGACACAAGGCAACTTGGAAAAAGGTAATTGCAGCCTAAGTACCATTTTATGTTCCAACCCGTCATGAACCCCACAAACTGAGAAAGGATATTATAGTTGGGACCCCTTTCTCAAATTTATACTTTTATATTTGAAAAAGAAGTATTGACTGAGATGTTGAAGGCAGACTTTAGACAAATTTACGAGGTAACAATTGTTGTTCAAGTTTTAATTCATTTTATGAATAAACTTTACTTAAATCGTATAGCTAGTCAAGGAACATCTAAAAGTGAACCAAAGTCCTTCCATCGACATAAATATAAAAAACCGACTGTTGCTTTCCTTCCGGTGTAAATATATTTCAACCATAAACTAATATATGAGCAACTTTAAGGAATAGGGCATGTATTTTTTCTTCTGGAAAGTGCTTCATCTCATATAGACGGCAAGTTTTAGTCGAATGTGACTCGGTCTTAATGACAGATCACATTAGACTTTGGCGTGATGGGAATGATTATTTGCATTTACTGACTCTCTCTTAAAAACAAAGTACTACAGATAAATGCCTCAGCAATACTTGTAACCGCAACACAGCCATTATATGTTCGCTTGTGATCATACTAATACTAAAAGCATCCATCTTGTCACCTCCAATTTAAACCCAATGCAGCATGTCATGAAGCTAGAGCATAATCATTTGATAGAGACTACCAATCAGGTACAACAAGAAAATGCGGCTCACGTGATCTGAATTCCATCAATGCAGGCCACTGTCATAAAATAATATCAAGTCTTTAGAAAATTAAGTAAATACCTCCTCAGGTGACACACCAGCATCTTCAAGACTTCTCTCAATGCATGTAGATACCCCAAGTCCATCAGCTCTCGGATCAGTCATGTGATGAGCATCACAGTTAACAGCACCTCCCAAATACTCAGCAATAATTGGTGCACCCCTTTTCATTGCATGTTCTAAACTCTCCATCACCTGCCAGAAAGATGACAAACTCAGTTAAATAAGCTTTATTTTATCAACATGTCTACCTACAGTACGGGAATGCATGCAGAAGTCATATAATTACTGACCAAAATTTAGGACCAATGTACTAAAACAGGTCAGTGGTAAAGAAAATAGAAAAATCTGTCCTTTTCATATAGGGTTGAAAGTGCAAGCTTCAATTGCACATAATTTACCGTCGTAAAAGCAATACAAACGAGCTTACCAAGACTCCTGCACCTTCACCCATAACAAAGCCATCTCGAGCTTTGTCCCACGGCCTTGAAGCAGTTTGAGGATCATCATTCCTCTGTGATAAGGCTCTACATGCTACAAAACCTCCCAAACCGATCGGAATGATGGCAGCTTCAGTTCCACCAGCAATCATCATTTCAGCCTCACCTCGACGAATGTGATTGGCAGCAGCATAGAAGCAATAATTAGAAGTAGCACAAGCTGTCGAAATTGAATAATTTGGACCCATGAGGCCAAGGTCAATAGCTAGCAAGGCAGACCCCATGTTAGTTATAGCATAAGGAATAAAAAATGGAGTAATTTTCCTATGTCCTTTCTCAATTAGAGCCTGAACACCATCTGAAAAGACTGTAAGACCACCCATCCCTGTTCCGACTAGTACACCAGCCCGCTGTTTATCAATCTGCAATCACATAAACATAAACCAGTAAGCAACCAAGACATCTATCTATCAGAACCTTTTTTCCAATATCAGCCAAAATATTCAATTCAAGAGAACAAGTCACAAACTTTATTAGATCATCCAGATAGAAACAAAATTGCATCATCATCTCACATTCACATGCATTTTACTAGTCTTTCTACAATCACATGAAAACTTAACAACAAAAATGGAGCAGAACTAACTTCAAAGCATAAGAAATCAAAACAAATGTACTAAGCTAAAAGTTTTGAAATGGTGGATGAAAGAAAATCTAAATAACACGGACACTTCATTCAATCAACATGTACCGTTTCGTCCGCGTTCGTGCTACCTAGAAGAAAATAAATCACGCGTGTATGCTTGAAGCATGTAGCCATGGTGAATTCAGAACTGATATTCAGAGTACTTGCTCCAAAATTGGATCAATTCCAGGCAACTTAGCCTTAAGAGTAACTCAAAAATGCAAAGCATAAGATTCAAATCTTAAAAAAACAAAAAAATACATGACATAAACTCAATAAACTATAAACCATTCATGACAACCACAATTTTGTCCTGCCTGTTCAGCATTACTATCCTAAATGTCCCAAGTCCCAACTTTATTAAAAAAAATCTAGTTAACAATAACAAATTACAAATCTTTCAATTAGATCCAAAACCAAAAACCAAATGGGTTTATCAATCAAAACAACTTAAAACAAAATTAAGATCCAAAATCCAAACTTTAAAAACACAATAAATATCCAAAAAAATCCAAAAACTTTAAAGAAACAAACCTTAGACAACTTCTCACCACCAAGATCAGCAGATTCAAGAGCTTTTTTACCAGCAACAATGCAATACCTTAAACAATCATCCAGCCTCCTATCGTTTTTCCCATCAATATAACCCTCAGAACTAAACCCTCTGATCTGCCCCCCGAATCGCGTCGGAAACTTCGACGCATCAAATCTATCAATCAGCCCAATCCCACTCTCTCCGGCCAGTAATTTATCGTAGTAAACATCCACATCGTTCCCAAACACAGATACCAATCCCATTCCGGTGATTACCACTCGTTTTTTCGGGTCCTTTTCTCGCTTCGGAGCTGAAATTGGCGTGTTCGTCGTTGTTGAGGCAGTGATGAAGGAGACCTTTCTGATTGGGCGTTTAGCTGCATTGTTGGTGGTTTTTTGGAGGGGGGTTAGTGGGGATGGGCGGAGAGAAGCGGATTGTAGGGCTTGCATTGTGATTGTCACGGCGGTTGTGGTGGCGGTGGTGGTGGAGATGGGGAAGTGGTGGAGGCGATAACTACTAGGAATTGTGTGAGAAAATATAGAGCGATGAAATAGCACTGGGTTTTAGCTAAGCTACTCTCAGCTAACTTCTGCCACGTTGGCGGGGTGTAATGATGTGGCGGCCTTGGTTTTTCAGTTTGTTTGTGGACTGCTGTAGTCTATTGTCGTTTTCTGGGTTTTTAGTCTTGTTACTATTGTCGTTTAAGTGACCCCGTAATCTGCAATTAAGTCGATTTTCTAAAATAAAATAGAATTCTTAACCGTCTTTTTTTTATGGCCTAATCACTCAAAAACCCCTCACCTTTAAACTTTTTTTCAATTCCACCCCGACGTTGAAAATTTATCAATTTTACCCACTTTTGAATTTTCCGTTTTCAATTGTACCCCAATATTTTAATTTTTTTACTTAAATGATGAAACCATTCAATTAATTAAGTCTAAACATGAAATTAAATTCTTTTTTATTCAATAAAGTATAAATAAGTTCTTTATTTTTAAAAACTAACTAAAAACCATAATAAAATTAACACTAATTTAAATTCTTAATTAATTTAACTAAATTTAAATAAATTTTAAAAATATACAATTAATATATGCGAGACATGTAAAATGTTTTAAACAAATTTCCAAACGCAAAAGACGTTAATTTAATTTTTCAGGGTACAATTGAAACACAAAAATGCAAAATAAGGTAAAATTGACAAATTTTCAACGTCAGGATATGATTGAAAAGGGGTTAAAAGGTCGGGTTTTTTTAAGACATTAGACCTTTTTTTATACTATTAAAAAAAAATTGACTGTTTTTGACTGCCATTGTTTGTATTTTTTTTAACAGCGGTAGTTGACTGCAGCTATTTATTATTAGTATTATAATTTTATAAAATATAATAAATGATCATTTTTATTTATATTTATCCAAAAAGTAATTTTTAATTTAGTATAAATTAAAAATTAAAGAAAGATTGAGAACTTTAAATATTTTTGATTATTTTTTGTTTATAAGAGTTTTATTCACATATTTTCATTAAAAAAATCTGTTTATTTTATTTATTAAAGACTTATATTAGATGGTAGTTTAATTGAATTATATGATATAAATTTTAATATCAAAATCAGTTTGTGGATCTACTTATTATTAAAGTTTTGTGTCACGACCCATTTTCATGAATCGCGACCGGCGCTAGGGTATGGGTAATGTAGTACCGAAACCCGTAGCTAGCCTTTCATTTAATTCATAAATACATAAACCTGCAGAAAACCAATGCTCGGGGGCAACCGAGACTTCAGCCTAAACTAGCAGTTATGATAATCAACAGTTAATATAACATACTTATTCAATTCCGGGTCTAAAATAGGCATAACATAAATAATCCGAAATAAATACATAACATGCCAGAGCAATATAACCAGTCAGACCAATCCGACATACAACTGTAACAATAATAAAGACGTCTAGTCAACTACTGCGGTCTAAGAATAAAATAGTTTGACAGTTTATAAAAATAAATGGAACCTCCGAGGAAAAGTAAATGCGGAGATCACCAGACTCTCTCAGATCATAACCCTGGGAAAAATTGGGAAAACAACGGGGTCAGATATACTGAGATGAGTTCATACCACTATTTACATTTATTAAGTGGAAAACCTTTAAAACGTTTAAAACATTTAATAACGATATTACAGATAATAGTTGGAACCCTAATCCACAATTCTACATAAATAACATAATCCAATAGGTCTGGTCCCGAGAGCTGAGCTACACCGAGTTACCACTGACCACACTTATACCAGAGTCCCGAGAGCCGAGCTACACCGAGTTACTCTACTTGGTCCCGAGAGCTATGCTCATACCGAGTTACCACATTACCATAATTACCTTTTCCAGATCTTTACCGGTGCGCACGCAGTCCTAATGATGCCCATTAGGTAGCACGTTCCAACTAAGAGCCATAATATAAAAACAGTTCGAAATATACGTACAGTATATATATTTAATATTAAAATAACAATTTACTTAATAAAGCGGTAAATAGTAAATATAAACTCACAGCTTGCTTATCCACGTGATCTTGGCAAACAGCTAACCCTGTTTCGACTCCGGAGCGCGAGTAGTCGAAGAGTCTAAAAATAAATCATACGTTAAAATCGCTCCAACCCCTAACTCTAAGAATACTAGACACCACGTAGGACTAGCACAATTAATCAGACAATTAAATAACACACAGAGAAACACAATTCTCAACTAAATTATAATGCCGTAATTAATTCAAGACTATTGAGTTCGCCTTAAGTCCAATCCGAAAATATTATTAAAATAATATTTAATTGATAAATAAAATCAATTACTCAAATAGTGGGTTAGCCGAGTTTTTCAAAACTACCAAGCTAAATCCACATGTCGGTGACCCAAGTCCAAACCGATCCAACTAATATTCCAGAGTTTATAAACCACAATTTATAATTAATATTAAATAAAATATTAATTAATATCAAAATAGAACTCAATAGCTTGAAACTCAAGTAATTAAATATTACCGGCAATTATCTCAATTAATTAAATAACAAACAAAGCTAAAATATAAATTTAATTCCAAGGCATTCTAAGCCAAAATATCAATATAACAATTAAATAATAATTATTAATAATTATTAATTTAATTTTTAAACATTCAAATATTATTTTTAGGTTTTAATAATAATATTACTAATTTGAAAATCTTTCAAATTAAAATAAAATCTCCAATTAGAAATCAAAGTCAATAATTTAATTAAATCTAAAAATCATTTAAATTATAAAAAGATTAATATTAAATCTAAATTTAAAATATTAATGCCCAAAGTAATTTTAATTTATAAATAATAATATTACTCAAGTTGCTAATTAATAAATCGAAATCAATTTCGTAGATTAAAATAAAAATGAAAATGAAATAGTTAATAACAAAGTTAAAGCATCATTAGAATTAAGTCAAAATAATTTAGTGGCTAAAATAGCCAATAAACCAAGAGAACACTCAATAAGCCAATCATTAATTGACACCTCATCACCATCAACCTTTCATACAAACCCAAACAATTGAATAAGCCACTGACGCCAAATTATTAAACAAAAGAATAAAACATAGCCAAGAACACAATTCATGGCCAATAATAATTTCAATAATCAAACATCCAAGCCACATGCCAATTTTAAATACAAATTAAATCTGCCAACATAAAACATAACCAAGATATCAATTCATTAATTAAACTCCAAAACAACGACAAACAAAACCCAGACAATATCTCAAGCTAGCTAACAGTGACAATCTATCATCCTCTAATCAATAATTAACAACACAGGAAAAACTCAACAAATCTTAACCCATCTTAAATATAGCTTACTGAAATCATCACCTAATCAAACCAAGAATGAAAATTACTACCATCAAGAACAAAACAATATGCAGAGACAACCATATGAAAATAGAACCAAACATATTCAAAAAGCGATGAAACGGCGGCGTCTATAGCGGAATGATTTACGTACCGAATGAGAAAACGAAGTTGAGAATCGTAGAGGCGTGAGTCTAGTATCACAGGGACAAGACGGATCCAAATATAACGCTATAACGAGAGAGTACGATTAAGAATACGCAAGTATCAATTTTAGTCAAAAACTGAAATATGAACAATGATTCTTACCTAATTTCACGAGCATAAAGAGGATGATTTGAACAGCGATGTTTTAGAGGTTTTGAGATAAAATTGACGGCTAGGGTTAGGTTTAAGTGATGAATAAATTAGGTTAAGAAAACGTGATATAAATGGAAGGAATATAAAAGCAACGGGCAAGATAATAACAATAGACTTAACAAAATTAAACAGGCCATACCTGTACATAAGTGAAACAATGATCATGGGCAATTTGCATGGGCTTAATATTATAGGTTAATATTATGCATAGGCTTTGCATAATTCATGGGCTTGCATGGGTTTAAATAATAATACAAATCAAATACGAATCGAACTATGGCCGTAACAACGAACGACTAAAATATATATATATATATATAATAAATTACCTAAACTTGACGGAATGTAAAAATTTAAAATTTAAATCTGAAATAATTTAATAGTAATGAAAAAAAAATACGGGGTATTACATTCTCCCAAACTTATTAAAAATTCGTCCTCGAATTTACCACAAACCAAATTAATATAAAATCAATTATATCTTGCAAAAAAAAAAAAAAAAAAAAAAAAAAAAAAAAAAAAAAAAAAAAAAATCATACGTAACTCTAAAAATACGGAGCAACGCATCCTCAACGGAACAAAAGAAAACAACTAATCGTAACAATTCTAGATTTCCAAAATCACTTTACGACCAGGTGACAACTCAACAGAAACAAAATAACACCGTCTAATTCAACCACAATCTCACTACATTAAACAAACTCTCATCAAGGGTAATTCTACCACAATGAAAACTGAGGAGAGTCAAAGCGAAACGAAACATAAATCAACCAAAAACACGGTGAAAAATATATGGGGTATTGCATTCTCCCTAACTTAGAGAAATTCGATCTCGCGTTTAAAACTGATTTAAAAAAAACTCGAATGGTCACCACACGCATACGCGAAATAATTCTGAGTTCAACAATTTGGTACATCAACGACTTCTCAAACACCACGGGTGAGCGAATTAAAAATTTATTTTCTAACCGGGAATAACCAATACGCTATACGAGGAAAAGTTTCGAAAATAACAGGCTCAAGTCTCAAAGACTACCAAAGCAACACTACACGTGTAGGAACAATCTCAAAATTTAGAATAGTAATCTTACTAAGTCAAAGTCCAATACTACAAACCGAATACAGACACTATCACTGAAAATAATCTTACATCCCCTAACACCTACGCACTATATCACTTATAGTGGTCACAACACTAATTACTTCATACGAGAAATACTTAACAACAAATCAAATGTCATCTTGATCAAATATGCTCTCACAAAATAACGGCTGAAAACTAAACATCACTAGAATCGTCTCGATTCAATCAACTAAGATCAGCTCGACAATACCATCAACTTTTCGAACTCAGACATAAAAAGCACACTAAATCAAGTTGTCAAAATTTCATCGCTATCTCCAAAATAAATTTTGCAAATAAGAACCCTTTTGTTTACAAAAACGTTTTAAACATATATCGAATCTATAAAAAAAAAACAAAATTTCTTTTAAGTACAGTTTTTTTTTTATAAAAACGCACGCAGAGTATAACCAATGTTCTTAAAACAAACTCCTCAATTTATATACTCTAAGCTGACACAATTCTTCAATCCGGACTCAATATTTTTTCGCATTCACCACAACTAAACCTCGAGTACAACCTTATAACTATAGCTCTCCTTTTTAAAATACGAATACTCCAATGATATAAATTAAATCCTTATAATGCAATTTCGCTTAAATCACCACCGTCATCACAGAGTACTTGTCTAGATACCAACCAAAATTTCAAAACCGTTTGAAATTTATCAACTTTTTAAACACCATTTTCACAATGTAACTCGCGAGTTTATAACAAAACATTTTTCTTGAAAGGCTTACTGATAAAATTTATTTTACATAATTGTGCGCCAGGGTGATGACAGCTCTCATCCCCAAAGAGTTGCATTCAACCCTAATAATTTAATGCCGTGATGAATGTACTAAATGCATGTATCAATTTTTTTATTTTTCTTTTAATTAGTGATTATACTCAATGCTTAATGCAGTTTCCTATTCGTGGCATTTCAAATGCATGTTCATGACATGTCTGGGCACAATTACGTGATGAAACATTTCAATTTCTTTAACAAGTTAATATTTGAAATCAATTTTTCTTTGAAATATTTTCTAGACATTACACTCTGTGAGACGTGCATTCGTCCATCTTGACATATTTGCCCATCTCCATTATCCTATTCCACCAATTTGAATTGTCAAAACGAAATAACCTAAAATCGACAACGAAACTAAAATTTACCTAACAACGAATTTCTCTTCAAATCAATTTGAAAATTTTCCAAAGGCATCAAAGCATCACGACCGCCTTCACAGCTTCAATATCAGTTTCGATATTTCACCGATCTATCTAAAGAAAACACTATTGTATTACTACACTGATCAACCTCGATTCACAGATTCCATATCTAATTCTAGAACACTAACAGCTGAACTTTCGACTACAACAAATTATTACAAACGAGTCCGACGTAGAAACACATAACGTTCAAAATTTCACGCACGAGGTAAACCCACACGAGAAGAATTATTCCACCGGTGCTGAGTAATTTATTTGCCTTCCTCCGACCAGGACAGTTTCAGGATTCGAATCTGAGAACAGCTCTTGAGAATCGCTCCTCAAATTTATTGATAAGAAAAATTAATCACTTCGATTTCCAGGGTCAAACGCTAGATCCGGCTAAAACAATTATAACATCAAAACTAATCGCAGGGTAAAAGAAAACGAAGGTTCGAATCGCACATCGACACCAATACCAAAATTAAGCCAAAGAAAACTAGCGAGGAATGCCCTCACGTGCTACTCCACACAATGAGGTCAACGAGGACAAAAAATGATAAGGCATAACTTAATCAAACACTAGAGACAAGAATAATAACACAGTAATATAGGTCAAGAATTGATCACACATCCGAAAAACACTTAAGCATCTTGCAGTAAAACAATCATTCATTAGGGTAGCTATCCAATATAATTCCAAATAATTAATCATGCAACATCTTATATGGTCAACGAATTCCTATCGACATAGTGACAACTCAAAACAACCTGTAATTGATGAAAATTTAAATCACACAATAATATTTTCAATACATCAACTTAACTCAAAATATAAAGATATTGGTCAAAAAGTACTTATCAAAACCCACTTTAAAAAAAAACTTACAAAATAGATTTCAAGTTCATGTCGAGCCCCATAGTATTAAAAATCATTTTTCGGAACACCTCTTTTATAAAACAATAGATATACTTCTTTCCGAACGTCTCAAATTAAAACCGCCGAGTTAGCTGAGTGATTACCACTTCCAAGCTCAACTCTAAATTTGGGTGACCCAAGTCAAACCCATAATATCCATTTATAAAACGTATGCAACACATTTTCAAATCCGAAAAGAACGCCTTTTGAAAATAAATCTCAATATTTTCAAAATAGGTGGCTCGACCTCATCCAAAATAATAACATTAACTCATCGCCCAAGTGGAAAAACAATTATTCTTTAACAATCTTTTCAGAAACATTGGCTTCAATCAAAATTAGTAAATCAAGTATAAGACCAACAACACCAAAGTGTTGACAAATCAAAATATGGTAAAATTTCAAAATTAATGTTAAATTATCAAATCGGTATCGCCTTTAAAAATTATATTATTTCAAAACAATCATTTTGAAAACACCAAGCTATACGTAGCATTTTAATTTTTTTAAAATACAAAAATTTCATTTTATTTCAAAATAACAACCCTTTTTCAATCCTTAGTCAAATGTAAAACTTTGAAATAAACGGATTTCATTTCACTGGTGAAATTACGGAAAATAATATATTAGGGTGTCATGTACAGACTACCCATTGAACTATATGGGTCATAATACCAGTTAGGCCAAAGAAATTTTCTTAAGAAAATTTAAAACCATTACGTGGCCAGCAACGTAATCCACAAAACGTGGAGAAAAAAAAATCAGTTAAAAATCATTTAAACCCGAAACAGTGTCAAATCTGAAAAAATATCATTTTTAAATTCAAGACTCTCGGCCAACGCCAGAAAGACTTATAAAATAATTCAACCTCAACAATTAATTAAAGGCATAAAAGCCAGGATACTATCACCCAGTAAAACACATCAACAACATGAAAAGAAAATAACATCATGCCAAAGCATGACTTAAAGAAAATTACCAAATAAGATTTCCCGAGAAATCAAAAGCAATTAAAATCATCCAAGTGAAATAACATCAATAAAAGCATCAAATCAAAGCAAAAATAATGACTGACTTGACGCAATCCTATCGTTGTAGGCAGAAAGTTTTAAAATTTAAAAGATGACGTTTCAAAGACAAGACATGAACCTAATTCCGCAGTAGATCCTATGACACAATAATAACACTTAACATGCCTTAAAACGATAAACACATAACATGAAAAAAAAAAAAATTTGGCGTTAGTTCGAAACTAAAGCTCTGATACCAAGTTTGTCACGACCCATTTTCATGAATCGCGACCGGCGCTAGGGTATGGGTAATGTAGTACCGAAACCCGTAGCTAGCCTTTCATTTAATTCATAAATACATAAACCTGCAGAAAACCAATGCTCGGGGGCAACCGAGACTTCAGCCTAAACTAGCAGTTATGATAATCAACAGTTAATATAACATACTTATTCAATTCCGGGTCTAAAATAGGCATAACATAAATAATCCGAAATAAATACATAACATGCCAGAGCAATATAACCAGTCAGACCAATCCGACATACAACTGTAACAATAATAAAGACGTCTAGTCAACTACTGCGGTCTAAGAATAAAATAGTTTGACAGTTTATAAAAATAAATGGAACCTCCGAGGAAAAGTAAATGCGGAGATCACCAGACTCTCTCAGATCATAACCCTGGGAAAAATTGGGAAAACAACGGGGTCAGATATACTGAGATGAGTTCATACCACTATTTACATTTATTAAGTGGAAAACCTTTAAAACGTTTAAAACATTTAATAACGATATTACAGATAATAGTTGGAACCCTAATCCACAATTCTACATAAATAACATAATCCAATAGGTCTGGTCCCGAGAGCTGAGCTACACCGAGTTACCACTGACCACACTTATACCAGAGTCCCGAGAGCCGAGCTACACCGAGTTACTCTACTTGGTCCCGAGAGCTATGCTCATACCGAGTTACCACATTACCATAATTACCTTTTCCAGATCTTTACCGGTGCGCACGCAGTCCTAATGATGCCCATTAGGTAGCACGTTCCAACTAAGAGCCATAATATAAAAACAGTTCGAAATATACGTACAGTATATATATTTAATATTAAAATAACAATTTACTTAATAAAGCGGTAAATAGTAAATATAAACTCACAGCTTGCTTATCCACGTGATCTTGGCAAACAGCTAACCCTGTTTCGACTCCGGAGCGCGAGTAGTCGAAGAGTCTAAAAATAAATCATACGTTAAAATCGCTCCAACCCCTAACTCTAAGAATACTAGACACCACGTAGGACTAGCACAATTAATCAGACAATTAAATAACACACAGAGAAACACAATTCTCAACTAAATTATAATGCCGTAATTAATTCAAGACTATTGAGTTCGCCTTAAGTCCAATCCGAAAATATTATTAAAATAATATTTAATTGATAAATAAAATCAATTACTCAAATAGTGGGTTAGCCGAGTTTTTCAAAACTACCAAGCTAAATCCACATGTCGGTGACCCAAGTCCAAACCGATCCAACTAATATTCCAGAGTTTATAAACCACAATTTATAATTAATATTAAATAAAATATTAATTAATATCAAAATAGAACTCAATAGCTTGAAACTCAAGTAATTAAATATTACCGGCAATTATCTCAATTAATTAAATAACAAACAAAGCTAAAATATAAATTTAATTCCAAGGCATTCTAAGCCAAAATATCAATATAACAATTAAATAATAATTATTAATAATTATTAATTTAATTTTTAAACATTCAAATATTATTTTTAGGTTTTAATAATAATATTACTAATTTGAAAATCTTTCAAATTAAAATAAAATCTCCAATTAGAAATCAAAGTCAATAATTTAATTAAATCTAAAAATCATTTAAATTATAAAAAGATTAATATTAAATCTAAATTTAAAATATTAATGCCCAAAGTAATTTTAATTTATAAATAATAATATTACTCAAGTTGCTAATTAATAAATCGAAATCAATTTCGTAGATTAAAATAAAAATGAAAATGAAATAGTTAATAACAAAGTTAAAGCATCATTAGAATTAAGTCAAAATAATTTAGTGGCTAAAATAGCCAATAAACCAAGAGAACACTCAATAAGCCAATCATTAATTGACACCTCATCACCATCAACCTTTCATACAAACCCAAACAATTGAATAAGCCACTGACGCCAAATTATTAAACAAAAGAATAAAACATAGCCAAGAACACAATTCATGGCCAATAATAATTTCAATAATCAAACATCCAAGCCACATGCCAATTTTAAATACAAATTAAATCTGCCAACATAAAACATAACCAAGATATCAATTCATTAATTAAACTCCAAAACAACGACAAACAAAACCCAGACAATATCTCAAGCTAGCTAACAGTGACAATCTATCATCCTCTAATCAATAATTAACAACACAGGAAAAACTCAACAAATCTTAACCCATCTTAAATATAGCTTACTGAAATCATCACCTAATCAAACCAAGAATGAAAATTACTACCATCAAGAACAAAACAATATGCAGAGACAACCATATGAAAATAGAACCAAACATATTCAAAAAGCGATGAAACGGCGGCGTCTATAGCGGAATGATTTACGTACCGAATGAGAAAACGAAGTTGAGAATCGTAGAGGCGTGAGTCTAGTATCACAGGGACAAGACGGATCCAAATATAACGCTATAACGAGAGAGTACGATTAAGAATACGCAAGTATCAATTTTAGTCAAAAACTGAAATATGAACAATGATTCTTACCTAATTTCACGAGCATAAAGAGGATGATTTGAACAGCGATGTTTTAGAGGTTTTGAGATAAAATTGACGGCTAGGGTTAGGTTTAAGTGATGAATAAATTAGGTTAAGAAAACGTGATATAAATGGAAGGAATATAAAAGCAACGGGCAAGATAATAACAATAGACTTAACAAAATTAAACAGGCCATACCTGTACATAAGTGAAACAATGATCATGGGCAATTTGCATGGGCTTAATATTATAGGTTAATATTATGCATAGGCTTTGCATAATTCATGGGCTTGCATGGGTTTAAATAATAATACAAATCAAATACGAATCGAACTATGGCCGTAACAACGAACGACTAAAATATATATATATATATATAATAAATTACCTAAACTTGACGGAATGTAAAAATTTAAAATTTAAATCTGAAATAATTTAATAGTAATGAAAAAAAATACGGGGTATTACATTTTGACTCTTGTAGATTCCATTTTTCTGAAATCTAGTGAATTTTAAAAGAATTAGTAAGATATTAAGAATATGTACATAATAAATAAATTAAAATATGGTTTAGTAAGATTGGGCTAGACATAGACAAGATTAAGAATGGGCTATTCGTAGGATTGGGCTTTTTGTCAAATGGCATCAGACAGCCCGAACTATACATAAGCCATTATCAGATGTTAGCCGCCAAACAACTGATCATAGGCCTAAAACGCAGCGTTTCACATATATAGGTAACCAGCCAGAAGAAACGGCACCGTATTTCTTTTCATGTTGTGCACGCAGACGCAGCAACAAGAGCGCTAAATACAGAGGAAACGGAGAACAGAGCTAAGAACTAAAACTGTAAACTAAATTTAAAAATGGTGAAGATAAATTCAAATTCAAAGAAACGCAGTAGCTCATCATCAGCTTCATCTACTACTAAATCAAATGGGTAACAATTTTTTCTTTACAATTCTTTAGGCTTATTTGCATTTGAAAAATAAGATAAAGCAGTTAATGATTTTAAAATTAGGTTAATGTTGGAATTTAAAACTTTGAAAGATTCTACTCATTAGATTACTGATTATACCCATTTTTTTTTGTATGCATGTGGTGTTTTTTTGGTAGTGTTAAAGATAGTGATAAGAAAAGGAAGGCAACAAGGATTTCAAAGAGGAAAACTGAAAAATTTGATGCTAAGAAGCCCAAGAAACCGCCTACTGCTTTCTTCTACTTCCTGTATGTGAGTTCTTCCCTTCCATTATCTTGTTTGTTAGGGTTTTTGCTTGACAATTTGCAATTTTTGTCTGTTTGGCTGTCTATCTAGTTGAAATTTTAGGGCATCGGGACATATACGGTGGTCTTTCTTTAAATGTAAATTCTTAAGTATAGGAGATAAGAATTTAGGATTATTTGCATGTAAAATCTCAACCGCATTTCTAACTATTTATGCACATTGTTCAAAACTTGGTATACAAAAAGCTCAATCTCTTATTTTTTGGCATTTTGGAGACTAAAGTCATTGTCCGATGTCGTTTCAGTCATTTGAAACCGCCAAAACGACATGGTTTGTAGAGAAAAAAATACCTTGGTGCTGGAAAATGTCGAAAAATGAAAAGTTGGGCCTTTCTGCCAAGTTGTAGACGTTGTGCTTAAATCGCTACAAACTTGAAAAGTTGGGATTTTATATTCAAATAACCCAAGAATTTATGATAGTTTTTCTTTGTTGGGAATAATATAGTATTTTCCTTAACTTTTACTAGTTGGAAGTATGGTACCATATTGTTTGCCTTCACTTTTGTTGTAGCATATCATGTGTTTTGCATTTGTGAGTTGCCTTTGTGTGTTTGGTTGCGATTCCAATGAGTTTAAAAAGTATCTTATTATTTCAACTTTCGGGTAAGTAATTGTGTGTATGGAGCAATAGAAGTGGCGCTAGTCATATGTTTCGGTGGATCAGTGTGGCTATTACTCCATCAGTGTGTTTGCAATTTAGTGGAGCTGATCCCTTTACTAACTGCATGCATCATCTAACAACCCTTAGGTGGATAATGTTGAATTCCCTATATAGAAGGACAGAAATTGCTATGCAAATTACAAGAGAAGATCTGTTCACTTTGGAAATGGGAAAGCCCTGAATCTAGTCTTCCTTTAACCATTTGGCATTTGGATGTAAAGGAAATGTGATGACCTTAAGCTAGTTTTGGTGTATTATAGCAAACAGTGGATGATTCTATTGACCAAATTTTAGAGATTTTGTAAAAATTGAAAAATTACTTCACGAGTTCTGGGTTTTTACATGAATAATTGCTTAGGTTGATCTTTCATGTTTATTACATTAGTTTCTGTTTTTGAGAAGATGCCATTTTACTCTTTTTCTTAACATAAGTTCCTTTTTAGCATTTCTCATGAATAATATTCCAGCTACATTCATCTGATAATTTCATGTAGATGTAGCTTTCATCTGACAAGTTGAGCTCCTTTGCTGGTCTTCGCCTTAAAAACTATTGCTTATGTTTTTTGAGTTAGATTGATAGTGCTACTTGTAAGCATATGAGCTTGAATTGTTCTTGGTGATTGGTTTGTTTGGCATATTTACGGCCAAAAACTTTTAAGCTTTTTATCCCTTTGTATTAACTGGATTTTCTTTGCTTCTAAAGGGAGGATTTCCGTAAGGATTTTCAAGAGCAGAATCCAAATGTGAAGTCAATGCGTGAAGTATGTTTATTTGTTGGAGTAACACATGCCTTAGTTCATCAATTCAACTCTCTCTCTCTCTCTCTCCTGCCCTCTATAATCTATATAAACCTTCATTATTTCCTTATGTGCAATTACTGAACTGTATTTTTTTACTTTCAGATTGGCAAGGCATGTGGTGAGAAGTGGAAAACGATGACATATGAGGTTTGTGCATGTTAGATCAACATACTTTAACTTATATATGTAACTCTGCACGGACTATCGAGTCGATATTAGTGGATTTTTTAAAATATTTACATTATGCATATTTTTGGTTCAGTCATGAGATAAAGATTGTTTATATAGTCTTCTGACTCTGTTATCTCTTGCCATAGGAAAAAGTCAAGTACTACGATATTGCCACCCAAAAAAGGGCAGTGTTTGATAAAGCTACAGCAGAGTATAATAAGAAAATGGTATTACCCTCTTTACATCTTGTTCTTGTTCTGGAATTCTAGCTATATGCATTTATCTGTGATAGAACATATTATTATTCTTAAACATGTTTGTCAATGCAGGAAAGCGGCGAATTTGATGAAATTGTTGATGACTCTGATTTCGATGAGTAAGCTTTTAGGATTGTTGTGTTGTATAATCATTGTTTTCATAGGAGTAGGAAGTGCATAGAGGCAAACTGTATATCAATCTATGAACCAAATCAGTCTTCTCTTACATTCGAGTCATCTGTTTGTGGGATTCCTGTGTAAATTTCGAACTTGGAATTGCATGTAGCTGATTTACTGACATAGTTGACAATTAATGTGCATGAATATTTGAGTGAATGAAAAGGAGTGATCAGTTTCCGGAATTAGTTTTTGCCTTAATCTCTGTCATTATTCTAGGGTCGAGTTGACCAATCATTGCTTTGAAGATTAGTTATTTTGAGCCAGCAATAGTTTTAGACTATGTTGCTCAAAAATAGAAATGCTGAAACGGAAACGAATTTGTTTACAAGAATTATTTATAAATATTAGAGTTTCTGAGTTTCAAAGTTTCTTTCATTTTCTGAAACGGAACATTGTAAGAATGGGTTATATATGGCATTACAGCCTCTCAGCATTAAAGTGGATTCTTCTGATTTACTATCAAGAAAGAAAAATAATGCAAACTAACGAAATTAGGAATTCTAATATGATTTTTCTTATTGCGTTTTCTGTTTGATCACTAGGATTGACATTCGGCAATTCACTGGGAAATTATACTCCTCATAGTCCTAAATAGAAAGATACTAACTGCATTATACTGTCAAATTTTTCTCTTCAGTTGTGGCAATTCTATTGACTGAATTGCCTAAAGAGTCTGCAATACTTCTAACTTCTGCAATCATTGCAATTACATCATTTAGCTTGTTGATTGCTGAGCCTACACCCTGTGAAACAAATTGAAGCTACTGTTAGTGACCGTTCTTGTAAATCAAATTCGTTCGATCAAGCAATTGTGCATGGCTTGCTTACTTACCACACCAGAAGCCCCTGCTGTAATAGCCATCGGTGCTGTTACTGCACTAAGTCCGGACGCGCACATAACCGGAATCTTGACAGCTCTTGAAATTGAATACGCTGCAGCTAAGGTTGGTGACGCCTGGAAATACAGTATGATGATAGCAAATTCGTGATTAAAAATAAAAATAAACTTGCCCGACTTAGATTGCTATATCATTATAGTTTGGGTTAATTGCAACTAAATTAATGAAATTGCAAGTCTATCACATTTTTTAAAGTTGACAATTTCTTTCAATCATATTACTGTTTCAAAATTCGGCGATTTTCAGCTGATGTGACTCACATGAGTGCATGTCGTTTTGTTGTGTCCAATGATTGCCTACTGAAATCACCGGATTTTGAAACTGACGCAGAATGTAAAAAAAAATGGTGAATAAAATAACGTAATAGAATTATAGTTTTTTTTATATATATTGTGAATAAATTTGTAAGGAATCCTAGTTTTAAGAGGAAAGATTTATTTCATTTCACCTTCTCAATCAACCCAAGAACACCAGACATTGAAGGATTAGAACATTTCCCTCCTTCAGTTTGAATAATGTCAACACCTTCCTCTTCCAATTTCTCTGCTAGCTTGACCTATTCATCAAGCAACATCAAGTAAAACGTACCGCCCGAGTGTTTCAGGTTCAATTTTCCCATTCCGTAATAATTATTAAAAATCACAATAAACTAAGCTTGTTCGTGTTACTTATACCTGGTCAGGGAGGCTTAATGTGTGAGGCACAGTGACTGATAGAGTTACTGATGGAAGAATCCTCCTAGTCTCCTTTGTTAAACTCAATATCTGCATAACTTGCAGCAACAATGAGCACTCAATAATTATGCTGCAACTAAAATTACTTGTGTTTATACCTGCTCCGGGGAGAATACAATTCCCGAGTCGTAAAACGAATCATAATTCCCGATTTCCACCTGCATATAGGCATACAAATTTTGCATTCAGATTTCATATATGACTAAGAAAATGACGAGAAATGAATGGCAATCAAACCATTAGTGCCCCTGCTTCAACAGCAGCTACAAATGCAGCTGGATCGACAGAAGAAACACAGACCTGCAAACGAGGCCAACTTCGAGTCAGATTCATGCAAATGTTTAGACAAATACCGTCGCTGAATCAGATATTAACGTCAGCATAATTTGTCTGAAGTGTAAACTAAATTTACGATACGAATGTCTTGATATCAAATTAAAACTAGGGGTAAAAATTCGGTATGGTACGGGCTAATAACCCTGAATTACCGGCAGAGAAGTTAAGCTAATGGCAAGCTTGACTAGTTCACGGTCACAGGCAATATCTACATGAGTAGCTCCTCCCTGTAAATTTCATTACATACAATGATATTATTATATCAGAAAGACCCAAAAATGTTGACAATTAATATAATAAATTAATGAAAGGCCAAATGTCATAAAAAGGCCAAAACCTTTTATAAAAGTTTCACAAAAGTCCCGACCTTTCAATTTTGTCGATTTTGACCAAAAACAAATTATTTGGTTTCAATTGTGGCCAACTCTCAATTTGATTTCAATTTGCCTATGTGACGCCTATGTGGCGCCTATATGGCATGCCAAATATTGAAAGGTCAGAACTTTTGTGAAACCAAATAATTCATTTTTGGCCAAAATCGACAAAATTGAAAGGTTGAGACTTTTATGAAACCAAATAATCAGTTTTTGGCCAAAATCGACAAAATTGAAAGGTCAGGACTTTTGTGAAACTTTTATAAAAGGTTTGGCCTTAATGAAACAAAGAACCAAACCTTGTCTGCAGCAGTAACAACTGAAGCAACACTGTCCTTGTCGAAATTCTGCAGCCCTGAGATGATCTGCACAACAGAATACAGCAGCAGTAAAAATATAACTAGCCGTTCTCACGACGGACCGAACTTCTAATTAAATTAAAACAAGAATTGGGACCTTGAGTGCAGTTCGTTCATGGAAGTGTTTTAGTACAGTTTGTTTGGTAGTTGAGAGAATGGCTTTGGTAGTAGTTAGACAAGGAGTTCTTTTAAGAGATAAATATGGTTTTGAAGGTAGAAAATTACCAAGAAAAGTGTTATGATTTTGCTTCAAAAGAGTGTGAGAAGATGATGAAATTGGTGAGAAGATTGAGGAATTCATCTTCTGTTTTCTCTTGGGAAGGAAGAGATAAGATATTATTTGGCAGTCAGCTTTTATTCTGTAATAATAGGATAATTTTCTCCTAGAGTCCTTCAAATTTTGCATCTCTCGCGATAATTCCTAAACTTTAATTGAAAATTATATTTTTTCCTCAACATTTTATTTTGGATCTATATGTCCCTGATGCCACTTGATAGAATTCCGCCAAGATTTAATGATGTGGCGGCTAAATATAGTTATATAAAAGTAGCATTTTTATAAGAATTAAAAAAATTCGTTAATTATAATTAATTTAATAAATATCTAACAATATCTCTATATCTTTTTAAAAATCATTAAAGAATTACTATATTTAATGTTATTATGAGGATATTTGAATTATTTTATATTAAATTAGTATTAAATGGAAAATCATTAAATTTTAAAAATAATTGAGTTGAAAAAGTAATAAAGACAACACTACCACAAAATAGAAGTCAAAAGGAGAATACATACAAGCTAAAAAAGTGAAAGTGAAAGAGAGACTATCGTTAATTATGAGTTCAACTAATTAAATACTAGAACATTTTATTTATTATTTTTAAATTTTTATTTTTCAACAATTGGTTAATTTAAATTTATTAATAGAAGATGGAGCAATAAATTTTCATTTCCTATAATATTTGAGTAACCTATAAGTTAATGCGAGAAATTAATATTTTTCAATGACATTACAAATACAAGATTTTTTTAAGTTGTCCAAACGTTACCTTATAAGCATTTTTATCTAAATTTTTAATATAAATTTTGATTATTTAGGCTCCATAAGGAGATATTGAAATTATTATAATTATATTTAGCCATATAATACTTAATACACAACAATTACATATACTGACCACAACCACCAATTTACCAAATACAAAATGACTGATTAGAAATCCACCAATTAACATATCTCATATAATCATTAATTAAAAAATTAAAATAAACCTACACCACTCTCCAATTTTGTTAAATTCCTCAAAACTTCAATTAAAACACAACCTTTCATTTCAATTCTAACAGCTGAGAATCCAATCACTTTCTCCCTCAAAATACTATAAATTTAGATCAGAAAAAACTTAAACAAACAAAACAGCAAAATTATTGTTTAATTTGTTGGAATTTCAGAACTATACTAAACAAAAGTGACATTATAAGCAAGATAAAAGTTAAAACCATAACAGAATTTTAACAACTAAAAAAAATTTAATTTAACAACCAAAAAAAGAGCAATGCCACTCCAACTTCAACGGTCTGCCATGAATTATAACCAATTTTTGCTTACCTTATTAAAACTATATTTCTTTTCTTTATTTTTCTTTCAAATTCTTGGCCTTATTATATCAAATTATTTTTCTAATAGGCCAAGCGACTCAGCCACCACCACCACCACCACCACCATAACCGCGGCGTCAGGGAAGCGAAAATGGACATTAATAACCCGCAAAATTTCTACCATATACCGGAAAATGTACCGTTTCATTGTTACATTGTGAATATCACAGCAGAACATGGCTTTTGGCAAAGTGAAAACCCTTTGACACAAGCCCTGCCTCTTTTAGCATGGCAGCTTGCTGTTGTTATTATGCTCAATCGTATTCTCTTTTACCTCTTGAAGCCTTTCGGCATACCTCGAATCGTTACGGATATTCTGGTACGTAATTTTATTTGGTTGTTTCCGCTTTTCGGCCCAAGAAATGAAAACAAATTTAGATGAACCTAGTTTATCGCGTAAAATTATGAATTTTCTATTCATGATTTAATACGTGGTGTAATTTTACGCGATGAACTAGGTTCATCTAAATTTGTTTAGCGTGAGTGAAAAACTTATAGTTCAGTAACCGCAAAATTTTATAATCCCGGAATTTTCTTTTATTGCAAATTCTATGTATAAAATTGTAAGCTGGTATTTGAATGTGATTTCAGGCAGGTATGTTGATAGGACCGACAGCATTCGGAAAAACACATTTCTTCGCGGTGATGTTTCCGTTACGAAGCATATACATTGTAGAAACTGTGGCATACTGGGCATTAACTTGCCATTTATTCTTATCTGGTTTAGAGTTAGACATGTCATCATTCTTCCGAATCGGAAAGAAATCGATCCGTTTCGCTATCGCCACAATTTTAATCCCCTTTGCCCTTGGAATCTGCCTGTTTTTCATTACGACAAGCATACGACCCGCGTCTTTGTACCGAAAAAGCGGCTGCATATTCTGGGGAGCAGCTCTGACAGTCACAAGTTTCCCTGTAGTTGCTAGACTTTTAGCAGAACAGAAGCTTTTACATTCGGATATCGGAAGATTAGCGATGGCGATTTCGCTTGTAAACGAGCTGTTTACGTGGCTGCTTTTGTCGGTTCTAATTCCGGCTCGAATTGGCGGACTAAATGCTCTGTTTTCGCTAATTGCAACGGCGGCTTTCGTCGCGTTCTGTTTCACAGTTGTTCGTCCTGCTCTTGCCTTTATAATACGCAAGACTACTGCAGGAAATAAATACAGTGAATACTATTTATGTTTCATTTTGGTTTCCGTTTCGTTCTTTTCGCTAATTAGCGACATGCTCGGGACCACATCGATCGTCGGGGCTTTCGTTTTCGGGCTGATAATGCCGAATCGGGTTCTTGCAAGCGAGCTTTTGGAGAAATTTGAGGATTTTATTACGGCTTATTTGTTGCCATTGTATTTTACGGCTATGGGGTTGAGACTTGATATTTGGACCATAACTAGTTGGCCAATGTCAATATTTGTTATAGTGCTGTGCTGTGGGGTTAAAATTGGTTGCACTATGTTGGCTGCTTATCACTTCAAATTCTCTCGTCAGGATGGTTTTGCTCTCGGAGTACTTATGAATACTAAAGGCATTTTGGCTCTCATTGTCCTTAGCATGGGATTTGACAAAATGGTATGCCTATCTATTTTTTCAGTTTTAGTGTAATTTTTATTGATTAATTATTAGATGGAGTTGATGTATGATCGAGTCGAGTTGAAATATTATTAAGTTCAAACCCGACTCGATCATAAAATATAAAATTTGAAACTCGACTCGAACTTGCGATCGAGTTTCATTTAGGTGCTCGGTTCGAACTCGATAGAATGATTGAGGTTTGAGTTCCACTTATCAAGCTGAGTATTGATGTTCGAATTCGATTAGGCAATTGATCAATTTGACTTGAGTATTTAAAATTTGAGCTAGACTCGTTTAAGTTCACGAGTTTGTCGAATCGAGTATCTTGATGCTTGAATTTGACTAGATAATCGATTCCAATAGCTCAAATTTTAGCAATTCAATTTTGAGTAATTAGCTGATGATATATACAAAAATATTGTGCAGTATCTAGTAAAAGAAGATTTTGTGACAATGGTGCTCGCAATTCTGATAATGACCGGAGCAGTTTCGCCCATTATAGCCTCCATTTACAACCCTAACAGACGATTATCAAAATACAAGCAGAGAACCATTCAGAACGCCCGGCCCGACTCCGAATTCAAGATCCTGACATGCTTGCAGAGCGGCGGTAATGTATCAGGCATGATCAATTTATTAGACTGTTCTAATGCTACAAACGAATCCCCTCTCTCCGTTTTCGCTCTCCACCTCGTCGAGCTCACTGGCCGCGCCTCTGCTATGCTTATAGTCCACAGTCCTGGCAAGAGCCGCAGAAGCGGGTATTCGGAGCAGATTGTTAGTTCTCTCGAAACGTATTCGAATCTGAACGAACATGTTAGTATCCACCCGTTAACTGCATTATCGCCTTTTTCGACTATGCATGAAGATATTTGCAGTTTAGCTGAGGATAAAGAAGTTGGTTTCTTGATTCTTCCTTTTCATAAACTTCCTACTCCTGATGGCAAATTAGAGGATGAAGGTAATGAATAACTTAAACAATCGAAACTGAGTTAAATATTTTTACGGTTATTGAACTATAGACATTTTACAGAACGATAATCATCGTTTTATTTTTTATATTTTGATAACTGAACTTTCATTTTTATATTACCGAGAAGTTATCATAGTAATTTCGGCCAATATTGTTTATGTGGCAACAGAAAATGGTATGGCTAAATTGATAACTACATAGTTTTCAGTTGCCACATAAGTAATTATTGACCGAGATTGCTATATTAATCTTAAGACTTAATTCAAAAATTAACAACTATGCACTTTTGAATTATTTTCAATAGGTAGTACTTCGTTTCGAGGGGTAAATCTGAATGTGATAGCGAACGCTCCGTGCACAGTCGGTATCTTCGTAGACAGAGGATTTGGAATTCAAGGAGAATCCAATCTCACTATGCGACAGATAACAATGTTTTTCATCGGCGGCCCTGATGATCGTGAAGCATTATCATACGCTTGGAGAATGTCGATGAGTCACGGAGTTTCTTTAACAGTAGTGAGGTTCATTCTCGGAGAAGGAGTAGAACAATCTGCACAAGAACAAGCAATGGGTGACGCGCATAGAGAAGCAGTATCAATCGAGTTTTCGAGTAGACAACGAAGGATAGACGACGAGTTTGTCAACGAGTTTAGGCTTAAATCGGCAGGAGAACAGTATATGGTGTATCACGAAAAGGTGGTGAATAATGACGAAGAATTAATCGAAAGCTTGAAAGAAATGCACCATATTTACGATCTCTATATTGTCGGAAGAGGCGAAGGGATGAACTCTCCATTGACGGCGGGGTTGATGGATTGGTGCGAGTATCCTGAGCTGGGTGCATTAGGTGACTTGTTGGTCACGTCAAGCTTTGCTCAAGGTTCGGTTCTGGTGATGCAAAAATATGTTGCATATGGAGGAGACGAAGAATTCGGTGAACATATGGCGGGTTCCGCCGACGGCTCGGGGCATGAAAGGGAGCATTTCAGAGATTGGAGAGGTGCTTCTGAGGATAATGATGGAGGGCTTGAAATGGAGCCTTTTGCACAGCACAGAAGCAAGGGTCATGGTGAAGATCATGTTTAGGGATTTGATTAATTGTTGTACTATATGTAAGTAACCAAGAAACAATGTATTTTCATGGAGTTTAATTAGTTTGTTTCTAATGCATTTCATTTCATTATCCATGTAAAATAAAGACTCATTCATTTTAGATTTTTCTAATTATTTGGGATAATGGGTAGGGCGCGCAAAAGATCGAACTGAATAACCGAGCCGAACCAACAAATTTGATATGGTCGATACTAAAAAAATTTAATATTTTTGTTTGGTTAAGTTTGAACATTAAAATCAAAATGTTGTTGATTAGGGCGTGTTGATTTTTCATATCTGGAATGAGAATGACTAACATAATTTCTCATCTCAAAATGTTCACTTTATTGACCATATCATTATCCATCGTCAACTAAAGGAACTTGTGATTGACCCAAATAATTTTGCCAATTCCCAATTTGTAGAAGCTTTTAAAATATATTTTGCTTGGGTTGCACTTGTATATCCCTTGACCATGTCAAAATGTCATGTTAGTGGTTTTTAATTTTTATTGCAAAACATATTTAAATTTAAAAACTATCATTTTTTTTAATTGGATCCTTCCATGTGAACATAAAATTCTTACATTTTTAATTGAAATGATGTTAAATAAATTCATAAACTCTATATATATTTTCTCAATTTAATCACGAATTTTAAAGCGTCTCAATTATATGCAGGAAATTTCATTTTTTATCAATTTGATATATACATAGACGTAACACTCATTCGTTGATTTGGTTTTGCTAAGGTGTACATTATGTTTGGTAACATATTATCGTATTATGACCTCGTGTATCGAATTGAGTAAAAATAAAATTTTACGTATACAATTGAGACGTTTTAAAATTTGTAATTAAATTAAGAAAATATGATTAATTTATGAATTTGTTTAACACCGTTCCTTTTTAATTTTATACCCTCCGGCCTCCATTATGGAAATAAAACACATGAACATGATAAGTTATTAATGCAACTCCAATAATTATTTTGTTTATTTTTACACTTTGAACATATTTTATGTCAAATGCTCTAATATCTATAAAATTTGAAATATATATACATATAAAAAATATAAAAAAATTTAACAAAGGAACCCGATTATAAAAAAATATAACAGTGCATAATCATGTTTTTTATCTTTATTATTTAGTCATTTAGTTTGTTAATCATTTTAGTATTCAGATCATATTAATTTATTTTTTAATTAAAATGGATAAGGAGTCAAAAACTGAATTTCTCATACCAAATGAACATTCCCATCACTGAACTATGTGTACGGACAGTTTGATCATACATTATAATCTTGCACCAATCAATGACTCCATTTCTTTAACTTTTTAAAGAATAATTATACAACGCAACGGTTGCGTCACGTCATTCGTGCAACAAACCAATGAGGCGTTAGCCATGTGCAAATGTTTAATAATAAAAAAATAAGAAATAAATAAAAATTCCACATCGCAAATATTTATTGGCTTGTTGTAAAAATGACGTGGCACATCCGTTGTGTGGGATAAACACTTTTTTTTTACTGCAGTCACGATCTGATTGATAATTTCAAGCCTTTGCTGGGTGGTCATGGTCACGATCATACCAGGCTGTCCTTTTGGCTGCATTTCAATTTTCATGGTTGATCACTAGTTGACTTGGACAATAATTAATTAAGACTTATCTCCTTAAAAACCCCCCACCTTTTCCCCCCAATTCGTTTGCACCCGCACGTTGTAAAACCACCAAATATACCCAAATTACGACCTTTCACTTTCAATTGTACCCTAAAGCATCAAATTGACATCTTTTCACTTGAAAAATGTTCAAATCAATACTTTAAATTTTAGCATATATTTTAAAATAGGACTTAATATTTTATTTAAAACAAAAATAAACCTATTTTTTCAAGTGAAAAGAGATCAATTTAATGCTTGAGGGTGCAATTGAAAGTGAAAGGTCGTAATTTGGGTATATTTGGTGGTTTTGTAACGTGAGGGTGCAAATGAATTGGGGATAAAAGGTGAGGGGTTTTTAAGGGGATAAGCCATTAATTAACTATATTGATTACAAATATTCTTTTTTTGAAATCAATATTAAACATGTAGGATTTTTCTATGCTTGAATTTGAATGTTTTATACTCACTCCATTCTAACAGAGTTGTCAACTTTGTCATTATCACACAGTTTTAAATAGGATAGTATAATAAAATTGAATTTAAAATTAACTTTTTAAAAATGGACAAAAAAATTAGGACAAAATAATTCTGAAAGTGAACAACGCTGTTGGTGTATAACTTTAGAATAACTATAAATGGTGAATCATTTTCATGTAAGAATGTTAATGAGTAACCGCTGTCCGCTGACTATGTTTAATTTTGGGAGTTATTAGCACCGTTTTAAAAATATTGAGGGCTTTAATCACAAACAAATAATAAAAAGGCTTTTGTGGTCTTTCAAATAAACTTCAAGGATTTTCAGTACCTTCTGCCTAAATAATGAAAATGTATCTTAGATATCTAAACAAACTAAATTGGCTGGATTATAGTTTCTGGAAGTTCAACCAAAGATTTAGATGCTAAAACATAATCTATCACGTCACAAATTAACACGAGTATTTTATACTTGATCATATGAACATAAAATAATATTAGAACTTTGAACAGATTGACTTTCTTTGTCTGGATATTTTATAATGCGTTAAACATGTACATACAGAAAGAAAAATTCAAATTTCCTTCTTTTTCTTACATCAAGTATGTTGAAATCAATCACATTGTGAATTTTTTTTGTTGAACAATTTTCATTTTTATGATTATAACTTATAAGTGTAAAACTGTAAAAGTAACCTTTATTTAACGTTATGAGCGATATGTTACTCAAAGTTTTGGATGGTTGATAGTGGCAGATTTGGGATTTTTTCAATCCGGACTTAATTTTTGGCTCATCTCCAATTAGAGGTGGCAATTTTCACCCATACCCATTTACCCACCCATATCCACCCATTATATAAAGGGTATGGGTTATAAAAGGGTAGTTATATGTTAAATGGGTAGTAAATGGGTAAAAATCTTCCTACCCATTAAAATAAGGGTTATAAAAGGGTTTGACATGGGTACCCACACTCTACCCATAATGATTTAATATGCAAAATTAGTTGAATGACACATGTCAATTTTAGGGGTCGTTCTACAGTACCACTTAGGTTTAGATACCCATGAATTTCTAACCACTAGATTAAATCTTAATTAAAATCCACCGTTAATTAAATAGTTGTCATTGATTTGTTACCCACTTAGCCGGTTACCACATGAAGAAGAAATCTCACAATCCATCTACTCTCTTTCATATTCTCTTTCTTTTTTAATAATTCAAAATCTTTTTCTGGGCCTTAAGATTTCCAAAATTTAGAACATAAGAACAACAAGAACTCTTAATTATAAGCAGGGCTTTCTTACTTTACGAGTTATTCAAATTTCAAACGATTCTATGCGATAATGGGTTTTTTTATTTGAGACGATCTTTACGAAACATTGTTTTTGAAGTTTGTTTCCACAAATTACAGCAGGAGCTTAAACTCTTGATTTACAGATTTTAGTTAAGAGTTCCCACCCTTGCAAGGAATGGAAGCATGGCAAAGGCAGAAACTGAAGCTGCAAAATTAAAGAATTAGCAAAGTCTTTGCATATTGGACTTTCATGTTATTGGCCTTGTTAAATTTCTTCCTTTTCTTACCTAGAAAAATAAGAATTTGCACCAACGTCCGTGGTCTGTTTCTTCTTGTTTCATGAGAAGAATCAGTACCATTTATTTTAGTAATGAAAGGTCATTATCAAAAGAAATTAGTCAATTAATTTTTTTTAAAATTATTGGTTTCTCTATCCCATCATTTTAAATGTCAGATTTGAAACAAAAATAAGACATGTTTTTGATAATTTTCTTAAAAAAAGGTAGTTATTTTTTAACCTCATCAAAACATCATTGTTGGAGCTGGAATATTTTCAGTTCCTCAGATGATATATATAAATAATTTTGATCTGATATATATATTGATCCTTTTACTCTCAAAAGAGAATGAAATTAATAAATGTTTAAAGAAATTGGCTTTTGATTTGTTGTGTAATACATCAAATTAGATTTCTGATTTTCTTATCATCTTATTGGCAGCCATTGATGAAGAGCTAGTGCAAGTTCTTATCTTTTTTTTAAAGAACAATCACATGTTTTTGACTGGTCAATGTCGAAAAAAATTCTTTTCATATTATCATGAATCCACATTTAAGATAATGGCAACATAAAAATTTGTGAGGTTATGATTATGAAATTTATACGACAATGTTGGTTTCACAGACAAAAGAAAGAGGATTAGGGATAATTAGGGATTAGCTTAGGAATAAAAAAACGTTTTGAAAAAAAAACTCAATGAAAATGAAGCGCAAAATTACCGGCTATAGCAGGTAAATATAAAAAATTGTATATAAGCTGAAGTGGTACTCTATAACCAGCCCAATTTTAGAGTATTTGAATTTTTTTAGAATATCAAATAAATTTTAAATTTTAAAATCAATATTTAAAAGTCATAAAGAACCAAAATAATTTTTTTTCCAGAATTTTCCAGAAAATATTTTTTTTTCAGAAAATATTTATTTTCGAAAATATTTTTTTTTCAGAAATTATTTTTTTCCAGAAATTTTTTTTTTCGGAAAATATTATTTTCCAGAATTTTTTTTTTCGGAAAATATTTTTTTTTTCGGAAAATATTATTTTCCAGAAAATATTTTTTTTTCGGAAAATATTATTTTCCAGAAAATATTTTTTTTTCCGGAAAATATTATTTTCCAGATTATTTTTTTTCAGAAAATATTTTTTTTCGGAAATTTTTTTTTTCCCAGAAAATACTTTTTTTTGTCGGAAAATACTTTTTTCTAACAAATGTACAATTAAATTTTAAAAAGTCAATTTCTAACATTTTTTTTAATGATACAATTTCTAACATTACACATATAAAGTGGGTTAATGGGTGGGTTAGGGTCATATAGGGTTACATGGGTATGGGTACCCATATAAAATTAAAACGGGTCATAAATGGGTAAATTACCCATTTATAACCCTACCCATTTAAACCTAACCCATACCCACCCAAACTCACCCATTTGCCACCTCTATCTCCAACCGACCGACAGTCCGGTTTTAACTTACCTCTATTCCTAAATTTATTATAAACCTTACCTTTATTTTTAAAAATATTTGATCTCAGGTCCGGATTGGAGCCTACACTAGCATAAAGATAGTTACGTGCCTAATGGTTGACCTTCTGTCATTGTAATAAACAAAGGGTCAACGTGCCTCCTGAACTTATGACACGGGATCATATAGCTCAATTTATACTTTTTTTGAACAAGTAATCCCAAAACTCTTTATTTTTGGGTCAAATAACCCCATAATTTATATTTTTATTTTAAAAAATAAATTTAGAATAATTATATCGCATCAATTAGGGAAGTATCTAATTACTTTTTTTCATCACTCACATCCGATTTGTATTTTACGCGTTTTAAAAATATAATTATGGGGTTATTTGACCCAAAAATAAAGAGTTTTGGGGTTACTTGCTCAAAAAAGTATAAATTGGATTAAATGATCCCGTGTCACAAGTTTAGGGGGCGCGTTGACCCTTTGTTTCATCATTGTAATTATGCAAAAGTGATTTCCCTATGCCGGTGTTTTAAGCACTGAATCGACTGATCACTTCAACCGGTTTAATAAGAAAGTGAAGGTTAATCCGATTTAATTATTTTCTGAATATTAAAAATAAAATTCAATATTTTTAAACTGAAAAAGACAGTAAAAACTGAAAACTATTGAGCAACAAAAACTGTCCCATTTATTATCTATTTAAAATGCGGTCTTTTTATTGATATTTTAATTTATTATCAAATAAAATTTTATATATATATTTAAATTTTGAACATCAAAATTTATTTTAAAACGCTGGGTACAGCTATCAAGTGGATGAATAGAGCAAACCAAGTTGATAAACAAATGCTGACTGCTGACAATGAGGACTATGTTTTCCTTCCTGGGTTGAACTTATACAGCTAATATTGTGAACAATCCTTAAAAAATTCAAATGGAAGATTTCTAAGATTTTCTTGAACCAAACACAACCCTAGTCTTGATTTTGAAATCTTATGCTATTTTTTTTCTATGCTCAATAATAATACTAAACGTAAGTTTCAACTGTATATATAAAAAAAACAGAGAAAAAAACTGTAAAACTGATAAAAAAAAAAACAGAGCAAAAATATGGTTATGATTAATTATGGTTACAAGAACAAGAACATAATCTTGAACATAAAAAATGTGTAATATAAAAAAATTTATGAAAGAATAATTACAGTTTAAGATGGGGGATATGTTAAAAGTGGCAGCCACAGCATAAATAAAAGAAACTAACAGTAGCAACAAGAACAACAGCTTCAAAAATAGACATAATCTTGAAAACCAAGTTATCAAAAAAACTTAACTTCAACTTATTAATCCTTTTCCACTTAAAACCAGACCCCAAAAACCTCAGCCTAAACCTCCAAAATTCCTTTAATTTTAGCCTTCTAATCCAATTCTTCATCTTCTTCGTTCTGCTGCTGCTGCTGGTGGTGGAACTGATGATCTTCTCGCTCTCAATCTCTTCTTGCATGTTTAAATTTTATAATTTTTTAAAAATTTACTATTGAACTATACAAAAAAGTTCTTGTTTTTTTTGTCGGGTTTGATTTGTAATGAAGAACAGAGGAGGTGTTATATGGTAGATATATATAAGGTTTTGTTTGGTGAAGAAGGAAGGAGGAGAGAAGCAGGAGGGTTTTGAAGGGTGTTTTGGTAATTTGAGAGTGAAACTGCTCCGTGTTTTGATGAGTCCAAAATAATTAGAAGATGGTTGGTGGTGACGTTGTTGTATTGTATGTAAACGTGGAGGAGTGGGGAAGTATTTTGGAGGTAGGTTTGTGTCTACTTACCTACATAGTAGTAAGATTTTGGAGAAAGATTTGTTTATGCCCCTAATATTTACCCTGAGGTCCGGATTTGTCCATACGTTTAATTTTGGTTGAAATGCACCCCTGACGTTTTAAAACTGACCTATTTATGTCCTTTTTTTTTATGAGGTTAAATATTTCAAATTTAGCGTCATCTATTTCCTACGTGGATGATGACATGACTGGATACCTAAACACTCGTTTGTTTAAGGCCCGTATATGCCCTTAAATAAAATACAATTTAAATTAGTTTTTAATAAAAATTGAAACACTTTTTTTAGAAGTTTACACTCTGTAATTCATCGGAATAAAGATTGAGACTTTTTTTTACAATTTTCACATTCCAAACCCACAACGTCCACCGGTAAACTTGACAATGAACTCGCCGGAGTTCATCGTTTCTAAGGATGAACCCCGCTGTTCATCCTCTCTGAAGATTTGTATTAATTTTATCAAAATTAAAATTTATTAATACGCTATATTCAATGGCAAATTTACCTTAAAATTAAGATAGATCGAAGTTTATATATCTATTCAAAATTGAATTAAACTATGATGCAGTTTATAAAAAAGATCAAACTAGAGTGGTGGGAGTTATTGAATCAGACTATTAACAAGATTGGAGATTTTTCTGTTATTTTTTGATTTATTTGGAATTCAAGTATTTTAGAATTTTGGGCACTCATAAAAATAATGAATCGCGCTGTTAAACAGGACCGAAAAAGGTGATTTTTGAAGGAAATGCCCTCCATGCATCTAACATTATCAATTCAATAATTTATAATATCTCATCTGTTCAGAATATTTATATCCAAAAATTTAGTAATTCAGAAGCTCTTAATTGATAAAAACAGTCAAATTATCAATGCGTCAATTTCCTTTACGCTGTTTTTGTTTCAATTTTATTTTTGAAAACGGCCTCTTTATTATCTACAATCTCTTTTATTTTAACTCTATTTCTGTTAAAAAGATCACAAATATGAAAAAAATTAAAGTAATTTGCTCATTTGTTAATTGAAAATAAGTCGTAATTATATTGATAAAATAAAGGCTTAATGTCTTAAAAAAAACTCTGACCTTTCATCCCCTTTTCAATCCTACCCTGACGTTGCAAATCTGTCAATTTTACCCTATTTTGTATTTTTTTTCATTTCAATTGCACCCTAAAACATAAAATTGACATTTTTTTTATTTGGAAAAAATTCTCTAAATTGACCCTTTTTGCATTAGATTAACTTTTTATATTAAATTGACCATTTTTAAGAAAATATTGAACTTTTGTCAAATAAATAAAGGTCAATTTTATGCTTTAGGGTACAATTGAAATGAAAAAAATGTAATCTGGGGTAAAATTTGACAATTTTTCAATGTCAGGGTAGGATTAAAAAGAAGATGAAAGGTCGGGTTATTTTAAGGCATTAAGCCTAAAATAAAATACCAAAGAAAAAGGAAGTTTGTTGTAGATGAGGTTTATAGTAATTTTTGCTCATTTATTAATTGAAAATTTGGATTTCTTTATATTTATTTGTAATATGTGTATGCGTTTTACACAAACTTCACTATTTTTTTACAAACTTTACTATTTATTTGAGGTCAACTTCATTAAAAAGAAAATAAAAACTTAAGAGGTTCAACTCTTAGAAGGTTCTTCTCATTTTGGCTGCACTACGAGTTTATTTTGAATCTTTGACCAATTATGCATGGAATTCATTATTCATATATGTAAGACGTTGAATTGAATTTTCTCATTAATATTTATTTGTTCATCAAGTTTCTAGTAGTTTAACTTTAAACAATTTCTAATAAAATGACTGCTTCATAATAAATGAATTTTTTTCCTATTTAACAAAATGTACTAACATTTACATTTGAGTAAAAATTACCAAATAGCAAAAGCAAATTAACTCTAATAATTGATTTATATATTAGAGGAGATTGACAACTTATCAAGAGATTGAAACAATTCTCTATAGGTGTAGATAAGTAGATAAGTGAACATTCTAATTTAAACGAGATTGTAGTTTAGAACTTTATATATATATATATATAACCGTTCAAAATTTGAGATTAGAATTTTATTTTTCGCAAGAAAATTATCGGCCGCAAGTAAAATTTATTTTAATATGAAATTTTTTTTAGGTTGACCGAGTCTATCACGTCATCCGTTACGGAACACAATTATATTATAACACCTCATCGAAATGATGGTAAAATTCAAATTTTAATGATGATATTACAATTTTGCCATCATTTATTTGAGATGTTATAATATGACTGACTTAGTCTACAGTTCACGTGGTAGACTCGGTCTACCTAAAAATTTCTCCTATGAAAAATTTAAAAGTGTCGTCTAATAGTTAGAATCCATCCAGAATACCTTATATATCTTATATTAAAACAAAAATATATGAATTAATGTCGTTGAAATTGGACAAATGTTCGTTTTGTCTCTCGAACTTGACACAAAAGATCAAATAAAATTATATTCATAATTTTGAAAAAAATACCTTTAAAATGGTTATTTTATTTTATTTTATCCATCAGCTATAATTTGTACATAACGCTTCTATAATGATCAACATATTGCAATTGAAACAGAAAATTATTAGAGCCCGATATAAAAATTGAAGCTGAGGGAGTAAAATAAGTCAAAGTATCTATATTGAAAATAGTTTAATTTAAGTAAAAAAAAAACAGATTTCATTTGATCTATTTTGCTAAATTTAAGTGGCAAAGTAAACCTTTATTCTGTTGAAAATGGAAGAACTTACATGCTGACAGAACAGCAAATTATAATTTAGAGCTCCTAAAATGCATAAAATCAATATTAATCGATTAGCGGTGATAGTTGGAAAAGGAATTTTACAAATTTAAAATGTCTAATCCATAAGATATACAGCTTTCAAGATTCTGTATAAGTGATTGCCAGAGTTTAATCATAAGCTACGGCTGTCCAAGATATAATGCTTTATTAAACAAAATGCTTTAGAAAATCTGTGTCTAGTTGGTTTAGATATGGCTATGAAGAATGAATCGTGTTTAGCAATTGATTGTGCTTAGTTAATTAGTATTTAAATACACTTTAGAGCAGGTAAGATTCCACAATCAATTCATCAAAAAAAAATCACATTCAAGTTTTTTTTTATAATTGGGGAGGGGGAGCGCTTATGGGAGGATATGAACCCACGATCTTAACATTTTACTATCCAGCGCTTATACCATTTGAGCTACAGCTCGTTGGTACATTCAAGTTTTTAAATTGATTATTATTTTAATAATTAAAAAATAAAACAATTTAATGATAGTGATTTTTGTTAGATGTTATCGTATGAATTCGAGAAATTATTACATATACTTACTCCATCACGTCATCCGTGTATTGAGCTAATCACATTATAACACGTTATTAAAATGATGGTATTATTGTAATTTTGTTTGTTTTTTTTTACACTTTTTAATAGATATGAATTCTACTACATACTATAAACCATAGTTGTTAACTTTTTTTAAGGTTAATTGGTTTTTGAATTATCTTAATATTGGACAGGGTTAAATATAAATAAAATTATAACATAATTTTTAAATTTTTATAATTCAAACTATGAACTTATATTTTTTTATATAATTTGAACTACTAAATAAAAATTTAATTAATTGGTGTTGATGTTAACATCAAAATCCTTCTAGCATGATTTTTATTTTATTTTAGCATTTTAGCATTTTATATCAGCACTGATTGATCAGAATTTCAATTGATTATAGGAACTATGAAAAAGTAAAAATTTATATTTGAAATTATAAAAACTAAATATTTAAATTCAAATTATAAAATACACTATAGTTTATAAGCTGGATATTATACAAAGGGTTGTAAATTCTTATTAGATTTTGACACAAAGAAGATTGTTATTAGTTGTGGATTCCATGGTTGGTCGGCTTCAAATTATATATTTCTTTTCAAAGATTCACTTTAGCATTTGAGAATAATCTTTTTGTTTGCTTTATTATATTTAACCATTAGCTCTCTTGGCCTTTACGTGTGTTGTTCTTTGATAAGATATGTTTAAAAATAGGCCTAATGTCTTAAAAAACCCCGACCTTTTAGCCCCTTTTCAATCATACCCTGACGTTGAAAATTTGTCAATTTTACCCTATTTTGCATTTTTGTGTTTCAATTGTACCCTGAAAAATTAAATTAACGTCTTTTGCGTTTGGAAATTTGTTTAAAACATTCTCCATGTCTCGCATATATTGATTGTATATTTTTAAAATTTATTTAAATTTAGTTAAATTAATTAAGAATTTAAATTAGTGTTAATTTGATTATGGTTTTTAGTTAGTTTTTAAAAATAAAGGACTTATTTGTACTTTTTTGAATAAAAAAGAATTTAATTTCATGTTTAGACTTAATTAATTGAATGATTTCATCATTTAAGTAAAAATATTAACAAAAATTAAAATATTGGGGTACAATTGAAAACGGAAAATTTAAAAGTGGGTAAAATTGACAAATTTTCAACGTCAGGGTGGAATTGAAAAAAAGTTTAAAGGTGAGGGGTTTTTGAGTGATTAGGCCTTAAAAATATAGTTCCCAAAACAAGCAAATGGAGGCATAAGGTTGGCTGTGCTAAAATTCTTAAAAAACACCCAAAATATATTTATTCTGTCCATAAATCTACGGCTATAATATTTTTTGACAATGAACGCGCAAACGGAATACAAATTTAGTTATTTTTTCTTTCAAAAAGTTGAAGCTATTGTGAGGTTATGTGGAGCAGACTCGAATAAAATTAAAGAGAAATCATTAAAAAAATCAAACGAGAACATAAGATATGTGGTTCATCGAATTATTTATGTCGAAAGAATTGGCAGTTAATTAATGTAATATCGAAACAAGAGATTCTAAAATCACTACAAACTAAGAAGCACGGAAACTTCAATAAAATTGCGTTTCCTGTTTCGGAAACGTTTCGGGAACAGAAAATTCTTGAACACCCGTACGAAACGTTTCGGGCCGTTTCCGTAAATAATAAAAATTAAAAATTTGTTAAAAAATTAAAATTATTACCCACAAATAAAAAAATCTAACTAGTTACCATAAATTTTACATTCGCATTGCCCACAATACATTAAATATACTTATTTGTGTTGAATTATATTATATTTTTTTATATATTTATAAAATTTTAAATATTCAGTATATTAAAATTAATTATTTTGTTAATTATCATGAATATTTAGATAATATTTTTATAAATATATCCCTACATTTTTGTTATTTACACGTTTCCCCCACATTTTATGTCCTTCATTTTGAAAAACTTTCGTTTCCCCGTGTCCGTTTCGTATCGTTTCCGTTTCCCGTTTCCGTTTCCGTGCTACCTAGACTACAAACAATTTTTTCAACGGAACAAAAATAATAAGTTTAAATAATTTTTAATCACCCAAATATATTATATTTTTATGATATTTTTTGATTATAACTTCATCTTTCAAAAATTTTAATTTCAATCCATTCTTTAATTTTCACGTTTAATTATAGCCATTTGTCCAAATTGCAGTGAGAAAAATTCAAACATGTTTTTATATTACTTCGTATTATTTCAAGCTGCATTTTCATCATAATAAATGTGTGTTATATATTTTTAACTTGGCTCCCTGAATAAAAAATCTATATCCGTCACTTGGTATGCAAAAATTGTAAAACCGCTTCCTCTGCATTTTCTTTCTTCATAAACCTTTTCATTTTATTATTGGTTTTGAAGCGGGAGAAGTTGGTTGTTCGTCTTCTCGTTAAAAATTCACCGACTCTCTGCCTTTATCTGTATATTTACAATATATTGTTTTATCATGAAAATTTATTTATTTTTGGCGTGTTTTTTTTTTTTTTTTTTTTTGAGAATAATGAAAATTTCATTAATAGGGAAATAAAAATACAACTTGATTAAATATTGAACAAATCAATACATTCAAGAAGTACAATAATAGAAATTTTTGGTAGTTATCGTTAATTCGGCTAATCCACTATTTGCAAATGGATTTAATTTATTATTTGAACATTATTTATTATTTTTGGCGTGTTTTAATGATATTATTTTGCATTGTGTTAATCCTTAAGCTTGTTAAGTGTATGTTCGAACTCAGTTTCAAACTTCTGATGAATTAAGGTTTTTATAGTTTTATTTAAATATGTTTCATTTATTGTTTATAGTTCAGCCAATTAAATATTAAAAAAATTTACATTTTATTTTCTATATTGACATTATAGAATTTCTTTTCCAATAACAAAAGAAAAATACTCATTTACATGATTATGATGAGTTGGTCACTTTTTTAGCCTGCCGTTTGAAGAAAATGCTCAAATATTGGATGCCAGCCAGTGCCCACAAGGCATAAAAACGGACATATTTGACCAATATTCCTATAGTTTCAACTGCCGAACGTTAGCTCCAAAAACATGGGGCCTTGCCTGGTGTTAAAAAAAGCAGAGGACACCATCATCGTGTCGCCCTCTCAAATATTAGCTCCAATTCTTCCTAACCTTTTCTTTAAGTTGGATCGGTCAAGATTGTTTTCAACTTCTTTTCGCTTCTATGACTCGATGCTTACGCAAATGCTCATTGGCTATGGCGCAACGGTTATATGCGATAAACACTCGTAATTCAGATATTATGATCTCATTTTCATAGTATTTAATAACTAAAATGAGTTCAATAATTTATAAAGGTCCTTCCTTCTAGTTGAGTTCAATTCGATGGACTAGATCTCTAATTCTTCTAAACAAATATGGACGGAGGTCGTGAGTGCGTGATTTAGTCGCTATTAAGATATTAATAGATTTTCACTTTAAAAAATAATAACAAACTTCTATATTTTTAAATTTGAATTTATTTAATTTTTTTATTTAATGAGCGTGTTTTAATTACAAATTGTTGTTTAGTTGGTCTTTTTTCAAATTCGATGATTACCAATTTGTCGAATTATGTAGACATTTAAATTTGATCTCATGCATGTTTTTACATGAATGTAATTCACGCTTTTTTTTTGTCCAAAAAAATCTAAAAATTCAAAACAAATTAAATACATAGACTAAAAACAAAAGTTTGAAAAATGACAGGATAAACAAAATTGTAAAAATATGGAGGCAAAATTGAGTTTGGTCATTATTATTCTCAATCTACAAAATTTATATGTTTGTTTTTTAAATTCATTAACTTTAATTAAATCGAATATGAAACAGCTATTTTTATAAAAAATTCGAGAAAAATTAAAATTAAACCTGATGACTTGATATAAAATAAACAAATAATGCTTGACTCACTGATCTATTTACGAAAATAAAAACTAGATATTAATTGTTTCGCTAATGAAGTACAATTTTCGGTCAAACTCTTCCACCAGCCGCAAATTAATTTATAGTATTACAAACTACAACCATGCATTTCAACAACATCACGTTTTAAACCCTTCGTTAAAAGGGTTTTCACAAAAAATGACAACAAACCTTTTATAAAAAAAAAGAACAAAAGTAAATTTTAAAAACAAACAAACAAGTAAATTACAAATATTCAAAAATAAATAAAACTACTATATAGCTATAAACCATATCATCTTTATTGTTGCCGATGACTCCTAACTCATTTGGCTAAGGAGTGAGGCATTAAGTTTCAAGAGGCATGAGTTCGAACTCCCTCGTGGACAAAAAAAAGATGAAGATTATTGAAAATTTATGGAGAATATGCTACAAGCGTTAAAAGCGACGAATGCGGCATCGTACCGCCAAGATGACGAATCCCGTAAGGCGATGTACTTAACGTAATACGGCGTGAATGACGCGATTAGCGTATATTTCAACATATTTATTGTATATGTAATTAGTTTATATATCTATCTCTGTTAAAAAAAATATCATCTTTATTGTTGAAATTTTTTCAATTATTTCCGATTCTTAAATTGTATTGAAAATATATTTTGTGATATATTTTGATTCGAAAAAAAAAAGTTAACTATTTATTATTTTTATCAAATTAAAACAACATAAAAGAAAAAATAGCTATTGTCAACAGTGAAATTAAATTATTAACAGCAGCTGAAGAAGAAATATGAGAAAAGCAATTAACAGATAGTATTTGTTCTAGAGAGAGCTATAAAATTTGTATATAATCAACCAAAAATTTGATCTAATCTAGTCCAGCACATATAACCTAATAGTGTGGAAGTTTAGTTCCATAAATTAGTATAAGTTATACTGTTAAATTTGTTGAAAATTTCAGATTTTAATTAAAATAATGGAAAATTGGAAAAGAAGAAAAGGTAAACTAAAAAATTGAAAAGCAGTTAAATTTATTGAGAATTTCAGATTTTAAAAATCCATTTCCTATAGTATTTTTTTTTGAGAATATTTCCTATAGTAATTAAAAAATTGGAAAATTGGAAAAGAAGAAAAGCTAAACTAACAAATTGAAAAGCAGTTAAGGCTGCACATTTTTTTCTTGGATTTGGGCCGACAGCCCATTGATCTAGGTGGGTTTTAGTCGTGTAAGTCAAAATATTTTTATTGATTTATTTTGATTTTTTCTGTGAAAATGTGATTTAATTTATATTTAGTGTATTAACGGAACCCTATTAAATAAGGGATTCTTACAAAAAGCCTTTTTTTTTTGGAAAATATTTATGAACTTAGAGGTTGATTTTTTTTTTTAGAGATTTAAAAATTTATCTAAAATAAAAGAATAATAGGGTTTTATACCTCAAAAAGGAAAAGTTAGCACAAATACATCATAACTTTAATTTTTCTAGAGTTTTACTCTCCGTGTTATAATTATTTGTGATTTTACTCTTTTATAATTATTTGTGATTTTACTCTCTCTTCATCTCTCTTTCTCTGACACATCTTACACATGTAGATGCTCTCCTTATCCCTTTCTCTCTTTTTATTCTCTCTTTTCTTACATATGCGACCACTGATTGTCATTTACTTTGTTCTTCTTTAAATTATTTGTCGACATTTCTTTTTTATTTGTTCAAAACTTTTTTTCTTTATTAATTATAAATAATTTTTTTAATTAAAATATTAAATGTTTTATTAATTTTAAATTAATTACTATTTATTTAATATCTTATCATATTGATAGAGGATTTATCATATATGTACTAAATATAATAATTTGAATTTTATAAAATATATTTATAACAAATATATATTAATTATATATTATGATGTTAATAAATTATTACTTTATTATTTATATTATTATAATTATATTTTAACTTAACATGTAATTATTAGTGTATCATATTGCATTGATATCTTATTATCATGTCATTATCAGTATCGTATGTAGCAGATTATTATATGATTATGTGATGATACTGCTGGATAATATTAGACAAAATCATATTATCATATGAATACACATTACTACATTATCATAGGATTATCACAGTTTCACCTTATCATATAATTATCAATGTATCATTATCAGTTTCACCTTATCATATAATTATCAATGTATCATTATCAGTTTCATATGTATCGGAATATTATATGATAATGTGATGATACTGCTGGATAATATTAGACAAATCACAATATCACATTATCATATGATTATCATTATATCACCTTATCATATGATTATCATAGCTTCGCCTGAGCATGTAATTATCAGTGTATCATATTGCATTGACATCTTATTATCATGCCATTATCAATATCGTAAATTACAAATTATAATATGATAATGTGATGATACTGCTGGATAATATTAGACAAAACACAATATCATATTATCATATGATTATCACAGTATTACATTATCATATAATTATCACAGTTTCACCTTATCATATAATTATCGATGTATCATATTGCATTGTCATCTTATTATCATGCCATTATCAATATCATATGTAGCAAATTATTATTATGTCATTATCATAATTTTTATGTAATTTTTTTTCTATATAGATATCATATTATCATACTATTATCATAACTTTATTATTTAATTATCATCTGGTTATCACTGATATCATGATTTTTTTTTTGTAATTATATTTTCACGTACGTTATCATCCAATTATCATAACCTTATCATACTTCATTATCATCTAGTTATCATAATTTTTATGTAATTTGTTTTCCATATAGTTATCATATTATCATAATTTTATTATTTAATTATCATCTGCTGATATCATGAATTTTTTGTAATTATATTTTCATATACATTATCATTCAATTATCATAACTTTATCATACTTCATTATCATCTAGTTATCATAGTGTTACAATGCAGTGATACTCATATGATAATCAGACTTTATTTATAAAAAAAATATTTTCTCTTCAGTTTTATGATAATGAAGTGATAATCAAATGATAATCAGATGCTGATTTTTTTGCAGAAAATCGTTTTTTGTGCAGAAAATCGTTTTTTTCATCATAGCATCGTTTTTTATGCAGATTTTTAGATCTTAAGTTAAAAAAAATCAAGATTAATTTATTTAAATCTGAAAGTTAAAATGAATTGTATTTATCACCACGAATTAAGAAAAAAATCGCTAAAATCAAATATGAAAGAACGGCGGAGCGACGACGAAACGATGGCGGAGCGACAACGGATCGATGAAGGAACGATGACGAAAAAAAGAATAAAAATGGAGAAGAAAAGAAGAATAAAGAAGAAGAAGAAGAAGAAGAAGAAGAAGAAGAAGAAGAAGAAAAATGGCGGGAAAAAAAAAGCAGAGAAGAGAAAGAAGAAGAAAGAGAAAGGAAAGAGAGAGAGAAAAAAAGTGACAGATAGTGTATGATTAGAGTAAAAGAAATATGATTAGAGTAAAATAATAATAAAAATTAGGTATAATTATAATATAAATATGTTTTAGAGTAAAAAAAATAATTATAGTAAAAGGGTGAGTTATTTTCTCTATCTTTTCCTTTTTGAGGTAGGAAATCATATTATTTACAAAAAGAGATTATTTTTCCTAATTTTCTCTTTTTTTTTGTAAATATACAATTCCCATTTAATGTTTTTGATAAAATACTGAAAAATAAGCATATTGATAAAAAAGTAATGGTTCGAAAATATTTTTAGTATACTTAGATATACTGTTATTGTAATTCTAGAATTTCTAATGTATATTGTTAGTTGAACTTTTATAGATTTTTAATAAATTATTGGTATAATTTTAGTATAATTTTAATACTCTTTTAATTTATATAATATGCAACTAATAATTATATTTTTAGTATGTATATATATTTATAAAAAAATATGTGAATATTTTATTGTACTTTTTATATACTGTCAATATAATTTTAGCTACATTTATTCTACGATGGGTAAAATTTTGTTGTAATTTCATTTTTATAATATACTACAAATTCAATATAATTTAGTATATATATATATATATATATATATATATATAATTTTTATATATTTTAATGTAAGTTTATTTAATTTTACTAAATTGTAAGTGTAGTATTCTTAAGTTTTACTAAATATAAGCTCTATTTAAATTTAAAATTTAGGAACTGAACTAAGTAGTGATGAAAACTTTGAGGAACGAGTTGAACTTTTCTCAATCTAAAGGCAAAATTTCTTTTGTACCTCTAAATTATATTGTACTCTCCTTTATCAATCGGGTTAATTCCATAAAAAATTATGATCTTTACATGAAATTTCATTTTAATCACGACTTTTAACAGTTGCCATATAAAACCATGACCTTTCATTTTTTTTCAAATCTATCATTTTCGTGTATTTTTTTGACTAAATTCTTCATTAAACCACTAATTAAAAATTCAAATTATAAATCGACACTAAATATTATTATCTTTCGGATAGAGTATGTAAGATTAGTAATTTTTCGTCAGAAAAAACACTGAATTTTACTTTGGTGATTAATTTAAAATAAAATTAAAGGTCGTGCCTTTAAATGCCAACTTTTAAAAGTTTTGTTTAAAATAAAACTTCGTATAAAAATTGTGATTTTTTTTGTAAAATTAACCCTTTTAATCCTTCAACCGTGAACAATATCAAAAGCTTCCTCCTACCATTAAATTCAACTAAACAACCTTTTATTTACTACCGACTTTTTTATAAACAAATTTCCTCTCCACCTCGTAAATATTGTTCTAAAATAATTATTGTATATTATAGTTGTGAAGTGGTGGATTTGATAATGAAATCCAGAGTTAGAAAGTGCATAGTGAGATTAATCTATTTTGGTGTATTTAATTTATGACACGGATAATTCTAAAAATGAAAACATGAGCCCCAAAACATCAGGACATCATTTAGATTAATTTATTTTTAAATGTATGAATCTTATTAAATCGATGCTTTTTTAATATATTGAATGTAAAATCAATAGATTTATGAATTTTATTATTTGAATTGAATATAAAATTCATATATTTATAAGGATGAATTTGAAATAATTAAATTATAATACAATTTATCATTCATTAAATTTCAACTTTTTCCTACTAAAATGTGAGAAATTAAACAATGAATTTTGGAGGATGAAAAATTGTCACAATCCATGAATTTTCATGATATTTTTACACCAAACAATGATTTTCATAAAATTCATATATTGTGCAAAATCCTTCTCCAAATTAAGAACGGTGTCTAAAATAATTCATTATTCGCCATTAACAGTAATTAGAAAATGGTGATTTCGAGTCTTGTGAATGAAGAAAATTCCCACTTGTAAACTCACCCACCATGCCAGATGCGCGACGCGGATCGGATCCTGATTAGTCAGGACGAAACCTTGAAAACCGGATTGGTTTAACAAAAAAAATATATAAATTTTTGCGAGAGTATTCAATTATAACATTTAAAAATCGGTCTATTTAACCCGTTTTAGCATATTTGTTACTTTTTGTAACCTTTTTTGATAATATATCAGCCACCTTACTGCCAACACAATGAATTGCTAACGTGACAATATTTCTAATCGGGAAAAGGTGCAAATATGACCCTCAAGTATACCCCGTGTTTCTTGTTGGCACCTCATGTTTTTCGGATCTCAATTATGACCTTGACGTCTTTAAAAAGTATCAAAAAAACACATCAATTTAACGGTGTTATCCAATTCACGTTAATTTGCTGTTGTGGCCAATTTTTGTAACACTTCAGCAATTTGATTTGCCAAATCACGCCACCCACTGTTGCACACCATTACATATTTAACCCAAGATTGAGCAGCTAAATGCATAAAAGGAATAAAAGGAACCACTTCAAATAATTTCTTTAATAAAGCAGAGTCATCAATATCACATTCAACAATAAAAATCCCACTCAAAAAGGGGATTAATGGGCACGATTCAGATATGGATCACAATAATCGTAGAAATTGTCAAGACCCAAACCCAGCTGCTGCTCGTGTTACAAGTACAGTAATTCCATTTCTTGAACGGACTCTAGCAGAAGACCTGACCCGTTTCCCTCAAAATGACCCGCCCCATGAGGCGCGGAGAGAGCGGCCGGCGCGATGGATCAGACTATAAAGCAAGAAAAACGACATCGCCATCTCCACCTCACTACCTCCGCTGCCCCATTGTTGCCCCACCGTTACTTCATCTTCTTCCTCAAATTTATAAATATAAATTTCAGAAAATCATCATTAACACCAACAATTCGAAATCTATAAATTAAAACTCCTAATACCTATGGCCGGAGACTAACTGAAGAGCGTCGCTGCTCCACCAATGGACGACCAACAACACCCATCCTATGTCTTCTCTCTCGTCGCTGGTCACAAACAAAAGGAGATCTCTCCTTTCCTTTCTCCACAGCTGTAATGAGCAGCGTCAAAAGAGAAGCAACGGGGACGGAACTCTGAACGGCAACTGCTGGCGGAGGCTAGATGTCGGCGATGGATAGATGGCGAAGAAGGAAACGAAGAATAAGAGAAGAAGTTTAGAGGATAGGTGGCCGGCAGTTTGAGATTAGGCGAAGAAATTATGGTAGGATTGGTGGTGGTGTGGCAAATCAATTAATTGCTGAAGTGTCAAAGAATTTGGCCACAACAGCAAGTGAATGTCAATTAGGTAACACCGTTAAATTGGTGTGTGTTTTTGATACTTTTTAAAGACATCGGGATTATAATTGAGATCCGAAAAACATGAGGTGCTAACAAGAGATATGGGGTATACTTGAGGGTCATATTTGCACCTTTTCCCTTTCTAATCCAATCAAAGCACATAGCCAACCATAAAATAATTCAACCAAAATTAAACTCAACCTTTAAATCAAATCAACTAATTATATTAATTTTATATAAATTTTACATATATTATTGTAAAATTAAATTAACTCATTAAAATTAATTTTTAAACCAAAATACATGACCAATCATAAAATACTGGTGAATGATGAAAAATAAAAAATACTAAATTCTTCAACAAAGTGAGGTCCACCTGAAATAAATCTTCCTAATTTTATAAATATTTTTAATTATATATATATATATATATATATATATATATATATATATATATATATATATATATATATATATATATATATATATATATATATATATATATGTAATGCCAAAAATGTTGCTCATTAAGGAATTGTGCAGTTGCTTTCTTATTAAAAACATCTAAAAACCCAACTCAATTTTCATTTCCAATGCCTTGCAGGAGGATTCATTGGTCATTTGGCCCTCTTTTGATATTTATGGAATGAAACAATCAATCTGGCTTTTGAATTTACAACTTAAAATAAAATAATTCATTTTTACTTATTTTGATCAATGAACAATAATATTTTTATTTTTGAATCAATTAAGAATAATATTTTTTATTTTTAGATCAATTGAGCATAAAATTATATTATTTGATTTCTGAATTTACAAAATTATATTATATAATTTTGTCTTTAATTGATAAAAAAAAATATAGAATATTATCTTTAATTGATCAAAATAACTAAAACTGAATTATTGGACTTTGAGAATCACAAACTGAGGAATTAAGAGCATCCCCAATGGTATTCCTTAAAATAAAGAGCATCTTTTATAAAATAAAGAGCATCTTAAAGATAAAGAGTGATATTTAAAATTTTACTCCAATAGACTCTTTAATATCAGTTTTTTTATTATATATAATTTTAATAATTAATAACAAAATAAAAATATTAAATAATAATACTATTAAATTAATTACCTCTCTGATATTAAATTTTATTTTATTTTGTTTTCATAAAAAATATGAATAAAATATTAAATATTGATAAAATAATTTTTTTATTTAATTTTTTATTCATTTATTTATTCAGTTTTTTTACTAAAAGTAAAAATATAATATTTAAAAGTAAAAATAACCACCTTATTTTTTAAAATTTAAAATTTTACTATTTAAAAAATGAAGTAGAGAGTGAAAATGGCTCTTTATATGTGGAGAGCCATTTTCACTCTCTACTCTAAATATAAAAAATAGAGAGTACATTAGACTCCTAATTTACTGTCAAACTCTTTAATTTAAAAAGTTTGACAATTTTAGAGAGTCCATTGGGGATAGGGATGGCAATGGGGCGGGGTGGGGACGGGGAAACCATCCTCATCCCCATCCCCGCGTCTATGGGGAATCCCCATCCCCGTCCCCATTTAATTAATGGGGATAAATTCATCCCCGTTCCCATCCAATGGATTCCCCATCCCCATGGGGATCCCCGTTCCCCGTACAATTAAATATAATTTATAAATAATTTTATTATTTTTATAAGATATTTAAAAAAAAATCATTATAGAAAATACTGTTACCTTTTATAATATTATATATTTATAACTAAATAGAAACTAATAAAAAAATTATGTTAAATTATTTAAAATTATAAATAACATACTAAAACTTATAATATAATATAAATATACATAAATATAAATCGGATCCCCATGAGGACGGGGATGGGGATCCCCATGGGGTGGGGACTATACTCCCCGTCCCTTCCCCATCTCCGTGGTTGGGGAATGATTTTCTCCCATTCCCGTATCCATGGAGGTAACTGGTGGGAATTCCCCGTCCCATTAGGGGCGGGTCCCCACGGGGAACGGGGAATCCCCTCCCCATTGTCATCCCTAATTGGGGATGCTCTAAGTTGACCTTTTACTCATATTTTATATTTTATATATTTTTGTTTATGTTTTTTTTCTTCTATTTTTAATGTATATTTTATGAGAGTGATGATCAAAGTAGCAAACATATTGTCAAGTATAAAGTTGCTTAAAATGAGATTTGTCATTAATTCTATAATTATATTTAGTTTATTTAGAAAAATTATTAAATTCATACCGTATAAATAATAAAATAAATTATCTTTCAAATTAAAAAGAAAAAAGTTCGATCAAAAATAAGCAAAAGACACCATCATCACTTATTTGGAATTTGGAATAGATAATTAATTCTATTATAGAATCATAACAATCTTCTCAACTTATAATGTATTTTTTCCCTCACTTCCATACTTATTAATTATTTTTAGTGATCTAATGGTCACCTTTTTCTTAATTTTTTTCTTTCTTAGAAAGAAGAAGCAACGAAGAAGAAGCTTCCATGTCAACCACCCTCCCTTTCATCTTCTCACGCAGCGCCTCCAAATCTTTCTTGAACTTCACAACCTCGTCGCCGCTCATCTCATCGATCCGCTTATAACCATTCTCCTTCATAGCCTTATCAAGAAACTCTCCCTTCTTCTTCTCAATCTGAATCTGCTTCTGCAAGTCACTCAGCTCCTTGTTCAGCTTCTCCAGCCTCGCCTCCTGGCTCGAAGCTTTCGGTTTCTTGGCGGATTCTTGATTTAGAAACCGCTCAGCAACCGACGCAAGAGTAGGGTAGCCGAAGGAATAGGGTTTTCCTCCGGGAGAGAAGACAACGATGGCCACCTGAGCTGCACAGAGAGTTGCCAGCTCGTTAGCTTTCTTGAAAAGACCGGACCGGCGTTTCGAGAAGGTGACTTGACGAGAACCGGTGTCTTTCACCATCTTCATCTCTATCTTTCTCCTACCCATAGTTTCTTGAGTTTGTTTGTGAGTGTAATGGGGTAGTAGTAGTATGTGTATATATAGTGAGGAAGTTTAGGGCAAAATGAGAGGTAAATGACCCACATGGAGATGATGTTCCATATTGGCATATGTGTTTCTAATATTGGATTTTAAAAATATAAAACTTTTATAGAAAGTAAAATGTTTTAATTTTTTAAAGGCATAATGAATTTTAATGTTTTTGTCGATGTACCACAATTTTTAAATTTTGCCAGTTTGATCCATGTTCTTTTAAATTTTTGTCAAATACACATAACTCATTTGGAACCGACATAGCGCGAATTTGTATACGTCATGTAGGATAATTTTTTTATATGTAGACAAACAATATTACACCGCATCAACTCAAAACGAATCATTATATTTGGCAAAACTCGAAAAGGTGATGGATCAAACTGATAAATTTTAAAGATCGTGGTAGGTTTAGCAAGAACATAAAAATTGTGGGAGATAATTTTATTTTTTCTTTTTATATATTATGTATTGAAAAGATTGGTAGCTAAGTTTTCTTCTAGAGAATTATATTAAATTTGATTTTCTTAATTAAGTATTATTTCTTAATTATAGAATGATATCCGCAAAATGAATTTAACTATCTGCAACTATATCACAATTTTTATATATAAATATAATCATTTAAAAATATCCAACTTTTTATGAACTTTTTCATTTATATCCCAACTTTATAAAAAAAGATCAATTATAATTTAATTTTAATAAAAAAATTTAATTGTAGCCAATTATTCAATTTTTTAATTACGTAGTCAAATTCTTTTATATTTATGATCAAACATTTTAGATAAATTCTATTTAAATATTTGTTATCTCTTTCATTCAATTTTAAATCATAGATAAATTATAGTTATCAGTAGGTATATTTATATTACCAATGATAAATGTATCCACAAGCACAATCTAGTGATAGATATATTGTTATGAACTTATTTTCTCACAATTTTAATGTTTTTTTTTGCCAAATAAATAATGATTTTTTTAATTTTACCAATTTGCACCATATCTTTTAAATCTTTACCAAATATACCCACAACTAGTTTAGAGCTCACCGCACGTTTGTATACGTCATGTAGGATAAATTTTATATATGCAGTTGAATAACATTGTGCCATCAGCTCTAAACGAGTCATGAATATAATTGATAATGATCGAAAAAATGATGGATCAAACTGGTAAAATTTAAAATTATGGTATATATGATAAAAACACTAAAATGTGGGAGATAAAGTTTATTTTGCCTTTTGTAAATTATGTATTGAAAAGATTGGTAACTAAGTTTGCTTCTTGAGATTTATATTAAATTCGATTTTCTTAATTAAGTATTATTTCTTAAATATAGAAGGATATCCGCAAAATGGATTTAACTATCTGCAACTATATCACAGTTTTTATATATAAACATAATCACTCAAAAATATATCTAATTTTTAATATATATTTTTTCATTTATATTCCAACGTTTTAAAAAGATCAATTCTGACCTAATTTTAATAAGTATATTTTGATTATAGTCAATTATTCATTTTTTTTAAAAAAGTTAAATTTTATTGAATTTTTTCATTTACGATCAAAAAATTTCAAATTTGATAAGTATCTTTCTATTGAATTTTTTTTTAAAAAAATGCGCCGTAAATATAAAAAATTGAAAAAAATTGACTTTCAATTTTTTCTGAATAATTAGCTATCATTAAAAATGTATTTATCGAACTTGTACCAAAATTGACATTATTAAAAAGTTTAGATATAAATAAAACAAAACGATAAGGTAAAGTATTTTTGAATGATTGTACCTTGCTATATATTATATTTAAAAACCTTAGCAGTTTTATTCATCATTTTTTTGAACTTTATCAAATATATTCACTATTCATTTAAAACATAATCAATTTAACACAAATGTCCACGTGTATAAAATTTATCTTTATCTAATGTATAAAAACATTGTCACTTCATCTCCAAACAAGTTATTAGTTTATTCAGCGACAATCAAACAAATCTATATCACGATACATGAAGTAAATGAACAAATATAGTTATTGGTAGATATATTAAATTTACCAATGATAAATTATGTATCCACAAGCACAATCTAGATATATTTAAGAGGTAATGTTTAAATAAATTCATAAATTGTATCTATTTTTTTAATTTAATCATGAATTTTATTAATGTGTCAATTGTATATAGTAAATTGATTTTTTTTTTCAATTAGATACATATTTTGACGTGGCACTCATTCATTGATGTGATTTTATTGAGGTGGAAATCATTTTTGACAGCAACATCAGCATATTGTGATCTTGTGTATATCGAATTGAGAAAAAAATGCAATTTTTTGTATTTAATTGACACATATCAAAAGTTTATGATTAAATTGACAAAACAGTTATAATTTAGTAATTTATACAACATTGTATGTTTATTTAATTGGATATGAAAATATCAAGTTTGATGTACTCATCTCAAAATAATTTTAAAAGATGATAAATTATGTACACAATATATGTAAAAATATTAAAATATTAAAATTTCAGATTTGATTTTCTCATACCACTAATTAAAAAAATTGATAAAGTTTGTGGAATTTTATTTAGCATAAAATTTCGTGTAAGATTAGCTACATTTTTTTAATTCCATTTAGATTAATGTTTGGTTTAATTGAAACATATGGTAAGTACTATTACATTTCTTATTTTGAAGGAGCGGTATCCTGTGCATGCTACTGTTAATTTTAAAATTTAAACACATTCAGCTGGCCTTATTTAATTTTTAGTGAACCATATCAGATTTTAGACACCAAAAATAGTGAAGCTATTTTTTTAAAAGATTCTATCAATTTATATGTATGTATGCTACTTTGAGCAATTTAATGATCTGGAAAATGAACCCCTATATCTGAGAGTAAATATGCTTTTTAATTATTTTTTTATATTTATGGTTATAAAATCCTTCATGAATTCTTTTAAATTAATCAAAATTCAAATGGTCACTGGATATTAAAAAGAATTAATGTCATAAAAATTTACCAACTTTACATATTTTTTCATTTTAATCACGCTGTTTAAAAATCGTCATTTCCATACACGAACTATCAATTATTTTCCAATACATACACCGTTCAAAAATCCGGTGAAAATTGCTGAGTTGACAATCAAATAGTAACACGCCATAAAGAACCAAATAGTGACACGTCAGTAATTTTTGCCGAATTTTTGAACGGTGTATGGATTTGAGAAAAATTAATATTGGTGTATGAAAATGACAATTTTTAAACGGCGTGATTAAAATAAAAAAAATGATTAAAATAAAAAAAAACATATAAAATTGGTGATTTTTTTTAACTATTACCCCTATTAAAAAGAATGTCCAAATATGGTCTAAATGCATTGCATAACGCTGTTTCAATTCAGTGGCACCTTACTAAATATTTGTGTGTGCTATATTCCAAGTCCTTGACATATTTCTTTCTTCATTATAATAAAAGAGGGGGAAATCTATATATTTAAATACAAATAGAGGTGTAAAAGATATAATTAAAATAATAAGTCGAATTGAACCAACTCATTTCGACCAATCATGTTTGATTTTTTTAGTTTTTCAATTTGATTTTTTTTAATTATTTCAATTGTTTTAGTTCAAGTTGATTTTTAATTAAAAATTCAAATAAATCAAACCAAACTGATTATAAATTTAATTTAATTTAATTCGTTTATTATTTTAGAAATTTTAATTTATTCAAATGTTATCCGTTTTTTAGATGAATGGACTGAAAACCATGCACACTCCTGAACATATTGTACCTATTTCTAAATTACACCCCTAAACCAATTTTAGGCCAGTCCTTTATAGAATTTATAAAATAAAATAATGTAAATATAGTATATAAAATGATTAGTAGTCTGTTTCATTCTCATTTTGTTGTATTAGCTAATATATATAGAAATATTGGTTTGGAAATAAAGCTCCTCATATGGGATGTCCATGTGTGGCATCATTTTTAAGGTTTTAACTTTTTTGCAGCCCGAATATTATATACAACCATCATATACCAAATTTCTGTTAAAAAAAATAGAAGGCCATTTTAGATAAATACAAATAAAAAATAGGGTTAATGTCAAAAAAATTTACGAACTTTACACGTTTTCTCATTTTAATCACGAAGTTTAAATTTTTTCATTTTCATACACGAACTACCACTTTTTCCCAAATTCATACACGGTGCTGAGGTGGCACTCATTCATTAGTGTAAAATGACTTCCACCTCAGCGAATTAGACCAATGGAGTCGTGACACCTCAACAACATGCATGAATTTGAGAAAAAGTGGTAGTTCGTGCATGAAAATGAGAAAATTTAAAGTGCATGATTAAAATGAGAAAACTGTGTAAAGTTCGTAAATTTTTATGACATTACCCTTAAAAAATTAAATATTTTTAAAAAATACAATGTCAATTTTTTTTTAAAAAAATATAATTTGTACTTTACAAAAATAACTTTTTTATTTTCAAAAATATTTTTTTAATCTTAAAAAAATGTTTTTGGTTAACTATCGGTATACTAACAGGTTACTAACAGTATACTAGAAATAATTTATGTTTTAAATGCACAATTTAAATTTACTAAAAATTATTAACGATATACTAAAAATTAATTAACTACAAGTTTATCAGCGATTTACTCAGTTCAGTTATAGTTTACTAAAAATAAAATTAATACTTTTTTTAAATACAATTTGTCTAAAATACACAATTCAAGTTTAATAACAATTTATTAACGATATATTCAAAACAAAATTTATTACAAGTTTATCAATGGTTAACCCAACGTTTACTAACAATGTATTAAAAATAAAATTATTGGTGTATCATTAGTATACAAATGGTCAAACAACAACAAAACCATTACAAATACACAAATTCATCTGTGAAAATATACAAACCATCACAAATACACAAATTCATCTATGAGAATATACTAAAAATAAAATTATTGGTAATACCATCGGTTAACCAACACTAAAATTATTACAGATACAAAAAGCAGTGTTTTAAAAACCGGACCGGACGGTCGAACCGAGATCCGACCGTTGGTCCAGTCTAAAATAGTAAAAAACCGGATTTTTGGTTGAACCGGGTTGGACCGGATCGAACTGGTAAAAAACCGGTGTTGAACTGGAGGTTGAACCGGTAAAAACCGATGAATCCAATTTTTTTATATTTCTTTTAAAATTGTTAAACCGGTTCAACTGTTGAACCGGTGGCCTCACCGTTTCGGCCACCGGTTCGGTTTTTAAAACACTGACATAAAGTGAAAAAAGTTTGAAGAAAGTGACCACTGGCTGTCATCACGGCGACATCAATCTCTCTAGCTTCGGCGAAGCCAGAAGCAACGACAGTAGTTGGATCTCTAAAACACCAACACCATTGCAAAATACACAAAATTATAAATCATAATATACAAATCAAGTTAATAACCACCACAACAATCATAAAACATAAATTATAAGAAACTAAATAAATCTCAAATGAACAAAGAATAGAAAAAAAATAACAGATCTAGATCCAAAATCAACGATTACATCAGATTCAACATCACGAACGGAACTGTCTCGATCAAATCAGATGCAACGATTGTTCAGAGAGTGTCTGCTGTCATTTCTAGAAGATTCGCAGGTATGCTTAGATCACTTGAAAGCGCTGATCGGAGAAGGTAGAGAGTTCAAAGGCTATGGGGAAAAAAGGAAGGCGTCGGATCTGAAGACCACATCGGCATTGCTATTAATGGGTTTTGTGATGAAACGATGAAAAACGTCGAAAGGAGGAAATCGGCGGCGAGAAACGATGAAAACGTTGAAAAGAGAAAGTCGATGGCGGCGAGAAACAATGAATTAGGTTCGAGTTGGAGTTGAATTCAAAAAAAATGAGGGAGATGGAGAAAACGTGGTTTGATAAAACAAAAAGTACAAAAAGAAAAAGATCAATATTGTATATATCGAAAATGAAAATTAGGCCCGTAACTGTGAGAATAATCTCTCATTTTGTTGTATGTTCTGCAAATAAGGGCATCTCCAATAGTAGAAGGTAAAATAGTGTGAATTTTACACCAAAACTACACTGTTACAGTGTTTTATCTCCAATCGTTGACTCTAGTTTTTTACACTAAAAGAATAATTTTAGCATATTCTTATCTAATAAATTATTTACACATTTTACACTTACACCTATAAATTATTCAATATTTACAAAATACATTCATATATTTATTTATAATAAAATCTATTATTAATTTTAATAATAATTTTTTTAAATAAGTTCATACAATTTTAAATATATAAATAACTATATTTATTAAAAATAAAATTTATTAAATAATAAAAAATATTAAAATCTACTCTATTTATAAATTTTTAAATACAAATCCATTTTGTTCAGTGTTACATATTTAAATTTTCGACTATATCGGACATGTTTATTTGGACTATATTGTAACAAAAACTAATAAATACTTAATAATAAAATTTATTATAAAATAAAAAACTAAAAGTAAAATAAAGTTACTTTATTTTCAACCCCAATAGTACTCTATTTTAAGGCACACTATTATGAAGTGACTCTATATATAGAGTAAAAAAATAAGGTATACTATAATAAAGTGGGATTTAGAGTACTATTGGAGATGATTTTTACTCTAAAATGGCAAAATAGAGGATTATTGGAGATGGCCTAAGTCTAATTTTAATAAGAATATAAATTATTATCTTTTACATCAAAAAATGATTTGACCATTTCCAAATTTAATTGAAACAATGCCGAATGTTGTTTTCATAAGTGATATTTTAAATATTTTACAAAACTATTTTGAAACCATTGTTGATAAACGTTAAGGTTTATTAATTGAGGACCTGAAGACATGGGTTGTTAAGCCAATAGATAACAATCGTACAAGAAGATAAAATGCATGTACATTATTAAAAGGCTTAATCTTTGAAAATACTTTATTTTTTTGTTTATATCAAAACTTTTAAAAACATCAATTGTAGCGAGTTCTCAATTTTTAATTTCATTTTAGCCATTTATTTAAATTGGGGTGAAAAGAATATGCCTTTCATATTTAAAAAATTTAACATAAAAAAAATAGCAACAATATGAAACAATATAAATAATAGTTTTGAACTTTTTCTACTCTATTTTGAGCTCATGGCTATAACTGAAACCAAAAATTAAAAAATAAATTAAAATTAACACTTCAAAAAATTTATATGAAAAAAGTTGAAAAAATGAAAATATTAAATGACTAAGCCTTATTAAAAATGTTAAAATAATAATTTTCTTTAATATTTTAAACTCTTTTTCAAGATTATCATAATCTTTTTCTAATAATAACAAAAAGAAAACTCAAAACTTTCAAATTTGATTACACAACTCAATTGAGTAAAAAATAAGTTAGAACACTAAAATCGATTAAATTGAAAAGTTCCGACACCATTTGCACATTTCTTTCAAAATAACATGCATCAACAAAGAATGCCTTGTATAAATAGAGAGGGGGAATTCCCCTATTTAGCAAAGCTGTGTTTGGTAATATATATTTACAATATCTGAATATTGCAATGGCAACCTTACGGTTCAACCCTGTCTGCTTTGTCATGGATGTAATTCATCATCTTCTTCTTCAGGACTCCAGTTCTAACTCTATTTCGCAACACTTGTTCAAAATTCCAGCGTCCTTCGAATTTAGCAGGCACGCACGCTTTTACTCTGTTTAGGCGCTCCGGTTAATGCAACTTTATATAGGACTACCTCTTGATATCTGCACGTAGAAAGATCGAGATTATTGGTGTTAAGAAGTGAATTACTAGATGTGTTGCATGGAAACTTGACCCTTACGTTATGATGTTTTGTTTTCATTTTCCGAAATGCTTTGAAATTTCAGAACTTTCCATTTTAGTGTTTCCAATTCTGTGCTACATGTGGCTTTAAGACAGCTGAAGAAATGTTTTATGTTTCCTTGTCCGTGCGACATGTAGGTTTTCGTGTTTTGACTTTTTGTACATAATAATCTGAATTTTGTAAACAGCGAGTAAAACTACACAACCTATGTTGCAGACATAAAACTACTATACAAGAACTGAAGGACAAGAACTAAATTGAAGACGAGAACGAAAGAAACAAACCTGATTCTGCAAGCTTGTCGCAGTCGTCCAACGCTGAGAATTATGTACGACAGTTGAACTGTCAGTGACGTAAGCAATTGTTCTAGATTCTTCATGTACATTAGCTACTATAGCAGGTGGAAGTTCCCTCATGATCCACAGCACAAATGCTGACGGTACCGAAGAACCTAACAAAGTATAACAAACTAAAATCTCAAAAAACATTGGAATTTAGACTTAGGAGTTTCGTTTCGCCAAATTACACAAGTCATTTTTTATTTGAAATGAAAATAGCACTTAATACCTATGAAGTAATATAAAATCAGTAAAAGAGAAGTAAAAACACCACTTTTGTCAAGATTTTGGCAGTAATAGAGGACCTGCAATCACGGCGACACGAATTAGTATGCTTGATTAGCGATGCTTGAAAATGTAAGCACAAAATATATAGTCATAAGAAAACTACATACTGGAATTTGAGTAAAAAGAGCAACAAAAGCACTTGAAGTGAAACAAAGAACAGAAACAATAGCCAAGCCTGCAACCTGCATACACATCATGTTCTCAGAAATTGCAGTTGTTCTTAAGAAATATTGGACCCAGATTTGTCAAATACATAAGACCAATTTCTTAAGCAATCTTAAAAGACACTATTAATACTTTCTCACATACGTACATCAGATCAGTATCCAAATAATGGAAGAGCAAAGGGTCATTGGGGTGAATTTGTGCATCAGAGTCGATTAGCTCATACTCTCTATTTTTAGATCAATTAACTCTAAAACTGGGTCATCGCGGTCTATAAATTCGTTCATTTTGTACAATTTGGGGGTTAATTGACATAAAAATAGAGACTATTGTCCTTAATTGATTAAAATGGCCAAGTGTGAGTTAATTGACTCTGACTCACAATTTCAGGGACCATGATGACTCTTTGCTGTAGTAAAACATTAATTTTGACACACTATGTATCCAACAGTAATTAATGAAGGAGCACTAGACATGATACCTTCCACATTTCCGAAGAAGCTCTTTCAGATCTAACTCTTCTCATTTTCGAACATATTAAAAGTCCTAAACATAAAAGACAGCAAAACTTAAAGAGCTTTTTATGATAACAGAACAGCAGATAGAACAGACCTACATATGAAATGAAGTTTAACTGTACAATTCCGAAAAACGTGGATTCTCTTGCCAGACACCATATGGTAGCAATAGATTAAATAAAAAAACTAACTAAATTTCAGAAAGCACTAATATTCTGCCTAGCAAATAACTATATTCTACTGAGGGATATTATTAAACTACAAAATTCTGAAAGGATTATCTTCTTTCCGTTTACTGAACTATCTGGATGCTAAATGACTAATACTTCAAAACAAAATCTAGAGATTCACATGAAAAGTGTATGCAAATTTTATTTTCCATTAATGCTGCAGCAGACACGAACCTGTAATTTTTTAGTCAACTTCCAAAGACGCGCAACTAAATTATATGAAATTATGAAGTTGATTAAATGATGTGCTAAACTTGTATCACCTTGCAATCTTTTCACTACACTACTTTCTGCTATCTACATAGCTTTCTAACTCCATTCTCAGATAGTAATCCACTTTCAAAAATATTAAGAAAATCGATCTTCATAGCGTTGTAGTCCATGTAATTTTTTTAGAAAACAATTCCAGAGCATCCATTTAAGTATAATAGCACAACATGATATTTGCTCACCATAACATGCTAATGCTCCTCCCAGTAATAGTGATGCGATGGCAAAAACATACACATACACCTGCATGAGATTACCGTTATAACAAATACAGTATATCTTCGCCGCCTGTCATCTACTATAGTAAATAGACACTTTGAGAAATTTACATAGCATCTCTCTACCATAACAAAATATTCCTTTTAAAAGATGCAACCGGAAATTGATAGTGTTTCATCATTCATGTAATAAAATGTGACAAATCTGTCTCGAGAAGAAAATCTAACTTCTGCAATGATGTTCCATTTCTCTCATGCAAGAAAATGAAAGGAGTCAGTATCATTTACCGTGGCTAGAAATGATGAATTGATAAAGCTGTAATCCATCCCAATCCACATTAGCACAGCAAATGCCATCATCAAAATAAATACAATAGCAGTAACCTGGTAACAACACAGAGATGACATTTTGAGAAATTTTAGAATACGACTGCACGATTACTAACATATACCTAAGATTTATGCATGTGATGGTGACAAACTGGTAGAAATTCTTCATCCTATCCATACCCAAATCACAAGTTTTTGACGGCTTCCAACACGGGTTAACCGAAAAGGTAAACATACACGTAGACTATCTGCATGTATTGAATTTTGGACATCGAATCTTGTTTCTAACAGTGCTTCATGAAAACTAAATTCTTCCTCTTCACATTCTTCATCGTCTGCTTGATGGCGAAGGTCAACCCTAGGGAAATTTCCACAAGGAAAAACATATCGTAAAGGAGCAGTGATTTTTTTTTTAAAAAAACTACAAGAACTTTGAGAGCAATATTTATGTATTAAAGAAAAGTAAAATTGTGGAAGAATTAGTTTGAGAAAGTCCAAGCACTTGAATGCCATATTAAGTCATTTAGACACTTGAAGAATACCGCATGATAATGGATCAGAGTTCAGTCCAGTGTCCACAAACAGTAGCATCCGTATCACTAACAGGACCAGTTAATGAACTTCTAATAAAAGGGAATATAATAACCAAAAGCTTGTATATGATGCAGTATCAACTATCAAGTGTAAATAAATCATTTTCATATGACCTGTTTAAAAATCTAGGGACTAGGACCACAACTATTAAAGGCTCTAATTACTTACATTAATATAGACCATAGTCCACAAGCAAAAGGGCGCAATCACCACAAAAAAGTAGAAGAAAAAAATAATAAACTAGATGTTCTCACTTCGTGTGACTTCGAAGTACTGCCCCAATCATCATAAGGACTACTAAAACATTCTTTCTAGCTCTTGAAGTAGAATTTGGACTTCTGGAATTTAATTACTGGTTTTTATATGAGAGAACTAATTCAAATCAAGACACTTAAACCAGAGAAGAAAAAGAATATTTGGAGCAGTCAGTTACCACATAACATTAGACAATGACCAAAATGCAGCATCCCTTGGTCCCAAAGGTTACTTTCTATATCATTATTGCAGCTATAGAAAAAATTGTGAAAAAAAAAACAGTAGAACATTCTATCCTGAGACTGATACATGTTCCATTTATCATGATAAACCTTTCAGATAAGAGGAATGGAAGAACTGCATGAATTCTTACACCATCAAATTAGATAGTGCACCTATGGCGAAAGGTTATATTTACTTAAGTTGAAATTCTATCCTCATTTTAATTCAATATCTCATATGCTTAAATAGAAAATAGCATCAATAAAGAAACATACCAGAATGATAGTAGCAGAAGAAATACAGCAAAAGACAGGATTTTTGGTAAGGCTGCAAAACATAAAATTAAAAGATTCATATACTTTTACTCTTACAGGCCACTAGTATCTATTTAGAAAAGAAGGTATACCCATGAAGATAAAGCCACAAGAATGAGACCAGCACAGCCACCGTTTACAGATAGCAATGACAGTAATGATGAAAAAAATGAAGTAACCTGCCATAGAACCGAGCGATTCAATTTGAAAATTCAGTAATAAAAGATATACTCATTCTATTATTATGATACCTTAGAACATTATAATTAGTTGGAGCATGAAAAAGTTGCAAACATAGAAAATCTTACATGAAGCCAAGAGACTTATCAAGAAACAAGATAAATTAAAGAATCATATGGTAGATGGTTGAAAGAGAGAAACAAGACAAAGAAATACAACATCATAATTGTTTTCTTAGTCTTTTTCCGCTAACTAAACCCATAAAACAAAACCCAAATCTTCTCAATATCTTTATGCTGCTCCAAGAATGTAGTATCAATTATGGAGCTCCGACCATCGAAGCTTCCTTCTTCTTCTCCGTAAACTCTCACGGTCTCACCCCATTCCCATTTAAACCGGACTCTTGAGCCTTTCTGATTTACATATTCTCAATTCAGTTCAACTTAATTTAGCTTTAAACCCAAGTTAGTTGGAGTTGTCTATTTGGGCTATAATTTCCAAAAGTTTTAGAGCCCTTAAGGTCACAAAGATGAAACCTTAGGCCATAACAATGGCATAACTAGACAGACTGCAAATAATTTCTACAATAGCGTGTTGTTCTTGGCATCTTGCTGCTAACAAAATTGAGAAAAAGAACCAAAACTAAAATATAGTTGGAGCATTGCACAGTGCACACCTTAATTCATGATTGAAGCAATTTAATGAACATGTCTATAAATGCAACAAAAAGGTTGACAAATAATTTAATAGAATGTATTTCACATAACATAAGTAAAATGAAGTGCCCAATTTTAGAAAGGCCAGAGACTCATTTATACAGAGCACACATGGTAACAGCATCTACCAATGCACCATAAAGAGTTGTGATATGTCACAAAAGAGCTAGAAGTTCTTACCTGTATTAGAAGATCCAATTAACACATGAAACACCTGTAATTTAACATTATTTATCAAAATATGCCTCTTACAGAAAACGGCCATTATACAAACAACATTTCATAAGAAAATACATGCATCACAGTTCGCAATTAGATTGGTTAATTTGAACGGAGATTTTTAAAAGATTGATGCTCCCTCCTCTCTCACTCTTCCCAACATGAAACTACACACTATTAGCCCTCAATTTATGTAGTTTTACCATTAGTACCTCGTTTAAAATGACAACTTCTCAGTAGTCTTCTTTTCTTTAGTCATGCCAATAAGGCAAAGAGGGATTGAAACAATACTATTATGAATAAAGGAGTCCAGTGCAGTTTATTTCATCAGCCATTCATAATAAGGAGAATACAAATTCATGAATACAAAAAGTAGAATGATCAAATGCAGAGGAACAGCTATTTACAAAAATGTGTCATAATCATCTGATGAAGAGCTGAAATTATAAACTATAAGAAGTTTAAAGATAAAACAATACTTGCATATAACTCAATTAAAAAAAAAATTAGTAGAATTGATTATTTTAAAAAAGTTAAAATAATTAAATTTAAGTGAATTCCATAAGTGTAACATGTCATCAGTCCACCCAGCTGTCTAGATTCCAATAAGGTTAGCGGCAAGACCAGATTCTTTCTAGCTCAAACCTGGTTGCTTCCTTAAGTTGCCAGACAACTTGCCTAGACTGAATCAAGACACAAGTCCTCAATTTATCTAATAGTCTGATGATAGTGGGTCAATCTAGCTAGCAAATCAATATATACAACCAGATGGAAAAGAAGTCTAAATTTGCATTAGAAGATGTATGATGAGTTACTTACTTTTTGTCGAGTCCAACCAAGCTGTGAGTTCCTCGAATGAATCCTTATAAGCTGGAAAGAAGGGTAGTAACAGTTATTAAGCATTTTAACAAAAGCATCCATTAAGAGTAATCTTGTAAGGCCAGTATTCCATCTTTCTATGTATGTGGCCTCCGTCTCTCTCACACACGCACAAAAAGAAAAGCAACTTCCAAAATAAATTTACTATTTATATACATATAAATAACGTTAAGGGGCCTTATTTCACATACAATCAGTTTATAACGGAACGCACACAAAAACGCAAAATAGATTCTATCTCTAAGACATTTTACTCGCATGTAAAAGATTACCGAGAACTGCTCAATGCATCTAAGGACAATATAATGACATCAAATTTTCACAACATTGAACCCAAGTTAGTTTATTCAGCCAAAGTAGTTGCTCAAACTTTCTACTCCACCTCATGCTTCTCATTTCTTTTAGAATATAATTGCAAATTAAATTGGCAATGTAACATGGCAACAGCCGTCTGATGGAAAAGTACTTTCAAGTCCGGTTTAGAGAGTATTCTTTTCATCGAAAAATCCTCATTCCCTTTCGTGTGAAATCATAATGATGATTAGTCTATATAAAACAACCAATTTAGCAAACAAAGTTGAAAATTACATTAAAAAAAACCAGTCAGTCAGCCAAAATGCTCAAGTCTATGCATAACACTGGAAATTCCCATTCTATTTCATTCAAATATTACCACCCAATTAGGCATTGCAACTCACAATTCCATCAAAATAACAAATTCTCCTTCCACATTATCACCAAAACACATATAAACAACCCCATTTACAAAACTACACTAATAGTAAAAAACAATCACAAGAAAAACTCCACTCGAGCTCAAATATCATTTCTCTAACCAATGAGAAATAGCTCAAATAGTACAGCATTTTGCCAAGGTCGTGGGTTCAATACCGCCCACAAGCGCCATCTTTCTCCAATTATAAAAAAAAAACATCATTTCTATAACTTAAAACTCTCCTAATTAAAACCCAAATGTCAACAATTTACCAAACACAATTCAAAATTCCACAGAATCAGCAGAACAAACACATACCAAAACAAAAAAACAAAGACATTGGCAAGAAAACAAACCTGATAAAATGCAAGAAAAGCAATAATGCAATGAACAAAAGCCAGACCCACATTAACACCAACAACCTCCTTCGGAAAACAACAATACCCATCTCTTATTTCCAACATTTTTTCTACTCACTACACAGACACCCCTGTATTTTTTATTTTATTTTTGTTCTTCTGAAAACTGAAGAAAAAAGAACCAAAATGAAAAAAAGAATGGGTTTTATTAAGTGGGTAATTGGTCCTTTAACAGTGTACGGACTAAAAACACAATCTTTTTTTGAAGGTATCTTTCATGGAAGATCTGTTTGTTGCTGATTTTTAGCTTTTCACATCTCAGGATTCTAATTTTTTTTCAATTTTATGACTTCATATTCGGGGTGTGTGGTGAAAATGGTAATGAAATTAAATTTGAGGAGGGAAATGGTAACTTTTCCATTGTGGAAAATGGAAAAGATACGGATCGATCGTCTGATAGTTAAGTCCACATAAATAGAAAATAGAGAATTTATTTCACGCCTTACTAAATTTAATTATAATTAATTTTATTTAGTAAAATTTAAATAAATTTGATTAATAATTAAGTAGTTTTATTACTTTATTATTTATTTTATTTATTTTATTTAAATGAAAGATTGCGGTGGCTATCATCACAAACATCAACATTAAAATAAGGTCTAAGGAAGATTCCATGTGATACCTTTTTGACCTTTCTTTTCTAGATCATTTTAGTCTTCCTTTTTAAAAATTTATTGAGGCAAAAGTACATATACATCTTTAAACTTTTAATAAAAAATATCTACTATGTTTTAACTCTAATTTTGTGCAATTTAATCTGTAAATTTATAAAATCTGTGCAAACCAACTATTTTTGTGACCAAAAAGCAAGCTCAAATAGTATAAGCATTCAATAGAAAATTAGCAGTTTTGACCTGTTGATCACCAAGCAGCTGTCTAAACAAAGAAAGGGGCATCAAATTTATGCTAGCACCCAAATCACAAAGACAATTAGCAGTTTCTAAATCACCAATAGTACAGGGAACAGAAAAACTCCCTGGGTCTTCGAGCTTTGTAGGCAACTTGCTCAAACTGATTGAACTGCAATTCTCTGTAAATGGAACCGTACTCTCGTCCCAGCTCCGCTTTTTCATCAGAATGTCTTTCAAGAATTTGGCATAATGCGGCATCCCTCTGAGTGCATCCGCCAGGCTGATATTGATTTGCAGCTTCTTGAAAGTTTCTAAGAACTTGTGAAACTTCCAAGTGTCTTGTGGCTTCTTCAGTCTGTGTGGAAACGGAACCTTAGGAACATATGGTGGAGGTGGAGTATATGGTTTTGAAACTTGTGATTCAGTAGCACCACCCTCACACTGCTCCTTCTCTGCCTCTACTACAACCTTCTCTACATGAGATTCAGGCAACACTTTTGAACTTCTCAGTGTTATCGCCTTGACTTGCTCTCTCGGATTTGCCTCAGTAGTGGATGGTAAACCCCCTTGATTTCGAGTCTGAAGTGCTTGGGCCATCTGCTGATTCTGCAACTCAAGATTGTGGATAGTGGCAGCATGATTCCTCAATGTTTGCTGCGTCTCTGCTTCATTCTTCAACATTAACTCCATCATCTTGTCCACCTTACTATAAAGAGACTCTCCTTGCTCTCTTTGCTGAACACCAGGTGGATGCTGAGGCCTATTGTTCTGATGTTGGAAGTTTCCATGATTCTGGACGTTGCCCTGATTCTGTTGTGGCCCTTGTACTCCTTGAAAATTTGGACCTGCCTGATTGTTGGCATTACCCCCAGTATCCTTCCATGAGAAATTCGGGTGATTCCTCCATCCTGGATTGTAAGTAGCAGCATATGGATCATTGCCCTGTCTTTGTCCTCCCACAAAATTGACCTGCTCATTGAAAGCATGTCCCATCACATAGCAGTCATTTGCCACGTGGGTAGGATCTCCACATACTTCACAGCTACTCTGAACTGCAGCAACACTTCCCATAGTCATTCCTGCAGCTTGCCTCATAAGAATATCAACCTGAGCTTGCAGTGAGGCATTCTTCGCTTTCAGACTCTCCACAGCTGGATCAACACTGACTGCCATTACTCCTCTTTGCGCAGGTACTTTTGCCCTCTCGTTTGGCCAAGTACATCCATTTATGGCCATCTCATCTAATAGGGCAAATGCCTCATCGGTCGTCTTCCTCATTAGTGACCCTCCTGCAGCTACATCTATAGCGCTTCTCCCCAACTCAGTTGACCCATTGTAGAAATTCTGGATCAGATTCTCTCTAGTGATGTGATGATGAGGAACTTTCCTCTGCATCTCCTTGTATCGCTCCCACGCTTCATGTATCGATTCTCCATCGTGTTGCTGATAGAGCATAATATCCCTAGTCAGCTTTGCAGTCTTTGCCATGGAGAAGTACTTGCTCATGAAGGCTTTTGCCAAATCTGACCAATTGTTAATCCCCGCTCTAGGCAATGCATGGATCCACTGCTTCGCTCTATCCCTCAGAGAAAATGGGAATAAGCGCAGCCAAACTTCATCGTCTGTCATGTTGCTGAGCTTGAATGTACTACACACCTCCAAAAAATCGGCGATGTGTTGATTCGGATCTTCATTAGGTAGCCCATAAAATTGACAGCGCGCTTCTATCAGCTGAATGACACTTGTCTTGATCTCATAGTGGTTTGCTAGTACAGGATGTGCAAAATAACCATGAGTAGTGTTGCCCACAGTTGGCTGAAAGAACTCCATCAATGTTCGTACTCTCTGTCCGCCATTATTCTCTCCCTGCACATCCTGCAGATTTTGCTGATTTTGTGGGGGAACTCTATTATCCACCACAGGATTGAAACCAGGTGGGATACCATCTTCGTCTGCCATATTCTGATTCCTTTGAGCTGATTTTCGGACACTTCGCTCAAAGGTAGTGAGATCTTGTTGAAAAGGTTCTAGCGGTAGTCCTTTACGTCGTGTATTATGCATACACTATGAGAAGGGTACCTGAAACAACACAAACAACAAAATACCACGCGTAAAACAAGAAAAATAAAAACTAAAACAAGCCAAGCTATCCTAACTTAGATGTTAAAGATATGCTTTCCCCGGCAACGGCGCCAAAAACTTGTTGGTAAAAATACGCAAGCGTACGTATGCCAACTTGTAATACAGACTGTGAAGTCCGGATATCGTACCCACAGAGAAAGCTTCTAAATACAACCAGCTAGGAGACTCGATTTGGATAGTTGAAAAGATATTTTTGTTTTGTTGTGTAAATTAAAGACAAAATTAAACTAGTGTAAATTAATAAACTAAAGCTGAAATTAAATTGATGTTAAACAATAATAGGTAAAGCAGGGATTATTTACTTTCATTATGCTGTTCAATCAGATTGGAATATGGATTTGGTTGTTTTACTAAGGTTCAGGCTAATCGTAAGCACCTAAAATTCTCTCTCGAGCAATTGCAGGCAAAAACAGTCAATTAAACAATCAATAGGCAACTACTCACTCTCGTGTTATAATTAACCTAAATAATTAATTGATTGATGTTTGTGAAGCAAACCCTAAGAACACGTATTTGTCAATTCACTCTCGTGCAATTAACTCCTACGTTCTTAATTATATTGGTCTATTTCAGTTTTACTCTCTCAAGCTAAAACCAGAACACATGACAATGAATAAATTAGCTAAATAAATTCAAGCATTAAGAACAATAATTAAAACATAGTAATAACAACAACCCATAAATCCAATTTATTTAAACAGGCATAAATCCCATTAATAATCCCCACGATGGGTTTAGTTACTCATGATCAAAGATAAACCAACAACATAATATATGGAATTCATAATTGATAAGATAAACAATGAAAAAGATCTCTCTGAATTATCGTACCTTATTTGCATAAAAATCCCAATATAATATCGAAGAATAAAATCCAGCTCAAAAAGTAATCAAATCGAAGAACGATGAACTAATACTGAAAATAAAACTAATCTAGTGTTTTTAGTCTAATAGAATGGTAAACGAACTAAGCGAACCCCAATTTGGTTGTAAACACCACTATATATACCCGTTGTCAGCCTTAGATTCGTATTTTGGTGAAGTCCCGAAGTCGCCCCTTCATAATTTTAGAATCGGAATGAAAGATCGGGGTCAAAACGTAATTTTGGACAACTCAGCAGATAGGCACGATGGAAGGCGCGTTGATTCCATCGTGCCTTGCAATTTCAGCACACTTTTTCCTAAGGCACGATGCGAGGCACGATGCTACCATCGTGCCTTCCATCTCGCCTCTCCTTCAATGCATGTATAAGACTGGAGGCACGATGCGAGGCACGTTGGTTCCATCGTGCCTTCCATCTTCCCTCAGCCAAACTCTCAGAAACAGCTCCGACACTAACTCGAAACGCCTATCCAACTCCGATCTTGCTTAGACTTCACCGTATTGCTCCAATTAGGTCCTAAACTCCGTGAAATCTACGTGGTAGTACCTGAAACGCTCAACAAAGAAATGAGACCCAATATGCATAAAAATGATCACTAAACACACGTAAATAACTCGTAAAACAACGGTAATATATGAGTAATTTTACTCCTATCAAACATCCTCACACTTAACCTTTGCTTGTCCTCAAGCAAGAAACGAATCATGCTATGGCCCAAATCAAATAGAATGTCAATAATCAACAAGAAATTAGCATTTTTCAAACCCCTATAGTGATGAATCAATTAAATCGTGCTTTTAAAACCGACTACACAAAGAGAATATAAACCAAGCCAACTTACTTAAAATTACGACATGAATCAATGCCACCAAGAATACTCACACAAGTTCACTCATACTTGAACCTAATACGCATTATTAAATCAAAGCATGCGAACTCACCAAAAGCAACGGTAACAAACGGTTTAGTCCTATGAGCAAAAACAACAATGCTTGAATCGTAAAATCACATGGCAAAATAACTCACAAGGTACACTCTAACACTCATGTGTTTAAGGGTTCAAAAATTAGCACTCAAAATTGAAACATTCTAATCCTACCATAAGCTTGCCTGCAATCCATCATTCCACTACTCAGTCGAGTCAATAACACAAATCAAAATGGACTTTATTCGGGTTGTAATGGGGTTTAGGATAGGGTATGGTACAAGGTAAAAGAAAGGGTAAACATGACTTAACAAACCAACATAGATCAAAGGAAACCAGAAAATTAATCACATCAGCTCTCTAAATATACAATCTCTCATTCTCTTCTTTTATTTCCTCGAATTCTCAATTTTTTTTTTTTCAATTCATTTTTTTATTCTTTTAAGCTCAAAATTCTGATTTTTTTTTTTTTTCTTATACATTTTTTCTTTTTCTAAGCTTTTTCTTTCTGTACTTTTCCTGAATTCGAAGAGGCACTAATAATCACAAAAATCAAGAGATCGTCAAACAAATAATCACGAGCTAGGATGTTACTACATCCTCACACTAGTTTCCTGCAATGTCCGTCAATTTGCCAAATCAATCAAGGTAGAAAGTGGAAAGATGAGAAAAGATAAAATGTGTGTAAAGTGTGTAGATAAACAAAAATAAAGCTAAGGCTCAACTTGGGTAAACTAAAGGTAAAAAGGTAGGCTGTTTAAGTGGTCTAAAGAAAAGGTGAATCCTAAATGCCATTTATCATCTTCGTTGTTTTAATGAAAGCGTATTTTTACCAACAAGTCTAATGCTTCGTTGGTTTCAAGAGGTATTTTAAACGCTGACCTCATTGGTTGCTTGGTTTGTAATATTAATGAATCCAGCATTCATATCGTTCTTCACTGCTCATTTGCCTGGAATTTTTGGTGCTGTTTATTGGGTAAATGTGGGGTTCTTTGGATTACTCCTTCTTCAAATGATCTCTTTTATAACTTCTGGATGTCGTTTTCGAATGCTTCATATAGAGAGTTGTGGAGGTTGATTTGGTTTTTTGGTATTTGGGAGCTTTGGAAAGCTAGGAACAACAGACTTTTCAACAATGTTTCTACCTCGTATGATGATTTGGCTTTTTCAAGTGTTTGCAAGGCGGTCCGTTATTATGTTTCCTTTCATCCTCAATTTCCATTTAGTGGAAATGATGTCTTTCGTTGTTTGGATTGTTTTTGTAGAACTTTTGATTGATCCGTTTTTGGATCTTTTGCCTCTCATTTCTTGTGAGAGTGCTTTATAAAATCATCATTTTATCAAAAAAAAAAATCTCGAATTGTTAGATATGTCATAATTTTACAGCTTAGTCTTTTTGGTCTATTATTTTTTCGACTTTTATCAAATATAGTTACAACTCATCTGATTTTGACATAGCACAATATTATTCGTCCATGTGAATAAAATTTATGCAACTTGGTATAAATAACATCAACTATGAATTAGGAATAAATATATCTGATAACACTTGAAAATATGATAAATCAAACTGACAATATATAATCATGATATATTTGATAAATAAATATAGACGTAAATGCACCAAAAATCACAAACTTTCTCGATTTTTAGTATTTAATATAATTTTTTAATTTTGTCATATTTAACATAAACATTACAATTTTTTTGCAATCAAGACCACGTGCATTACAATTTATTATGAATATCTCATTGAAACTGTCAATAATTAATATACTAGATTTGAATAATTAATTATTGACTAAACTGTCATTAATTATTGACAGAAATGACATTTTACATCCAAAACAGCGTCATTTCAATTTAAAACGGTGCCGTTTTATATCCAAGACAGTGTCCGTGTCTTTAATTGTAAAATTTTAAAAGTTCAAATATTTTTTTATCAAAATTAAAAAATTATATTAAATATCAAAAACACGCTAAAGTTGATATTTTTTAGTGTATTTAAGCCTAAAATATATCTGTGAGTAGATAATTTATTTTACCAATTTTTATCTTTTCTTTTACGTCGGTGACTAAACTTATTAGTGAGAATAGGGCCACTATTACTTGCATTTCCTGCACTAATGCCAAGTTGTCCATATAGGCTGTTAACACATTACTAATTAATTACATTACCAAATTCATATATGCGTATATAGAAAATTGAAACCTACATACCTAAAATAGAAAAACTGCATAATAGTTTTTTTTTTAATAATTAAAAAAAGGAGTGTTTGTGGAAAAAATCGAATTCACGAACGTTTCATTTGAATTATAACTCATTGGTAAAACTGCATAATAGTTTATTGAAAAAACAATATTTAACAAAAAAAAGTCTGAGTTACTATTTATTAAAATATATAACAATCAAAAATGTAATTCTCAAATTAAAATATCGCATCCTAGCTACTGCTTAATTTTTCCGCCTTCTAATAGTCGATAATTTAAGTGATAAGTACAAGAATTAAAAAAACTTAATTTTTTTATAATATATTATTTTTTAAATTTCTGCAAATCTTTGAAGGAAAAAAGTCAGATTTTTTTAAGTATATGTTCAAGCTATTCAATGAAATCATAGTCATCTCATATACATTCAAGATATAAATGTCTTGGAACCGAATTCAAATAATCTTATAGATATATAAATCATTAACACTTAGTTTTTTTTAATGACTCATTAACGTAAAATTATACAATATAATCATTGCGTCATTGTCATTCGTGCAACAAATTAATTATGCGTTTATCATGTGGAATTTTTAATAATTAGAAAAATATTAAAAAAATTCTGTCGTAAATGCTTATTGGCTTGTTATAAATACTGACATATGACAACTATTTTATGAGATAAACATTCTTCGTTAACACTAAGTTTCCAGTAATGTTTTATTAATTATAGGATTTTAATTATATAGTAATATTAAGAGCATGCAACAGATAAGGCTTCCGCTTATTTATAGCATATAAACAACTAAACAACACCTTATATAGCATATTCAGTAATTATTAAGTAAGCCTATCATCATTATAATTAACAAATGCATATGGTTGTTTTTAGCATTTTCATTATTATCTCACTTGTTAGCCTTGTAACCATTTTTGTTTCTATCTTAAATTTGTAATTTTTTTCAATTAATTTGTATATATGAAAAAATAAGATTCTTTTATCACAGAGCGCATCGATTTTACAATTTTAATTTATAGAGTCAAGTCTTCTACGATCACGATCAATATTTTATAGAATCAAGACCCTACGATCGCGATTACATTTTATAGAATTCAAGATTCTACGATCGCGATCGATCGATCGCTAAACTTATATTAACACCAATGATAATTTAATATAATTATATAAAGAAACAAATCTAATGTTGCAGATTAATTGTTCTTATGAGAAAAATAGGGTTTCATATAAAAAAAACTAGAAATTTTTAATATTTTGGTAGTGCAAGTGAGTTAAAGACAGTTAATGGATGAAAATATATCATCCTTCATGACACATTAAGACTACATTAGGAAAGAGGACAACCTAAGAATTCATGACTGTACAACACTTACATTTTTGTCGAATTTGCTTAATTTATTTTTTGATTCTAATTATAATTGAGTAGACACGTTTTGAATATAATTGTTCCCATTCGTAAAATTAACAGACCAAAGTGTCAAAATTATTCTTTTTTTTAGTGTCTAAATTATTCTTTTAAAAAGTATTATCTTCATGAAACTGTCAAAAATTATGAATATCTCATTGAAACTGTCAATAATTAATATACTAGATTTGAATATTAAAACATTTCTTAAGTTTATGGTGACAATGAGTTATAATTAATTTTGAAAGCATTAGAGTACTCCCAAACCCTAGGTTTAGTCATTCATGCAACACCTCTACTATAAATACATCTCAATACCACCCCAAGAAACTCAACAAAAATTTTATAATCTCTCATTTCTTCTGCTATTTTCAACTGATTACTAACGTTTTAGCAATGGCAGGTGAGCCTAGTCAACCCAAGAAAACAAAAGGCAGGCAAAAGATAGAGATGAAGAGGATCGAGAACGAAGACGACAGGCTCATCACTTTCTCAAAACGTAGGTCTGGAATCTACAAGAAAGCTAGCGAACTCGTCACTCTAACCGGGGCAGAAGTGGCGTTTCTCGTTTACTCTCCGGCCGGTAAGCCTTTCTCCTTTGCTCATCCATCTATGGAGGCCGTTGCTAATCGCTTTCTTGGCAAGGAACCGTCGGATGCAAACACAGCAACTCAATCTCTTATTGAAGCCCACAGGCTTATGCGTATCGACGAGCTGAACCAGCAGCATAACGAGCTGATTCGTCAGCTCGAGTTGGAGAAAGAGAAGGAGAAACATCTGAAAGTGAAGCACAGGGAGATCAAACCGGACGACGAGAAGAAGGCGTGGTGGGATACGCCTATCGAGGAGCTTAATGTTCAGGAGCTGCTTCAAATGGAGGCTGCTTGTATGGAAATCAAGACCAATTTGATCAATAAGCTTAAGGAGAGGACTAATAATGGAGCTTCTTCCTCTTCTGCTGCTGCTGTGGTTGGTGGTGGCGGTGCTGGTGCTGATCAGCCTCCGGCTGGTAATTATCAGTATCCGACGCCTATGTTCAATCCATTTGCGTCAGCTAATGATATTGATCAAGACAATGCACCCAGCGTGTTTCCTCCGGGATTCGACTATGGAAACGGGCAAATCTAGCTATCCAAAAATTATTATCTAGATCGCGTTTATATTAGACTATTCTCACATGAGTTAACGTTCAGTAGCTCTTGTTCGAGGAGTTTATATGGACTCGGTTTAGATAAGAAATATCTTTTAATTATGTGTTTTTAGGGTTTGAAATATTATGAAAGAACTATTCGTGTTATTTGTATTGTGTGTCTAGTCCGGGTTCTTCATGAATCCTTTCTAAGAAGAATTTCATGTTATGAAATTATCGAGTTCCCTCGTATGAGAGTGGTTCACCATGAACCGGATCTAGGCGATAGTCTTAAATTTATGTTGTGTCTTAATTTATCTATGTTCCTTTGTTTTTTTGTTGTGTAATTTGTTTTGGCTTAAATCAATTTATAAGTTCTTCTAGTCTATAAGTTCTGATCCGATTTCCATCTCAAGTATGGTGGTGAAAAGATAAAAATGATGATGATATTGGTTGTTTTTTACCACTGCAATTTTTTTTCTTCTATAAATGGTACCATAAATTAAATATCTTCGTTGTTATAATATCAATCAAATAAATAAAATTCACGCGCTAACAGAATACTTGATTAATATAGTATTAAATTTGAATATGTACACCGACCTAATTAACAATTGATATTTATTTATTTATTTTGACAGAAAAGATATATTTAAATTTGAATCTAAAAAGTTTGCTAGAAATATTTTTAAAATGCAATGATGAATTAAAAGAAACCTCAATGTGGTAATTACAAAAAAAAATCATGAGATGCATACACAAAATTTGCTACTTGCTAAAGTTTGCTTGAAATATTATTTACAACGTAATGATAAATTAAAAGAAACCTCAATGTGGTAATTAGATCAAAATCATGAGATGTTTAAATAAAAAAATTAACTTACTATATCAATAGTTTACAAAAATTAAAGTCATAGTATAAATATTACCAATATAATTTTTATATATAAAGGTCACGAAACTATAATGCAATTAATTAATGGTTAAAAAACAAGAAACATATTTAATATTTATATGATAAAAATTCAAAGATATTTTAATAATTTTATGTTTAACTAATATAATTTTTTCAATTTTTGTGAGATAAAAAAATAGCAATTTTTTTTAATTTTTACGAAACTATGGAGTAATTTTTTTTCTTTTACTTAACTTGTTCTTTTAATTTTAATGGAAATTTAACTTCAAAATTAATTATATATAGAGTTTTCTTTTTTGGTTAATTATTCTTTCTGTTTTTTCTTATATATTAATTTTCTTTCAAAATATATTTTACTTATTCACACTTTACCTCGATAGTTAGATATGTCATAGCGTTGGAGATTTGTCAGTTTGGTGGCATTATTTTTTTAACTTTTGTCAGATATAGTTATAACTCATTGGCTGTTGAGTTAGTCCAATATCATTCGCCTATGTGAATAAAATTTATCCAACTTAGTATAAATAACATCAACTATAAACTAAGAATAAATATATTTGGTAACACTTAAAAATATGATAAAGCAAACTGACAATATTATGACCATCATATATTTGATAAATATAATATATTCGTGAGTAGATAATTTATTTTACCAATTTTTATCTTTTCTTTTACGTTGGTGACTAAACTTATTAGTGAGAATAGGGCCACTATTACTTGCATTTCCTGGCATTAATGCTAAGTTGTGCATAATGGCTGTTAACACATTACTAATTAATTAGATTACCAAATTCATATATGCGTATATAGAAAATTGAAACCTACATACCTAAAATAGAAAAACTGCATAATAATTTATTGGAAATACAATATTTAACAAGAAAAAAGTATGAGTTACTATTTATTAAAATATATAACAAATTAAAAATGTAATTTTCAAATTGAAATATCGCATCCTACCGCTTAATTTTCCTCCTCTAATAGTCGATAATTAAGTGATAATTACAAAAATTTAAAACACTTAACTTTTTTTATATTGTATTAATATTTTTAAATCTCTGCAAATCTTTGAAGGCAAAAAGTTAGATTTTTTTTAAGTATATGTTCAAGCTATTCAATGATATCATAGCTATCTCATTATACATTCAACATATAAACGTCTTGGAAAAGAGTTCAATTAAACTTTGTAGATAAATCATTAACACTTAGTTTTTTTTATAAATCATTGACGGAAAATTATGCAATGCAATAGTCGCGTCATGTTATTCGTATAATAAATCGATTGTGCGTTAGCCATGTGATAATTTTTAATGATTAAAAAAAATAAGTAGTAATAATAAAATTTCCTAACGTAAATACACATTGACTTGTTATAATATGACATGACACAATTATTTTTTATGGTTGTAAATATGACATGACATAATTATTTTATGCAATAAACATTCTTCACTAATCCTTAGTTTTCCAATAAATTTTTTACTGTTAATTATAGGATTTTAATTATACAGTATTATTAAGAGCATGCAGTAGATAAGGCTTCCGCTTATTTATAGCATATGACAACTAAACTCAGTAATTATTAAATAAGCCTATCATCATCATAATTAACAAATGCATATGGTTGTTTTTAGCATTTTCATTATTACCTCACTTGTTAGCCTTGAACCCATTTTTGTTTCTATCTGAATTTTGTAATTTTTTTTCAATTAATTTGTTTATGTGAAAGCATGGAGCAAATTGGTTTTACAATTTTATTTTATAGAATCAAGTTTTCTACAACCACGATCAATGATTTATAGAATCAAAACTCTACGATCGCGAATAATATTTTATAAAATCAAGACTCTATGATCGCGATCGATATTGCTAATCTTATATTAACACTAATGATAATTTAACATAATTATATAAAGAAACAAATCTAATGTTGCAGATTAATTGTTCTTATGGGAAAAACAGAGTTTCATACTATAAAAACTAGATTTTTTTTATATAAGGTCATATTGGTAGTTATACTTGGTAGTGCAAGTGAGTTAAAGACATTAGGAAACATGACAACCTAATATAAGAACATTACTTCATGACTGTACAACACTTATATTTTTGTCGAATTTGCTTAATTTTTATTTCTAATTATAATTTAAGTTTGAGTAGTAGACACATTATGAATATAATTATTTTAATTCATAAAATTAACGGACCAAAGTGTTTAAATTATTCATTAGAAATTATATCTTATTGAGACTATCAAAAACTATGGACATCTTATTAAAACTGTAAAAAATTATTATACTAGATTTGAATATTAAAACATTTCTTAATTTTATGGTGATAATGAGTAATAATTCGTTTTCAAAGTGATAGAATACTCTTAAACCTAGGTTTAGTCATTCATGCAACACCTTCTCTTATATTATAAATACATCTCAATGCCACTCCAAAAGAATTCAACAAAAAATTTATAATCTCTCATTTCTTCTACTTATTTTCCAGCTGATTACTAACGTTTTAGCAATGGCAGGTGAGCCTAGTCAACCCAAGAAAACAAAAGGCAGACAAAAGATAGAGATGAAGAGGATCGAGAACGAAGACACGACAGGCTCATCACTTTCTCAAAACGTAGGTCTGGAATTTACAAGAAAGCTAGCGAACTCGTCACTCTAACCGGGGCAGAAGTGGCGTTTCTCGTTTACTTTCCGGCCGGTAAGCCTTTCTCCTTTGCTCATCCATCTATGGAGGCCGTTGCTAATCGCTTTCTTGGCAAGGAACCGTCGGATGCAAACACAGCAACTCAATCTCTTATTGAAGCCCACAGGCTTATGCGTATCGACGAGCTGAACCAGCAGCATAACGAGCTGATTCGTCAGCTCGAGGTGGAGAAAGAGAAGGAGAAACATCTGAAAGTGAAGCATAGGGAGATCAAACGGGACGACGAGAAGAAGGCGTGGTGGGATACGCCTATCGAGGAGCTTAACGTTCAGGAGCTGCTTCAAATGGAGGCTGCTTGTATGGAAATCAAGACTAATTTGATCAATAAGCTTAAGGAGAGGACTAATAATGGAGCTTCTTCCTCTTCTGCTGCTGCTGTGGTTGGTGGTGGCGGTGCTGGTGCTGATCAGCCTCCGGCTGGTAATTATCAGTATCCGACGCCTATGTTCAATCCATTTGCGTCAGCTAATGATATTGATCAAGACAATGCACCCAGCGTGTTTCCTCCGGGATTCGACTATGGAAACGGGCAAATCTTGTTATCCGAAAATTATTATCTAGATCGCGTTTATACTAGACTATTAGCTCTTGTTGGAGGAGTTTATATGGACTCGGTTTATATAAGAAATATCTTTTAATTATGTGTTTTTAGGGTTTGAAAAATTATGGACGAACTATTCGTGTTATTTGTATTGTGTGTCTAGTTCGGGTTCTTCATGACTCCTTTCTAAGAAGAACTTCATGTTCTAAAATTGTCGAGTTCACTCATATGAGACGAGTTCACTCATATGAGACGAGTTCACTCATATGAGAGTGGTTCACCATAAAGCGGATCTAGAAGATAATTTTAAATTTATGTGGTGTCATAATTTGTCAATGTTCCTAGATCTTTTGTTGTTGTGCAATCTGTTTCGGCTTAAATCAATTTAAAAGTTCTTCTAGTCTATAGGTTTTGATCCGATTTCCATCTCAAATATGGTGGTGAGAAAACAAAAATGATGATGATATTGGTTTCTTTTTACCATTGCAATTTTTTTCTATAAATGGTACCATAAATTAAACTTACTATATCAATAGTTTATAAAAATTAAAGCCATAATATAAATATTGCCAATATAATTTTTATATATAAAGCTCATGAAACTATAATACCATTAATTAATGATTAAAAATCAAGAAACACATTTAATATTTATATGATAAAAATTTAGAGATATTTTAATACTTTTATGTTTAACTAACATAACACTTTTTATCTTTGTGCCTAAAAAAATAGCCATTTTTTTAATTCTTACGAAACAATGGAGTAATTTTTTTCTTTTACTTAATTTGTTCTTTAATTTTAATGGAAATTTAACTTCAAGATTAATTTTTTTTGGATAAATGATGCTTTATTAGGATTTTTGATATATTAGTGTCTCATAAACACAAATATTCCGGATTTGTTCCTCCCAGGCACAAAATTCTTAATTTGTGCCTGGGTCCACGCAGCCTGCTATCTGAGATAGCGGGCTGGTGCTAATTACGGTGATTAATAATCACCGTAATTAGCACCAGCCCGCTATCTCATATGGCGGGCTGGTGCCTGATCCCAAATCATTGGGGATCGGCCCAATGACTGTGGAGAGAGTAATTGACTCTCTCCCCAATCATTTGAGACAGATAATGATTGGGCAATAATTGCCTAATTAGTTTGTTTTTTTTTTTCAAAAAAAAAAACTCTTATTTAACCAATAAATTATAATTTAGGTTAACTATTTTCGGGTTATTTTCAGACACTTCCGAGCGTTATTTTGTAAAACAGATTTAAAGAAATATTGTAGTTGACCTTTCAAACTTTATAAATGTCATTTGTAATTATTGTTTTGACCAATCTAAATAAGAGTTTTAATTGATCAAAAAAGGTAGAAAAAAACCTGATTTGAATGTAAAAATTTAAGAAGTTGAGTTTGACGTTAATTTTGAAGATCTTACAAATGTCGAATAAAGTTCGAGTGAAAATGAAAGTCGTAGATGGTGGTGCGGACTATATTAATATCCAAATTTTTTTAAGTTAGATCTATTTTAATTAAGTGATTTTAATAGTTAAAGTTGCCTAATAATGTAGTTTTAGATTAACTGATTATAGGTAAAATTTTACTAATTCACGCTTTTAGTAAAAAACACGATATTGCTATGCTATACTTTTTAAAAATAGAATAACAAATTTAGGGTTTATGATTTTGATTGTTATTAAGTGTTTTTACTGTTTTTAAGCATTTAAAAGCCTTTTTAAACATTTTTGTCGTTATGAATTTTTTAAATATCAGATAATAATAAATCACTAAGGTTTTGTAAATAATTATAAAAAAAGTCATACAAAGCAATTAAAATAAATCAAATAATCAAAAATATGTGTACAACAATAAAAAAAGCTGTAAAATACAACTAAATGTTTGTTCTATCTGGGGTCCGTAAGAGTGTCCTCAAGTTTCGACCCTTGTTCTGACGCCGACTCATCTGGCTATGAGTCAATGGCCGATAAGGTCTGAGATCTGGGCCGGAGCTGTGGTCGCTACCACTTGGACTGACCACATCGTCATCCTCGTCATCAGGAATCTGTGAGGAGGGGTTCTCTAACCCCAGGGAAAATGAAGGAGGCGTCATGTTAGCAACATCACCAAGTGGAGGTGTGGGAGCCTGCAAATTGCTCACCCACTCATCAGTTAGCGAAAAATGCATTTGCGATGGGCACTGAGTCGGGCGGGGAGAGGAGGAAGGCGGCTGTGGAATGTACCCCTGAAGAAGCTGGCTAAAACTACCTACTCCAGGCGTTTGCGGATAGGACAAGTTGTCTTCAAATAGTCTTCCGTACTGTTGGGCTGGAGGTGTCTGTGTCGGGGGTGGTGGCTGAAAGGGGGTAAAAGCGGAACCACGGTAATTGGAGAAGTCCTGCGGTACTGAATAAGACGAAGATAGTGGCGCCTCGGGCTGTGAAGAGGTGCTGCCATAGTGCTGTGTATACCCAGTATACCGCCGAATGAAGTCCTCGGTATTCCCCTGATAATCGACCTGAAAAAAAAAAACAGATTATGTAATTACGGTTATTGATGTTACAACTCAAAAAATGTAAATTCAAATTCTAACATACCGGTGTGGCCAGAGGGTCCGGCGTGGCCAGCGGAGTCATGTAAACGGTCTCCCCAAAACATGGGTCAACATAAGGCACAGAAGAAGGCGGCACTGAGAAAGAGGAAGTCGGTGGGCCCTGTGGCTGCGAAGATGTGCTGCCGTGGTGATGCGTATACCCGGTATACCGCCGAATGAACTCCTCGGTATTCCCCTGATAATCGACCTGCAAAAAGAAAACAAATAATGCAATTAGGGTTACTGATGTTAGAAGAAATAAAAATGTAAATTGAAATTCAACCGTACCCGTGTGACTAGAGGGTCCTGCTGCGTGGCTAGCGGAGTCGTGCAAGCGGTCTGCCCAAACGATGGGTCGACATAAGGCATGGAAGCAGGCGGTACTGAAAAAGAGGAAGCTCGTGGCCCCTGGGGCTGCGAAGAGGTGCTCCCGTACTCACGCGCAGACCCGTAATAACACCGGATAAAGTCCTCTGTGTCCCCGTGAAAGACGACCTGAACGAAGAAAAAGCCAGTTGGTCACTGTAATTAATGGATGTAAATTATTAAATTGTACATTGAAATTGAAACCTACCGGTGGGGGGAAGGGTCTGTCGGCCGACCCTCCTCGCCGGAGAAAGACTGAGGGACCGATGCTACTCTCCACCGGTCCTCTTCTAATCTCGACCCTCCGGGTCAGGCTAAAGTCCAGGCTGACGTCAAAAATCGGAAAATAAAGGTATAGAGCGACAGGATTGTAGCTTGAAATTGCAAGTTTTGATTTATTCGGTCATGGCGGCCAAAGGCTGGAGGAAGAAGATAAAAACAAGAATAAGAAAATATCCCTTTTAGGTTTAGTTTAAAATGACCAAATTGCCCCCTCTTTTAATAACCGAAGACCCAAAATTTTGGCCCTTCTTTATTAAAATAGAGAAATAGCTGTTTGGCCCTTCTTTTTACCAAAATACAGAAATGGTTGTTTGGCAAATGTTAATTTTATTTACATAATAGTCCACAAACAACTAATTTTTATAAATTAAACTATTATTTTTTTGAAACAATTAAACTACTAATTTTTTGAATTAAATTTATTGTCTCCCTATCAGTTAATCTTCATTGTCTATCAATTTTTTTAGTTCAACTCTCTTAATTTTCTAACCTAATTTCCTTAAATTTTCACTTAATTTTCAATGTTTTTAATCTAAAAACCTTTAATATTTTAATAAAAATTACTAATTCTAATAGTACTCCACATCCATTTTTAAGTAATTGTTTTCGTTCTTTCTACATTTTATTTATATTAATTGGTTTAATTTGTATTTTTGTGTACTAATTATAATTTTGTGTTATTTAAATTGATTTATTCATAGAAAATGAAAAAATCTATTATACAAAAATAATACAGTTGACTCGTGTTGAACGCATTTAATATTGAAGGTTATCATAATATTTACTATTGTTTTTTTTTTTGAAAACACTATTGTTATTTATTAATAAATTTTTATGCAAATGATATCTAAATATGTGTTATTTATGTCTTCTAGAAATCTTACTTCGAGTACCCTTTCATCTTCCAATACAGTTTTAATTTTTCATGTAGGGGACCACCCTATAAGTGATAGTAGGCGGTTTTTCTTGTAGGGGTGATTAAAACCGCCCCTACAAGTGTAACTTACGTACCTCCCATTCTATTTATCATCATTTTATTTTTTAAATAGTCAAAAGTAAAAATTTCGACCCTTCTGAGGTTGAGTCCTGGTTCCGCCCCTGGGGACCACTATACGATTCGCCCATTAATGAACGAGTCCAATCATTTGAACTACCTTGCCGGTATTTGTTACGATGCAATTGATGATAATTACAAGGTGGTAGTAGTTTTTGTTTCGATGAATAGGGATAAATCAATCGCAATTTATAACCATACTGAGAGATGGTGGGAGAGAAAACACGCGTCCTGCTTTTCCGTATGACTTCTATTTAAATCAAGTTGCAGTAACCCCCGCAAACGGGATACCGTATTGGGTGGTAAGGAGGTCAGATTATGGCCGCCGAGATGGTGCAGAAGTGATTTTGAGTTTTGATATGGTAAACAATGAATTCAAGGAGATGCCATCACCCAGTACTATCCCAAAATATCATTCCAATAACATGGTATTTGTGTCTGCTGTCAAAGGGGTTCTTTGCGTAAGCTTACGGCAACCAGCAACAGATTGTGTTCCTGAAAGGTTAAGCATATGGATGATGAAAGAAAATGGGGTGAAACCAATTTGGACTCAATTGCTTATTTATTTCCCTTTGAAGCCCCTTGGTAGAATTGACCACTTGATGCCACTAGGGTTGGCCAAAGAAGAGTACGAGGTCATCTTGAATTTAGATAGAAAGGCGATAGCCATTTATAATAGCTCTACGAAACAATATGAAATTGTTTTGCTGTCTGGTAGTAGATTTGGGAGCAGAGTTGTTGAATATGTTGAGACTCTTGTATCCCCTAATAACATCGGATATGGCTCCTCTCCAGTCCTAAATTCCCTCCGTTGCCCTCAAGTATACTTACACTTAGATGACATATAAGCAAAATGATAAAAACATCTAGAATTTGATGCTCTTTTTTTGTATGTTTTTACTGTTTTTATTTTCAAATGACAATGCCAATTACAAAACTTTAGATTGTTTGATGAAGATGTGGAATTCTGAGCACCGAATTCTTTTACTAGTGAAATTAACGAAAACCCCATTATTTGGAGGAGCTCTCCATACAGTGACTTCACAGAAAACCAAATCTATAGAGAGCTATTGTGTTTTCCTACCAACTATGCAAAACTCGATAATCCATCAAGAACAGCTGTTAAATTAGCTTCATGCAATCGAGGAACGACAGAGAAAAGAAGCAATAGCCAGAAGCTTTACCTTGCACAATTCTTCGTTTAATTTGCTTTTTGTACTAATGGTCCGAAGTCTTTTGGTGGCCATACCTAGAAACAGATCGGCAGAGATGAAAAAAAATCAGAAAACACTATAGAATGTTTTTCAAAATGATCAATAGATACTGACCTGTCATTTACTAATAGAGTATGTATGTTGGATGCCCATAATTTCTGACCCTCCTTAATAAGATGCTACTTTATCCTGTGATGGCTGTCCACCGTTCTATTGTTTTCCCGAATCAGTCGGTCTTTCACCTAAGTTTTAGTGTCTCATTTAGCACATTATTGTTTTACTAATTGCTACGCATTTGTGATTCAATTTTTAGTTTGAGTTACATGGTGTGCAAGAATGGTCTTTTTATGCTGACAGCAAGTAGTTTCTACCTCAGAAGTTGATTGAAAATCTGCTTCTGGAGTTGGTCACAGAACAGCCTGCCTAATTAAGCATAAAGAATTTCCTAAAACCTATCTTGATAAGTCGAATGGTATCAGGCAATATATCTCCCTCACGCACAATAAAACGGAAATATAATGACATTTTATATCTCCTAGTTGCTACTTCAACTAGAAAAATTATTCATGAAATCTAACATAATTCTGTTTCAGAATCCTATGTAGCACGGGGTAAGCATCATATTTATCAACATTTTTCATTTTTCTCATACCATTCACATATAAAAGCAAGAAACCATGTTGATTAAACATTGAACTATTCACATCAAGAGCAACAAGGGTTATCCGTTATTTTCAAATGCTTCACATTCTAAGTCAACAAGCTTTCTTCACTATTTCTAGAAAGCAACTGAGTTTCACTATCATAACGGTAAAACTTACTACTATTTAGCTCAAATGGAGATTTTATGCTTACCCTCAAAAATACTTTTGCTTGTAGAAGGCCATAAGGAACAGCACCAAACTTTCTTGAGTCATGAGAATCATACACATTATCTCCCTCTATCCAAATATGCCCCATAGGTACCTTCCGAAAATTGAACCAAAAAAACAAATTTATAATCATCAATCAACAAATTCAAAACCCAAAAGCCATAAACTTTTGAAACCAACTTATCAAACATAATCATAACCTCTACCAAATTATCCAACACAAACCAAATGCAATATCAACAATCTAAACAACTAGGTAACACAGACACTTCATTCGGTCAACATGTCCCGTTTAGAAAACATTTCAGACACTTGATGTTTCCGACACGAAACTTCAATAAAAAAAACCCAAATGCCACGTTTTTCCGTGTCTGTGTCAGTGTCCGTGCTACCTAGCGTAACAACCCGATCGAAAAACGAAAGTAATGAACAACCCATTGAATAAAACAGCAATTACCCTAACAGTATTACTTCTATCACTGTTCCTGGGATCAACAACATAAGTAATTGAATCACCCCCAACGCCCATTACACGCTTGGTGACAATTCTTCTAGGGTTAACAGGAGAACGAACAAGAACAATATCACCGGGGCCCACTTTCCCAATCCGATGGGAGATTTTCTCGGCCAGAATTAAGTCTCCGGTGAGATTAAGAGTAGGAAGCATGCTGGGACCGTATGTCTGCAAAATGTCAAAAAAATTAGCAGAAATGAAATGAGAGTGTAATGCAAATTTGAAATTTGTTGAACTTACGAGAGCAGCTGTGCAGACATAGGTGTTGGTGACATGGAGAAAGCAGAGGAATTTGGCTACTAATATGGATTGACTCAGTGCTTCTTTGGCAAAGCTTTTCCATGGTGATATATTTCTCAGGCTCATTTTGCCGGTTTTTAAAAACGGTTGATTTTTCAATCCCGGCCTCTTTGTATACAGATTTTTAAGAGCAAAGGGTTAGCTCAGTCCCTCAACTTATGACTCGGTAATAAATAATTCAATTTCAGTCATTTGATCTTAATACAATATTTTAGATCGATTAAGGATAAAATTGTATAATATGAACAAGTTTAGGGATTAGAATAACCCAATTTTATTCCTAGAGATCCGAAAATAGAAAGGATTATCCTTAATTGACCCAAAAATCAAAACTATTGTTAATCGATTAAAATAGTTGGAAGCGAGTTGTTAGATTTTGAGTCACAAGTTGAGGACCGGATTGACCCTTTATTCAATTTTCTGAAACTACCTAAGGAAAGATTTGGAGGGTAAGCATATAGTCTACGTTTGAGCTTAATTTTGTAGTACATTTTATCATCCTGGTCTAGGTAGCACGGACACAAATACGGACACAAGTAAACAGGACACTTGGACACGGCGAAACATTATTATTTTAAGGTTTCCTATGTAAAAAATGAAGTTTCGTATCCGAAATGTTTCCGAAACGGGACACGTCGATTGAATGAAGTGTTCGTGCTATCTAGATTCCGGTAGTGAATTTCAGTTGCTTTCTGGAAATAATAAGAATACTAATTGATTGTGAATGTGAAGCATTTGAAAATAAGACTTGGTTGCTCTAAATGTGAATAGTTTAATCTTTAATCAACAAAGTTTCTTGCTTCTAAATGTGAATGATTTGAGATAAATGAAATATGTTGATTAATATCAATGGTTATGAGTATGACCTGTTTTTCATATGAATCTCAAACAGCATTATGTTAGACATAATTTCATCAATTACTTTTCTAGTTAAATTAGCAACTAGGAGATATAAAATGTCATTATATCTGTACCATTGACTAATAAACAGTTGCTACCCGAAAAACACGGGGAATCTGTTCGTTCCGTGATATTGGGATTAGAGGAATGGGCACCTCGCCCATCGTTTCGTGGATTCTTATCTTATTGCAGCCGGAATTCAATTGTGGAAGCAATAGGATGAGGGATACAATTTCTGGCAAGGTCAATTAGATATGATCAGCATTCGGATTATACGGATAATGCTAGGTTACCTTAACATAGGATATATGACTAGAGAAGACTTATATGGTAAAACTATATTGTATCCTGATGCATTTATTTTAAAATTATATCTCCATTGAAGCATTAATATGATAGGTATTGACGAAACCTAGAAAGATTGGTATGTAAAGCTTTGTAGCTGGGCGGAAACAAGGCGGCTTTGAATCCTCAAAACGAGTTTGTAAGTTAGTTGAAGGCCTAAGAAATAGCCAGTTCCTAGTGTGATTTCCCATAGCAATCCGTTTGCCGTCATCTTCTGGAATCAGCAGCGTCTTTCGTTAGCAATTTTTGTGGTAGAAACTGCTTGTTGTCAACATTAAAAGACCATCTTGGCACACCATGTACTTCAAGCTAAAAATCGAATCACAAATGTGTAGCAATTAGTAAAAAAAAATGTGCTGACTTCATTCAAAACAGGGCATTCTGCATACATATTCTATTTGTAAATGACAGATGCATATCTGTTGATCATTTTGCACAAAACCCGGTTTGACAAACTTTAAATTCTGTTTTCTGATCTGTTTTTATCTCTGGTGATCTGTTTCCAGGTATGGATTGCGGACCATTAGTACAAAGAGAAAATTAAACGAAGAACTTCGTAAGGTAGACTCCGAGCTTCTGGCTATCACTTCTTTTATATGTTGGTACGCACAAGGCTGATTTAACTGCTGTTCTCGATGGATTATCGAGTTTTGCATAGTCTGTAGGAAAATACAGTAGCTCTATTCGCTTGTAACGGATTTGATGTATAGCATTTCGAAAAAAAATTATGAAGATAACAATTAAACAAAAGAAAAAAGAGCATTAATTGTTAGATGTTATTAGGAGATACAAGACTCTCAACATATTCAACAACTCTGCAGCCATTTCTACTACCAGACATTAAAACAATTTCATATTGTTTCTTACAACTATTATAAATGGCTACAGCTTTTTTATCTAAATTCATAATGATCTCATGCTCTTCTTTTCCAAACCCCAGTGGCATCAAGTGTTCAATTACTCAATTTAGTCCAAGATTCCTCCACCCCATATTCTTTCATCATCCATATGTTTAATCTGTCCGGAAAACAATCTTCCGGACGTAAGCTTACGCAAAGAAACCCGTCGATAGCCGACACAAACACCAAGTTATTGTAATTATCTTTCGGGAAATTTCTCGGCGACGGTACCTCCTTGAACTCATTCTTTACCATATCAAAACTCAAAATAACTGCTTCTCTGTCTTCGCCATCGTCATCCACCCTCCGTACCACCCAATGTAGTATCCCGTTCACGGGGCTTACGGCGGCTTGATTAAAATAGAAGTTGTAAGGAAAGTAGGATTTTTCTCTTCTCTCCCAGCATTTCTTCTTATTGTTATAAATTGCAAATGATATCTCCCTTGCTATAGAAACAACAACTACCACAACTCTATAATCATCATTAGTCTCATCACAACAAATACCGGCAAGGTAATACAAAGGATCGAACTCATACCCGAGTTGGCGGATCGTTTTGTATTCCCTAATAGTCGGATTCCACAGTATAAATCTTTTCAAATAACTCCCCAAAGATACAAGTAACATTCCATTGCAAGAACCAAATACTTCGACAACAGTTTCGGAAACCTGTTTTCGATCAACTTCTCCGAAAACCTTTCGAAGCTCTATCGTTACGAGATTATTATAATAATCTCGAGCGTTCACGATACGAAGAGAGACAGACGGGCACGGTGTATGCATATTCCCTAGTTGAATGACTCTATATTTGTGATCACGGACATGACTGAGCTGTGCTTGAGCGAACTCATGGCTAGAAATCAAAGAAAACCAGAAGGTATTGACTGTTTTGAATCGTACGAGAGATTTTATGTCTAGTTTAAGCAATATGTCTTGTAATATTTCTTTAGGAATGTGAACAAATTTTGCATCTAGCCCGCCTTTTTTATCTCCATTAGCCATTCTTGATTTGCAACAGATTTCACATTGCTACCAACCATATCAGATCTGTGTAGGGTTTTTTTTTGTTGGTAAGCTCAAATATGTTTACTACTATAATAAATAGGCAAGAGGGTGTAAAGACTCTTTATTTTTCAGACACAAAATCCAAGAAAGTACTTGAAATCTCAATTAATATGCAGTGGAGTCATTCAGATCCTATTGACTCCATCAGTGTTGGATTTGATTTTTTATTTTTGGCTAAATTGACCAAAAATATCGTAACTTAATCTGAACTAGGGTGTGCAAAAATTGAATCAGATCCTCAAACTGAACCGAACTGAAATTCTAACAATGGTTCGATTATTTGACTAATATGATTTGTTTTTATATAGAAGTTTGATTTTTTGGTTTTAATACGGTTTGGGCATTTTGAATACTAAAATAATCAAAAAAAATGAACCAAAATATTAATGTAAATACATTTATTTATTATTTATGCTTTAGTACTAGATTAAACCTAAAAAAGTTTAAAAAAAATATTTTATAGATTGAATATACTAATAAATATATAATCTGATTGTTAAGTATAATTTGAATATTTTAAGTATTACTGAATCTAGAGTTAATGCTAGTCAGTTTATTAAAGTGTGGGATATTATTAAGAAGTTGTCTGACTGGGAGATTATCCAGAATTACTCTTGCTCTAGCATGGGGAGAATTTGGATTTTGTATAAGAAAGATAAAGTTACATTAGATCCTATAATGATCTATAAGCAGTGAATTATAAGTTGATGTGTGGTACTAATTCTATGTTCTGTTCTTTCATCTATGGGTTTTATTTGCCGAATGAAAGAGTGGATTTATGGGATGGTTTAATACAGTTCAATCATAATGTGAAATGTAGTTAAATTGTTTTGGGGAGTTTTAATGTTGTGATGAGTAATCAGGACAAAAGTGGGGGTATTGATATGGATGAAACTGCTGCTTCTGAGTTTAAAAACTGCATAAATGATTCTAATCTTCTAGAGTTAAAGTTCACTGGTATGGAGTTTATTTGGTCTAATAACCAGTCTGGTCATGACAAAATTTGGAGGAAATTAGACTGGTGTTTTGTGAATGAGTATTGGATGGATGATTGGATAGATTCTTACAGTGATAAGAAGTCCCCTGGAATCTCTAACCATTCCCCGATCATAGTTTATTTGAATGCAAAGGTTAGGATTAGAAAATCTCCTTTCAAATTCTTTAACTTTTGGTGTGAGCATGAAAAGTTTAAAGAAGGTTTGGGTTAATAAAGTTAGAGGCTGTTTTATGTTTAAGCTTTATCAGTAGAGTTGAGAAGGATAAACAAGACTTTTTACAATATCTCTTAGAAGATTGAGAGAATAAAAGAAGACTTAGACATTCTGCAAATGAATTTGATTAAGGATCCTTTCAACCTTCCTTTACAAGATGAAGAGAGAGTCAACAATTCCCATTTATGCAAGTTACTTAAGTGGGAGGGGAGTATCAAGAGGCAAAAATTCAGAATGTTATGAATAAATTTGGGGATCAAAACTTAAAAAAAATTCATAAACATATTAAGCAGAGACAAGCCAAAAATAAAATTATTATGACAAGCACTACTATTCTGCTCTGGTTCGTCCGCAATTCATGAATATCGCGGATTGCACAGGAGATGTGGCTCTATATTACCTATTCTTCAATTGCAGTCTTACGTGTTTTCTAGTGCCTCACTTAATTTCCTCTATTTTTTTATTTATAGCCAAACCTTCATTAATTTTGTCAATCATAGACTAAATTTGGTAATTGTATTTCAATTGAAAAGAAACATTGGACTTGATTATGATTAAAAAAAAACTTTTTGGTAATCTTTTTAGATGAGCCTAATTTGGTATGAAGAAATATACTAACCAAATGTAGTACAAATTGATAAAATTAAATTTTTTGACCATAAATAAAAGAAAATTTGAGTGATTAGGCCAGCTTTTGTAAAACAACATTGCAAATTTAAAATGAATAAAAGTCAACTCGCCTTCTAAACTTGTGACATGAAGTCATCTAGCCCAATTTATATTTCTTAAAGCAACTAACCCCAAAACTCTTCATTTTTGGGTCAAATAATCTCATACTTTATATTTTTATTTCAAAAAATAAATTTAGGTTAGCTATATCGCAACAATTAAGGAAGTATTTAATTACTTTTTTGCATCCCTCACCTCCGATTTATAGTTTACGCGTTCTAAAAATACAATTATGGGGTTATTCGACTCAAAAATGAAGAGTTTTTGGATTAGTTGGTCAAAAAAGTATAAATTGGGTTAAATGATCCCGTGTCACAAATTTAGAGGATGCATTCACCCTTTTTTCAATTTAAAATTGAGCCACATATACAAAACTTTTTTAAGTAAAGAATAAATTGAAAATTAATAAATGAAACGCTATAACAAATAAATAAATAAATACCAGTCTATCTATTTCTACGGCTTAACATGTTCAATCATTTTTAAGTTCTACAGTTTTTTTCGGTTCAAGATGGTTAAGTATTTTATAAAATTTTCATAGAAGAACCAGATCGAACTGAGCTTCGGTTTTGATCAATCCGGTTGAATCAGACAATCCACATTAAGACCCAAAAGGGTAATTTGCCTTTACTTTTTGCAGTGTATAATACAAGATCAAGGTTCTTGTATTAGTACATTACAACAAATTTCTTTGTCACGACATTGACTTAGAAAATGAAAAAACATAAGCACTAATACTATAAAATCCCAAAACATGATGGAGATTTAATAGATAGTGCATGCTAAGAACAGTCTGCTTCACCAGAAGTATGCTCCAATGAGGTTCTGTCTAGGCGCACAAAGCATATGACAGAGTGCGCCATTGACAGTTGACACCACTATATGTTTGCGGAAATGCCAATGGAGGATTAAGAAAAAAGATTCACCATGCCCATGCATGCATGACACAGATTTTCATGTCCCTAAATTTCCATCAAATTAAATACTCCCTCCATTCTCTATTACTTGACGTTTTAGGTATGTGCATATAGATTAAGGAATGTAATTAATGTGCATACAAAACACAATACTACCCTTATAGTAATCCCTTCTAGCATTTATTAGCTCTGTAGTTTTCCAAAAGTAAATAAGGGCAAAATAGAAATAAAGGTAAGTAAAATGCATCGGTAGATGGAAACGACATGTAAAGTGGAATAATTTTTTTTACCTAAAACGTCAAGTAATAGAGAATGGAGGGAGTAACATTTTTTTAGAAGAAAAGTTAACTAAAGTGGCAGCATTTGAAATGTCTTTACTTTATGCACATATCCACTAATCCTTCCCAAAACAGTGCTCATCTATAGAATATATGCTGTTAAGATGAGAACAAAACAGTGACAGATATTTGAGGAAGTCATGCTCACTTAAAGTCGGAGTTTTAAGAACCGAACAGCTGACCGGTTCATCCAATTCTACCGTAAACCGAAATTCAGTCCGATTCAATTCCTTCGTAAGATTCAGAAATATAGTTCAAAACTCTTTGAATCAGGGGAACTGTAAAATTATTAATCATTAAACTGTAAAAACCGTCCACTTCTTTATTTACCGGTCAGTATGTAATCTCATTTATTAATTTTTCAATCTGTTTACTACTTCAAAGTTTATGCGTGTATAGTACTATATACTAAAAAATCTCCACTAGTTAAACCAGTAAAACCATAATCAATAACCATACCGGTCCACTAACCAGTTCGAATTTAAAAACACTACTTAAAGTGATGGAATACCCACTTAAGTAGCACAAAAAAAATCACCTTGCATCCAACAAGTATATTTTTAAAAAAGAAAAGGGATGCTGGTGATACTAGCATGGTGCTCCACTGACACCACTACCAATAGGTACTGCAAAAAAGGTGGCAAAGCACCATAAATGCATGATCAACATCTTCATGTCTCTTAATTTCCAGCACATGAGGAATAAATAAGCAGCATAATGGAGGATAAGGTAAAAGCAAAAGCATGTTTAAACTTTAAAAGCATTAAAAACAAAAACAGCAAAAGGAAGGGAAAACAGCAAAAGAAAGGGAAAACAGCAGATTTTTCCGTAATAAATTCTGACACTCAATTAAGCAATTTAAAGACTACAACTGGATCCAGCACCAAAATGAGGACCATCAATTATTAGCAAATCCTAAAGACAGAATCAACAAGCAGATAATATAAAGCATTGCTTAAAGCAAATGACATAAGAACAGTTAAATTCCATCTTAAATTACAATACAACAACAGCATCTAAAGTAATGCTAATAAGTTCAACAGAATTACCTGCCACCAGAAGAGAGGTTTACATATTACGCGTCGAGATCCATAACGCTTTTCTTTGATAGGAAACTTCTCCTTAAACAGAGGTTAAGGAAAAACTTTAATCATCAAAGTGAGTGACTGACTACTATCTTTATTTTGCCGTGACCAGATGTCTACCGAGCGCACAGGTCCGGGTGTAATTATTCTACTAGTAATGAGTACTAAGACAACCATCCAAGAGAGAGAACTAAATTACTTAATGATTACCTCTATCTCAGAAATAGAGTTCAATACAAGATTCAAGTTCGAGTTCAGTTCTCGAGATTCCCTACTCCAAGCTTTTGCACTTCAACTTTGAGAGACTTGAGATACCTAACAGCTTCATCAAGAACAGTGACAGTATTCATTTGATCACTACTGCCAGGTACAATTCCTCTCAGTGCCTTCACCATCTTCTTCATTTTCTGCCGTTTTCTTTCACTGTTACAACTGCTACCGCTCCCAGAAGAACTCTGAACAGAAGATGATCCATTTTTCCTGGGTTTAGAACCATATGTGGAGCAAGAATCAGGGGAGCTGCTCCCATAATTTCCGTAAGTTCGTGCTGTGCTGACCTCTTCCTCATCATATCCATCCTCTTCATCCTCTTCTAAGCTCAATAATGCATCAATGTCATCTGAATTCTCTTTCAGAGAAGAAGATACCTCCTTTTCAATGTCATTGGCCATTTTTCTCTTGAAATTCTCTTGGACATAACTTGCATGCATACCCAAGCCAGGACTACTGAACTTGTGGGCAACTGTGGGATGGAACATAATTTGACTTCGGTGATCAGTCTGATCGAAAATAATGAAGTTCTTCGGGCAAACCTCAGAAGGTTGAAATTCAATGCCATGAACAGACATCAAATGCTTTGAAGATAGAGGCGGAGCTGGAGCAAAAGAAGATGCTATCGGAACATGCATATGATCGTTACCACTTTGATTACCAAAGTGGGGCACTGATTTTCTGCGAGGGAATTGCTGGTCACTCTGCATCATAAGGCTGCCTTCAATCCAGCCACGACAGCTTGTTCCTCAACCGCAGTAGCTCTTGTTCTTCTTCCTTCTCAGGTTTCGATTCAGAATCAAAACTTTGAAGAGAATTTTCTTTTGGATTCGGTTGGCAATTAGTTGGAAATCAGTTGGCTTTCGAAGAAGGTTCCTAAACTGACAAAATAAAAAACTTTCTAGAGTATCAATGTATTGCCATCGTGCATAAAGAGCTGTCTAATCTAAATGAACTACAACCGGATTCTAACAGTTTATCAACGCTATTGCCTTCTTTTATATGAAAACAACCAGAGGGCAGTCTTCCCAAAGTTAATCCCAGAAACTTTGAAATGCTAGACTACGTAACGGGCTTAAGCAATTGGCGGAAATACTCGGCCTGTAATAGCAGATGGAAATGAACACATGTCAGTAATAAAAATCAAAAAAAATTAATTCATGAATGAGAAGCTAAGGTTAAGAAGCACATGTGAAAACAAAGAGAGAACTGTGTGGATAAAAAAATTATTTCTCACATACAGCCTGAAAAAATGCAGCAGGCAAAGGTGATATTCATTTGAACTCCCCTCACTTTTAAGTAACTGTATCCATAAAGAATTACATAATGCTCATGTTTGTTTGAAGTGAATAATATGTTTCTGAATTCCAAAAAATTTAACCATGAATTTTTTTAGCATTTATTAACTACCAACCAACCACATCCAGGGGAAAACAGATTGACATTAAACAAATAGCTTATAACAGTATACATCACAATCATTGACAAAATAAGGTAAACAGCAAGCCAGCAAAAAGCAGAAATAGGTATGCCTTTAAACACATTTCACGTAGTTAACACCCAACTCTTTCTTACCATCAGCACAAGAAGAAACAAGACATAATGCACATAAGCATATGACACACAAGTATAGTAGCATAATAATTCTGACATAATGTGCTAAATATTTTCCCCTACAACTTCTATATTATCACCTTAAATGGCTCTCAATCATTATAATTATGCTCACGACTTTAGAATCAGCAAAACATGATTAATAACTTGAAATGAACCAAAACATTGAAAAGGATTGCGGAAAAAAACAAAGAAATCACTAACAAAAAAAAGGTTGGATGGCTTAAAAACTTTCAAGGCAGACCATCACCAGTTCCATTCAGTGTCATACACTTGATGCCATAAAACTCATATAATTCAGGCAGAAAAATAAACGAAAAAATGTGCAACAGAATTCCATAAACTGAGAGACGCGGTTACCTGACAAACTTGCATCGCTTGGTAATATGCAGTAATCCTAATGCTCATTTTAATCTTCCCAACTCCAATGTTCATTCTCACTCCTTAACCCGCCTTTAAACTGAAACGACGCTGAATACAAGAGTTCCTTCAAAAGTAAACGGAATTGCCTGCAACAATAATTATAAATTACTCGTATGATCAATAAAAAGAAAACCAACAATCCATACACCTTTCACAACTCCATTTTCTAAGCCAAATCAATTCAAAGTGACAAACAGAAACATTAGCATATCTTCATTTCCATTGAAATATAATTGCACATCTATATGAGTAGATCAACCTACCACAGCAATCTAAATTACAGAATAACGCGATAGAAGACACCCAATCGAACACAGTTCCGGCTGTAATTCACAAATGAAAAAGCCCACGGCATGTTGCTGTCCTTTTATATCTCCAAATGTGTTCAGAAAATAAACTTCAGTTACACTGCAAATTTCCAGCAAGATAAATTCAGTCAGATTAATCAACATCAACAACCATTGATTGCATCTCTTAAATTGCAAGCATATAATAAAATACCAAACAAAAACAAAACCCTAACTCAATTCACTATCAAAATCAGCATTAAAAATAAAAACACACACAGATCTATCTCAACAATAAAAAAATAAAAAAAAATTAAACTGGCTAATTAAAAAAATGACAGAAACTTAATTAGAATTAAAAAGAACAACCTGATAATAAAATTTCTTCGTGATTATCTGATGAATTAACACTCCTGAAGATCTGATAATAGAAATTTTCGCTAGATTTTCGCTGAAGATCTGTGGAGTTAGAGAGAGAGAGAGCGTAATAAATTGTGAGTGGTGCTGTGTGAGAGTGTTGAATTTTATTTTGAGGGAGTGATTTGTATTTTAATTAAAAATTTGGGGGAAATTTGTTTAGTTTATTGGGATGCGTGCATTTGTTGAGGCAGGGGAGAGTCAAATGCGGAGAATATGGACCGTAGGATGGGTTTTGGTGTGGGGCTTTGGGAACCCTTCCCGTGTATTGCGGGATGGGATTAGAGCCGTTGGATGAGGGAGCACGCGTGAATATGGAGCAGTGGTGGGACCACTGGGTTTGACGAAATTTGGTTATCGTGGGATTGAAAATGAAATCGACTCTTCTTGCTTAAGCTTTTGTTTTTCACCGTCTTTGGTGTAATAGTAAAAAGTTAAAAACATTAATGTACAATTTAGATTTCATATTTGACTTTAAACTTAGACTTACAGATAGTATTAATAAACTTCTGATTTAAGCTGTACTAATTTAATCCACCAACTTGTAAGTGATAGTCAAACAGTATAAATTTAATTTTATGTTAATTTACGAGTAAATTTATTTTCTTTATCAATTTGCTTCATTTTCATACCAGACTCATCATGTGTGATTTACTTCTGATAATATTTATTTCATAATTAATTTTAGCACTTTAAACTGATAAATATTTTTTTATGTATCAGCTCCTTCGACTTGTCAATTTTTTTATCAATTCGATCAAATTAATATTTACAAGAAGTTTTAATCACATAAAATTAAACCTCTCAACTAATTTTTAATATAAATTAACTTAAACTTAAATAAAAAGTATATTATAATAATTAATTAAAGTCATATTATTTAATTTTAATCTAATTTATACATAAAACCGATTAATTTATAATTATTTGTAACCAATATTTTATAAGAATATAATTTGATAAATAAATTAAAAATCGATTATATGTGTAGATATTATCCTAATTTTAATATTTTTTTATTATACTTTTTTAAAAAATATTTATAAGTATTAATATAATTTTTTTATTAAGTTTATACTAATTGATAAAAATTAACAAGTTGACGGGGTTAATTAATAAAAAAAAATTGTTGTAATTGACGACAACATACAAATATCTAAAAGAATGTACACGTCATTATTGAAGGTGACTCACACACGCTGAGTTCGGGTGTGAAAATGAGGCAAATAGATAAAAGATGAAAAATTTGAAAATAAATTGATAATAAAATTTACAATGTGCTAATTGAACATTGTTTTGACGGAGCAAGTTGCCATTTAAATTTTTTTCTTCAAACTGATAATAAATAATATAAAAAAAATAAATGGTATTTTCATTAAACATATTTATATTCTCCAAAATTATAATCTTCCTCCTCAAAATTTTGATTTTTTCCAATAAATTTACTCTAAGTTTAGAGCTCTCAATATTTTAATAAGTTTTATGTTATTATTTTAATTTAATAGCGGTCAATTTTTTGTTGTATTTGAATATTCACGACCAAAAACTAATGAATTATATTTTGGATAAACCTTGAAAGCCCTCACAATCGCCAGCCAATATATTTTTCTTCCACTCTTTCTTTTCGTTCATGGTTCAATATTTTGAAGTCCTTTATAATGTATTTATGTATTTCAATTTAAGATAATAAAACTTTGGCTTAATTCCTTAAAAAACCCCCACCTTGTATTTTTTTTTCGTTTATACCCTGACCTTGTAAAAACACCATTTGTACCCAATTTTGAGTTTTTATGTTTCATCTCTACCCAAAAGCATTAAATTGTACTCTTTTCATTTGAAAAAAAGTTTAAACGAACGAGGCTTGTACTCTTTTAGCTCGTCCAATTTGTTTTTATATTTATTCGAGCTTCATATTCAAAATTTTAAACGAACGAGGCTTGTTACTTTTTCAGTGAAGTACATCCATGAAATAAAAGCAAATTTGACAATAGAAAATTCAACTATGTAAATGATCCACGATCTTTGATCTCAGGTGTTTCACGTCGTTAAAAAATTAAGATGGCAGATATTTTACGCATCGATTTGTTGAAGCAGTTCAATAAAAAGTTGGCTATGGAGATTTTGTACGATTAGAAATTCATATTGACAGAAAGAGGATTTTTTTTTGAAATTTTTTATGTTCTTCTATTTTATAAGATGAAGTGTTACATGTATTGTATCGCTTTAAAAATTTTAGAATTTGATTTACTAGGATGTACTTCCTTCTATATTGAATAAAATTTTCTCTTTAAAAACAATATATTTTTATCTTGTCGTTACTCATACCGATGTGGACGACATGTGATATTAACTAACAATCTAATTTTAATTTTTTATGACGTTAAATTCAAAAAACAATCCTATCTAAATTTAATAAGATGTCACATGTTCACATCAGTGAAAATAACAGTTAAATGAAAATGGGATCTAAGCCATTTTTAGTAATTAAGTGTCAATTAAAAATAAAATAAAAATAAATTTAAAACTCTAAACAAATATGAGAATAATATATATATATATATATATATATATATATATATATATATATATATATATATATATATACTCTCACCGTCCTATAAAGATAGGCAAAACTTTTATTTTAGATATCCTAAAATATAGACCGAATTTCTATTTTAGTTTAGTTAGTTTAGTTGAAATGTCAACTTTGTCCTTCATTAATTATAACCACTTATATCATATTTTCCCGGTCACATTAATTATCACTTAATCCAATGACAAAACTAAGAACAAATTTAGATTATGAGCATTTATTTACAATTTTAACAACAATTGATGTTTTTAAAGTATAAAATTAAAAATATTTAAAATACTTAGATAATTAAATTGTGGGTATAATAGGAAGTTACTTAAAAATAACTAATCTAACTTCTACTTTCTAATCCCACGTAAATCAAACTTGGTCTATTTTTATGGGAAGTAGGGAGTAACTTAATAAATTATATCTTTGATTTAATTAAAATAATAAATTAATTAATTAAATTTTGATTGATTAACCATTATGTAAAATTTGATATTTGAAGGGACACTATACCTATTTTTTGTCCAAAAATAAAATTTAATTTAATGAAATAAACCGAGTTTCAATTCTAATCACGATATTGGGACTAGAAATCACATTAAACCTTCTAAGGGGTTTTCAGCTACTAAAAGCCACTCACAACTCTGGAAAAAAAATAGTAGATCCAACTAAATGAGTATAAAATTATAACTATAAATAATTATTAAAAATCGCAGATCTATAACAATCTAAAAATTAAATTTAGTTGCAAACATTTAGATCTGTAAATATTACTTTTCCACTCGCCGAAAATATATAATATATCTCTTAAGATGCCGAGAGAGATGATGAATATGGCGGGAAAACCATATTGTTTATACAAAATTAAAAAATTCAAAAGGTTAGAAGTTCAAAATAACTAAAAAGTTTATAAGCTTTGAAAGTCAAAAGCTCAAAAAAATTAAAAAGATGTTGAATCCCAAGTACATAAATCTACAAAAGCAAAGTTTCCAAATTTAGCACGTTGCAGAGACGGGTTTTTTGTTGTTGAAGTTAATGGAGAATATTATAGTTGGAGAACATGGAAAGGTCAAAAGAAGTGGGTATCTGACGGTTTTTAAAAAACACATTTTAAAAGAAGAAGAAAAAGACGATAATTGTAAATTCCAGCAAAATCAATTAAAAACTCAAAAACTATCAAAGAGAAAAAAATGTTAACATCTTAGTTATGTGAATTCATATGTATTGTAATCTACAATTTTCGTATTTCAATATTTGTTTTTCGACATTATTTTCAATCGTAGTTTTAATTATAGTGTCAATTTATGTTTTTCAATTACAGAAGCTCTCTTTTAATTTTAAACAATATCTGTAGTTTGTTTAAAATCCTTTAATTTCTTTTATTTCTTAAAAATTGCAATAATCGCTTGATTTTAAGCTTAAAATCTATAATTTAGGTATAACCTCCTGACACAGTCATACACAAACACCATCAACCGTTTCTTATATACACATAAAGAAGAACCAGGACCAAAGAGAACCCATTTAGGGTAGCTAAAATTGAAAAACCTACAAAACCGAATATAAATTAAGATTTGTGGTATAAAACACCACTTATTTGTTGCAATTTAAGGAATATTAAGGGTGGAAAAATTGTTTTTGGCTAAAGGATGGCAAAACCCATCTCCCATAAGGAAGCAAAGATGCGGCTAGGGTTTTCTAATGAGGTGTGCAATAGATTTTAGAAAGAGAGAAAATTTAAAAGAAAAAAATGTGATATATCTATATCTATACTATATATAAAAGCACGGATGGGGGGGGACAGGCAAATTTACGGAATAGTCATTTTTAACTTATTACTAAATAAAGGCATTATGGTCATTAGTTAATTGATTATTTAATTAATTAATAAAAATATATTATAAGTAGAGTCCTAATTAAAACACAATTATTTGATATATTGGCTAATACAAATCTCTCTTCCTAAAATATTTGCTGAGACTGATTTTTTTTAAGGAAAGAACAAAAACTAAACACTTACCTATTTAAATATTGGAGTTGGACTAGAATAGGAAATTGATTTGGATAAATATTGGAAACCGATTTTCGCACTCCAAAATTGATGCCTGCACTCCATAATTTCTTAAGATAGACCATAATATCCTTAAATTCTTATTCCTTTTCTCTCCATTTGATGTACTCTCCCGATATATTTATTGCAATTGATTTGGTACAATTTGACAAAATATATATTTTACCTCTTGTACTTAATTTATTTTGGGTAAATACCTCTTGTACTTAATTACTTTCAATTTTAGAATATATATATATAAAAAAGTAAATCTCTTCATAAAATAGATATCGATTATATTTTAAAATATTTACACTAAATGCCTATAGTTTTAATATATATACATCTACATCCTTTTATTTTATTTATGATCAAATAAATTTTTTATCTAATTTTTTTTATTAGTATTATCTTAAATATTGTTGAATTAATTTTGACTAGCTTCATTTTCAAAATAAAATATTTGGTCCAACAATAATTATAATTTATTTTATATGTTCATATTTTTTATGAAATCAGTGTAAATTTATTTTAAAACTAAAATTTATATATACATATATATATATATATATATATGTATATATATATATAAACAATAAAATTTACCAGATATTATTATAGTTAAAAACATAAACATATTATTAAAAAACATATATCTACAAATTAAATAAGGTTAATTATTTAAAATTTGTAATTTTTTAAAACGAAATCAATGTAATTGAAGTTTTACCACACTAAAATTGTATTTCAACATTTTTGTTTTATACGTTATTATCAATATGTTATTAATATCATATTAACAAATTTCATTATTGAATGAGTGATATATATTATAATAAAATAATTATATGAATAATATTAAAATTAATTGAATTCATTTTGAAAGCCATGATTAAATAAATCAAATAGGGAGACTTACTTTTGGTAAAATAAGTTACAATTGTTCCTTCTTTGTATTATAAGAGTTTTAAAAAATTTAAAAAATGAAGTTTATTCGCATTAATTAGGCGTTTATTTTTTGTTATAGAACTTACTTTTTGCGGAAATAAAATTGTAGAGATAACTTTCAATATCTTTTAATTAAACTCACCGAATAGCCAAACAAACTCAATTGTTTAAAGAATGGACAATTAACTTCAACAATTATGGTAAAAAAAATATTTTAGTATTAGTACTTAAATTTCAATTTCTCCAAATTTTGTAGAAAAAAATGAGAATTTTCCGTAATAATTCTGATTAACATAAGATACTAATAAAGATCTTATGATATATTAAAAGAAGTGGAGTAGAAAGAAGATGATACAAATTGAAATAGAAAGAAATGGAGCAGAAGAGAGGGAGAAGAAATATGAGGGTGGAAAATATTTAGTATACATCTACCGGAAAAAATAGTGAATATGAAGCTTCATGGGCATTATGGACGGGTTAAGAAATTTTGGAATGTAGAAATTAATTTGTGGAGTGCAAAAATCGCTACCCTAAATATTTAAAGACCAATGGAAACCCTGACAATTTAAAAACTAATTGAAAAGAGTTTTAACCATTCAGAATGTTTTTCGCATTTTTATTCAACAAAACAATACTTTGACTTTTAGATTAATTATAGTAGAGTAAATAACATGGATTAAGGGGAAAAGAGTTTTAAAGACAATTGTATCAAAAAATAATAATTTGACGAAAATAAATAATTACTTTATTGATATATTTGTTTTGAATGTATAAAATTAGTTAAAATAATAGTTTATAACCATACGATCTAAATTATAAAGAGATGATTTTAAAGTCAATTCAATTACCTAATTTTTCAATTATTATATATATTCTGCTTAGTAGAGTTTTTTTTTTTCTTTTTAAATTTAATGTTAAGAAATGTAAAATAATAACAAAGAAAACATAAAAGAATGCAATAGTGCACATATAATTCAAATTCAAGTAAAAATTAATTATGATAAATGTTTAATAAATAAATTTAAAGATATTAGTTGTAATATGATAAAAGTAATAATAAATTAATATTATTTTATTTTTTCAAATAAAATATTTTGTATCTTAAAAGTAAATTAAAAATGATATTAATAATAATATTATATGATGATTATCAAATACTTTTTTAAATCACTAATTACTAGAAATTATATTATTATTGTCATATCACATTACGAGCCACGTGCATAGCACGTAAAGCAATACTAGTTATATATAAAAGTACGGATGGGGGGGACAGGCAAATTTACTGAATAATCCTTTTCAGTTTACTACTAAATGAATGTTTTATAGTCGTTAATTAATTAGTTATTTAATTAATCACTGTTGTAATTAAAGTCCTAATTAGAATAGGTAGCTAAATTATCTCCAATTTAGTTTTTAGTATGTAAAAAATTACTAAATTGTCTACAAATTAGTAGGAATACCTATCTTTTAGTTTGATTGAACTACAAATTAAAATACTGTATTTGGTCAATATATTATTATTTAAATTTCTATCTTATTATTTTTAAAGATATTATTAATAAAATTAAGTTAATTATTTAATTATGGTTATTATAAAATCAAAACAAGAATAAATTCAGTATGGAAAAAAATTTAATAACCGAGTATATATATTTATTTTTACAAAAATTCTTAACTAATTTACTATTAATTATAAATAATAAATTGATATAATTATAATAAATTTACTAATGTATGTTCATTGACGAGTTACATTACGAGCCACGTGCATAGCACGTAATGTGAAACTAGTCAATAAAACATTCTAAAAATATTTTTTGTGCTAATTAATTGGAATAGATGATGGAGATAATATGTGGCTAGAGTTTTATTTTTGTAAGTGTTTTTAAAACAAACAAAAAATACTAAGTGAATTAACTATGAAGTTGGTGAACTTGAATTTTATTTGAAGGTTTGACTTAATGGCTATGTAATTCAATAATCAATATGCATGAGGTCAGGGTTCTTATTAGCTTTGATTTTTTGTCAAGCTGTAGTTTATCTCAGTTAAAAAATATATATTAATTTTTATTTATTTGCTAACAATTAATATAGAGTAAATTTATTTTTGATCGAAAAGAAAAAACTTAAACATTAAAATTACAACTTCTTTTATTAATGTACTTACATAATTAGTGACTCAGTGGATGCTCATAGGAGTGTGCATTCGGTTTGCACCGAATTAATTTTTTTTTTGAAAATCAAACGAAATTAAAATTTTAAAGGAAAAAAAGTTTCAACCGAACAGCCAGTTCAGTTCGGTCAATTATTTCGGCTCGGTTCACATGTAACACAGTCTAAAAAAATTTATGCTAAAAAACGAACCAAACCAATTAACCTACAATTTTAAACCGATCAATCTAAATTTGTCAGTTTGATTCGGTTTTTCAATTTCAGTTCGGTTTTACACATCTCTAAATGCTGGGCAACTTTTGTTGGAACTGTGCCGATTGGTTGTTAAACAATAGTATTAGATGCACCTTCATCGGCATCTTAGTGCCGCCGGAGCTATGTAATTACTTTTGAAAAGTTAGAATCCGAATCTACCAATTGCCACTAGTAACCAATTGCATGCGTGTGGCTGCATCTCCTAGCTACTCACAAAAATTAGTAATTTATTTAGTTTAATTATATCTTTTAAGCAACATATTATGGCCTACTGCTTAAACTTTTCAATGGTGAATTTATTTTATCTTATGTATGTACACACGTGCAACACTTCATAGTTGCTAATCACTCAGGGATCACTAGAATGTTTCTGATAATAACCAAATTAATCGACCAAGCTAAACCGAAATTTTAAACAACAAAATTGGCGCATTTAAATTTTTATTGAAGTGTTATCTCCAAATTTTATTTAAATTGTCAAGCGAAGAAGAATCTCTTAATTTATTATTCGGTAGTTATTTTGATAACAAAAATAACCATAATATAGAATTTTTGTTTTTTTGTCAAATAACATAGAGTTTATAATTAAATAAAAAAATATTTAGCTGTTTTAATGGCTTTTGTTTTTTTAATATGTGTAGAAAATAATAAGGAGACTTCTTAAATGGAACGAAAAGAGTAGAAATTAATAATCAGATTTGGCTATTAGACATGTAAACATAATATTTTATTTGCCTTACTAAATTCAATCTTTTCTTTCTTATTTAAACCATGATATCATTGATCAAAAGTTGTTATAATGATGATGATGAATATTGTTAGGAGTGTGACTATCAATAGTCGATACAACCTTACTAATTTCAAAACTAATTTAATTAACTTGGAAAATTAAGGCAAAAACTTTACATTGTCAAAAATAATTATAGCCTAGCGGTGATTTTTTTTCCTTTTTTTTTAATGATCCATGGCATTACTTTAATCAGCCCCAATATAGCTTTATCCGTAGCAGGGGTGAGCAAATATGACGACCCACCAAACCGATAATTTTTTATCGGTTTGGTTGGATTATAAATTTGAGTCCAGTCAGTTTGATTTTGATAAAAAAATTGGTTCTCCGCTAATAGTTTGGTTTGGAATGTTTGTTATTTAAATTAATTGAACCGATCAAATAAACTGAATATCTATTTTTTTATTGAGAAAATTACAGAAAAAGTTCAAAAATCAGACCAATTTTCGTGCGGTACTTTTTGTTTCCATGGTTTACATCAATATCATTTTTATTACAATTATCTCATTAATCTTTGATTCTTTTCACCAGCACGTATTCTTTCCTAAGCCTACACCAGTCCAGTTACACCCACTCAAAATAATCTTATTTTTTCTCATCTTAATCACATCACCACCACCAAATCCTCTGCCGCTTCACTGCCACCATTCTTATTCCTTTCTATTTAATCCATTAGCTTCTCTTCTTTCTTTTCAACTACTTTCAACAATTCTTCTTCTTCTTGCAATTCCCTTTTATTCTTCAACAGAAACAAAATCCAGGTGTCTATTTTCATCTCTCTTAATTTTAAAAAAATTTCAAAGAATTTTAATGAAAGTAAATATTGCTTCATGTTTCGTGTTCTTTCTCAGGTAATTTCTCAGTTAAAGCATAACAATGGCAGTAATCAAAAAGTGTGGCGCCGGAAACAATTGGTACCTCTTTTCTTTTCTTTTATTTCAGCTTAGTATGCTATGAAATTGAAATATTTTATTAATTTCTAATTATTGCAAAATGTTTGTTAATTATCATGAGCAAGTTCAATATTGGCATTCCTTTTAATAATAGATCTATAATTATCTAATTGCCTATTTTTAATTGCAGGATATTGAATTTGTATATATAAACTGAATACTGTTTGGACAAAGAAGAGAATAATTAATTCTTTTTTTTTTCTCATTACATGTTTATTTAGATATTTAGGAGACTATTAATTTATTATAAAAAATAGTTAAACGGCGCGTAGATAGGTTAATTATCAGATTTAATACATCTACGATGCATCGTAATTTTAAATGTAATTTACATCTCCGATACATGTTTGATACATATGTGATACATTTCCGATACATATTTGATATATTTTTGAAAAAGGTTTGATATATTTTTGATACATTTTTCAATTTATTAAAGAATTACAAATTTATTATTAAAAGGAAATATTTAAACGACGCGTAGGTGAGTTAATTTTTTTTTATTTTATAAAATCTTGGATCAAAAATATGAATTAGATGTAATAAATTAGAATTTAATTAACTGATACATATTTTATATATTTTCGATACATATCCGATACATCTCAAATTAAAACTCTAAATTATTATTTTTATTTTTATTGATTTACTTGAATCGCCGACTAATTAAATTTTAAAATTATTATTTTTATCAATTTACTTGAATGAACCGACAAATTTGATCAATTCGTTTTTATATTTATACATCTACGATATATATTTGATACATCTTTGATAAATATTCGATCGTTCAAATATTTATTTTCTTATTTTTTCACGTCTTTTTTTAATAATATTGCATATATTTTTATACATATTTGATAAATAATTTGTAGTTAATAATTATCTCCGATATTTTAAATATATTTCAGATCTCATAATTAAACAATATATACATATTTGATACATATTTTTCTATATATTAGATAATTAGAGATTTATTATTTGAAAAAAATAGTTAAACGATGCGTAGATGGTTTTTATTCTTTCAAATTCTTGGATCAAGAAAATAAATTAGATGTAATAAATGAGAGTTTAATTAACCGATACATATTTGATACATTTTTGATATTTTTTGATATATCTCATATACATATTTTATACATTTATGATACATATTTAATACATCTTCGACAAATATATTTTTTTAAAAAAGAAGATCGACACGTTTGACTTGATACATCTCCGATTCATATTCGATACATCTCTAATATTTTACTTTGAATTATTTTTTTTATTTTATTTTCAATATTTTATTTTAAATTATTTTTTATTCTATTTCCTTTTCTTTTTAATCCCGCTCAAATTCAATATATCAAATAATAATTTCTCGATTAAATTATTATTTTTTGATAATTTTAATAGACCCGCTTCGGTTTAAATTTTTATTATTTAATCTTAATTCGATATTCTCGATCTTAATTTTCACGATTATGCATCGTGGCACTATACGTAATACCTTAAAAATCTAAGGTATTACTATATTTGATTTCTTTTTCGATACATATTTGATTTCTTTTTTGATATATATTCGATACATCTTCGTTACATATATTTGATATATCTCTGATATATATTTGATACATTTTTTTCAAATAGACGAACGACACATTTACTTGATACATCTCTGATATATAAATTTGATACATCTCTAATATATAAATTTGATAAATCTCAGATACATAAATTTGATAAATACATATTTTTAAATATATTTATAGATATAATTTATACATGATATATAATTTATTTATGTATCAGACCCGTGTTCGGTATGTATCAACAATGTATCCGAGAAATAATTCACAAAATTATATTTTTTTAAATTATATCATTTGTATATTTCTATATTTTAAAAATTTAATATATTTATAGTTTTAAAATTAAAATTAATATTAGTATTACTATTTTAAAGTTTAAATATTAAATAAGTATATAGAAATACTATTTTTTATTAAAAGAAAACAAGAAAAATAGATTAGTAAATGCTGGAAATGGATATCATCAAATGGTATTTTGTCTTATTTAAACAAAAACAAAAATAAATGGATAAGTTACACTTACTAATGACCCGCATATCATAATGACCCAACAAAATGACCCGCGCATCACAGTAACCAAACAAAATGACCCGCGCATAACTTATTCACGTGTTTTGGTAATATTTTGGTATTAATTGGTAAAAAAGATAAAGAATTGTTAAAAGAATGTACCGCGTGAAAAGGACATTCATTTTTGGTATATTTGTGTGATTTTCTCTTTTTTATTTTCTTTGTACTTCTATCTATTTGAACTGAACCGAGCGAATTACCGATATACAAGTATCAATAACAAAAGAGACGTGTTGATATCGTTAGATAAAATACAACGAAATAAAGTCATAAACCGAAACAATAACGACAAATAGTGAAATTAGATCAAATCTGTATTTTATATAGTGTTTCTAAATAAATTCACCATCACACTTGTATATAAGAGCAAAACCACAAATTATTTTTAAATGGGATAAATTTTTATGGTTTGATTTAAAATAAAAAAAAAACACAGGATGATCAATATATATTAAAAATAAGTCTAATGTGTAAAATTTAGACTAATTAATACTATATGTTAATATAATTTTTTATTGACTCCATAATGTAGCTTCGCCATTGCGTATGTCTTCCATGATAAACCATGGTTCAATCATGATTAAATTTTCAACCTCTAACTCTGTATACTTGATTGAATTTTCAACCTCTAACTCTGTATACTTAAGTGTGAATTCCCATAAATTCATATTTTTGTGCTTTATCGATTTTTTTTCCGATCCTCATTTCGGAAAATTCTAATCTAGACCTGATACTTGAATTTTCAATGCACCTATTCAATGAAGTGTTAGAAAAATCTAATACAATTTTCTCTCCCTTCTCGTTACTTTTTCTTTTTTTTCTCGTTTCTCTAACACCTCATTGGATAAGTTCATGAATTTTTCATAAACCAGGTTTAGGTGAGAATTTTCTATTTTAGACAATGAGGAAATATATGAATGGAGTTCGTTTTCAACATTCAACTCCTTTTCTAATTTCTAATTACTACCTAACTTTGTCATTACCATTTATAGTTCAAAGAAAGAAAAAGAAAAACAAAAGGAAAATTTCACCATTTCAAGATTAAGGGACCACTTAATCATCCATTAACAAACTTACATCAAGAAATTGATTATATAATAAACAATTAAAGTACTAGACTTTGTTCTTGATTCAATCGTTCAATCACATCAACAAGTAATTAGATAATTAGCATAGTCTAAAAAAATAATCGATGACCCTCTACCTAAACTTGACTTTATTTAATGATAGATTAATAGGTTTGTAATCTCTCCCTCCATGTTTAATTGTCTTCATTAGGGGTTTGAAAAGACTATTTTTCCAGCCAATTATAGATATGCGCATGCCAAAAGGCTACCAAAATTTTCAACCCACCAAATATGCATTAAGCTAAAATTGTTATATGCAGGTTTGACATATATATTGGGAAGCAATCATGATTTTGAAGTTGATTTTTAATTTATTAAAGATAATTAGTTAAGCAACTAAAACTATATCCCAGAGAGTTAAAAACATTATTTTAAAATTGGTGAGTAGGGACGACGGTGAAGTAGCATAAAAATAATTATCATGAAAATATAAGAAGTGGGTGAGTAGTTTGGAGACATAGTGTATTGGGTAATTAAGGAAAAATATTTGTGTGAACCTAGTTCGCCATGTAGGATTGTGAACTATCCATTAAATACATGACACGTGGCGTTATTAAATGTTGTATCCAATTAATAAATATCACATTTGTTAATGATATTTTAATTAGAATTGAATGCACTTTATTGATTGGATACAATATTTAATAACGCCACGTGTCATGTATTTAATGAATAATTTACAATCCTACATGGCGAATTAGGTTCACACAAGAATTTTTCGTAATTAAGGTTGTTGTGTGGTAGCTATTATTATAGTAGAAATTAGAACAATATGTTGGTGCATTAAGGAGCACTTGTTTGGACTTGAGTGCATATCTAAACCCAATAAATATATATGTTCTACTCATTCAGATATTTTTTTTAGAAAATTACACCAGTTATCAAAAAAATAAAAATAATTATAAAATTACATGTTGACTTTTTTTCATTTATAAAAATCTTAATAATATTTATAAAAATATAAAAAAATAATAAATAATATCAAACAAATGGTGTATACTGTGAGTATAATATCAGCATACTAATAAACTAACATTATATCAACATTATACCAAAAATATACCGACATTATACATACTGAGATTTTATTAATATTAAATAAAAATTTATCAAAATTTCATCAAACCGTATACTAAAAATTAAATTAATAATATACCAAAATTATGCCAACAGTATACCAAAAGTGTAAACATCAAAATATATTGAATTTTTTTATTATTACATCAACATTACACCACATCGCATACTAAATATTAACCTAACAATATACTAAAATTATACCAACAAATATACAAATTCTCCAGTTCATTACCAACTACAGTGAAAAGTACATATAAAAAATATATACATGTTATCAATTAGAAAATATATATAAAAATTTATAATCAATATACCAAAAATATACCAAAATTATACCAATAATAAACCAAATATTATTTTTAAATTATCTGATTTATAGTTTTAATATTCCAAAATTATACCATAATTATACCGACATTATACAAATTGTACTTTCGTAATTAATTTTTATTTTTTGGTATTTTTGTAATTAATTTTAAATCAGTCGTATTTTTATAAATAAAAAAAATTTACAGGTAATTTTGTAAATATTTTTAAAATTTTAGGTATTTTTGTTATCGTCCCTATTTTTTTTAGATCTTACTTTGATTGACAACGAAGTATTATCTCTCCCGATTAAAAAAAAGACACATTATAATTTTAAATATTTTATAAGTAATTTAATTATATATTTTTTAATTAATGTATTTATTCAAATGATCTATTATTTTATAACGGAAGAAGTAAAAATTTAGCTTATATTTTGAGACGTCCAAAATATAAATTAGACCTATTTTGACAAAATGAAAGAGAGTACAATCTTTAGATTACAAGTTAAAAAATCAGATGACTCTTTACTCATATAATTAATCTCATCAAAGTATCTCATTTGGCTATGCAAATACATGATTTATGAGTGGCTATAAGATTCTTCAGTCTGAATTTATAAAGAAAATCTCCAATTTTTTCATTTAATAATAATCGCAAATTCCATAACCTGCAACAAAATAATCATAATGCACAAATCAAATTCAATAATTGCCTTTAAAATTGAAAAATAAAAATAAAATGGACTTACTTGGATCATTTAATACAACGATGCCAGAGTTATTGAAATAGCAACTCAAATTGGTTTTATTATGAATCACATAATACATGTTCATAGCAATTGAGGCGTGGCTAAGGATATTATCTGGACTATAACAGTCACCATTTGCTTGTATTATGCTGCACTCTATTTCCCCACAAACGTAATTTATGTTTGCCAATAGCAATTCTGGGGGTGCCATTGGCTTAGCCACACACCAACCATTCTGCAAATTTGTTCATTACAAATTAGTTTTGATTAGATTTCGAACTTAAATAATTTATTTGGCTTAAATGTATCAAAAATTATTAATTTTTGCGTGTTTTTAGTATTTAACGTAATCTTTTAATTTTGACAAAAAAATACATAAACTTTAAAAAAAATAGCAATTAAAGACATCGACACCGTTTTAGATGTAAAATGGCACCATTTTAAATGTAAAATTGTATTATTTTTTTAATAAAAACACACACGTGATTTAAATTGCAAAAAATTAAAAAGTTGGCGATTTTTAGTGCATTAATTTTTTATTTTTTTTTGCATTTATTTTACTATTAGCAAAGTGTTCTTTTAACATACCGATTCGGCTGCTAATGGTTCGTTTCCTCCTGCAAATTTATTAGCACTAATGAGTTCTTGTTATTAATGATTTGAAGTAGCTATTTGGTAAATTTTTGAAAAAGTTATAGGCAAATGTATTTATCTATCACCAACTATAATTCGTTTGCCAAATAAACAATAATTTAAATTTTTATCAGTTTGATTCATTATTTTTTTGAATGGTGTCAAATATATCTATATTTAATTTGTAGCTGACATGACATGTATAATATAGATACAATTTATCTATATTATTATATATGCTAAATAAGATAAATTGTATGCAATAGATGTATAATATTGCACTATATTAACTTTAGAAGTAGTGAGTATATTTGCAAATAGGCAGAAGGTACAAAAAAACTCTCGACTTTTTAAAAGTACAAATCAGCCCTTTAGAAGTTGTAATTATATTTGCAAATATAAAAAAAATGGTGATTAAAACTATGATATAGTATTTGATAAATAAGTTATAGTTGTTGATAGACAAATAAGTCAGGATTTCTCATAGCTTAAGACGTACTATTAGGCCAGAACAATATTATAACATACCATAGTCAAAGATGCAATTACCATAACCTGCAATGGGATGTAAGAATCAATCATGGACAATAAATATATTGAAAATATTAGCTAGTTAATAATATATCAGAAATTCTGATAGAAATGACCTACTCGGATCAGAAACCGCGATAAGACCGGTGTTAGAGAAATCACAGCTTGAATCAATCCTGCCATGGGATTGATAATACTGATTCATGGCATAGGATGCCTGGTGCAATCTGCTATTCGAGCTGTAGCATGCATTTCCATTTCGTAAAGATCGGCAATCGGCATGGCTGCAGGCATAATCTAGGTTATTCTGAAGCTCAATATCAGTTGTTGTTGGCTTTGCTACACACCATGTTTTCTGCAATTATACCAATACTGTTTCGGCTTTGCTTCTCTTTTAGTTGATTAATAATACTACGAGTAAATCAATTAAAATGGCGAAATGATCCGAAAAAATCTAAAATATTTGTCGTTAACTTTTTCAAATTGAGTAAATTAAAAATGATTTTGTCTACGTGACATCCATTGAGTGATAACATATTGAAGCTAAATCCATCTAATTGAATAAGAAAAAATAAACGTAAGAATTGTGATAATTTAACGGCTGTTACGTAAATAAAATTACACTTAATTGTATCAATCAAGCTGATTACAGTTTTGAAATAATTCAAATTAGGCTATAATTAGATAAAATCAAAAAAATTGGTTAAAATTGATAAAAGCGGAGAATATTTATATTTTTGTTGGACATTACACCAATTAAAAACTGTGCAATTTTACCTGTGCTTCCACCAAAAGTGAGATTTCACCTGCCAAAACAGAAAATTATCACAGGGGAAAAAATATATTGTATCTAAAAAGTTAAATAAAACAGAGAATTTACCTGAATGGATAGATAGTAAAATAAGAAGAAATAGAATGGAGGTAGAAATTGGTAATTTAGCCATTTCTGTCAGGAGAAACATATAAAGTTTGATGTTCTTATAAGTTATATATATATATATTTTGAATTCCATACTAAGTGCAGCTTAAAATTTAATTAAATATTTCATCATCTTTATACCTAAAGTAACGATAAAGTAAAATTTGTAGTGCAACTGAGCTGAGTTAGCTAATGTTTAGTTGCTGATTAGTACAAGATTAGGTAAGTAGTTGTTAGATTCGATGATTTAATTAAGAGATTCACCGTTAATTCCATTTATTTAATTCTCGACAAGTAAAAATGAACTCGATAAGTTTCAGTGTAACATTAAATTCTAACAAAAAAAAGAGTGAAACTATTATAATTGTTCAAGAAATTACTTGTCCATTACTAAGGAGAATTGGTTCAAGTGGTAAGCGGCTTGATATCGCTTAAACAAAATTTCGTGTTCGAGTCTCGTGAATGCAGAGAACCTCCACTGACAGACTCACTTACCATGCCAGATGCGCGACGGGGGTCGGATCCGAATTAGTCAGGGCGAAACCTTAAAAATCGGATGGGCAACCAAAAAAAATACTTGTCCATTAGCCACATTTTGCAAAATTTACACACAAGTCCAAAAAAATTCATTAAGAATAGACAATGTGCTAAGTGTAACTAAAGTGCAAAAAAATTGGGTAATTAGGAGTATAGGTGAAACTCATGAAAAATGGAAGGCTTACCAAAGCTGAAGCAAGAAAGCATAAAAAAATATGAAAGAATTGAAATTGGTTTAGGCATTTTATTGAAAATTTTATATGAATTCTTGAAACAGATTTAGCAATACTAAAAAAAAAAAAGTAAACCCATCCGGAGATTTATATATTTTATCATTTTTATTCAGGAAGCTCTCATCTTGAAAAAGTTATCTTTTTAATTTTTATATATGTTAAATTTTAATTTTAATTTTTTTTTATGTTTTTCTAATTCTTCTATTTACAATTTTTTTATTCAATCACATAAAAGACATTTAAATCCGAAATTTGGCAAATAAAAAAATTGGAAAAGATAACTTCTTCGGAACACGAGTTTTCTGAATAAAAGTGATAAAATACAGGGTTTTTTTTAACAACTACCTATGTTATAGTAAAATATTCTTAAAAGTACTAGCTATACTTTCAAAATTGAAAAATACAATACCCATTTTTTTTTGCATAACTATACTTTGTTAATTATAAAAATACAATAATTCTCATATAAGGAATGTAGTTAGTTGAAAGTTAAAATTCTCCTACAAATAAGATTTTTTCAATTAAGATCTTTCCAAATAAAATCAATCAATATCTTTCCAAAATAAAACCAATTAAAGATCTTTTCAAATAAAATTAATTAATTTTTTTCCAAAATCAAATTTAAATAAAATCAAGAGTAATATTTCAAAAAAATACGGTTTGCTTAACCAACGGCATACTAACAGGTTACTAACGGTAGACTTAAAATAAATTTTGTTTAAAATGCACAATTCAGGTTTACTAAAAAATAATTAATGATATACTAAACATTACTTAGCTATAGGTTTGTCAACGGTTTACTAACGGTACATTAAAAATAAATTTATAATTTTTTTAAAAGTACATCTTATTTAAAATACACAATTCAAATTTACTAACGATTTATTCAAAAATAAAATTTATTACAAGTTTACCAACGGTTAACTCAACGTTAACTAACAGTGTACTAAAAATAAAATTATTAGTGTACCATTGGTTAACCAACAAGCCATTACAGATACATAAGTGAAAAAAATACATCAGAGGACAACCAACAGTTTATCTAAGGTCAACCATTGGTTAACCAACATCAATCTGCACTTATCAAATAAACTAAATAAATTTACATCATTGCTAATATCCTAATTAAAATAAAAAAAAAGACAACACCAGCCACCGCGTCTTCCCCCGCCTCCACAATCTTTGCCGTTTTGATTTTATTTTTATTTTTCTCTTCTTCTATCATACTTCTTGCTTTAAAAGTCTCTACGCTTTTTTTTTCTGAATCGATCGAACCGTCCTCCACGACTAGGTCCGTTTAGATCTGCGATATCTTGACGTTTTTGTCGTCTCCTTCATGGCTAGGTCGTTCAGATCTGGAATTTTTTACGCTTCTGCCGTCTCCTCCGCGGCTAGGTCCATTCAGATCTGCGATTTCTTAAAGTTTCAATCGTCTCCATTAATCAATTCTTCATTTGGGTCTAGGTGATAGAGAGAAAGGACAAGAGAAAATACAAAATTGAGAGTGTAATTGTTGCAGAAAGTTGGAGTGACGGCGCTGGTTTGTAATGAATGGTGGTTAGGGTTGTGTTAATATAAGAAAGAAAAATGAAATATAGGAAATATATTTATGAGAAAGTAAAAGGTTAAAAATCAAATAAAAAAAGTAGACATCGTAATTTAACAAAATAAAAGTTATGGCTGTACTATTGAGAATAAATTGGTCCAAGACCGTAAATGGTCTAATTTTCTCTAAAATACATTGGGTTTTTATATGGGTTTGGGGCTTAATTTGTCCAGAGTCATTTGATAGGGCTGAATCAATTAAAATAAGCCCATTTCACCATATGCTACAAGATTAAGGTATGGTTTGAGCTTAACCTCTCTTTTTCTTTAAAATATCTTTGATTAGTAAAGGTATTTGAACATTAATCTCACAGCTGACAGTTTGGCCGAGTGGTCTAAGGCGCCAGATTTAGGCTCTGGTCCGAAAGGGCGTGGGTTCAAATCCCACAGCTGTCAATAATATTTTTATTAAGGGTTTTTTTGTCATAATTTTTTATTAAGTTTTTAGTGTTACTAAAAATATATATATAAGTTTCAATAAGATGGTTTCTATTATTTTTTTGAATGTCAACGACAAAAAAGTGGTAGTTTGTTTTTCAAATTAGTCATTGATCAATTTTTTTAAAAGTTAATTGAAAAAAAAAAACAGAAATAAAGCATCATAAAAGCATTAAACTATTTAAGTTCATAGATGGTATATTGAAAATCTGAAGAAATGAAATTCTTAAATGTAGTTAGTATCGTCAAAATTTTATTTTTAAATTTTAAATTTTATGGTTTGTTGTTTCATTTCAATTAAAAAAAATTGTTTTTTATCATTTGAATATATCTATAATATATCTTTGATGAAAAAACAAAAGATGTTAATTTTTTTCGGCAAAGTTCATTTTATATTGCTAAAACCATAAAAGTTCAGATCGTAAAACTTTAGGGAAAACATAACGACATGACATAACAACAGTATGTCTGTTATAAATATATACAAATTGTTCGTAGATCACCATACATATTTAAACAGAAATTTTCATAACTGTTTGAGTTTTGAAACTTGATTTTTCAAGAATTCACAACATACATGCCTGAACTATTACATTAAAATCCTAAACTAATGAAATTCCGCAACATGCAAGCTCGCGCCATCATGAAAAAAAATTAAACAAATGCCAAAGTAATTGAAATCATCAAGAAACGAAAGCTCAAATCTTGAATATTTTGATCGAAAACATGACAACGAACATTTAATACAAACTAGCATCATGTAAACATCAAAACACAAAAAAAAACACTAAATGGAAATTCATAACGAGATTTTATAAAAAAAAAACAACAAAAAAATATAAAACTCTAAATATACGGATAAAGATAGGTTGATTTTCTGGCCAAAAGACCAAATATCACCCGCTCCCACCCTAAGGAGCAAAGAGTCTGTGAGAGGGTTAGATAAAAAAGTGTCAATTAAAATGGTTTGGTTTAAAGGTCTAATGATAAGAAAGACCCAAACCTTTACGACTTGTTACAATTTTATCCAAATCTTTTAATTTTTGCAATAATATCCAAATTGCATTTTTTTGTTGTAATAATAGTCAAATTGATGGTTAAACTTGTTGTTTTCAATTAAGATATTAGGCTATTATTATTTTTTGATGTATTATAAAAGTCACAAAAATGACAAAAAACTCAAAAAAGTTCATAGAAAAAGTACAATTTGGCTATTATTGCAACAAAATAATGTAATTTGAATATCATTGCAAAAATTAAAAGATTTGAATAAAATTGCAACAAGTCGTAAATGTTTGGATTTTTTTTGCCATTAAACCTAAATTTTTAGAGTCAACTGCATATTTCTCTTTTTACGTGTCAATTAGCCACTAACTATCAACGTAATTAGATTCTACCTCCGCTAAAAGAAACTAGATGGTTTTAATTGGATTATTCTGAAAAAAAAAGTCGGAACCTAGTTACAATTAAAGATCCCATAGAATGCCATCCACAATAATTAATTTCATAGAAGAATATGGACCCCTAAAACTAGTGGGACAATCACTATACTATCCATGACTGCAAGTCCCATTCCCACACTCTTTTGTTTTTGCTCCGTTTTGCACCAATCACAACTCATAAGCCAACTCATCATTTCTGACCTGCATAACCAACTTGCCTATTGAAATATACATTATCCTACTATTTGATCTCAATCTTTATAAATTTAATTTCATATAATATATAATATTACAAGCGGAGTTGGAATGGAGTAGTAAGAACTTCTTCCCTTAACTAGAGATTTCGGGTTTGACCTCTTGACATAAACAGCTTCAAAAACTTTAGGAGAGAATTTTGTCGCGTTAACGGGTCCTATCCCGTGGTTAAGGACATCGAGCGGTACCTATAACATAAAAAAAGCCATTCATAAAAAAAGCCATTCATACTATTTGATCTCTAACATATTTTTAATCTCCTAGATAAATTAACTGGAAAAGAAATAGTAGTAATAGAGAAGTAACATCATTGCACTCCGAGAATGATTAGATGGATTCCAAATTTTCTATAATCTAGTTGGCACATGAATGGATTCCATCCTTTTACACTAATCTCATTGACCACTATAAACTAAAATTGACCTCAATTAGTTTAGTTACTCTCCTAAACAAAATATTTAGTTTAGTAGCACTACTTAACAACTAATTAATTTTAATTAATCCCAAGTCAACATAAGTAAACGTTCCAATCTCCAACTTAAAGATACCTATAAGTCAAAGTTTGTAAAGAATTACCTGTTAGGCTGCAAGTAGTAGATAGTGGCCATCATAGTACAATGAGCTCATTGAGTCAAATTTCGGTATTTAGCCAAGGTTCATAGTATCAAATTTTCCTCTAACCAAAATCCAAAACTTTCCCATATTTTCATTCCTTTCCTCATTTGTAGGGTCAGCTTGATCCTGATATTTTTCCACTCTTTCTGCATATAAAGCATCATCATCAAACTATAAGTAACTCATTCATATTATTTTTTCAGCAGTTTTATAGAGTAATAATGGCGTTTCGTCAAACTAGAAAGATGAGTTTATATATAGTCATAGTTTGTTCTGTTCTGCTTACTGTTATATCTGCAGAATCAACCATAGAAGCTGAGGTTGCCGCGTTGAAGTCCTTCAAGAATTTCATCACGGATGACCCTTTCGGAGCACTTGCTAATTGGACTGAACCAATTCATCACTGCAACTGGTCAGGTGTTGTCTGTGATCCTTCGTCGAATCAAGTCATTTCGATAACTGTGGCTGAGAAGCAGCTACGAGGCCAGATATCTCCGTTTCTTGGAAATCTCTCTGCTCTCCAGGTTCTTGATTTAACTTCAAATTTATTTACTGGGAAAATTCCACCTCAGCTGGGACATTGCTCCCAGCTAATTAGTATTTCTCTTTATCAAAATTCTCTTTCAGGTCTGATTCCGTCCGAATTAGGAAACCTTCAAAATCTGCAGTATTTAGATTTTGGTAGTAATACCTTAAATGGAAGCATTCCTGAAAGTATTTGTAACTGCACCTCATTGCAGTCTTTCGGTGTCGATATTAACAATCTGACAGGTGGCATACCCAAAAACATAGGGAACTTAGTTAACTTGCAAGTAATTGTGGCAAATGAAAATAACTTAGAAGGTTCAATACCTGCTTCCATTGGAGAGTTGCAAGCTCTGCAAGGTTTGCATATTACTAAAAACCGCTTGTCAGGAATCATACCTAGAGAGATAGGGAAGTTGTCCAGCTTGGAAGTTATCGAGTTGTTTAGCAATTTGCTTGTCGGGGAAATCCCTTCCGAACTAGGTAGCTGCAAGAGTCTTATCAATCTTGAGCTATACGAAAATCAGTTGACAGGAGCCATTCCCTCTGAGCTAGGAAACTTAATCCACTTACAATCTTTGCGTTTGTATGGCAATCGCTTAAAGGGAACCATTCCTCTCTCCATTTTCCGGTTGACATCATTAACCCATTTAGGTCTGTCAGAGAATCAGTTAACCGGAATAGTACCCATTGAGATAGGATCGTTGAAGTCAATGCAGGTACTGACCCTGCATTCAAACAAGCTTACTGGGGAGATTCCTTCATCGATAACAACTCTGTCGAATTTGACATACTTGTCTATGAGCGTCAATTTCCTCACAGGGAAAATTCCATCAGACATAGGAATGCTTTACAATTTAAAGAACCTTAGCCTGGGTAGTAACCTTCTTGAGGGACCCATTCCTTCTAGCATCACCAACTGTACCCATCTTCTATATATAGACTTAGCTTTAAATAGTCTCACAGGGAAACTTCCATGGGGTCTGGGACAGTTGCACAATTTAACAAATTTACTTGTTGAAGGGAATCAAATATTTGGTGAGATACCTGATGATCTTTATAATTGCTCCAACCTTCGAATTTTAACTTTGATTAATAACAATTTCAGTGGATTGCTGAAACCAGGCATCGGCAAGCTTTACAATCTACAATTGTTTAGAGTTGATATTAATTCATTTGTAGGGCCAATTCCACTAGAGATTGGCAACTTAAGTCAATTGATCGCTTTATCATTAGCCAGAAATAGGTTTTCAGGAATCATTCCACCAACATTATCCAAGCTCTCTCTCCTCCAAGGGCTTGCTTTACATGGCAATGCTCTAGAAGGTGCAATACCAGAGAATATTTTTGAACTGAAACATTTAACTATTCTCTATCTCGGGACAAACAGGCTTACTGGTCAAATACCAGCAGGCATCTCAAAGCTTGAAATGCTTACCGACTTAGATATGCACAACAATATGATTAACGGTTCCATACCTACAAGTATGGTGAGTCTTGTCCGCCTAACCTCTCTAGATCTCTCACACAACCATCTCACAGGGTCGATTCCTGGATCTGTGGTAGCAAGCATGAGAAATTTGCAGTTTTATTTCAACTTGTCGTACAATTTATTGGGAGGAAACGTTCCAGCTGAGCTAGGCAAGTTGGAAGCAGTGCAAGCCATTGATATCTCAAACAACAATCTTTCAGGAATCCTTCCTGAAACACTTGGAGACTGCAAAAATTTGTTCTCACTCGATTTATCGGCAAATAACCTCTCTGGTGTAATTCCAGTTAAAGCTTTTAGTCCCCTGAGCATACTTACCTTTTTGAACCTTTCCAAGAATCATTTAGATGGTCAGATCCCTGAAACCTTGGCACAATTGAAGAATTTAACCACCTTAGACCTCTCGCATAACCAGCTGAAGGGAGAAATCCCTGAGAGCTTTGCCAATCTTTCCACCTTGAAACATCTTAATGTGACTTTCAATTTTCTTGAAGGTCAAATTCCTGAGGCTGGAATATTCAAAAATATAAATGCTTCAGCTTTCACTGGAAATCCTGGTCTTTGTGGAAGCAAATCACTTAGGTCATGTAGCAAGAAGAATTCAAATTCCTTATCAAAGAAGACGATATGGATTCTGGTATCCCTTGCAGCAGTTTTTGCACTTCTCATTCTGTTAATAGTGATATCAATGCTCCTCCAACGTGCCAAAAAGACCAAAGCAGAACAAACTGAAAACGAGGAACCAGATTTCAGTTTGGCATTGAAACTCAGAAGGTTCGAGCCAGTGGAATTAGAAAATGCAACTAGCTTCTTCAGTGCAGATAACATAATAGGTGCTAGCAGTTTAAGCACAGTATACAAGGCTCGATTAGAAGAGGGACACATTGTAGTTGTAAAGAAACTGAATTTGCAGCAATTCCCTGCAGAATCTGACAAGTCCTTCTATAGAGAAGCCAAAACACTGAGCCAGCTGAGACACAAGAATCTGGTGAAGGTACTTGGCTATGCTTGGGAAAGTGCTAAACTAAAGGCTTTAGTTCTGGAATACATGGAAAATGGGAACTTGGACAGTATCATTCATGATCCTCAAATTGATCGATCAAGATGGACATTAATGGAGAGGATCAATGTCTGTATCTCAATTGCGAGTGGTTTAGATTACTTACATTCTGGTTATGGCATACCCATTGTACACTGTGACTTGAAACCCTCCAATGTTCTGTTGGACAGTAACTGGGTTGCTCATGTTAGCGACTTTGGAACAGCTCGCATATTGGGTGTTCATCTTCAGGATGGAAGTAGCCTTTCATCATCGTCGTCGTCAGCTTTTCAAGGCACCATAGGCTACTTGGCACCAGGTAACCCACTGTGAAAACTTCTTCCTTCTCTCATAATTTTTGTTTTTTTTTTCCATAAATTTGAGTAATTTCAAAGTTGCTATTTCTCCTTTTTATGGTTCTGACTTCATTAACATGCGCCTGCGATTTTAACAGAGTTTGCATATATGAGGAAGGTCACAACAAAAGTAGATGTGTTCAGCTTTGGTATATTAGTAATGGAGTTCTTAACAAAACAGAGGCCAACAGGACTTACAGAGGAGAATGGACTTCCGACCAGCTTAAGTCAACTGATTGAAAAGGCACTTCGCAATGGCACCGATGGACTTGTTCAAGTTTTAGACCCTGTGATCGCAAAGAATGTGATTAAAGAGGAAGAAACATTGATTGAGCTCTTCAAGCTAGCCTTATTCTGCACCAGTCCAAATCCCGACGATCGACCCAACATGAATGAGGTGCTGACTTGTCTTGAGAAGCTAAGAGGAACAAGATAAATTAGTGTTTAAAATCGTGTTAATAAATTTGTTATTTTGTAAGGGATGTTAAATCACAGCTTGAGTAGCACTTGTTGACATCAAATTTAGCTACGAAGCAATGAAATACATATTTCATGAAATTATCAAAGTTCAATAAAACCATATTCAAACATCAACTAACAAAAGCATATCTACTTCATATCTAAAAATATACTTATACAAGGGGGAAACAAATTTGTGTTAAAGAAAGTTTAATCATCAAAGAAATGTTAAAAGAAATGTCTCATATGTGTCAATTAAATGGTTTTAATTAAAAACATTTGAGTGTCAACTATAAAAAAGGTTACAGATGTGTCAACTAGATGGTACTAATTTTTTTAAATAATTATTCTATGTATATATGTCGGTTTTAACCGAACCTACTGATATTAAAAAAAATAGGTTATCGTTCAGTTTGGTTTTGAGATTTTATATTTAGTTTTTCGGTCGGTTCGGGTTTAAACATTCGGTCGATCAGTTAATTAGGTTTTGGGGAATTTCGGTTCGGTTTTAACCAAACAGACCGAATGCTCACCCTTACACATAACTGTCAACTAGATGATTTAAATTTAATCTGTTTGAATGTCAAATATTGTCCAAAGAATGTTATGGACAATATTTGATAGAAGAAAATGGACCCCAAAAACAAGTAGGACCAATCACTATTTTGCACCAATCACAACTCATAAGCCAACTCATCATTTCTAACTTGCATAAGCAACTTGCCTATTGGAATATATGATATCTACTGATACTATAATCAAATTTTTTATTTAGTTTGAGTATTAAAAGAATTATAATCATATGATATTATTTCATGATTTAAAATATTAACTTTTACATGACTATCTATTTGGAATTATATTTTGTATTTTAAGAAAATTTTAAATTACTTTATTTAGAAAAATTTCATTTTTCTAAATCTGTTTTTCTTTTAAAATATTGATTTATCTGTTTTTGTTAAATAAAAATTTAAAAAATTAGTTAAAAAGTTTGAAAACAAATTTATCTGAAACCCAATGTGAAATTCCCATAATACACATTTGTGTCTAGTCTCATGCTAGCCTATGCCGACTGAAAATAATGACTGCCGCGTTCCTAATGTACTATAACAAAGAAACAAATATATCTACTTTTTGATTACAGTGACAATAATAAAAGTAAGACTTAATTATTTACTTTTAGTCAAAGAACTAAGAAGTTATTTAAAAAATATCAATTCCCTAAGGTATAACCGGTTTCATAAATTTTTTAAAAACATAATTTCAAATACATTAAAAATAACATAAATATTATAGCTTCTAAAATAAATTCCTTAATATTTTTAAAATTCATTTTATAATAGATGAACTTCGACTTTTCCCTTATCATTTCATGCTATTTAGTGTTACTAAATATATTAATAAATAAAAGAGATGTGAAATCTACAGTTTTAAGATATTTTGGATGTTCTAGATAGTTTATTGGAAAAGCAATTGTAGTACAATGATAGACAAGCTCCCAACTTTCTGTAATCTAGTCGGCTCATGAATAGATTCCATCCTTTTACACTAATCTCATTGACCACTATATAAACTAATATTAACTTAATTAGTTTAGTTAAGTCTCTTAAACAAAATGCTTAGTTAATCCAAGTCAACAAAAGTAAATGTTCAATAAGTCAAAGTTAGTACAACAGTTACCTTTTAGGCTCTGCAAGTAGTAGATAGTGGCTGTCATAGTACAATGAGATCACATAGTCAAATTTTGGCACTTAACCAAGGTTCACAGTATCATACATTCCTCAAACCAAAAACCAAAACTTTCCCATATTTCCATTCCTTTTCCCATTTGTTGGGTCAGTTTGATCCTGAGATTGTTCCAATCTTTCTGCATATAAAGCATCATCATCAAACTACAAAACACTCAATTCATATTATTTCTTTTAGCAGTTTTTATAGGGTAATAATGGCGTTTTATCAAACTAGAAAGACTAGTTTATATATGGTCATATATTGTTCAGTTCTGCTTACTGTTATATCTGCAGAATCAACCATCGAAGCTGAGGTTGCCGCGTTGAATGCCTTCAAGAACTTCATTACAGATGACCCTTTCGGAGCACTTGCTAATTGGACTGAAGCAAGTTATCACTGCAACTGGTCTGGTGTTGTCTGTGATCCTTCATCGAATCAGGTCACTTCAATAACAGTGGCGGAGAAGCAGCTACGAGGTCAGATATCTCCATTTCTCGGAAATCTCTCTGCTCTTCAGGTTCTTGATTTAACTTCAAATTTATTCACTGGGAAAATTCCACCTCAGCTAGGACATTGTTCCCAGCTGGTTAGTATTTCTCTTTATCAAAATTCTCTTTCAGGTCTGATTCCGTCAGAATTAGGAAACCTTCAAAATCTGCAGTATTTAGATTTTGGTAGTAATACCTTAAATGGAAGCATTCCTGAAAGTATTTGTAACTGCACCTCTTTACAGTCTTTCGGTGTTGATACTAACAACCTGACTGGTGGCATACCTAAAAACATAGACAAGTTAGTTAACTTGCAAGTATTTGCGGCAAATGCAAATAATTTGGAAGGTTTAATACCTAAAAACATAGGGAAGTTAGTTAACTTGCAAGTATTTGTGGCAAATGAAAATAAGTTGGAAGGTTCAATACCTGTTTCTATTGGAGAGTTGCAAGCCCTGATACGTTTGTATGTTTCGAAAAACCGTTTGTCAGGAGTAATACCTAAAGAGATGGGGAACTTGTCCAACTTGGAAGTTATAGAGTTGTTTAGCAATTTCCTTGTCGGGGAAATCCCTTCCGAACTAGGTAGCTGCAAGAGTCTTATCAATCTTGAGCTATACGAAAATCAGTTGACAGGAGCCCTTCCCTCTGAGCTTGGAAACTTAATCCACTTACAAACTTTGCGTTTGTATGGTAATCGCTTAAATGGAACCATTCCTCTCTCCATTTTCCGGTTGACATCATTAACCCATTTAGGTCTGTCAGAGAATCAGTTAACCGGAATAGTAGCCACTGAGATAGGGTCGTTGAAGTCAATGCAGGTATTGACCTTGCATTCAAACAAGTTTACTGGGGAGATTCCTTCATCGATAACAACTCTGTCGAATTTGACATACTTGTCTATGAGCTACAATATCCTCAGAGGGGAAATTCCATCAGACATAGGAAGGCTTTACAATTTAAAGAACCTTAGCATGAGTAATAACCTTCTTGTGGGACCCATTCCTTCTAGCATCACCAACTGTACCCATCTTCTAAGCATAGACTTCGTTTTAAATAGACTCACAGGGAAACTTCCATGGGGTTTGGGGCAGTTGCACAATTTAACAATTTTAATTGTTGAAGCGAATCAAATATCTGGTGAGATACCTGATGATCTTTATAATTGCTCCAACCTTCGAACTTTAACTTTGACAAATAACAGTTTCAGTGGATTGCTGAAACCAGGCATCGGCAAGCTTTACAATCTACAATTGTTGAGAGTTGATTTTAATTCATTTGTAGGGCCAATTCCACTAGAGATTGGCAACTTAAGTCAATTGATCATTTTATCGTTAGCCGGAAATAGGTTTTCAGGAATCATTCCACCAACATTATCCAAGCTATCTCTCCTCCAAGGGCTTGCCTTGCATAACAATGCTCTAGAAGGTGCAATACCAGAGAATATTTTCAAACTGAAACATTTAACTGTTCTCCTTCTCAGGCAAAACAGGCTTACCGGTCAAATTCCAGCAGGCATCTCAAAACTTAAAATGCTTTCGGACTTGGATGTCCACGGCAATATGCTTAACGGTTCCATACCTACAAGCATGGGGCGTCTTATCCGGATGAGGTCTCTAGATCTCTCACACAACCAACTCACAGGAACGATTCCTGGATCTGTTGTATCAAGCATGAGAAATATGCAGATTTTTTTCAACTTGTCGTACAATTTATTGGGAGGAAACATTCCAGCTGAACTAGGCATGTTGGAAGCAGTGCAAGCCATTGATATCTCAAACAACAATCTTTCAGGAATTATTCCTGAAACACTTGGAGGCTGCAAAAATTTGTTCTCACTCGATTTATCGGGGAATAACCTCTCTGGTGTAATTCCAGTTAAAGCTTTTGATCCCATGAGCATACTTACCTTCTTGAACCTTTCCAAGAATCATTTAGATGGTCAGATCCCTGAAACCTTGGCACAATTGAAGAATTTAATCACCTTAGACCTCTCTCATAACCAGCTGAAGGGAAAAATCCCTGAGAGCTTTGCCAACCTTTCCACCTTGAAACATCTTAATGTGACTTTTAATTTTCTTGAAGGTCTGATTCCTGAGGCTGGAATATTCAAAAATATAAACGCTTCAGCTTTCACCGGAAATCCTGGTCTCTGTGGAAGCAAATCACTAAGGTCATGTAGCAAGAAGAATTCAAATACCTTATCAAAGAAGACTGTGCAGATTCTGGTATCTCTTGCAGCGGTTTTTGCACTTCTCATTCTGTTGGTAGTGATATCGATTCTCCTCCAACGTGCCAAAAGGACTAAAGCAGAACATACTAAAAACAGAGAACCAGATTTCAGTTTGGCATTGAAACTCAGAAGGTTTGAGCCAGTGGAATTAGAAAATGCAACTAGTTTCTTCAGTGCAGATAACATAATAGGTGCTAGCAGTTTAAGCACTGTATACAAGGGTCGATTAGAAGAGGGACAGATTGTAGTTGTAAAGAAACTGAATTTGCAGCAATTCCCTGCAGAATCTGACAAGTCCTTCTACAGAGAAGCCAAAACATTGAGCCAGCTGAGACACAAGAATCTGGTAAAGGTACTTGGCTATGCCTGGGAAAGTGCTAAACTAAAGGCTTTAGTTCTGGAATACATGGAAAATGGGAGCTTGGACAGTATCATTCATGATCCTCAAATTGATCGATCAAGGTGGACATTAATGGAGAGGATCGATGTCTGTATCTCAATTGCGAGTGGTTTAGATTACTTACATTCTGGTTATGGCATACCCATTGTACACTGTGACTTGAAACCCTCTAATGTTCTGTTGGACAGTAACTGGGTTGCTCATATTAGCGACTTTGGAACAGCTCGCATATTGGGTGTTCATCTCCAGGACGGAAGTAGCCTTTTGTCATCGTCATCATCAGCTTTTCAAGGCACCATAGGCTACTTGGCACCAGGTAACCCACTGTTAAAATTTCCTCTTTTTTCTCTCGCAATTTTAGTATTTTTTTTCCATAAATTTGAGTAATTTCTAAGTTGCTATTTCTCCTGTTGATGGTTCTGACTTCATTAACATGTGCCTGCGGTTTTAACAGAGTTTGCATATATGAGGAAGGTCACAACTAAAGTAGATGTCTTCAGCTTTGGTATATTAGTAATAGAGTTCTTAACAAAACAGAGGCCAACAGGACTTACAGAGGAGAATGGACTTCCGACCAGCCTAAGTCAACTGATTGAAAAGGTATTTCGCAATGGCACCGATGGACTTGTTCAAGTTTTAGACCCTGTGATCGCAAGGAATGTGATTAAAGAGGAAGAAACGTTGATTGAGCTCTTCAAGCTGGCCTTATTCTGCACCAATCCAAATCCCGACGATCGACCCAACATGAATGAGGTGCTGACTTGTCTTGAGAAGCTAAGAGGAACAAGATAAATTAGTGTTTAAAATCATGCTAATAAATTTGTTATCTTGTAAGGTATGTTAAATCACAGCTTGAGTAGCAATTGTTGACATCAAATTTAGCTATGAAGCAATGAAATACACATTTCATGAAATTATCAAAGTTCAATAAAACCATATTCAAATATCAACTAACAAAAGCATATCTACTTCATATCTAAATATACTTATACAAGGGGGAAAGAAATTTGTGTTAAAGAAAGTTTAATCATCAAAGAAATGTTAAAAGAAAGGTCTCTTAAGTGTCAATTAAATGATTCTAATTAAATTTTTTTGAGTGTCAACTACAAAAAAGGTTACAGATGTGTCAACTAGATGGAATTAAATTTTTTAAATAATTACTCTATGTATATATGTCGGTTTTAACCGAACCTACTGATATTAAAAAAAATTGGTTATCGTTCAGTTTGGTTTTTAAATTTTATATTTAGTTTTTCGGTTGGTTCGGTTTTAAACATTCAGTCGATTGGTTAATTTGGTTTTGGGGAATTTCAATTCGGTTTTAACCAAACAGACCGAATGCTCACCCTTACACATAACTGTCAACTAGATGATTTAAATTTAATTTGTTTGAATGTCAGACTATGAAAAAAAGGTCAAAGAACCCAGTTATATTTCAAGATACCAAAGAATGTTATGGACAATATTTCATAGAAGAAAATGGACCCCAAAAACGAGTAGGACCAATCACTATTTTGCACCAATCACAACTCATAAGCCAACTCATCATTTCTAACCTGCATCAGCAACTTGCCTATTGGAATATATGATATCTACTAATACTATAAGCAAATTTTTTATTTAGTTTGAATATTAAAAGAATTATAATCATATGATATTATTTCATGATTTAAAATATTAACTTTTATATGACTATCTGTTTGAAATTATATTTTGCATTTTAAGAAAATTTTAAATTACTTTATTTAGAAAAATTTCATTTTTCTAAATCTGTTTTTCTTTTAAAATATTGATTTATCTGTTTTTTTAAAATAAAAATTTAAAAAATTAGTTAAAAAATTAGTTAAAAAATTTGAAAAAACATTTATCTAAAACCCAATCTGAAACTCCCATAATGCACATTTGTATCTAGTCTCATGCTATGCCGACTAAAAATAGTGAATGCCTCGTTCCTAATGTACTATAAGTCTATAACAAAGAAACAAAAAAATCTGCTTTATGGTCAAAGTGGCATTAATAAAAGTAAGAATTAATTATTTACTTTTTGTCAAAGAATTAAGAATTTATTTAAAAAATATCAATTCTGTAAGGCGTAAGGTATAACCAGTTTCATAAATTATTAAAAACAGAATTTCAAAAACATTAAAAATAACATAAATATTATAGATTTTATAATAAATTCCTTAACATTTTTAAAACTCATTTTATTAGAAACATTCATTAAGGATATGAAAAGTAAAAATAGACGAACTTCAAATTTTTTCTTTTTATCAATTTATTATGCTATATAGTGTTACTAAAAATATTAATGAAGAAAAGAGATGTGCAATCTACAGTTTTAAGATATTTTGAAATCGTAATACAATGATAGAAAAGAGATGGCTCATGAATATATTCCATCCTTTTACACAGCCTATATAAACTATTATTGACCTTAATTAGTTTAGTTAAGTCTTTTAAACAAAATGCTTAGCTAACCAAATTCAACAAAAGTAAATGTTCTATAAGTCAAAGTTAGTACAGCAATTACCTTTTAGGCTCTACAAGTAGTAGACAGTGGCCGTCATAGTACAATGGGTTCACATATTCAAATTTTGGTACTTAGCCAAGGTTCACAGTATCAATCATTCCTCTAACCAAAAACCAAAACTTTCCCATATTTCCATTCCTTTTCCCATTTAGGTTCAGTTTGATCCTGAGATTGTTTCAATCTTTCTGCATATAAAGTATCATAAAAAAAAAATTAGCAGTTTCATAGAGTAATAATGGTGTTTAATCAAACTAGAAAGACTAGTTTATATATAGTCATAGTTTGTTCTGTTCTGCTTACTTTTATAACTGCAGAATCAACCATAGAAGCTGAAGTTGCGGCGTTGAAGGCCTTCAAGAACTTTATTACAGATGACCCTTTTGGAGCACTTGCTAATTGGACTGAAGCAAGTCATCACTGCAACTGGTCTGGTGTTGTCTGTGATCCTTCGTCAAATCTTTTGATTTCATTAATAGTGACGGAGAAGCAGCTACAAGGCCAGATATCGCCATCTCTCGGGAATCTCTCTGCTCTCCAGGTTCTTGATTTAACTTCAAATTTATTCACTGGGAAAATTCCACCTCAGCTGGGACAATGCTCCCAGCTAACTGGTATTTCTCTGTTTCAAAATTCTCTTTCAGGTCCAATTCCATCAGAATTAGGAAACCTTCAAAATCTGCAGTATTTAGACTTGAGTACCAATACGTTTAATGGAAGTATTCCTGAAAGTATTTGTAACTGCACCTCTTTGCAGTATTTTGGATTCGATATTAACAATCTGACCGGTGACATACCTAAAAACATAGGAAACTTAGTTAACTTGCAACTATTTGTGGCAAATGAAAATAACTTGGAAGGTTCAATACCTGTTTCTGTTGGAGAGTTGCGAGCTCTGCGAAGTTTGCGTATTACTGAAAACCGCTTGTCAGGAGTAATACCTAGAGAGATAGGGAACTTGTCCACCTTGGAAGTAATCGAGTTGTTTAGCAATTCCCTAGTCGGGCTAATCCCTTCCGAACTAGGTAGCTGCAAGAGTCTTGTCAATCTTGCACTATATGGAAATCGGTTGACAGGGGCCATTCCCTCTGAGCTTGGAAACTTAATCCGCTTAGAAACTTTGCATCTGTACGGTAATCACTTAAACGGAACCATTCCTCTCTCCATATTCCAGTTAACATCATTAACCAATTTAGGTCTCTCGGAGAATCAGCTAACTGGAATAGTACCCACTGAGATAGGATCGTTGAAGTCAATGCGTGTGTTGACCCTGCATTCAAACAAATTTACTGGGGAAATTCCTTCATCTATAACAAATCTGTCGAATATGACATACTTGTCTATGAGCATCAATCTCCTCACAGGGAAGATTCCATCAAACATCGGAATGCTTTACAATTTACAGAGCCTTAACCTGGGCAATAACCTTCTCGAGGGATCCATTCCTTCTAGCATCACCAACTGTACCCATCTTCTAAACATAGACTTAGCTTTAAATAGACTCACAGGGAAACTTCCACGGGGTTTAGGACAGTTGCACAATTTAACAAATTTAATTATTGAACAGAATCAAATATCTGGTGAGATACCTGATGATCTTTATAATTGCTCCAACCTTCAAATTTTATCTTTAATAGAGAACAATTTCAGTGGACTGCTGAAACCAGGCATCAGCAGGCTTTACAATCTACAATTGTTGAGAGCTAGTTCTAATTCATTTGTAGGGCCAATTCCACTAGAGATTGGAAACTTAAGTAAACTGATCACTTTAGCACTAGCCAGAAATAAGCTTTCAGGAATCATTCCACCAACTTTATCCAAGCTTTCTCTCCTCCAAGGGCTTGCTATACATGGCAATGCTCTAGAAGGTGCAATACCAGAGAATATTTTTGAACTGAAACATTTAACTATTCTCTATCTCGGGACAAACAGGCTTACTGGTCAAATTCCAGCAGGTATCTCAAAGCTTGAAATGCTTACCGACTTAGATATGCACAACAATATGCTTAACGGTTCCATACCTACAAGTATGGTGCGTCTTGACCGTCTAACCTCTCTAGATCTCTCACACAACCATCTCACAGGGTCGATTCCTGGATCTGTGGTAGCAAGCATGAGAAATTTGCAGTTTTATTTCAACCTGTCGTACAATCTATTGGGAGGAAACGTTCCAGCTGAGCTAGGCAAGTTGGAAGCAGTGCAAGCCATTGATATCTCAAACAACAATCTTTCAGGAATCATTCCTGAAACACTTGGAGGCTGCAAAAATTTGATCTCACTCGACTTATCCGGGAATAACCTCTCTGGTGTAATTCCAGTTAAAGCTTTTGATCCCATGAGCATACTTTCCTTCTTGAACTTTTCCAAGAATCATTTAGATGGTCAGATCCCTGAAACCTTGGCACAATTGAAGAATTTAATCACCTTAGACCTCTCGCATAACCAGCTGAAGGGAAAGATCCCTGAGAGCTTTGCCAATCTTTCCACCTTGAAACATCTTAATATGACTTTCAATTTTCTTGAAGGTCGAATTCCTGAGGCTGGAATATTCAAAAATATAAACGCTTCAGCTTTCACTGGAAATCTTGGTCTCTGTGGAAGCAAATCACTAAGGTCATGTAGCAAGAAGAATTCAAATTCCATATCAAAGAAGACTGTGTGGATTCTGGTATCTCTTGCAGTGGTTTTTGCACTTCTCATTCTGTTGGTAGCGATATCGATGCTCCTCCAACGTGCCAAAAGGACTAAAGCAGAACATACTAAAAACAGAGAACCAGATTTCAGTTCGGCATTGAAACTCAGAAGGTTTGAGCCAGTGGAATTAGAAAATGCAACTAGTTTCTTCAGTGCAGATAACATAATAGGTGCTAGCAGTTTAAGCACAGTATACAAGGGTCGATTAGAAGAGGGACAGATTGTAGTTGTAAAGAAACTGAATTTGCAGCAATTCCCTGCAGAATCTGACAAGTCCTTCTACAGAGAAGCCAAAACACTGAGCCAGCTGAGACACAAGAATCTGGTGAAGGTACTTGGCTATGCCTGGGAAAGTTCAAAACTAAAGGCTTTAGTTCTGGAATACATGGAAAATGGGAGCTTGGACAGCATCATTCATGATCCTCAAATTGATCGATCAAGGTGGACATTAATGGAGAGGATCGATGTTTGTATATCAATTGCAAGCGGCCTAGATTACCTACATTCTGGTTATGGCATACCCATTGTACACTGTGACTTGAAACCCTCTAATGTTCTGTTAGACAGTAACTGGGATGCTCATGTTAGCGACTTTGGAACAGCTCGCATATTGGGTGTTCATCTCCAGGATGGAAATAGCCTTCCGTCATCATCATCGTCGACTTTTCAAGGCACCATAGGCTACTTGGCACCAGGTAATCCACTGCAAAATTTCTTCTTCTTTCTCTTCTAATTTTTTTTTCCCATAAATTTGAATAGTTTCTAAGTTGCTCTTTCTACTTTTGATGGTTCTGACTACATTAACACGTGCCTGCGGTTTTAACAGAGTTTGCATACATGAGGAAAGTCACAACTAAAGTAGACGTGTTCAGCTTCGGAATATTAGTTATGGAGTTCTTAACAAAGCAGAGGCCAACAGGACTTACAGAGGAGAATGGACTGTCAACCAGCCTAAGTCAACTGATTGAAAATGCTCTTCGCAATGGCACCAACGGACTTGTTCAAGTTCTAGACCCTGTGATCGCGAGGAATGTCATCAAAGAGGAACAAAAATTGATCGAGCTCTTCACGCTGGCCTTATTCTGCACCAATCCAAACCCCGACAATCGACCCAACATGAACGAGGTGCTGACTTCTCTTCAGAAGCTAAGAAGAACAAGATAAATTAGTGGTCATAATTGTTTTTGTTAATTTGTAAGAGATGTTAAATAACAGCTTCAGTAGCTTATATGGACATCAAATTAAGGTATAAAACATCAACTAATACATAACAAATTTGTGTTATAAAAAGTGTTTGCATAAAAGAAAAAGTTCAACTGTTAAAATACCATAAAGTTTAGTCTCTGGGTGGATCATACTTGAGAAAATCCTCAACAGTTGAAGGGAACTCCAAGCCACCATCAGATTGAAAAGCAGCCTGACCCACAAGCAAAAAAGCTAACCTAAATGGCTCAATTTTATTCTTAACAAAGTAGCTAATCCACCCTTGTAATCTCTCTACTTCTTTTTTACATTTAGGTCCCTTCACCCCAACTATTTTCTCATAAAACCCCCCTTCACAATCACACTCACAGCCCGTTTCTTTATCTTCCTCGTCTGTTTGCTCAATTTGTGACAGACCCAGAAGCTGCATTAACCGTTGGATGTCATCAACGCTGTCAGTTTGTGGTGATTGATCGGTGATGGTAGTGGGCTGTTGTAGTGAAGGGGATGATGAGAGAAATTCTAGAGGCGGTTCGCTGTTTTCTTGAGGATTTGTTGGTGAGAAATTGTTGTGGGTGGCGAGATATATGGGTGTGCTTAGAGATTCTGTTGGTGTGCCGTTGGTATCGAGGGTTTCGAGTTTTAATCTTTTCTCCACCTGTTTAAGAGATGAGAAGAAATTTGAGTGCAGCGATGATGGTGATGGTGACGGTGGCGGCGGTGATCGGCGCATAATTTTTGTTTTCAGTCTCTGTCCGGCGCTGTGTATTTACTTCTTTATGCTGACAAAACGATGAACTCAGCTTACTGGTTTCAGTTTAAACGACAAGTCGTTTTTAGCCACGTCAATGTTAAGAAAAAAAGCGACACGCAGGACTTACTCTGAGGAGATAACATAGCACATGGCACGTAAAAGATGTATATGTGGCACATGACTCGTCATAAATTGCTGCTTATGTATAGCTTTAAATTTTATACTAATTTGTAAAAGATGAATTTTTAGCACAACAAAATTTCACAGAACGCTTTTCATTAACATAGAAAGAATTTACATCAAAGCAAAAACGAAAATACAGAAAATAAACTCTTCATTTCTCACTTTCCGGGGACGAAGTTGGTGGCAAAAGCCCAGGCGTTGTTGTTGACGGGGTCGGCAAGATGGTCGGCCAAGTTCTCAATGGGTCCCTTTCCGGTAACTATGGCTTGTACGAAGAATCCGAACATAGAGAACATAGCCAATCTTCCGTTCTTGATCTCCTTCACCTTCAACTCCGAGAATGCCTCTGGGTCATCCGCCAAACCTAAGGGGTCGAAGCTTCCGCCTGGGTAGATTGGGTCGGTGATCTCACCAAGTGGACCACCGGCAATTCTGTAACCCTCAACAGCTCCCATCAACACAACTTGGCAAGCCCAGATGGCCAAGATGCTCTGTGCATGCACCAAGCTTGGGTTGCCCAAGTAGTCAAGACCACCGTCGCTGAAGATTTGGGAACCAGCCTTGAACCAGACAGCCTCGCCGAATTGAACACCGTTGCGAGCCAAAAGCTCGGGGAAGACGCAGCCGAGAGCACCGAGCATGGCCCATCTGCAGTGGATGACTTCAAGCTCACGGTTCTTGGCGAAGGTCTCTGGGTCAGCTGACAAACCAGCAGTGTCCCATCCGTAGTCACCTGGGAACTCACCGGTCAAGTAGGAAGGAGCCTCACCGGAGAATGGGCCCAAGTACTTAACACGGTCGGGACCGTACCACGGGCTACCGGAGGAGACAGGCTTCTTGGTGGCGGTCTTCCTCATGGAGACACGGCCGTTGCCTGTGATTTCAGAGGCGGAAGGGGAAAGCTTGACTGCCTTCCCGGCGAATGATGGGGAGGAGAGAGCCATGGTTGAGGCAGCCATTGAGCAACGAGAATTGAGAGTTGAGTAACAAGCTTTTATTAAATATGCAGTTGTATTTGTTGAAGTGGTGAAGGATAGAAGTGGTTAAGGTGGTTATAATATAGTGAGTTTGGGTTGCAGATTTTCTTACCGATAGCCTTATCAACTGAGTTTAGGACATGGGTCCTCTTATCTTGGAGTATCTAATCCTCTCATTTCATTGGAGACTCAAGATTTTAATCCGTTGCTGTAAGCAATCCTACTTGGCACACTTCGAACCGCCAATAATCTGTCTAATGCTTTAACAAATATCAGTGTTCCACGTGTAGCTTGTTACTACCATCTTTGCTGTTGAAAAATCAAAGATATTTCTATTACTGATTTCATTTTATTACAAGTTAGTGATTGGTAAAAATGCAATGCAAGATATAGATGTATCATAAATACATTTGATTGCTGTTTAAAGCAAGATTACACAAGTTTATCTTGCTTGGAGCTTGCTTTCTAGTGCCATGCATAAGTTATAAGTACATTAATAATACTATTATTTAAGCATAATTAAGTACCGGAAAAGAAAATAGAGAGTGATTTCTTATCTAAACCAGATTATAAATTGTTTAGCGTACTGACTTAATTGAGTTACAAAAATATGTTTTTTAGTTGTGATTTTCCAATACTACATACTGAAAATGCACATTTTTGTAAATTCACAACGCACAATCTGGCTACTTAAATCAGAAGTTTATATTCAAAAAAAAAATCTGGAGTAGTGTCCCGCAAGTACAAACTTTCAAATTATACATCAAAGTGCGTATTGTAAATGTAATTTTTTTTTCTTGCATATCGTATCTTCATATTTTCACAGTAAACATTGAACTTCTATAAAATAATCTTTGGCCAACATATAATATGGAGTAGTGTCACAGAAAGAAAGAAACAATATAGATAGTGATTTCTTTGAAAATATAATTTGAGAGTTTACATCGTGTGGTTGACATTAATTGTAGCATATAATTAAATGCACATATAAAAATCTGCACCAAATAATATCCAAGTAATTACTTGTACATAATCTAAAAGCTGAGGTTGTTAGTGAACTAAGTTTTTGAAAGGAACTTTGTTAATGCTACTGGGTGAGTGGCCTGCAAGAAAGTTCTCCAATTTCATGTCAACTATTTCTTTGATTGAGCAAAAGCTACGAGTCTTCTTCTTTTTGCGTATGGCATTCCTTTGACAGCATGTGCCAATTCGGAACTTAATTTGAAAGTCATATTCCAACCTGGATTTGAAACTACATATGAAAGAACTGCATAACTATAAGAAAATAAAATCCATTTATGATGATGACGATATTGTAAATTTCAAATTAATGTGACTGTTACCTCTCAAACTAAAGACAAACAAAACAGAAGCTTAAGGTCCAACATATTGATAATTCAACTTTATCAGATGCATATGGAAACTTTACAAGGTTTGAATCATTAAGCTGATACAAGATTTTCAAATCCTAAACAATCTTTATGAAATAAACTCTCAATCAGCTTAATTTTGCTAACAAGCAATAATATGTAAATTAGACATACTAATTGAGTCCATTCACACATTTCAATTAATGAAGCAATCTTGACCATGCATTCTATCAATGTGGTCCTAATCTCACCAATATTTTTCACAACTTGAGTCTCACAAAAATGTGAAGTCAGCAATTTATTGATAGCAACAATCTTGTTGCTACTCCAGCTATATATCCAAAGCCACATGTGGCAGTGCTCTATTGGTTGCAGCTGCCACATATAACATTGGCTGAGATTTTGGATACGTTAGAGCAGCAGCATCCTAATTGTGGTCCAGAGAAGGCTAAGTAGGATGAAGAAAATCAACCTCTAAAATGTCACTAGCCAATTAGAAGTCACTAATAGATCTCCTCTAAGATAAGGACCCCAACCTTATAACCAATACATATAGGAACTCCATGAACACTTAACCACAAGCACCAAACAACAATCAAGCAGTTCACTAACTTTAATACAAATCACTTCAATACTTACAATGGCTTCCTCGACCATGGCTCTCTCCTCCCCATCGTTCGCCGGGAAGGCAGTCCAGCTTTCCCCTTCCGCCTCTGAGATCATGGGCAACGGCCGTGTTTCAATGAGGAAGACCGCCTCCAAGTCTGTCTCCTCAGGGAGCCCGTGGTACGGTCCAGACCGTGTTAAGTACCTGGGCCCTTTCTCCGGTGAGGCTCCATCGTACTTGACTGGTGAGTTCCCCGGTGACTACGGATGGGACACTGCTGGACTATCTGCTGACCCAGAGACCTTCGCCAAGAACCGTGAGCTCGAAGTCATCCACTGCAGATGGGCCATGCTCGGAGCTCTTGGATGCGTCTTCCCCGAGCTCTTGGCTCGCAATGGTGTTAAATTCGGTGAGGCAGTCTGGTTCAAGGCTGGATCACAGATCTTCAGCGACGGTGGTCTTGACTACTTGGGCAACCCAAGCTTGGTCCATGCACAGAGCATCTTGGCCATCTGGGCTTGCCAAGTGGTATTGATGGGAGCTGTCGAAGGTTACAGAATTGCCGGTGGTCCACTCGGTGAAATCACCGACCCAATCTACCCAGGTGGAAGCTTCGACCCATTAGGTTTGGCCGATGACCCAGAGGCATTCTCCGAATTGAAGGTGAAGGAGATCAAGAACGGCAGGTTGGCTATGTTCTCTATGTTCGGATTCTTCGTTCAAGCCATAGTTACAGGAAAGGGACCAATTGAGAACTTGGCTGACCATCTTGCTGACCCTGTCAACAACAACGCCTGGGCATTTGCCACAAACTTCGTCCCCGGAAAGTGAGAAACGAAAAAGCTTAATTATCAACTGTATCATAGCATGTTAGGACAGATCATCAAAAGAATGATAATAGATGTATTAATTCATTTCTTCAGAGCAAAACTAATTTATGGATTAGAATTCATTAAACAAACAGAGATTAGAATCAATTCAACATATTTCCTGCATTTTAGACTACTCAATAAGAGATCAGCAAGTATCAATAATTTTAAAATTCTACAATACAATTATTACCAGCGCTAAACAAATAATACTAAAACTAAGCCCAAGAACAGCAAAATTCATTAACCAAAATTAAAAATGTTTTGATGGACTGCCAATTTTCTACTTGAACTGCAAAATTCATACAATTTGAAAAAGTAAATAACGATAAATTGAAAAGAGAAAGAATTTAATCAAACTGTAAAATCAATTGGATAATTAGGGTTTTACCTGCAAATTGTGATGCCCAATGCTTGTTAATCAAATTGTTAAATCGCTCTCTGAAAATTAACTGAATACAAAGAGGAAAGAACACTAATTTACTGTTGCTATTAATTAAAGAGTCCGAATCAATTGTTTTCTCTTCAGTAATATCATAAATTCACTGCCTATGATTATCTCCCAATTCAGAAGGGTGAAAGTTTTACTTGACCAAACTCCATTATTATTGGCAAAATATATATTTGGATCCCTATACTATCCTCTTTTGCCAACTTGGATCCCTGTATTCAAAAACGTTAAAAAGTATCCTACACTAATAACACTATTAAAAACATTTATTTTAAGTTCTTGTGCGTTAACGGAATGTGGATAATATTAACAATAAATATATGAAAATACATATTTGGATCCTTGTAATTTTTTTTTTCTAAATTGAGTCTCTGCATTGAAAAAAAAATGTCCAAATTGAATCTTTATACTATTAGAAACATCTATTTTTAGTCTTTATGTTACATAATTCAAATAATATTAATAATTTTTTTATCTAATTTTATTTTTAATGCTATTAATTGTTTTTTAGAGTTTCCAACAGTAAAACCTTCTCCGACTATTAATAAAAAAATTTAAAATCTTAATTATTCAAAATTTATTAATTTAATTAAATCAAAATATTTTTTTTAAATATATAATTGATTTTTATTATTAAAAAAAAAATTATTCAAAAACTTCGTCTTCCTCGAAACCCAATCTTGATCGGTTTCGAGAAAGATGAACCAACTGAGAAAGATGAACCTCGACTGATTTGTGAACCCGATCTTGTTCGTCTTCTTCGAGACGAATCAAGATCGGATCTCGAGAAGACGAACAGTTTAAATAAATTTAATTTAAAGAAATTTTTAAAAATTATTGTATAATTAAAAAAATTATTTTGATTTAACTAAATAAATCAAATTAATAAATTTTGATTTAATAAATTTTGAATAATTAAGACTTTAAGTTAGATTTATAATGCATGGACCTAAATTTTAATTTAATAAATTTTAAAAACAATTAGTCACGGAAATAATTGTGTGGATCTCACACTCTAACATAATGAGATGGAGGAAATTACATTGAAGGTTTTTAATAGTGCATGATTTTTTTAAAATGTTTTTGTTGGAATAGTTTTTGAAATGGAACGATATTACCGAACATTGTTTCTAGCTGAGTCGCGGACTAGGTCGCTTTCTTTAAGACGTTTCGCGGCTCTGCCTCTGATGGTGGAAGCAGTCGTACGTACCACGTGGTCCCCAGAATAAAACAGCCAACCTCCGATGAATATTGCACTGTATTCAGCAGTCAATTACACACTTTTATGATAATTGTTCAAGAACAGTTTTTGCTTTCAGAAGAAATAGTTGTTTGTAAAAGTTGTCTTACAGTGCGAAAGACATAGTCAGGAAATAAATCAAAACGTTTTTTAAAATTAAATCAGAGTCAAAACCATTTGGAAAAAATCAATGGATTGTGTTTTATTTAAAAAAAATAAAATATTACAAAAAGATTTCAGAAATAATTTTTTTTAAGTGTTAAAACCAAACCTAACATGACCGGCCGAACGGCGCGCATGTGGTAAATCAGGTAGAATGTAACTCCTAACCAGTCCACAAAACTGGGTACTCCTTGAGGCCCAAAACCAAGTGTGAGAGATCAATATAAACTCATTTAAGTGAGCTCTACTAAGTAATATGGAATTTCCACCTTACTCTCTATATTCTTACTTTGCACTTTTCTTTTAAATTCAATTTTGCACCAATTAAGTGCAGAGGAACCTAAGTTGAATAAAAGTGATAGTGCATGGTGTTAAAAATATATTTTTTTTATTATTATTTAATTTTTATAGTTTTATCTCCCACTTTTTTTTGTTAAAGATATATAAAGTTGAGTTAATAACCATTTACTATCTTTCCCTATTTTATTCTCAGAAATACAATGGTATGTTTCACTTTTGATATATATAAATCTTACTTTTTTTTTTCTCAATTTTAACTTTTTCCATTTTCAATAATATATTGAAAACCTAATTTCATTTATTTTCGTCCATTTCACTTCATTTTCTTATTTGGCTAGGGTTTTTTTATCATCAAGAACCATTTTTTCCGCCAATGTCTCTTCCTCCTTTCAAAGTTTTTATTGTTTATCGTTGTCTCCGGCTTCTTCCTTCATCATTTCTCGCTATTGTTTTTCTTTGATTAGTTCGTTTCTCGTCGCCGTTTCTCGTTGATTTGGGTTTTGGCCGTTCGTTTTGTTGTTGTTATTGAGATGGGGTGCTACAGTTGCTGGCGGCGACGATGATGATGATGGCGGCTATCCATGTGCAGATCTTTGCTGCCGAGAGACGATTGTAATGGCAAGTTTGAAATTTCAAGATTGGGTCAGATCCGCGAATTTCCAAGCCGCCGTGAAGAGATGGCCATTGTTTCCAAAAAAATTGCAAATGTTGTTATCCATTAAAGAGGAAGCAAATGTTGCCGTGGATTTCCAAGCCGCCGCGAGTCCTGAAAGAGCAACGGTTCGAGATGGAGGAATTGTTGCCGCCATGATGAACAACGAAGATCGGATCTGCGAATCAACGAAAAAAATGTTTTTGATTTGTAATTTTATGATCGGTTTTGTTGTTAGTCAACCAATGATTTACTAATGGTTAACCAATAATCTTGTTTTAATACACTGTTAATAAACGTTAGGTTAACTATTGGTAAACTTGTAATAATTTTTATTTTGAATATATCATTAATGAAATCGTTAGTAAACAGTTGCTGAATTTTATGTTTGTGGTTCGATTTTTTGTGTTGCACAGCATGTTGCATTCTAGGTGTTTGGAGAAATGTTTGTGAGAATTGTAATATTTTTGGATGTTGGGTAACCAATGGTTAACATTGGGTAAATCGTTAGGTAACCTGTAATTTTTATTTTGAATATATCATTAATGAAATCGTTAGCAAACAGTTGTTGAATTTTATGTTTGTTTCTAGTTAACCAATGGTGTACTAATGATACACCAATGACCTTGTTTTTTTAGAACCATGTTGGTTAACAAATGGTGAATCAATAATTTTAGATTTTAAAAAAGACGATTTACGTTTTATTTGACGGCTGCTCTTGCAGTGATGAAGGGGAGGGGGTTGTAATAGAATTTTCAACTAATTTAATAAAAATGGAGGTTTTTGTTGGTTAACCAACGGTGTTGGTATACCGCTGGGTAACCAAAATCGTATTCCTGAGATTAAAAAATATATTTTTGAGAATAACAAAAATTATTTTTGCAAAAAAAAAGTACAGATTGTATTTTTCAAAAAAAAAACTTTAAGGTAGTATTCTTTAGAATATTTTATCTTTTTTTGGTATTTATCTAAAGAGGCCTATAAAGTTTTCTAATATGTTCTAACTATTAAGACAATATATTTAAACCTTTCATGTCCTAATTAATTCCGATACGAGCTGTATAGGCTCCTTACGGGAGACAAATTCTGCCCTGAAATTTTAAATGATTATATATATGAGTACGGTTAGAACATACGACCTCACTTTTAATATTTACATTCTTTACTAATTGCGTCTAAACTTTTAAAATGTGTATCATTCAAAAAAAAGGAATTACCATGAGGCAAATTTAAACAGGTTTGTGGCTTTATCATAATTAATAAATAATAAGTTAAGAAAAATCATTAAGTGTTTCTAATTAAAATACGAATTTTAAAATTTAATAGAATCAATCACTAAATTTTATCTTTTTAGCAAATCATAACACATTTTAAAAAAAAATGATGATGTGGCTATCAAAACAATGTATATTTTGGTGTTTATATTATTATCTTTTCAATGCAAAATAGCTAGATGTTTTGATTTGTCAGAATTTAAAAATTGTGATCTGTTTTGCCAAATTTTAAAGTTTATATTTGATTCGCTAATCAACTTAATCTTATAATTTAACTTGCATTTAACTCAATTAATAAATGATGCAAATGTTTAGATTTAAAAAACGGGACACAAATGTTTTAAACACGATTTTCAACAAATCTTTCAAATTGAGAAATAATTATAGAATTCATAAAGTTTAGTCAAAATTGATTACCTACACAAAATTTTGATTTTTTTTTAAAAAAATGACCTAATTTTTTCTAATTTTGTTTTCAATTCTATTTTTCTCATATACTTTTGAATTTCTGTTTGTACGACAATATGTTTCCACTAATTTAAAAGCTAACATATAAAGCCTTATAATTTGCACGAGAAAATTTATTGATCTTCTGCAACTGTGCAAATCATATTGTCTTTGAAATATTAATTTTTTTATATTTAATCTATTTCAAACTTTTCAGTAGGTGAATCAGTTTTATGATAAATTTTCATGTTTTTTCATTCATATATTTTATTTTATATAAAATTTTAATTATGTTTATGATGTTGCTCATTGTCTCCAATCCTAAATGACATTGTCTGCATTTGCTGCTTTTAGAATGCTCTTGCATAGAATTTTTATGCTATTGATTTTTTTATTTAATTTTGGCCGATGGTCTGAAAAAATCTCTATTTTGACCCTTTATCGTTTGCACCATGATGTTGTAAAATTGCCGATATTATTTAAATTCACACCTTTTATTTTTAATTCTAACTTAACCAAAAAACATTAACATTGTGGCAGTAATAATCTCAGTCAATTTTGTATATTCATCAATTTACGTGTCATTTAAAAATCAAAATAATAATTAAACACATCTCACATCAGAATCTAAAATTAAAAAGCAAAACATTAAAAAAAACCTTCAATTTTTTTAAAAAGAACACATAAACCTTTTAAGTTTTTTTATGGACCACTTAAACCCTCGAGGTTTTCAAATTGTGCAAAAAGATCGTCTATTTTTTGGTAAAGAGCATCTAAACTCTTTTAATTTACTTTTTGAACACTTAACTCCTCAAGGATTTGGTAAATATTTTAAAAATTAAGATAATTTTTGACCCTTTTTCCATATGGTTATGAGGGACATATCAGCGATTAATAAATGTTTCTAATGGTGTTGGAGGAAAGAGTTTATTTGTTCTATTTTGATAATAAAGAGGGCTTACTTGTTCCCAAAAATAGTTTAAGGACTAATCTATACTTTTATAAAAATTACGAGGATTTTTTTATACAATTTACTAAAATTAAAATTAAATTTAAAACTTAAAAATATTAAGGTTTCTCTATTTCCTTTCTTCTTCTTTGTCCATGCCGTCGTCACTGCCGGTTCGTGGTTTGTCCCTGAAAAATGATAATTTTACAATTTCTTGAAAGCTAAACAGAGATTATCCACAGCATTAAGAGCCAATCAATTTTTGCAACAATTAATTGATTGAAAATTAATAAATTCGTACCTAAATTGGCAATAATCATAGGGGTATAATTGAGGCGATCCAACTTGGGAGTTATTCGAAGACTCAAAAAATATTCAAAAACGACTCGATGGATATTTAGTGGAGCTCGAGTTCGAGTTACTCTAATACATTATCTAGTCAAGTTTGAGCATCAAAATATTGGATTTGATGAACTCGTGAACTTAATCAAAATTTAGTTAATTTACTGTTTACTCTTCATACTTAAACTTAATCATAAAAAAATATCCCATCTTTTCTATTTTTTTCGTTTATTGTCCAAATTTTTAAAATTTTCAACTTTAGCTTATTTTTTATTTTTCTATTTCAATTATAGCCGATTGCTCAAATTAAAGTGAAAAAAGTTTAAGTATGTCGTTCATATTGTTTCATATTATTCTAAATTTTACCATCAAAAATTTCACACATGAAGTAATATGAGGCGTATATTGAATTTTTTGCCACTCAAATTTGAGCAATTGGCTATAATTGAAACGTAAAAACAAACTAGATTGAAGATTTTGAAAGTTTGGATATAAACGAAAAAATTGAAAAGCTTGAGTATTTTTAAACTATTAAACCTTATACTTATATATGTATTTAATACCTTTATTTATATATTAAAATTTAACTTTTAAATATTTATATAAATAGTTGAGGCGAATTCGAATCTCAGCTTAAAATGAAACTCGATTGAACTAGAGTCGTGTTTTGAACTTTAAATGTTAGAGTCGGGTTGAAGTCGAGTTTGGTAGTGTGATAACTCGCCCGGTCTAGAATACACCTAGCCAACAGTAATCACCCATTGAATTTTCAAATGGTAGAGCCAAGCTAACCGTGGAAAACTCATATTGGTTAAAGCATTAGACAAATTTTTGGTGGTTCAAAGTGTGCCAAGTAGGATATTAGCAGCAACGGATTAAAATCTTGAGTGTCCAATGAAACGAGAGATATAGATACTCCAAGATAAGAGGACCCACGTCCCAAATTCACTTGATAAGGCTATCGATAAGAAAATCTACAACCCAAACTCACTATATAATAACCACCTTAACCACTTTTATCCTTCACCACTTCAACAAATACAACTGCATATTAATTAAAGCTTTGTTACTCAACTCTTAATTCTCGTTACTCAATGGCTGCCTCAACCATGGCTCTCTCCTCCCCATCATTCGCCGGGAAGGCAGTCAAGCTTTCCCCTTCCGCCTCTGAAATCACAGGCAACGGCCGTGTCTCCATGAGGAAGACCGCTTCCAAGAAGCCTGCTGTCTCCTCCGGTAGCCCGTGGTACGGTCCCGACCGTGTTAAGTACTTGGGCCCATTCTCCGGAGAGGCTCCTTCCTACTTGACCGGTGAGTTCCCAGGTGACTACGGATGGGACACCGCTGGTTTGTCAGCTGACCCAGAGACCTTCGCCAAGAACCGTGAGCTTGAAGTCATCCACTGCAGATGGGCCATGCTTGGTGCTCTTGGCTGCATCTTCCCGGAGCTCTTGGCCCGTAACGGTGTTCAATTCGGCGAGGCTGTCTGGTTCAAGGCTGGTTCCCAAATCTTCAGCGAAGGTGGTCTTGACTACTTGGGCAACCCAAGCTTGGTGCATGCACAGAGCATCTTGGCCATCTGGGCTTGCCAAGTTGTGTTGATGGGAGCTGTTGAGGGTTACAGAATTGCCGGTGGTCCACTTGGTGAGATCACCGACCCAATCTACCCAGGCGGAAGCTTCGACCCCTTAGGTTTGGCGGATGACCCAGAGGCATTCTCAGAGTTGAAGGTGAAGGAGATCAAGAACGGAAGATTGGCTATGTTCTCTATGTTCGGATTCTTCGTGCAAGCCATAGTTACAGGAAAGGGACCAATTGAGAACTTGGCTGACCATCTTGCCGACCCCGTCAACAACAACGCCTGGGCTTTCGCCACCAACTTCGTCCCCGGAAAGTGAGAAATGAAGAGTTTATTTATTTTCTGTATTAGCGCTTTTGCTTTGATGTAAATTCTTTCTAAGTTAATGAAAAGCATTCTGTGAATTTTTGCTGTGCTAAGAACTGCATCTTTTAAAATTGCAACTAATATGTCAGGGTCGTGTAAGTTGTAACTAGTAATCAAATTAGTAAGCAACTTCCCAACTCAGGCAGAAAAAACATTGATACAGGCCTGGAAATGTCTGAAACTAAATTTACAGATGAAAGTGAGGCAATACTGATTAATTTGCAAATGAAAAAAAATATACTTTGAACAGGAAATGTTTAAAAATTGTTAAAATTACTAATTACTCCCTCCGTCCCAATAGAATTGTCCACTTTACCTTTATCACACAGTTTTAGAAAAGCAATTATTGTTTATGGATTTTATAAAATTTTCCTTACTTTTCTTATCATACCCCTATTTAACATAGAGTCCACTTGCAATTTACTTTTAATTTACTCATTAGTGGATTTTAAATAGGGATATTATAGGAAAACTAAGTGTAAAAGTTTGTTACTTTTTGAAAGTGGACAAGAGTTTTGGGACAAAAATATTTCTCAAAGTGGACAATTTTATTGAGACGGAGGGAGTATTAAACTAAATTTAAACAATTTTCCAATTCATCTAGTTGTTTTTGGATAGATGTTTTAGTTAGCAGTCGATAAAGATTAACTCTTTTTAAAGATAGTATATATCTGAAACTAAAGTTAAGGAAATGAATATTTTCTTCCATATCAAACTTAGCATAAGCTTATAGGAAAAGAGATGGAAAATTGGTGATGTATAAGTATAAATTATGAACCTTTGAGGTACATTGGCATGTTTATTGTATAGTATATATATTCTATTCTTTTGAATAAAAGAATGGTGTCATCTCGCTATAATTTCTAACTCTATAGTCCCCTAAAATAAATTAATAAATAAATGAACATGAAGGTGTGGGACGTGTCTATTCCGTCATGCAGCTACAAGTTTACATCTATCGGCCTGCCTGATTTTCTGTTAGAATCTTGAAATTCAGATCAGCATCACGAATTAAGTGCGACTTATCGCCGCCCTAGCTCTGGCCACTGACTTCAAGTAGAGCTCTTCATACTGCAATGCTGAAGATTCCCAACTGAAATCTATGTTCATGTCCTTCTTAACAAGCTCTAGCCATCCCTCAGGATTGTTCATATAGTACTTAAATGCACGTTCTAGAGCACCATTTATGCCCTGCACATTTTACCGCAACATTTCTATTCATTATTTATGTTTATAATATCTTCACAGTTGCTTTTATGCGCTCTAAAAACACAAAAGTAAATGTGATGGAGCTTATAGAAAGTTATGGACTAAATTGTCAAAAAAGATCAAGCTCGATTAATACGAGTCCTGCTAAAAAGTTCAAGGACCACGCTGATCCTTTGCTGAAAAGAATCATTTAAGGACGAAACATATCAATTGTGCAAATCATATACCTGCTCATCAGGATTCAAGAATGTAAATCCATTTCGAAATTGGAGAGGAATTGAATCATCATCAACATCAAAAACACTACAAAAAAATCAAAATTCACGAGCCTATAGTAAAGATGCATAAATCATAGTCAATGGAATGCTGATATTTCCCAAACATCAAGAGGCCCTACCTGTCATTAAGACCGCCTGTTTTTCTTACAATTGGTATGGAACCGTATCTCATAGCTATCATCTGCAGTAGATACCCAATAATATAGGAAAGAGTTTAAATATGTGTCTATATCAATACCAACGGGTACAAAAAAATGGGTGTTAATGTTTATTTTCCTATCTAGATTCAAATGGATATCAGTATCACTTGTAGATCACTTACTCAGAAATAAATAATTTAGCGTAGAGCATAAATACCTGTGTGAGGCCGCAAGGCTCAAAGATAGATGGGATGATAAACATGTCAGAAGCTGCATAAATGGAATGCGCAAGAGAATTATCATACTTCAATAGCAGGCGAATGTGCTCATGATTCTGAAAATGGTTTGCAATACCCTCAAATTCCCTCTACAAAAGAAAGGATATGCAAATTAAAGACATCAGCCAATTGAGTTAGAACCAACATAGAACAGCGAAAACAGTAGGAAAATATAACTGAATGATGAAGTAAATAAAAAAGTTCTGAAGTGCAAAAAGGATAAGTATCTGCAAAATCTATATGCTTATTTCAGAAGTTAAAAGGTCTGCATATGCATGAGTTGTCTGTAATAACTACTACTAAGCATGTTTACCTAGCCAATTTATATAGTGGTTGAGACCTCTTAGGTGCTCAATGGGAAGATGATATAAATTTCCATGGGCCGGCGAGAAAACAGAGATTACCTGAATTTGTGCAACCGGGCTTGAGCCAAGAAGCAGAAATTGACCTCCCAACTCCAATGTTCGGTAGATGGCATGTCTAATAAGATGTACGCCTTTCTGCGGCACCAATCTGGTTATGCAGCCTACCTATTCAATAAATCACGGATTCTAAATCATAAAATGCAAGTCGTTTCATCAAATATAAAGCAGAATTAATTTAGTTTAGAAGGTACAAAATTCACATATTACTGGTAAGCCCTGATGCCCTCAATTTCACTATATCAATATTTACATTTTTTAAAATATGAATTTTTTTGATAACCTGTTACCATCCAGCACAACCGAAAACAAAGAAGAAAAAAGTGTGTTTGTTAAATTAAATTACCAACGGCTGCCTAGGATCTGCCGTTGACAGCCCAAAGTGCCTTCTTATAGCTAATTTGTTTTCAGCTTTCCCTTGAAGATCATTAGAGCTATATTGAACTTTGAGAAATGTGTCGGTCATAGGATTCCATGCATCAGCGTCAATTCCATTCAAAATTCCAATGAACTTTTTGGCATGAAAATTTATAGTTGAATGGAGACCTCTTCCTCCCTGTGAAGAGAAATACAAATAGGACATTCACTTAAAAGCAATAAAAAGGGATGAGTCTTCAAAACTACTCTCATAAGATAAGTCATTTGCTTTCAGAAATCTTGTATTTAAAATTATAAACTTAAAACCCTTGCATCAAATGTTAGCACAACACCTGGAGGCATAAACATAACGATGCATTCTGGCATCCAGCTTAACAAAAAACATAAAATCAACTATAAATACTATACACCACAACAATGAGAACTTCCTAATAAGCAAGCAGGTAACCTCTAAGCGTTTGACATCTTCAATAATTCCCATTGAATAGAGAAAGTCTCTAAGCATATTTTTCTTTTTATCTCAAGAAACTTAGTTTCCAATCAGCTATTGATTGAGAACAATAATACGCCTACGGAGGACTTAGTTCCTACTTGAGTCATAAAACTTTTAGAGCTCTTCCGTTCTTTTCCCATTCCCAGGCACCAACGTTAGAAGTAAATTCATTTAGGCCTCATATGAAAAGAAGACAGTACATTTTATCAATGAGCCTAGCAAATATCTCAAGGGATACCAGAACTTGTGAAATATTTACTTTGGCATACGGATCTACTAAAGGAGAAGGAAAGCTTAGGATGTTAAGTAATATGCACATCATATTGCTCTCTACAATAAGGGGTATGGACATTGACTGTGATGCTAATGGTAGTGTCTGTTACAGGTACGTTTGGACGAATAATGGAGCCAAGATATATTTGGAGCAGCATAATAAAGTTAACCAATTAGTGATCCAGAGATTTTTCTACACTTCTACCTCCTCTTTTACCAGCTAACATCCCAAAAATCCCATTAGAACACGGGAATTTGGAAAAATTAATCTAAACTAAAGTTGAATTATGAACTCACTGAAAAGATGCAAGAGATTTATCAATACATGTCTCTGTTTGTTTTTACAGTGCATATGAATGAAATATCTAGGGCATCAGTAATTGCACATAATAAACATAACAGATGCATAGCAGCTGCACGATGCCAGAAATGAGCCCTTCAGTTCTTTGCAATATATGTATAGCATGATTGCAATTTGTCATTCCTATGTACTTACATGATTCTGCAGTGGCTATAACATAATCACAAAAGCTAAAAGCAGAAAGCAAAAGTCTGCACTTTTTATGAGCCCCAGAAATAGCAGCTATTTCAGCTACACATAATTAGAAAAACATAGCCAGACAAAACATGCAACAATTTATAGCCTGTATAAATCAATTACGTCGATAGTTAAGCAGATAAATATATCGAAAGGACAATATAAATGTGCAAATCGTCACCTGAAACTCCTCAAATAGTTTGTGCATATTATGTCTTGTCAGATATACAATCAACAAAAGTGCAATGTGTTAGATAAAGATTAATTACAAGTTAAAGTCAATACCTCAACAGTCCGCACCTCTTGCGCATGGGTGGGTGATACTGTTGTCACAATGTTTGAGAACACCACTGCACCCTAGGGGAACGGGATAGAGTGAGCAAAGGTTTTGACAATTCAACTAAATAATGATACCAACCATACCGGAACTAAAAGTTTGTGATACCTTAACAGGATTGATCCTATCATGTGCCAAGTTGTCCTGCATTCTGTCTGGTCTATTTAGATGGTGGACATCAAGGCCACAAGATGCCAATTCCGATGCAGGTGCAGCGCCTTGGTACTCAAAGTTGTGGCATGTAAAACATATTCTAGCCGAATTCAATCCTTTTGGCGCATAAAGATCCCAATAGAGTGGTGCCTGAAAAAAAAATTGTAAGAGCATTTCAACCTCATATAAGATTGATCAGGTCAGGAAAGAAAATTCATGGCAGTGAAGGAGTTATTTAGAACGTACAACAAATGCTGTCTGCCAGTCATGGCAGTGAATAATGTCAGGTTTCTTGCCAGCTTGCAGAAGCAACTCAAGTGCAGCACGGCTAAAATATGAAAAACGTTTAAAATCATCATGCTCTCCATAGAACTCCCCTCTCCAAAAGAACTTGTCAGGATGATGAGGCTCAATAAAGTAAATGGGAAGACCTGCACGAGGATTGTTCACAATCTAGAATTCTAGATATATTGGTTAAACTTAACTGTCACAAAAGTGACAAGAAACGCATACCTTCAACAGTTCCAACCCAAATTTTGTTTTTGTATAATTTTCCATCGAAGTATGATTCCACAGTCACATCCAAAGCCTGTACGTGCAATATGATTATTGGACACATTCATAGAACAGAAACAATTGTTGCTCAAGTCAAACGTTTAGCTTACCCTCAAGTTACCAATTTCATCATATTGCATGCAATCATATTTAGGAAGAATAATTTCCACAAGGTGTCCTCTCTTTTGTAGTGCTTTACCGAGACCAGCCACAACATCTCCCAAACCACCAACCTTCAAATAAATACTCAAACAACTCATATAAACCTCCATTTATGAATAAATAAACTGACAATTGATAAACAAAAAGAATGTAATAAAGAAACAAAAGGAAAATTAAAAAACAAATGTGAAGACAACATGAATGCAAACTATGTCATGCGGATAATACATTATTTGGAAAAGCTGCAAAGCATACTCATTTTCACATGATAAGCTGCCAAAAGTTATACAAAAGAGCTATGAAATAATTTTATTTTATTTTATTCCAAGGACCATTGTAGGATCAAGCCTCTTTTGAATTGGTTGGCATGTACTAAATGACATCTATTCTGCATTGTGATAAGAAAGTAATGCTTATAACAGAGATGTTCAAAAACCATCAGTAAGTGCTCCACTGATGTCCTATGTTCCATGCGTGCAAGCTTATAAGAAAGAAGAAGAGATTTATCTCTATTGATTAGCCATTTTTACATCCAGTGGCCAAGTTGCAAAAGTTGCCAACAGTTCAACACAACTGCCGCATTTACGGTCTATAGTCAAGTAGGAGAGTGCACTTGTATCTATGAAGCACCGACACTCCTCCGGAGTGCCATAGTTAGGGGGACGGGCCGGGGACACGCCGGGGATACGTACCCGACACGCCACATGGCTTGTCCCCGTACCTTTGACTAGTCAAAGAGGAGGACACGCCGGGGACACTTCTAGTGGCATTTTAGTTAATTTTAAGTCTTTATTTATATGGGTTTTCTATTATAATAAACTTAACTAAATGGGCCCAAACTCAAATACAATAAGATAATAACCTAAACTAAATCCTATTTTTAATTTTAAAAAAAAAATTACAGCAGCCCCTATTTTCAAGTTACAGCAGCCCCTATTACTTCCATCTTATGACATAATATTCATTGTTTCTGCATGTTGAAACCTTATATATGAGTAAATATATATTTAAAAAAAATAAAAAAATAGCCGTGTCCTATTTTTTTTAAAAATGCCGTTCCCCGTATCTGTACCGGTGTCCGTACCCGTACCCGTATCAGTGCTTCATAGACTTGTATATAACCACACACCCATGCATGATATACATCGACAAAATTCCTCTTTAACTTGTATTTCCTTCAAAAGTTAACATGAAATTGACTGAGAAAGCATGCATGAGGCACCATTCACAAAAAACTTGACATGATTAGTAAGTAATTAGCATTTTACAAGCACATTGAGAAATTGCCCTATAAATATCAATTATCAAGTGAAATTGTTAAATAATTTCCTATTCTATAACTTCCTAATTTAGGTCTGTAAATTAGAGCCTAATTGATAGGCTGATATACAGCTGTATCTGTATATTAATTAGAATAGATTCTTTCCTATTTCTTAGTCTCTTGTATGTGTATATATATAGCAGCCTAGATGTACACTATCTAAGAAATAAATACTATCTTTTTCTCTCTGAACATGGTATCAAAGCAGGTTCATCTCTGAGCAGGACCCAAATTTTTTTTTTCTTCTTTTGTGAGGGTTAATCAGCCCCCTCCAGTGTGGCTGATTATTATATCGTACCTCTGTGTTTGAGGTTGTACCTCTGTGTTTGAGGTTGTGTATTTTTTTTTTTTTGGTATTTGAATTACCTTCTTTTTTTTTCCCTCTCAAATGGCAGATCACGCACCTAATTCTGATTTGCGTGCTTCAGTTGGTACAACTGTTAAGTTTAATGGCAGGAATTATGCTCTTTGGTCTCAAGCGTTTCGTACGTTTTTGGGATCTCAAGGTCGTGCTCATCATATAGTTCAAACTATGACAGATTGTAATGATCCTAAATATGCAGCTTGGAATCAATCTGATTGTGCGGTGAAGACATGGCTACTGAATTCATTAGAACCCGATATCGCAGCCTCTGTTGGTCTCACATCAACAGCTAAAGAGATGTGGGATGCTATCAAAGAAATGTTTTCTAATGATGGTAATAATTCCCGTATCTTCACTTTGTTTCAACAACTTGTCGATAACAAACAAGGTGAAAAATCTCTTCCTGAGTTCTTTGCTGCCTATAGAGGAATTATCAATGAATTCCGTGAATTGCAGCCCCTTTCTACAGATTTAGAAATCCAAAAACGTCAATGGGAAAATTTATTTGTTTGTGGATTTCTTACAAATCTGAATGATCAATATAATACTCTTCGAAGTCAATTACTTGGAGAGAGCAATATGCCTACACTCCAATCAGCCTTCTCTCGCCTACAGTCTGCTTCATTAACTCTGCCTTCTGCAGCTGTTAATTTTGAAAATTCTGCTCTTGCTGCTCAAGGCCGAACACAATATATCAAGGGAAAAGGTTTTGATCGTCGCTGTGATTTTTGTGGTAAACACAACCATACTGCAGATGCATGTTGGGACAAAAATGGTAAACCTGAATGGGCTGCAAAACGCACTAAACGGTTCAATACACCTAAGGCTGCTGCTGCTACATCAACTTCCGATGGATTTACTCCCTTCACTGGATCAAATGATGTTATTCAGATCTCCAAAGTAGAGTATGAGCGGTTAACTCAGTCTCAATCCAATCATGTTGCTCCCCAAACAGGTACTGCTGCCCTTGCTGCTACTTCCAATAAATCTTGGTTGATCGATTCAGGGGCATCGAATCATATGACTGGTGATCATCATCAGTTCAATAAATTTACTCCTTGCGAATCAATGTCCCCTGTTACTGTTGCTGATGGTTCTTTTTCTACTGTCTCTGGTTTTGGTAATGTTCATACCTCTTCTCTTACACTTAATGACGTCCTACATGTTCCAAAACTATCATTCAATCTTCTTTCTGTTAATCAAATTACCAAAAAATTTAAATTGTTCCGTGACATTTTTTCCTACTCATTGTCTTTTTCAGGATCTACAGACGAATACATTGATTGGACACGGCTCTGAGTCTGGAGGAGTTTACTATCTTAACCCTTCCTCCGTTGCTGCTGTTGCTGGTGGAGCAACCCCTTATGATTGGCATTGTCGTTTAGGTCATCCTAGTTTGTCAAAGTTAAAACAATTAATGTCTTTTAGTGAGTCTATTTCTCAAATAAATTGTAATGCATGTCAGTTGGGAAAACATCATCGAACATCTTTTTCTTCCAAAGAGGGTCGAAGTTTAAATCTTTTTGATTTAGTGCACTCTGATGTATGGGGTCCTTGTCGTTATCCTACAACTTCTGGTGAAAAATATTTTATTACTTTTGTGGATGATTATTCTCGTATGACTTGGATTTATTTGTTGAAAGATAGGTCATTTGTTCTTGATGTATTTCAAACTTTTTACAATGAAATAAAGACTCAATTCTCTACCAATGTACGAGTTTTGCGATCTGATAATGCTTTGGAGTATGTTAAAACTGACTTCTCTCGTTTTTGTTCCTCCAATGGCATCATTCACCAAACATCATGTGCTCACACTCCACAACAAAATGGCGTGGCAGAACGTAAAAACAGACATCTCCTTGACGTTGCTCGTACTCTTATGATACAAATGCATGTACCTAAGTATCTTTGGAGTGATGCTATACTCACAGCTGGGTTTCTCATTAATCGAATGCCATCTTCTGCTATTGGAGGTGATATTCCTTTCAAGTGTCTTTTTCCTAATTCTCAACTATTTTCTTTATCTCCTCGCATTTTTGGATGTGTGTGCTTTGTTCATCGTTTTGAAACTGGTTTGGATAAACTTTCTCCTAGAGCCATACGTTGTGTTTTCTTAGGGTATTCTAGAACACAAAAGGGTTACAAATGTTATGATCCGGTTTCTAAAAGAAGGTTTATTTCTGCTGATGTGACATTTTTTGAGTCAGAACCATTCTTTTCAGTTCCTACAGTTAAAAGCGCTATTCCCCTTCCAACTACAGTGACACCATCTCCATTGCCTCCTCTCCCAATTTCAAAACCCTTACAAGTGTATACCAGGAGAAATGTTGGGCAATCTGCTCCTCCCTCACTGCCATCACAGTCAATGTATTCTGATGATGATCCTAATGACTTGCCAATTGCTCTTCGTAAAGGTAAACGCTCTTGTACCAAATATTCTATAGCTAATGTCGTCTCTTTTAAACATCTTGGCCCTATTTTCCGTCGTTTTGCTTTGTCTTTGTCATCTATATCTATTCCTAGAAATTCTCAACAAGCAGCTCAAGATCCTAACTGGAAACAAGCTATGGATGAGGAAATGTCAACTCTTCTTAGTAGATGTACATGGGACTTAGTACCTCCACCAAAAGGGGTTTCACCAGTTGCATGTCGATGGGTCTTTACTCTCAAGCACAATCCCGATGGCTCTATTGATCGGTACAAAGCCCGACTAGTCGCCAAAGGATACACGCAGACACAAGGCATTGATTTCTTTGAAACTTTCTCTCCTGTTGCTAGACTAAACTCTATTCGTGTTCTTATATCTGTTGCGGTCAATCAAGATTGGCCAATGTATCAATTGGATATCAAGAATGCATTTCTCTATGGAGATTTAAATGAGGAGGTTTATATGGAGCAACCACCTGGATTTGTTGCTCAGGGGGAGAGTCACTCAGTGTGTAAACTAAAAAAGGCCATATATGGACTAAGACAAAGTCCAAGAGCTTGGTTTGACAAATTTAGTCAAGTCATTTTTGCAGCAGGATTTAAGCGAAGTCAGGCTGATCATTCTTTGTTTGTGAAGCGCAGCTCATCCGGAATTGTGATACTTATTGTTTATGTTGATGACATTCTCTTGTCAGGTAGCGATGAAAAAGGCATTGAAGAAACCAAAAAGCATCTGCAACGTCAATTTGTCACGAAAGATCTTGGTCAGTTAAGATACTTTCTCGGTATTGAGGTTGCTCGTGGTCAAGAGGGTGCGGTCTTATCTCAAAGAAAGTATGCGACTGATCTATTACAAGAGGCAGGTTTATTAGGTGCAAAACCAACAGATACTCCAATGGAATCTAATCTAGACTTATGGAGGGAGGATGAGGACTTTGAGGATAATACGCGGTACAGAAGACTTGTTGGGAAACTTATTTACTTGACTGTTACTAGACCTGACATTACGCATGCAGTGGGGTTGATTAGTCAATTTATGGAAAAACCAAAGAAGTGCCATTGGGATGCTGCTTGTAATATTTTGAGGTATATTAAAAAGTCTCCAGGAAAAGGATTATGGTTCAAAAAGAACAAACATGTAAGGCTAGAAGGCTATTCAGATGCCAACTATGCCGGCGACAAGAATGATAGAAAATCTACATCAGGCTATTGTACTTTTGTAGGTGGAAATCTAGTAACTTGGAAAAGCAAGAAGCAGACAATTGTGTCTAGATCTAGTGCCGAAGCTGAATACCGTGCAATGGCTCATACCACCTGTGAATTAATTTGGTTGAAGGCTCTTTTGGAAGATTTCGGTATCACCTTTATAGATCCTATTCCTATGCATTGTGATAATCAAGCATCAATTCATATTGCAAATAATCCCGTCTTTCATGAACGGACAAAACATATTGAAGTTGATTGTCATTTTGTGAGAAATGCTGTTACTGATAAGAAGATTTGTACTTTGTTTACACCTTCTAAAGAACAGATAGCTGATATGTTTACAAAGGCACTTAAAAAGGAAGACTTCATCAGATTGAGTGGCAAGCTTCACATGATTGATATCTATGCTCCAGCTTGAGGGGGAGTGTTAAATAATTTCCTATTCTATAACTTCCTAATTTAGGTCTGTAAATTAGAGCCTAATTGATAGGCTGATATACAGCTGTATCTGTATATTAATTAGAATAGATTCTTTCCTATTTCTTAGTCTCTTGTATGTGTATATATATAGCAGCCTAGATGTACACTATCTAAGAAATAAATACTATCTTTTTCTCTCTGAACAGAAATAAAAGAAAATAATATTCAGGGAGAACTATAAGCCATTTGGTCATGTTAACTCACCTTAGCAACTGGTGCCATCTCAGCCGCAATATGAATTACATGCAATCCTGAACTACATGCCAAGAAAAGCATAAAGTTAATAAAAGCAAGCAATAACTCAAAATTTACCAGTTACAGTTGGTACCTGCTTGGTGATGATGTTAGCTTGAGAAACATAGAAATAGCTTCACTCTCTGTTTTTTCTCGGCAGTCAAAGTAAGTGTCATGAATACGCCTATCTTTTTTCCACACCATATCTCTTAATAGCTTTGCATCATCTGCTGATATTTTCTTCTCAAGAAGCCAGCCATCAATCATAAGAAATAAACGGCTCCAAAATTCTGAGGGCATATCATCTACAGGTTCATCCAATGCTTTTTTCTTGCTTTCTTCTTTTAAACTATTAAGCATATCTTGAAATTCTTGTACAGATTCTTGATATAAGCTAACATAAGAGTGTATTTCTTCATCAGACCTTTGAAGACGTTCCTCCAATAGCTTTATTTTATGCTGCATCAATTCATTATACTGAAGCAATTTTTCTGATGATAATTTATAGACATTGGCTTCTTCCAAGGTTTCTTCCAATTTATCAACTTTCTTTCGGAGCTCCTGGTTTTTCTGTAAAACTATAATAGCCTGATCCGCTTGCTTGGTTGCCTTATCTAATAGTGCTTGCAAATTTTCCACTTTTTTCCACAAGTCTTTACATTCAACTTTTAGGATAGACAATTTCAAGACATCTTCTTGAGAAGCTGATAGTTTCAACTCCAACTCTTTCAGAGAAGATCCCAACATTGAACGATCTTCCTCCAATGCTATGACACGCTCGTCTGTATCCTTAATATTGGTAAGCTCCACCTTTAGTGCTTCTATATCATTTTTCAACAAAGTATTCTCTTCCCTCATTAAATTAAGCTCTTCACTAAGAGTATGAAGACTTCTTTCCCGAAGCATAGAGTCTTCCTCAATCAAAGGTCTGTTCTGGTTCTCACTACTGTATGCCATTTCAATTCTTAGTTTGTCTAACTGGTCTTCCTTGATCTGCACATTTATCTTTTCCTGAGCAGCAACCTTCATTCTCGCATTGGTTTCCGCCGATTTCATCTCCATAACATTAATTTCCCCTTGCAAAATTTCTTTCTCAGCTAGAATTCTTTCAAGATCTTCAAGCGCATTAACCCGAGCTTGATTAAGAAGCAGGATGTCTAGCATAATTTGACAAGAAGGTTCTCATAATAAAAAAAAAGTACAGGAATTTACACACATTCTCTCCATAAATGACTATAATGGATCAAAAACACTATATCAATTATAATTTCAGGAATATAAAAGAAAGGGACCCTACTTTTCTCTGCATTTCTTATCATGCCAATCAAATCCTCAAGCTGAACCTTCGAAAGTTGATCCCCTCCATCTATTTTTAACCCCTGAATGACACAAAAGAAAATAATTGCACAAAATCACTGCTAAATTTTTCGCACTTACCCTTTTCCTACTCTACTATGATCAGAAATGAGCTAATTAAAACTCTAGTTCAAGAACTAATTCATCTACAGACCTAGGATTAGAAATCAAGTATTTAAAAATCTATAAATTTCTCTATACACATAACTAAAACCTATATTTCTGGCTTGCTAAAGTGTCATACCAGAGATTTCATTTCATTAGGATTACTTGAAAGCTGCTCTCCATCATCTATGCCCTGTGATACCAAAATTAAAAAGCATAAAACTAAAAAAAAGGATAACAAAAAACACATTCATCAATTCAAAATTCAAATATCGCAAGCTCCGAATTAAAAATTCAATTTCAAATCAAGATTAATGAACAATACCAAAGATTTCATTTCTTGAGTAAGACTATCCAATTCTACGGCACCATCAACATGCTCCACATCCACACTATTAACACCAATAATATCACCACTACCGTTCAACGAATCGATTTCAGCTTCCGAATTATCGTCATTATCATTGCCATCACCACCGCCACTCGATTGAAAATCTGTAGCAATAGGAGGCAATTCCGGTGAAGTTTTTTTCACTTGCCGTTTCTTATTCGCCGAGCTACTACAACAAAATTAAACAAACAAAAATTCAAAAACCTAATTCCAAAGCTTAATAAACAAAATATAATCGTTGATTGCTGATTAAACTGATTACCTGAGATTACGTTGCCGCATTTTGCAATAAGCGGGAAGCAATCTGCCAGGAGCCAATAAGAATCGAACATTTGTCAGTTTATTGTTAGGATTGTTGCATTTGCAGGAAGAATAAGCGAAACCCTGACTGACAAACCACGACGAAGGTCTCGTCGCCATTGATTAGAGTTTGGATCAAGAAGCGAAAAGAGTGTGCATTGGAAATTGTTTTTTAAAGGACGATTAACTGATAATCCGGTTTTTGGAATTTCTTTTATTTAAAGGAAAGCATATAGTTTTAAAAAGCTTTTTAAAAGTGGGAGATACGTGTGAGTAGCGGTCATCATCAGTCTGTTCGGTTATCGAATCGTCCAAAAAATTTAAAACCGTTCGGTTTTTTAAATTTTGGTCACCGAACTATATTGATTAAAATAATACCAAAACCGAATTAACCAACCGAAATATTTCGGTTTAGTTCGGTCGAAAACCATAATATTTTTTTATGATTCTTAGAAAAAAAATAAGTTTCTACTTTTTTTTAGAAAAAGATGGAAAAATTTAATTTAAAAAGCTACATGTGTTTTAAATTAAATTTATATCTATCACTTTTTGTATTCTATTACTATAAAAATAAATAAGTTTAATATATAAATATATGTATATAAAAGGTTAAAATGACGTAGTTTAAAAATACAGTCACTTCGGTTATTGCTTTTATTTTTTTTTTTAAACTGAAAACCAAATCGAATAGCTAAAATTTTAAAAATTCTGACCCAAGCATATTTTTAGATTATATTTGATTTAATTAATTCGGTACAGTTCGGTTCCACTATTTGGTTTTAACCGTTTAATGTTTTACCCTACGTCTAAGAAGCACGGAAACTTCGATAAAGTTGCGTTTCCCGTTTCGGAAACCGGAAACTCTTGGACACCCGTACGAAACGTTTCGGGCCGTTTCTGTAAATAATAAAAATTAAAATTTGTAAAAAAATTAAAATTATTACCCACAAATAAAAAAATCTAACTAGTTACCCATAAATTTTACATTCGCATTGCCCACAATATAACAAATATACTTATTTGTGTTGAATTGTATTAGATTTTTTATATATTTATAAAATTTTAAATATTTAGTACATCAAATTGAATTATTTTGTTAATTATCATAAATATTTAAATAATATTTTTATAAATATATCCCTAAATTTTTGTTATTTACACGTTTCCCCCACGTTTCGTGTCCTTCATTTTGAAAAACTTTCGTTTCCCCGTGTCCGTTTCGTATCGTTTCCGTTTCCCGTTTCCGTTTCCGTGCTACTTAGCCCTACGTATGAGTGCGGACAAAACTAGGTATATCCTGATCTAACGGTGGAGATGATGAGATGAGAGCAGGGGAGTGTGAGGGAGCCACTTGTCAGTCTAGTTTTGACGGGTTTTGTTTATGTTTAGGATCTATGAATGGTGATGGTTCATGATAACATGAATTTATGTGTGGCTATTCTCTGTTTAGAAGTGGCAGCCTATATATTTTTTGTTTATTTAATTCTTTTTAAGAGTTTATTGTTGAATATTTTTTCATATTATTCATTCTTTATTTATTTATTTATTTAGCAGGTTGGACGAATATAGTGAATGTATTAAGCCTCGCTTGATTCGTAGTTATACACTTTTCAAAAAATAACTTTTCAAGAAATTAATTATTTAGTAGTTTAATTGCTAGAGAAATAAAAAATATTTTACTTAGTTTGTTTTTCAATTTTTTAGGAAAGTTAATTTTTTATTTTTATACATTAAATGATAAAGACAATAAACTCTTTAGAAATAATTAAAATAATTAAACATAAGAACATTATTATATTTTTACATTTTTTTAATCTAAGAAAGTACAAGCTGTCTAGATTGTTAAAAAAGTTACTCTCCTGGTAAAGGGAAAATTTGCCTATTAACTTTTCAGAAAGTAAAACATATAAAATAAACCAAACAAGCATATTGTATCACTTTTCGGAAAGTTCTACTTCTCTAGTTTACTTACCCCCAACTAGACATTGGCAATTCGTGTCTGCGAGTCATAAACGGGCCAGACCGTTTAGACACGGACACAATTAGCCTAAACACGAACACGACACGATTATTAATCAGGTTTAATATGCAAAACCCAAACACGACACGATTATTACGCGGGTTACACGACACGACCCGTATAAACACGTTTATCTAATAGTGTTAACGAATCAATCCGTTTAAAGTGACACGTTTAAACCCATTTAATTATTTAAATACTTTTTAGATTTATTTAATATAATATTAAAAGAATTACTATTATATTTTGAGATAAATACTATTATAATTATATATAATTTAAAAAATTAATAAAAATTAAAAATTTAATAACATTTAAATTATAAAAACAAATATTTTTTTAACTAAAACTAGTTAATCATGTTTAAACGTGTTTAAACGGGTTAGGCGTGTATAACCCATTTAGACACGAAATTAATCGTGTCATAAACGGGTTGACCCGTTTATGACCCAAACCTATTCACATCAAACCCAAACCAGTTTAACTTCGTGTCGTGTCATATCATTTAATCATGTTGTGTCTAGAATTACCAAGTCTACCCCCAACCAAGCGAAGCCACAAGTAATTCACAATTTCAAAGATATGACAAAAGATACACATGAGATATAATTCAGATAATATAAGCGCTAAACAGAACTACTAAATTATGGATCGAATTCTTCCACAAGCATTACCACTTTCTTGATTATCAAAAAAAAAAGATAAAAGATAAAAGATAAAAGATTTTTATTTTTATTTTTTTATTTATTTAGTCATTTTAAAATTTTTCTATTCAATAAATTATGTACTTATAAATTCATGTTTATTTGGTATTTGATTGTGTGATTTATTTTGTCAATTTATCAAGTTAGGTAGATTTTAATTTTCATGTCACATGCATTTTTACAGCGACTATAATGAAAACTTTTTTCCATTTAAAAAATCTAAAACTTTAAAATAAATCAAATATATAAACTAAAAAAATGTAAACATTTAGAAAAAATATCTTATAAATTAAATTTTAAAAGTTTAAGGATGTAAAGATGGGTTTACTTTTAGAAATATACATTAGTTTTATCTTCTTTAAATTTAAATACATCAATTTTGAAAATTAATATATGAAACCATTTTGTATTTTTGTCGGTTTTAACTGAACCGATCTAATTACTAATCTATTTGGTCGGTTTGATTTTAATTTTTTTTCTTTTATTTCTATTTCGGTTTTGGTTAGAGTTCCTTCACCAAAAATATAACCCGCAGGTGAATTGATACCACTTCCCTCTCAAAAATAACTACCTTCCTAACGGCAACAATTAACAGAGCCCATCAACATCACCATTTTCAAAACCCACAATTTGCCGCCTCCGTCTCACTTCCAAAACCAAGAAAACTCTCAAAATTTCAATTCAATCCGTCTCTTCAAATTCTCTCAAAATTTCTCTGTATTCTACATTTTGGGTTCTTGATTTTTTTTCTGTTCTTGAACATTTCTTTAAAAATCAATCAAGAATGGAGGAAGAAGACGACGACGACGACCTCGAGCCAATAGACGAAGACGATCAAGAATATAAACCAGAGAACAAAGACGAAGAAGTGAAGAAGAATTTAGCCGAATCCATAGCTTATGCATTAGAACACGTAGAGAAACTAAAATTAAGACGTGCCAAGAGAAAACCACTTCAAGAAGCCAATTTTCAAGCCCTAAAGAATCGCCCTCATCAATTCTTTAATCTTTCCGATGAAGAGAAAAAAAAGATGTCGGATCGCCTCGAAAAGAAGATCCTAACGTTCGTATTCCCGAAAAAAGCTGACGATGACATCCCACCGCCGTGTTTTAGACCCCCGAAACACCCTTTTCCGCCGGTAGATTTGATGCCAGTTACAGAACCACCGCAGGATCTTGAGAAACCGACGAGGAAACGTAAGCTTCTGGAGGACAACTGGTTCGATAATCGTAAAAGAGCGAAGAGAGAAGAGCGACAAAAGAAATTTAACAAAGATTACAGAGAGATGTTTGATAATTCTAAGTTTATTAGCATGAAAAAACTTTGTGATATGAATAAAAGCTTCGTTACTAGGAAGGGGATTCAGAATCTGAAAGAGAAGATTTACGCGGTTTTGTACGAAGGTGACGGTATAGTTTTCAAGAATTACATTAAAGAATCAAGAGACTCGATCGATCCGAAGAGGAGCTTCTTAGAGTGGGTTAGAAACTGTAACGATCTACGTAGACTGAAGCTGATAAAGATTCGAGCGATTTCCGTAGGAAGATCGCTCACTCGTTCTATAATGGATCTTATGTTCTTGATGTCACAGAATATGAGTGATGAACTAGTGGCTAAATTTCAAGCTTTCGAAGATGCATTAGCATGGGTGGATAGAGATGAGATCAGCATAGTGATCTGCAGGGTTCTTGAATTCATCAAATCGGTTGCGAAAACGCTGAGGCGAAAAAAGGAATCGGAGATCGCGGATACGAAAGGGAAGGAAGTGAGAGTTGAAGGAGAGGGTGATAAAGGTCTTGAAGAATCGTTCGTCGACTCGTTCATGCATAGGTTGATTAAGGAGGTGTTGCAGTTGGAGCTTTTTTGGGTGTGTAAGAGGTTGCCTTGTTATAGAAGTTTACTGATGGAGATGTTACCGTTGCTGGAGGATGAAATATGTGGATATGAAATGGATGTGGTGGGATTAGAAGCAGAGGTGGAAGATGATATGGAGTATGCTAAATTTGGTATAGTGTCGATGGATTGGAAGGAGACTCTTGAATATTATGAAATGGAGGTGAAGATGGATGAGTTATGGAGTGTGCTTCATCATGTGATGTGAGTGAGTTGGAATTGAGTTAACTCAGTGAGTCATGGATGCAAGTAGATTTGTCAATTTGAATTGATTAACAAATGAGTACTAATTAATTGTGATTAGTAATTCACTTTTTTTTTATACCAGAAATAATAATTGAATGACTTGACTAATTTTAGTGCATTTTGTTCTGCCTGTGGACTGGAGTACTAATTTCTTGCTTTATCAATGAGTAACTGTAGTAAAAGAACCAATAGGTTAATCAAATAGATTAAACAGAATTTATCAACTTTATATTTACTGAATTATCTAAATGAAAGCATAATTATCTGAATAATGTAATTAAACTTTTTATGCTACTTTGTTAATTTCAAATCAACTCAATAAATCATTCAACATAGGTTAAATTTATTTTTATTCTTTAACCTTATTATTCTAATATACCCGCAGGTGAATTAATCATTTTCCTTACGAAAGAAAACTAACTTGCATAAAAACCTTTCTTAAGCACCTACAACTAGGGGCGATCAGAAACCAAATCAGAACGAAAAACCGAACCGAAATGAAGTTTGTTGTTTGGTTAGGTTGTTCGGTGAGAACGGTTTGTTCCAGTGGATAATTTATAAAAGTTAGAGTTAGGTTCATGGTTCAGTTTGGGAGGTTGTAAAATCGAAATATTCAAAAAACTGGCCGAACCGAACTTTTCAAAATTAATAAGGATTTTTATTGACTTTAGATCTAAATTTTAGGGCTTTTTTGTTGTTTTGCCTAAAATTTTAAGATTTTTAAATAATTTTAGAAATAGCTCAAACTGAATTTTAAAATCAGAACCAACCAAATCGATTAAAAAAATTGGTAAAATAAATTCATGTGTTTGGTAAAAAAAACTACGGTTCAATCGACTATTTAGAAAATTTTAAACCGTCGATTTTGGTCGATTTGGAACAAAAGTGAACCAACTGTTGCTCACTCCTACCCACAAGCAACTCAGTAACTTTAGAAATTAAATTAAATTTTTATTTTTGATAATCAAATATTTTTGATAAAGTTGATTATTCTAATTACTTTAAGAAATTGTTTGACGAAATTATAGTAAAAAATTTGATTAATTATTTCAATTTTTAATTCAACTAACAAATTCGGGTTATTAGCCAAAATGGTACCCAACCTTCGCACCTTGTATCAAAATGGTACTCAACCTTTAATTTGTATTAAAATGATACCCAACCTTCTAATGTTTGTATCAAAATGGGTTTTTAAATATTTTCCGGCTACTTTTGATGACGTGGCAACCGGAAAATTAATTTTTTATATTTTTGCCACATCTCATGACAAATAAGATTTTATATAATTTTAAAAATTAAAACGAACTCTTATTTTACATCAATAAAAAAATTATTTTTCCGATTGACACGTCAATAAAAAGTGGCTGAAAAATGCTAAAAAAACCATTTTGAAACAAATGTTAGAAGGTTGGGTACTATTTTGATACAAATTAAAGGTTGGGTACCATTTTGAAATAATGTGCGAAGGTTGAGTACCATTTTGGCTAATGACCCAACAAATTCTTTGACGGAAACAGCGTTAAATTAAACGGCACCAGTTAACAACATATAAATCACATTAATTTACAGTTTCCTCTATATTACCCTGAAACAGAAAAATCTCATTTTCATAATCAAGAAAGCTCTCAAAATTTTCTTGAATTTCATCAAAATTTGTTCTTTACTTTCTTCTCTTTCACCGTTTCTTGAATCTCCGTTGCTTTAGATTCTTCTCTTTTAATTTCTCTGTTCTTAAGAAAACCAATCAAGAATGGATAAAATCAAGAACAACGACGACAAAAAGGGCAAATCCATTCAAGATTCTGACGAAAAACAGCCGATCAAGAGTTTCAGCGCGGCATTATCAGAAGCATTTCAAGCAATGAAGCTGAGAACGACACCACGACGTTACAGGAGGGTTTTCGAATCTGATGAGCGAAATTACAAGCGCATGGTACTGAAGTTTCAGTCAGAAATAAAACTCACGAGCCAAGGAATCTTGATTAGCCAAGAAAAACAAGTGGAATTGAAAGATTTTAGAGTGTTGTTTCATAAAGCTGAGTGCATCGACATGAAGAAACTCTCTGAATTGAATACAATGTTCTTTAAGGGTAATCATAAGAGAGTTCATCAGAGCCTGGAAGGGAAAATCTACGCAGTATTGCACAAAGGCGACAGTATAGATTTCAAGAATTATTATGATCAAGAACCAAGACAACTCAGAAGAAGTTTCTTTGAGTTGGTTACAGATCGTAAAGATATTCCGAAACCGAATTCTTTAACGGCCCGAGCAGCTAGGGCAGGGAAATTTCTTTGTGCTGCAGTTATTGATTTCATGTATTATCTGTCAATGAATAAAAGCAATGAAACGAGGGCTAAATTTCAGGCGTTTGAAGATGCATTGGGATGGGTAAGTCGAGATCATAACACTGTGGTGATTCGTAGGGTTCTTGATTTGATCAAATCATTAGAAAAGAAACTGCGGGAGAAAAGTTCGATGATGGCAGACAAAATGAAAGCTCATGATGAGGAAGATGATCTTAAAGAATCGTTTGCTGATCCGATTATGTTCCAGTTGATTAAACAGATTTTTGAAGTGGAGCTTTTCTGGATGTACAAAAGGTTGCCTTGCGCTAGAAGTTTACTGGTGGGTGAGCTGCCATTAATGGAGAATGAATTAAGGAAATATAATGTGTCAGTAATGAAGGTGGAAGACAAGATAAATGCCGCGATTTTCGATGGTGAATTCGGTGATTTCTTTCTGTTTCAGAGCGATCGGGTTGATTATATGGACTTGCACTCGAAGAATGATATGTTGTGGGATGATTCGGATGAACTTTGCTGTGCACCAAACTGGTTTCCTATGTAAACAGTATTCATAGAGCTATAGTGGTTACTTGTTTAGATTTCTAACGTAATTGTAAGGAAAATTTGTGGAACATTATAATAAAACGAGTATAAACTCATTTCTGAATTGTTCATATGGTGATGCATTGTTGCAATTCATAAGGCTCTCAACAATTTTTGTATACAATGTCTAAAAATATACACTTTTTATGCTACTTGAATTGATTTTGTCTCATGGAGATGAGGGCTAATTATCCCTTGGCCAGTAAATCACTCAACATTCACCAAGTTGATTTTCAAGGACGAGCTATTAGATTTATCTGAGATTAGTTCACACGATGTTTAAAGAGCCAGACCGGGCTGCCCGGTTCAACCAATCTAGCCGCGAGCTGGAGATTAGTCATTAGGGCGGAGGTTAGTGTGGTTCGACTATGCAAACGGAAGTTAGTATATATGGGCCGACCGCAAGTCGAAAGCGAGTCTGATTTGGTCATTTTAAGACTAATGAATTTCATGTTTAACCACTTCTAACAACAAAAAAAAACTATACGAATTGTTGACCAGTTAATCAATAAAAACTCGAAAATTTTCATTAATTCATTTATTTCTATTTTTAAAAAAGGAAATGAACTTATCTATCTATGACTTTAATATTTTTGTTAAATATACATCGATTTCTAAATTCTGCTAATGTGATTTATCATCCTTTTGATCTTTTACTGGCGCAATATTATTCGTCTATATATATATAATCTATCCTACATCCGTTCCAGTGCACACCTACTCACTGATCAAGAAAATACTTCATCCGTTCTTTTTTAAATCATATCAAATAAAGTCACGCTAATTACCGATAGTCATAGACTTTGTCATACTAAATTACTCAAATGTAGGGGTGTGCAAATGATTTATTTTGGTTTTTCAATTTTCTAAAATTTAAAACAGAAACAAAAACTTGGTAAAAAGATTGAAGTATTCATTTTTAATCCGGTCTAGTTCGATTATTCGATTAATTCAGTTCGGTGCACAAGGTGTCTCGCGTGGGTTTTAGGGCTAATTCCCAATCAAAAGCTAGGAATCATTCAACATATGATTTCAATTTTACCGGGTTAAATATTTTTACGGCTACTAAATTATAATATTTTATAAAAAAAGTTACTGAATTAGAAAAGATTATTAAACAGTTGCCGAAATATAATTTTTTTACAAAACAGTTACCGAATTATAAAAAATCATAAAATGATTACCGAACTATATATTTTTAACAAAATGATTATCAATTTACTGATGTGGACGAAATAAAGATGTACAGTCATGAAAAAAGTCGGTAATAATTTCTGAAAAAATTATAATACGATAACTGTTTTATATAAAAAAATATATAATTCAATAACTATTTTGTATATAATTTGATAATTCTTTTATAAAAAAATTATAATTCGACTAGGTATCATTTGTAATTTTTTTAGAATTCACTAACCTTATAGAAGAAAAGCAATGATTCGGTAAAAATTAGCCCCAAAAAAATTGCTACTTTCCCCAAAAAAAATTGACAGTCCATTAAGTGCAATCTTAAACAGAAAAATTATAACTCTTTTAAAACCCCAATTTTGCCGCTTCCATCTTTAATTTCTTCTCTTCCAAAATCAAGAAAGCTCTCAAATTCTTCCCAAAATCATTAAACCGTTTCTTGATTTTCTCTCTGTTTCTTCAACCTCTGCTCCGATCTTGGCCTCTTTTCTTTCACAAAGACCATCAGTATTCAAGAAATTAATCATGAAGAAATTCTTCCAAAAAAAGAAATCAAAAATCATCAAGAAATTAAGCCCGGAGACGTTAGCGGAGGCACTAGCAAATGTGGAGCTTACAAAATCACAACCGCGCGTCAAGAAACGGTGTCACATCCATTACTGTAAGCTTTCCGATGAGGAACATAAGAGCATTACTGACCGCCACAAACTGTGGCTTCTTGCATCCGTCCGGCAACACCCACCGCCCCCAAAACGATTCAGACCACCGTCCTACGCAAGAAAGCTCAAGATTGACCGTTCAGAAGAAGAAAATGACTACAGAGAAGTGTTTTGTAAATCTAAGCGCGTTAACATGAACACAGTCTTCGAACTAAACATATATTTCTCTGAAAGAACGGGTCGGAGTTTAAAAGAGAAGATTTACGATGTTATGCACGAAGGATATTTTAGAGTCTTAAAGAAGGACGATAAAGAATCAAGAATTGCCAAGAAAAACTTCTTCGAGTTGGTTAAAGATTGCAGGGACTGGCCGAGGCTCAACATTTTAAGGAGGAGAGCAGTAAAGCAAGGGCTTCGAGTCTCCAATATGCTTCTCGATATTATGTTCATGATGTCCCAGAACAAACGCAATGAAATCGGGGCGAAATTCCAGGCGTTTGGAGACGCGTTAGAGTACGTAAGTAAAGATGAAGAAACTGTGGTGATCAGTAAGATTCTTGAGTTGATCAGAGCAGTAGAGGTTCAACTGAGGTGGAAGAGAAAGACTCTGGGAATCGAAGATGAAGATCTGGTCCAATCGTTTATCGATGTGTTCATGTTTAAATTGCTTGCGTGTATTCTTTATTTGGAGTTTTTCTGGGTGCTTGTAAGATTCCCGCGGGATAGGAGCTTGTATGCTGATGAATTATTAGCATCGGCGGAACATAAGATAAATAGATGGCAGCTAAAGTTAATGGAGATGGAGGATCGTCTTAAAGCAGCGGCGGCTGATGGTAAATTTGGTACACTGCCTCGGTTTTGGAAAGCTGGTGATGGCTATACTCGAATGGAGTTCAAGATTGATGATTTGTGGCGGGATCTTAATGATTAATCGACTATTTTTAGTTAATTAATTGTTTGTGCAATTGTGTTTCAGTTTTTCATTATGATTAGTTGTTGTTCATTGCGAATTTGGTCTTGAGATAGATGATGTGAATGAAGGCCTAATCTACATTCTTGTTCAGTAAGCATTAAGTGTTTAATGAGTTTGTTGGTCTTTTTGGCGCGGATCGAATTGCGAATCTATTAGGAAGTGAATTCTGATTATGAGCGTGTGAACTTGATTTTAAACGAGTAATTAAATTGTAAATCTGGTTGATCTTATATAAGTACTAATAAAATAATGACGAAATACTAATAATTGAACCAAATTCAAGCTAGTAATTAGGTATTTATAAGTATGAAAAATAAGAAAACAAAGAGTGTTTATGAAAAAAAGAAAAAGAAAAAAAAGTGTTTGAGTGTTTATCTAAGAAATATACACTTTTTTGCTACTTTGGTTGATTTTGTCTCATAAGGGCTGATCTCTTGGCCAGTAAATTACTCAACAAGTTGATTTTTTGAAGGACGAGCTGTTAGAATTTCTCTGTGATTATTTCACAATGTGTTTGCAGGGACACTAAATGTATCTGGTGATCAAAATTTAACAAAGATTTTTAGGCTAAGATGATGACATAGTATCCGGATTTTAGCACTTTTAAATCATTTTTTGGTTGTATTCTCAAAAAAAATTATCACTTGTACATAATTTTAAGGCCAAATGACAAAAAAGACCAAATTTTTAATAAAAATTTCACAAAATTTCAAATCTTTCAATTTTATCCAATTTGTCCTGAAATGCATGATTTCGTTTCAATTTTATCCAACTACACAATTTTACTGATGTGGTGCTGATGTGTGGCATGCCACATCAGCGCCACGTAGGCGCCACATGAGTAAAATTACAAAATTGAAACAAAATCATATGTTTATGGACAAATTGGATAAAATTGAAATGTTTGGATTTTTGTGAAACTTTCTTAAAAACTTTGGCCTTTTTTGATTATTTGGCCTAATTTTAATTCAATAACGAGTTCTTAAGGCTAAATGATGCAAAAAAAAAGAGTAATATTCGTGTGCAATTAAAACTTGGAAGCCAAATTGAAAAAACAATTAAAGTTTGAAAACCAAATTGAAAAAAAAATCAAAATTTAATAATTAAAATGAAAACAAATCAAAATTTAATCACTAAAATGAGATATTTTCATAGTTCGGTTACCATTACCGGTGTTTACGGTTTAAGGAGTCGAACTGGACAAACCGGCTGGTTCAATCCTTTTTTATGAATTATTATTATCAACCATTTACTCGTGTTTATTTTTATGAATAAAAATATATTAAAGCCATAAAAAGCGGCAAAACCAACCACTCTAAATGTTTGCATAAAAAGTAGCGCACTTAAAATGGCACACTAAAGACTACGATTTAGAGAGGTAAATATAACTCGTATTTTATAAAAATCCAAACTCGAATAGCTAAAATTTCTATTACAACTTTTAAAAAGAAAAGCTGTCTTGGTGAAGGACCATTTACTCGTGTTTCGCAACTCATTTCAGTTAAACAACTTCAAAGGAAGCATGTAATGTTCAATAATTTTTTGGACGGCCGACATTATATTTCTCAGGCGGAATTATATTCATTGGGCTGTTTGATCAGGCAAGGTTTCAATCACTACCAGATGAAACACGAGAAAAATCTTTCAATTTTTAATTTTGGTTAAAATAGTCAAAAAAAATATTAATGTGGATGTGAATGTGAATAATTAAAAAAAACCAAAAAATCATTAAAAAGTGATAAATTATCAACTAAAACCGGATTCCGGAGTACCCGAGATCAGGGGCGGATCTAGGAAGAGCGAATGGTGAGCAACTGCCCACCTTATAATCATGAGTCTCTTTAAAAAATGTTGATATAGAATTAAAAAATATGATTTTGTCACCTTAAATTATATAGTTTGCCCACCGTAAAATTTATTTGTTGTCAATTTTACTCATCTTTTAAAATTTCAATATAATTTTGACCACCTTATAAAATATTTCTGGGTCCGCCACTGCCCGAGATACAACGAAAATAAAGGTCATGAGAATACCGGTGAGGGGATACCGGCAAACTGCTCCGACACTTTATTAAGTTTAAGTAAGAAAAAGAAGAAGAAAAAGAAAGAGTGCAAAAATGAGAGGGAAAAGTACTTCTAAAATTCGCATATAAGATGGTTTGTATAGGCCAATCCGAGCAAATCTGAGCTGAGATTTTCCTTCTTCTTGTGCCCCACAATTATGTTAGCTGAGGTGCACATTCTCTTGTGCCCCGAACGGAGTGTAAGATGCATGCTACGTATGGAACATTCTCGTGTGTTATAAATCCTCTTGTGGTCCTTAAAAAAATTGTTAGACATGCCTTATCATCCGAGGTACAGACCTTTTCGAGCTATCAGCTATTACCCTTCATCTTATTCTTCCGTTTATAAAGACCAGGGTGACAGCTGCGCGTTATATCCTGATTATTCTGGGACGACCTGGACGACTTTAGTCCCGATGCTAGTTATGTGAGGTATCTCGGCCAATATTTACATAGTATCTCAGGCCAATATTTACATGGAATGTCACAGTTAATAAAATAACTTCATATCTAAATATGACATATTGATTAATTATTAATGTGGATTTTCTGTATGTATAATACTAATACCTAAATAAAATATAGGTCTAATTACTCAAAAACTACCCAGTTTGTAATTTTTTTTTATTTATACCATGACTTAGGAAAATTTTCAATTGTACCCTATTTTCGAATTTTATGTTTCATTTGTACCCCAAAATTAAAAATTTGATAATTTAATTAATTTACGGATGAAAATATTAAAAACAAGATACATAAATGATTAACATTACCGTTTTATCAGAATATAGGTTAAAAATAAAGGACTAATTTAAACTCTTTTTCAAAAAAATAGGTCAATTTAACTCATTAGGTAGAGATGAAACATAAAAATCGAAAATAGGGTACAATTGAAAATTTTCTTAGGTCATGGTATAAATAAAAAAAAATTACAAGGTGGGTGGTTTTTAAGTAATTAGGCCTAAAATATAGTATAATTAATTACTAAATAAAACATACACTAGCTGTCCCGTTTGGTTTTGTGGGCTAATTCTCAATCAAGCCCAAGAAATCATTTAAAGTGCAACCGTTAACAGTCAATAAGTCAACAATTTTAAGCAGAATTGTTTTTTTCAAAACTCACATTTTTGCCGCTTCAATCTTTAATTTCATGTCTTCAAAAACCAAAAAACCTCTCAAACTTTTCTCAAAATCATAAAACCATTTCTTGATTTTCTTTTCATTTCTTGAATCTCTGCATCTATCAATTATGAAGAAATTTAGCGCGGAGCGGTTTGCGGCAGCGCAAAAAAAGACGGAGCACCTACTGTCCGGCAAGAAAGAGTGCCGTGTCCATTACTGTAAGCTTTCCGACGAGGAACATCAGAGCATTTATGATCGCCAGAAACTATGGATTGCGCTTAATGCATCCGGCCGACAAGAGCTGCCACTCCCGAAACAATTCAGACCACCGGAACACCCATTTTCAAGAAAGCGCAAGACTAACCCTAATAACGCCACCACCGCTAAAAAACCAAAGAATTCAGACCAAAGAAACGATTACATAGCGGTGTTTGGTAACTCTAAGTACATCACCATGAGGAAACTCTTTGAAATAAATCAAAGATTCTCTCAAAACAAGGGTAGTCCGTGTTTAAAAGGGAAAGTTTACGCAGTTTTGCACCAAGGGGAAGAGAAAATTTTCAAGAATGACGATGAAGAATCAAGAATTCCCAAGAAAAATTTCTTAGAGTGGGCTACAGATTACAGGGATGATTGGGTGAGGCTTGACCAGTTAAGGAGGCGAACAGTAACGCAAGGGTTTCGAGTCTGCGGTCAGATTCTTGATATTATGTTCATGATGTCGCAGAACAATTACAACGAAATGGGAGCGAAATTTCAGGTTTTCGAAGAGGCATTAGGATGGGTAACTAAAGACGAAGAATCCGTGGTGATCTGTAAAGTTCTTGATTTGATCAAAGCAGTAGAGATTCAACTGAAGGGGAAGAAAACGAGTCAGAATTCCGAAGATGATGATCTAAACGAATCGTTTCTTGATTTGTTTCTGCTTAAATTCCTTTCCAAGATTTTTCGTTTGGAAATTTTCTGGGTGCATAGAAGCTTGCCATGGGAGAGGAGATTACTTGTGGATGAAGTATTCGCATCGCTTGAAGATGAAATAACTAGATGTGAGCTATCAATAATGGAGATGGACGATGATATTGAAGAAGCTGGAGAAGATGGTCAATTTGGTGTACTGGTAGAGGATTGGAAAGAAGGTGATGACTATGTTCGAATGGAGTTGAAGATTGAAGAATTGTGGGGGGAACTTGATGATTAATTGATTATTTTCAGTTCAATGTCTATGCAAATATGTTTCAGTTGTTCATTATGATAATTAGTTGTTGATTATGAATTTTGGTCTTTAGATAGATAATGTAATTGAAGGCCTAATAATCTAACGTTCTTGTTCACTCCCAGTTTGTTAATGAGTACAATTACAAAGAAATGAATATGTATTAGACACGTATTTTACAATTTAACTAGTTTAATTATTTACCGGTTCTTATGGTTTTTATCCCAATTAAAAAAGATTAAATCGCGCTTTTAATTCAAAATGGACCAATCTATGATTTTTGATCTAAACGGCTTGTCCAGTTCTAACATTCTTAAAACAATACCTATAAATTCTCTACTAATTAAATTTATTTATTCTAATTTTTTAATAACTTTTTTTCACTATCTATATAATGACTAAAATTATTTCTATTTACTAGTTATTAATTGGATTCTTTTGCAATTTCATATTATAAAATATATAATTAATAGGATTATTAAAAGTTACTAGTAAATTTAAACTTAATTTTGTAAATATATTATAAAAATAAATAATACTCGGTTGTTGTATTTAAAATTAAGATCTTAAAATAGAAACTTGTTAAAATATCATGTTTTATTTCTTTGGGTTCACTTTGGCCAGTTTGCAATCAAATTTAATTAACCATTCAAGTTAAACTTTAATTGAAGGTCTAAATTACCCAATTCTTTAATTTTATCCAACCATATTTGCATACAGTTTCTTAATATAACCCGCAAGTGAACTTAGACTTCTCCTTAAGAATAACCACCTCCAAATAACGGTAACACTTGAACAGAAACAGAGAAAATTAAAACAATTTTAAAACCCACATTTTGCCGCCTCCACAGATCATTCTCTTCTAAACCCACAAAACCTCTCAATTTTTTCTTGATTATCTCTCTGTTTCTTGAATCTCCGTATCTTGGGTTCTTTTCTTTTACTGTTCTTCAACATTTCTTGATAAAGAAACCAACAACCAAGAATCAAGAATGGACGATCAAGAAAAAGAACAAGACAAAGATGACAAAGATAATCAAGATTCTAAACCTGACCCATCTCCCAAAAAGAACGTTAAAAAAGTTCAAAAACAGAACGATAATAAGGTAGATAAAGCGTTACAAGCTCTAGATCAGAAGAAATTTAAGGTTTCCGGTACGGAGCTTGGGCGATCTTTTGAGCGCTGGAAACAGCATCTTTGGGAACAAGTATTGCCTAATCCTGAGGTACCTCCGAAGCCTTTCCGACCACCGACACACCCTGAAACATTGAGAAAACGCAAGCTTCGTCGGATGCAAGGATTACCAGCTGAGCCAGTGATGCCTCCGAAGCCTTTCAGAGTAGTACCGGTACACCCGGAAAGATTAACGAAACGCAAGATTCATCAGTTATTCGGAGAGAAAAAAGATGAGAAAAAACAAGAACAACGCCAGCAACAAGAAGAAGTGAAGTTAAGTGATGATAATCCTACACTTAGTAACCCTAAGAAAGTTAGATTCTTTAGGAGCCAGCAGCAAGATGAGAATCCGGGTGGAGATTTACAGAGGTATAAATTATGCAAAATCGATGAGAATCAAGCTCTACCAGGTACTTAATTAATTCTTTAAATTTTAAACTAATTATGTTAATTAGTCAAGAAAAAGAGTAATTAACGTCGAATTGTTCTTGTTTTGGGGTTTAGATGATGATCAAAGTGGAGAAACAGAACATGAACCTAACAAAATCTTCATACCTCTGAAGAAAGACCTGACCGTCAGGAAATATAATGATCAAGATTCAAGAACACGGTTGGATCAGCAGAAACTGCCCAAGAAATCCCGCACCGTCAGGGATAATAATGATCAAGATTCAAGAAAAGACTCGACAACACAGTTGGATCATCATGAACCGCCGCCGAAGAAATCCCTCATCATCAGACTCAGGAGTAATTATAATGATCAAGATTCAAGAAAAGACCCAAGATCACATTTGGATCAGCTTAAACCGCCGAAGAAACGCAAGATTCCTGAGCGATTGTTCGTTGAAGGCACTAGTAGTAAGGGGATTGTGATTAAAGAACAAAAACAGGAGATGTTTACAGATTACAGAGGAGTGTTTGATAATACCGAGCCAATCAACATGGAGCAACTCAGTGAAATCAATGCCAATTTCTACGAGAATAAGGGAACTCGGTCTCGCTTAAGAAAGATTTACGCGGCGCTGCATGGAGGTAAAGATAAAATTTTCAGGAATATTGATTTTGATTCAAGAAACCCTAAAATGAGTTTCTTGGATTGGGTCAATTCCTCGGAGGATAATCAGGGACTTGCACTATTAAAGGAACGGGCAGTATTTGCTGCATGCCGAGTCACCTGTGAGATTATTGATATCATGTTCTTGATGTCGTTATCCAACGTCGGCGAAATGGGAGCTAAATTTCAAGTTTTCGAAGATTCATTAGGTTGGGTAACCACTGACGAAAAAATCAGTTTGGTCATCCCTAAGATTCTTGATGTGATCAAAGCAGTAGAAAACCAACTGAGGAGGCTGAAATTCTTCGAGAGGCGCGAATCGAAAGGGAAAGAAGTGATGAACGAGAGAATAGATATGGTCGAGTCGTTTATCGATGCGACTTTGCATCTAATCCTTGAAGAAATTCTTCGAATGGAGCTATTCTGGGTCGAAAAACGATTGCCTTGCAGCGCAAGGTTACTGGTCGATGAATTGCCATTGCTTGAAGAGGAAATTTTTGGATGTGAAACTTCGTTGCTAGGGTTGGATAAGCAGATTAAGAAGGGAATTCGGAAGGGTAAATTTGGTGTAGTGGAAAGTGACTGGAAGGAGAGATTTGATTATGTTGAACTGGAGTTTAAGATGGCGGAGCTGTGGAATTGCTTTGAAGTGTTCACTGATTATGGTGTTTTTGATAGTTTAGACTTCGCACAGTAATTTCTTTTGTATTAGTGAGTGTTTAATTAGCTTTTTTGTTCAGTGATCAGTTTTATGATTCTTCTACTATATGTTCATTAAATGTTTAACAGCTAAAGCCTGCAGAATTCAGAGTTATTGAACTGTTCTGTTTCATAGATTTACTATTGACAATGTGTTATCATTCAAAGAGCTAGCACGGACACTGCATTCAATCCACGTGTCCCGTTTTAGAAATGTTTTGTACACTTGATGTATCCGACACAAAACCTCATATATGCTTTACATAGAAAATTAAAAATAACATCGTTTCGCCATGTCCGATTGTCATGTTTCCCCGTGCCCGTGGTATACGTAGCTCAGTATACTGGAGTTTAATCAGAGAACTAATGTTAATTAGTCTAGATGCTCCAAGTTTCCTGTTGTATTGAAATGATTTTTTTTTTGTCTGCATATTAATATTGAATTTATTTATTTATGTGACTCTCAAATTTAAAATGTCCTTTATCTTTTGTAATCATAATTTACTGAAAAAAATAAATCAGCCCTAGTTGTAGCAGCCAGTGTTTTACAAAATCAAGCCGGCAATCGAACCGGTTAGGCCACCTATTTCAAGTTCAGCAGGTTCAATAGCTGGTTCAACCGAATGAATAAATTACACTTGACAGATAAATTTTAGACGGTCTAATAGGTTTAACCGGGTCAATTATACCGGTAAACTGGCAGTGATCGATCCCCCTTCAAAGATGTTGTAAAACAACACTTGCTGTTGCCGCTCTTAGAGTAACCGTTACTAAATAGTATTAGGAAGAGGGAATTCAACCGGACAGCTGGCCGGTTTTTATTTCAATAGGCCGGTCTGGTTTGGTTTTTCAATCACTTAGCAGCTGGACTAATTCCCATATGCTCATGCACTACCCGCCGCCATCAACATGTAACACCAAAATAAAACACACTCTACACATAAAACCAGCCGGAAAATAATTAAATAGTTAAATCTGTTTGATTCATTTTGGAAAAAAAATAAATTTTTTAGTTTGGTTTTGTTTAAAAAATAATTTTTTTTATTCGGTCTAAAAAACATAATTTCTTTGATCCGGTTTCATACTATAAAAAAATTATTATTTTTGGTTGGTTTTGATATTGGACATAATTTTTTCCAGTAAATTTATAATATCAACAAACCTTAAATAATCATATTAACTAAATCAAAATTTCGAACCAAATTTAATTTGGTTTGATATAAAAATAGGTTTTTTTAGTTCAGTTCGGTTTTGGACATTGTAGATACTTTTTTCGAACAACTAAAAAATCGATAAGAAATCGAAACATACAATAACAGTATCCAGAGAAACACATTCAAGTGACGAGCTATTGACCAATTTTAAAAAAAATTATAGAACTAGATCAGTGCATTGTTGCAAATCCTACAATGGCGTCAATCCACTCAAACGCCACCTTGCCCATAATTTTTAGTTTGTTGGTTTCGGCCCCGATCAGATTCGATAAAATCTATATTTTTTCCGCTGGTTCTTATGAAGTCCAAGAATCTATTTTTTTATATAATGGCTGTTGTTTTTGTTTGTATTTCATACGACTTTCAGACCAAAAATCACACAAATTTGAGAGTTAAAAATATTCTTTGCCTTTTATGTGTAAAGTGGTTACTGGGTATGCTTTTAATGTATGTATAAATCCAGTTTTAATATGGTATAAATCCAACACATTAAAATTATAAATTTTTCATAAAAATATAATATAGGTGTGTATATGGCATCTACTTAGTAAAACCAATTTCATATGTACATCTTGTTTTATGCTTTGTGCGTATAATTTGGATAGAGTCAACATTATGTGTTATTTACTAGAAAGCGATAAACAATAATTTACAATTATAAGAGCTTATTGGAAAAAAAAATTGAAAAAAAGGACTAGACAAATAAAAAATTGAAAATTTTGGACCTTTTATCATTTCCGACGTGGCAATTTTGTAAATCATCTAATGGCTATTAAACCATACATGCACGCTCACAAGTTTTGTTTATAAAAGGGCCTTTTAAACAAAAAACAAAGAGTGTATGAACTTATTGAATAACAAACTTTTAAGAGGAAGCATATGTATAAAACTTGAATATATAAGGGTCTTTTAATAAATTAAGCCAAAAGTTTACAACAACTTAGAAAACAAAAACACCATAAACATGTGTAACATATCACTACTAATTTTCTTAAACAAGAGAGCACTATTTCAATTGACAAAAGAGAATACAGAAGACCCATGTACTATTATAAATTTATAGTGCTTTTTAGAGTTTATTATTAAATAGGTCTCTATACTCATAGTGAGTGTAATACATACTCATTCTCCATTAAAAAAAAACCTAACAATTAAAATAAATTAAACATAGATACTAGATAAACACAAAATTTTTTTTAAAAAGATTATATAGATAAAAAAACTAAAAATACATAGACCTTAATATAGATTTAGCCTTCATAAAAATACACATATGCTACTTTTTCTCACTACTTAATCATTTCTTGAGATTACAGTATCTGAAGATTTCACATTTCTGTTATCATCCTTCATTTCTTGGCGATTACCCTTCATTTCTTGGTGATCAAGGTACTGCTGATAAACATAAGACAAGAACCCCCACACAGCTAACACCAACGAAACCGCCTTAACACCATCCATTGTCTCATGAAACACAAACAAACCTAAAATAGGAACAATCGGCAGACCAACAACACTTATAGCATTGGAAAACAAAGAAGAAACCTCAGAAATCAAACCAACACATCCTATAGAATACACTTGCCACACAATACAAGTCCAAACTAAATTCATCACATAAGAAACTTTCCCAAGCTGATAACCATTCATTTCCTTGCTCAAATCATTCCATTCCCCACTACCAAACAGCCCAACTAAGATAACCGCAGTTGCAACTGTCTGCTGACCGACAATCATGTCAATAATTGTCTTAAATGTTTCAGTTTTTATCACTTTTCTGAAGGCTAGCTGTGTTAGTGACATCACTAGTCCATATCCAGCAGAAGCAGCAACAGTGCATATAAATCCAATTACATACTTAACTTTAGAACTTCCTCCACTTGGGTCCTCTGATTCATTGTTGAACACTAATAAAACGGATGAGATTGTCAAAAGAAACAGAGAGTTTATTATAAATGGAGTGAACTTCTGATTATTGAGAAAATATGAGAAAAATGAGTTGAAGGCTAGTTGTGATGAACATATGAGAGTGTAAGTTGAGACAGGAAGATACTGAAGCCCAATTGAGTAAAGATAACAGTCTGCTGCTACCAGTAAGCCGATCGACGCGTAAATCCCAGCGAGTTTTAAGGTAGATGGCGGTTTCATATTGGTTTCATTATTTGTTGTTGGAGGTTTTTTAGAGGTTGTAATGAAATAGTAAGGGATGAGAATTGGGAAGCCGGCGAGTTGTACTAATGTGGCCAGCCATTTGCTGGCTCCGCCTTTTACGAAGTATAATCGTCCTAAGATTACGGCGACTGATTGGCCGGAGAGGAGACAGATTATGTAGATGGAGATTCGAATCCATTGATTGTAGTTTCGTTTTGGTTGGGTAGTAGTAGGGTTTGCTGTTTCAGGTGTGTCTGCTTCTTTAGATTGTTGACCTGATAAGAAAAAATTAGGTTAATGCTTATATTTAGTCATCATATTTGTTAGTTCATTCAATCATTAGTATAAAGTAATGGAAAAACATATAATGGTGTCCTTGAGCTTTTATTGCTTTTGTAATTGAGTCCTACGATCTCGTTGCTTAATTTTGTTTAATTAAGTTCCTAAACTTAATTATTCATCAAAAAAAGGTTCCTAAACTTTAAGTTTGTTTTTTGTTAATTACGGATTAACGGATATTAGAATCGTGTATTAAAATATTCAAAAGGAGCGTGTGAAATCTGATAAACAAAAGAGATTAATTATTATATGAAGCTATATATTTGTATAGATGCACGATTCTAACTTTGGTTAGTTAAAAATCCACAAATTAATTTATAATACATGTGTTTCTCTTATAATAAAATCATAAAAAAGATATTAAGAAATGGGTAATTTTTCTATCTCTAATGAAATGATTTTTCTAATTACAATTTTGCAACGAAAACTATATGTATATGCATATTAGATTGGTTCATATTGAAATTTTCTTTTGAATTCATTTTATTTGATCAATTAATTAAATAACTAACTAAATCTAATATTTCAATAGATAATTTAACTTTTAATCTTCAACTATTTGATGGAGTTAATTTTGGCAAAAGTTAGTAAAAAATTATGAACATAAAAGTTAAGGGAGTCAATTGAATAATAATAAAAAAAATTGAGGGATCTACTTACAAAGATTGTAATAGTTCAATTTTATTATTTAACAGAGTTAAATGTTTGTGTTGCACGCCCCTAAGTTGCATTTCTCAAGATTCGCGAATGACAAAATGAAAAGTATAAGGACCCAATTAAACAAAAAACATTGAACGATTCATTTACAAAAACAGTAAAAGTTTAGGGACCTTGTTCTTGATTTTGCCCAAAACAGTCAAGACTCGTATATGATTAATGTTTATCTGCTTCCACGTTTAGTGGGTTTTGGCGTCATAGCATACTGAATCTGGAATAAATTAATTTTTATTGATTATAGTTTATAAATTGTGTTTAATGTTATTTAAAAAAGTAGGAGTAATAAAAAGTGAAAGAGAAACTTTAAATCTTAATTAAAATAGAAAATAAAAAAATTAGAAAAGGAATGGACCTTTTCTCAAATCAGGGCCTGCCGAAATTAGTGGATCGCCTCTACTTTCAGGTAAAATTTAAATTAAATTAAATTTTTATATTATTTTTTAATTTATATGATCAGGTAAGCTATGCCGGTGTGTTTTGTCCTGAATAGTCCCGACATCTAAGTACTGCGCTCTACAAATCAAGGTAATATTTATACTTATATCGTTTTCAACGATAAGTAATTTCCTCTTTTAAGTTTTATTGCTATATATTGCTACCGTTCGTTTAGCAAATTAATTACGCTTTGGTGTTCTAATTTGTTAAACGAATGTGTATTTGAATGGCTCAATAATAGTCGCAAAGTCCATTTTTGTTTCTTTTGTTTAAGAATGGTTCATCATTTTCATGAGATGACCTTTCTTTCTATATATTTATATATTGCTATTTTTGGCGGAAAAAAAAATATCAGGGCCTGGCTAATTTATATGGATGGTGGGGTGGGGTTAGTTGAAAAGTTCCTTTTCATCATAAATTGTTATTGGTCCAATTATTTGGTTTACAAGGCAATTTACTTATTTTTTGATAATTTGAGAAACAAGAATGCAGGGAGAATAATTGAATAAAATATGGCTCAGCGTTTAAACCATTCGAATTATAACTCGTTGGTCACTTTACTTGTCTTGGTTCACTTTAATTACAAAATATTATGATGGAAATAAATAAATAAATATTATTACCAATAAAAAAAACAGCTATTTTTTCCCGTCCTTTTTACCATCTGTTATTAACAAATTTTTTTGTATTTTTTTAACTTCAGAAGTGATTTAAAATTGTAAGCTCACTGTTTGAAAATAGACTTATTTTTTATAAAATACCAAATTTTCACTTTCAACCTGAATTATAACCACATTTTTTAAAATCATCCCATTTTTTTGTTATAAGAGTTTGTGAGTCAATGATAGCATTTCAAAAATAATCAAATTGTCAAATTAGATCCTTCAAATAGTTGTCACATTAATAAAAAAATTTGATTATTTTAAAATTGACTATAAACACACAGACCTCTAAAATAGGTTAAATGAAATTATTTAAAAATTATAATTAAAATTGATCTCAAACATAAAATTTTGATACTTTTAAGTCATGAAGTCTTGAAATTACCATAATAACACAAACCTCAAAAACAGAGTACTCCTTCTCCTGTAGATATTCGAAGCTTAATTGTACAATTTATTGTTAGAAGGGTTTTTTCGTGGAATTGTGTTAATTGAACTTTTGAAATATACTCCAATTTTTATGGAGGCAATAAATTGCGGGACGATTTCCAATATTTTAGAACTATAGTTGTCGTTATAGTTTTAATTTTTATTATATATATATATCCGATAGTATGCATTAACTTTTAATATATTATAATAGTATAAGCTCTACGCAGCTTACTGTTGGGTTATGGGTTCAATTTCTTTTACAAATATTTCTCTCTCCAAGTAATTCAAATATTATACCCAATATATAAGAATAATTAATTTTTAGTATAACCAACTATACATATAAAATTATTTAAATATGTATAGTTGGTTATACCAAAGGGGGACAATTTTTCTACATGTTTTATAAATTACATATATTATTAGATATTGTTACAAGAATAAGGTGGGCAGAATATTAAAAAGAAAAGGTTTAAGTATTTAACTTTTCAGATTTTGTTTAGAAAAATAAAGGAAAAGGTGAGCAATAGTCCACCTTCTGCTAGGTGTAGCTTCGCCTCTTATTATAAATTTATTATATGAGTTTATCTTATCCTATACAAAAATAAGTATTAAATTTTCCATTGTTAGTTTAACCATACTACTAGAAAATTGTATTTTACCAACGGATTTTCCCGTCGCTAAAAGCTGAAATTCGTCGGTAAATTAAGTTTTCCGTTGGTAATCGAAAAATTTCCGTTGATAATTCTCTGTTTTCTTTGATTTTTTTGTTTATATTAATATATAATTATATTTTACTATGTATACAGTATTAATCATTAAAACTTACGATTCTTTTTTATACATTAACCAAATTTGTTTTCATATTAGTATATAATTGTGTCATACCACGTATTTATACAAGATAAATCATCAAAACATAGAATAAACCATATCAATTTTTAATTTAAATATAATCAAATACATATTTTAAAGTTTCATTCTATTTTTATTTTAAAACAAAATATATTTTAAATAAAAAAATTACATTAATATTTTTAATTGATCAAAATTCAAAACTGTCGTCAATCAAAATCGACTAGCTCCAAACCGGTTCGAAACAACGAAACCATGAACATACGAGTTTGAATCAAAAATGTAAACAGTTTTGAATCAAACTGTGTTATGAGATTAAATGATAGCCAACTTACCCATGATTTGAAGCTGCAATTCTTGAGCTTCTCCCATGGCAAAAAGTACAGAGATTTTCAAGAAGATGAAGGCTGGGATCAAGAGGTGGAGAGAGAGAAAAATATTTGCAATGAAATGAAATTAAGGAAGCCTCATACTATGCATATATATGCAATTTTGGTCGCTAAACTAGGGTCCAATAATATAGTGATGCATGGTAGACTATATTTGTGTTGACCCTTTGCACCATCCTTTATCTATACTATATAATAGGCAAAACCCATACGGAGGCCCCTCTACTTTATCAGTTTTGTTCGAGAGGTCCCTACTCGAAAGTTGTTCACGTCCGGGTCCCTGTACTTGGTAAAATCTAATATTCACACCCTTACGTGGACGGAAAACGGCAAGTGTAGTTCACTCTCCGTTAATTAACAGAAAAAAGTGATGTGTCATTCATTTCAATAAATTGAGGTATACGTGGCATCAATTTTAAGGATTTATTTATACAAATTACAACTTAATAACAAAATTGTAAAGTCAAATAAATTTGATGGCAAAATGGTTATTTTGCCATCACCTTCTTCCTTTGAATTCTTCACTCAGTAGCAGTAGTCTTCTCCAGCGATGAACGGCGACAACAACTCTTCCTGCATTCAACAAGTAGCGGCGACGGACGGCAGATCCTTGCAACGGCAGTAGCTTTGTTGGCCGGCAGTAGTGAGATCTCGACCAACGGCAGCATCAGCGGTTTTGTCATCTCCGGCCGTGTTTCTCATCGATCGGCAACAAGAACTTGAAGCCCGGCTGGAAAATGATCCGGAACAACCTCTATAGTTTTCCAAACAATACTAAAACTGACTGTTGACATCGATGCTTTACCGTTACTTAGATTCATACCTTAATTTTAAAATAAAAACAAAACTTTGATCTCAACACAATTAACAGTTCATCAAAAAACAACCAAATTTCACATGTCTGAAACTGAAGAAACTGAACTTAGAATCAAACAGAACCATGTTGAGATATGTAAGAGTTGGAAAAAAGGGTATGTAAGAGTTGGAAAAAAGGATAATAAAAATAAAAAGTGAGTAAGACCAGTAAGAGTGGATCCAACTTAGTGATACATGTATAAAACTTTGATTCATATGTAGAGAAGATGGAGTGCCTCTGAAGAATAAGGTTATATTTTGTATGCACCTTACGTGTTCGATGGAATGCCTCTGAAGAATTTGGTTTTTTGAAATTCCATGGTGGATGGCTATGCGAAGAAGATGAAGTGTGGAAATATGAAAAAATGCATTTAAAGTCCTTAAATTTTATTTGTATTTATAGGGATTAAAAGTAAAAATGTCAAGAGCATTTTCGGTCCACACTCTCATTAACGGCGAGTAAACTACACTTGTCATTTTCCGTCCACGTAAGGATGTGAATATTAGATTTTGCCAAGTACAGGGATCCGAACGTGAACAACTTTGGAATAGGGGCCTCTCGAATAAAATTGATAAAGTAGAGGGGTCTCTGTATGGGTTTTGCCTATATAATATTACATTAGGTATCATAATTATTTAGTTATTTTAAAATGTAAATTTAATTTAATTAAAAATTACCATGTATAAATATAAAAGAGATAGGAACATGTGTATTTTTAATAAAATTTAAGTCTACATATTAAGATACAGTCATATCTATAACTAACGTAGACGATACTGTAATAAACAGGCACGTGTTATTGAATGATTGGGTCGGTACCAATTTGTTAAAAAAATGAAAGTTAATTACTCACATTGTCAAATTTCAAATTAAAATTCGTGTTGTAAAAACAAATTACGTTAAAGTTCATGATTTAATTTACAATTAATCATATTTTTAAAAGTATTCTTAACAGGTTGATCCATTAATTTTATGAATTATAACAATTATATCTGACATTTATATAAAATAAATTAAAGAGTCTTATTAGTAAGTACAATTCAATGTCCTATGATAAATTAGTTCATATTTGAAGAAATTATTTATAAAATTTTATATTATAATAAAAAATATGTAAATATTTATAAAATTAGATATAATTTTATAAAATTTTATAATTATTTTATCAATTATGGATTATTTTTTATAAAATTAATTAAGAGATTAAAAAATATTTTTTATCAGTTATTTCTTTCATATTTTTATTTACTATTTAGATATCATAATTAAAATTGGTAAAATTGAATTTCCAGACTATTAAAATAATTTTTTTGAAAAACGGTATAGTAATATTTTATGAGGTAATGTCATAAAAATTCACCAACTTTGCATGTTTTCTCATTTTAATCACGCTGTTTAAAAATCGTTATTTTCATACACCAACTACTAATTTTTCTTAAATACATACATCGTTCAAAAATCTAGCAGAAATTGCTAACGTGTCACTATCTAGTTCGTTATAGCATGTCACTATCTGGTTGTCAACTGAGCAAATTTTACCGGATTTTTGAATGGTGTATGAATTGAGAAAAAAATGGTAGTTTGTGTATTGAAAATGACGATTTTTAAACGGCGTAATTAAAATGAGAAAACGTGTAAAGTTAATGAATTTTTTTTAACATTAACCATACTTTATCATCAAATCATGTTTGAGGAAATATATTAATTCAAAATTAGATTAGTAGTTTCAGTCTTTATGTTTTTCTTATCTTGTATAGTACTTTCTCTCTTAATCAGTGTATAGTGATAGAAAAAATTATATATAGTTCCTTCTAGATATAAAATCAAAATTTCTTTGATTCTTAGTGAATATTCTACTATCAAACGTTTTAATCTCTTTCTGCTAAACTATAAACTTTGAAAAAAAAATCTAGCTATTATTTTTTGTGATGAGAACTCATTTTTATAAACCGAAACTAGAATTACTGTAAAATTTTGAAAAACGAACCTGCAAATTTACATATCTGGTAATTCCGAACTATAAAAACTAGCAGTCCAGACTTTATCACTCTATTTATTTAAAAGGGCCTAGTTGAAACACAATTATAACACCAAAATGGCTAAAACTTGGACTATTAGATTAAATCTGTTCAGTCAATCAAGCTACTTTTTATCTGTAATAAAATGATAAATGATTAAAATACAGAAACTGGACACAACAATAAGCAGCAGTGATTGGGATCCATACGTCTATTAAAACCTACGTAGGACATTCGATAATATTGGCAACCTCATAATCAATTATTGTTCATCGACATAAATAGGGGTCATTATTTTTTGGTCATCAATATACTTTATTTGTATTTCATTTTAATCATCATACTTTAACTTGTTCTATTTTAATTTTTGTTATATGAATTATCAAGAAAAAATTGTTATGAATTAAATAGTACTAATTTCAATCCAATGGGATTTCTTATTATTATTATTAATGAAAAAAAAAACATATTAAATTGACTATCCATGTTTATGTGCCACCTAAATAGTAAAAATATCTATAGTATTTGATGTTTAACATTAGCTACTTAGAAATCTAAATTTTTAACAATTATTTAATGTTTGATATTTAATATCTACTCTTTTTATTTTATTTAAAAAAGTACATATTTTAGTTAATTTGCTTGCTCATCTAAAAAGTTCATAATATATATTTTTATATGAAATATTTTAATGCTTAGTGATGAATCCGGTAAAATATCGTCATACTTTCGGATCGCTCCAAATTCGTCTTCCTTTGGATCGCTCCATAATAATCTATATACTTATATAATTGAAAGGACCAACAAAATTCTCTCATTAATTCTCAGCAAATAAAACATTCTCATTAATTCCCACTTCTTTTAAACTACTTATTCAAATTAAATTAATATTTTTTAAAAGAAAAATAATAATACTACTTAAAAAAATTAAGGAGGATCAGGAGCCTCCTCGCCGGAGACAAACAAGAGACCGATACTAATCTGCCAGTTCTTGTCTCGTTTCAACCCTCCCCTGACCACACAGCCTGCAGCAGCATGAAAATGAGGAGATCTGCTGCAATCCCCTGCCCGCAGGCCGCAGCAGCATGGGGATCTCCTGCAAAATCTCCAGTCCGGCCATCTTTCACGAGTTTCAGCGCTGCAACTCGTGAATTTTTTTTGATAGATTTAAAGGGCCGAACGACATGTTGTTCGGCTCTTTTTTATTTTATTTCTTTTAAACCAAACGACAAAAGCCAAATGACAAGATTAAAACATTTCAAATAGAAAAAAAGTTAAATTAGGTGTTTTTTTTTCCTTTTGTTTTCCAAAATCCAAATCCTAAAATTAAAATCCTATTCACTCAATTAATCACTCTATGACACTTAATTCTTAAACCCATCATCATATTTCTTGCCCTTTTCAATTCTTAGTATTTTATTAATTTTGTTGTGTTATTTATTATTATCAACTCAATATTTAATACTTTAATTTTATTAAAAATTTATTTAATGTATATTTAACTTTTATGTGTCGACCATCCTGAAAAAAATCTGGTTCTGCCACTGTATACAATCATAATAACTTTCTAATAAGTTATAGGTTTTCATGGTCTGAATTATTTTCTTTACTAGTCATAAGTCGTGCACTTGCACGAAATCTAATTAATAATCATATTTTAAAATAAATTCATAAAAATAATGGTTAAAATTTAATATTTAATAAAATAATAAATAAAAATATTTTATTTAAATTGAAAAACTAATAAAGACTACCTATTAATATCAACTTTTAAAAATTAAAATAAGTGTTTTATTTCAATTTAAAATTTATAAAAGTACTTACTTGGTATAATTATTTGATTTGAGTTGAAAACTAATGAGAATTATCTATTAGTAATTATTTTTAAAAATTAAATAAATATTTTACTTAATTTGAAAATTATGAAAATTATCTATTAACAATTAATTTTAAAATTAAATTAAGTATTTTATTTAAATTGAAAATTCATGAGAAGCCTCTATTAGACCTTTTAACTATACAAATATATAATTTTTTTGTTTTTGATACGCAGAAAGATGCTAGTTGTTCAAATATATAAATAGCAAAAGTCTAGAATGTGATCATTATGGTGATAAATAAGAGAAATTAGTATGCTGCCACAGTATAATTAATGGCTAATACCATACAAAGGTTAAAATAATACTGAGGTTTTGTGATCATTATGAAATTGTTCCTAGCCAGATAAGATGTCTCTATCTTCTTCATTGCTGACCATGATTGATCCATGGCTGAAAATGAAACCAGGAAAATGATGTTGAATTGATAGTAATTATGTGAGTTGTGCTACATAAACTTTGATAAATTAATAAAAAAATTGTAAAATATTAAAAATAAATATAATATTTTATACTCCATCCGTTCCGTAAAAATAAAAATAATAAAAAGTTAATTTATTTATAGTTAATTTGTGTTAATTTTCTTAAATTAAATCCTTTTATATCTTTGAAGTAAATTAATTAATACTATAAATTAATAGTTTATAAAATCTCAAGCCACTATATAAATATTATCCAATAGAATTTTATATGTGTAAAGCTATATATTATAACTATAAATCAATTAATGTTGATATAAAAATATTTTAATGAATTTATATTTAACTAAAATTACTTTTTTTTATTAGATAAAGAAAGTAGCTATTTTTTCTCATTTTACGGGACGGAGAAAATATATTTTTTAAAAAACAAATTACTATGAGATTTCTCACATATGTCATTATTAATATTTCTGACTTTCATGTTTAAAAATCAAACAATATGGTTTTTCATTTGGTTAATCCCCTTAAAAAAAGGCCTAATTACTTAAAAACCACCCACCTTGTAACTTTTTTTCATTTATACCATGACCTAGGAAAATTTTCAATTGTACCATATTTTTGATTTTTATGTTTCATCTCTATTCTAATGAGTTGAATTGACTTATTTTCTTTTAAAAAGAGTTTAAATTAGTTCTTCATTTTTAACCTATATTCTGATAAAACATTAATCATTTATGTATTTTGTTTTTAATATTTTCATCCTTAAATTAATTAAATTATCAATTTTTTTAAATTTTAGGGTACAAATGAAACATAAAAATAAAAAATATGGTACAATTGAATATTTTCTTAGGTCATGGTATAAATGAAAAAAAGTTACAACATGGGTGGTTTTTAAGTTATTAGGCCAAAAACAAATCTCCCACCTTTTAGCCTTAATTCAATTGCATTCTCACGTTATAAAATCACTAATTTTACCCAAATCACGACCTTTCGCTTTCAATTGCACCCTCAAATTTAAAAGTCCACAGCTTTTGATTTCAATTACACCCTCCAGCGTCAAATTGATCTTTTTTCAAATACTTTAAAGTTTAGCAAATATTATAAATAGTCCTTAATGTTATTATTAAAACAAAAATACCGTCTTTCCTAAAAAAATGATAATTTATTTAATATGTACTAATATTATGTTGCATTTTTTTTACCTCAGCTCTTGTTAACCTTCAGCGTTCTTTTTTCGTAAAATTAATTTAAATTTAGTTAACATCCATCTTTAAAAAAAAAAAATTAAACCCGATCTGGATTAGTCTCGAAAAAGACGAACCCAGATTTGTTCGTCTTCTCCAATATCATTGTTCGTTTTCTCCAGATGGAGAAAACGACGCAATGGTCGTCTTTACCATCTGGAGAAGACGACTCCCATATCTGGAGAAGACAACCTTCGTCTTCTCCATTCTCCATTAGAGAAGACCAAAGTCTTCTCTATTGGAGAAGATGAACTGTTCATTTGTTTCAATGGAGAAGTTTGTCTTCTCTGAGATGAACTCAGATCTGAGTTCGTCTTAGAGAAGACGAGTGACGACGTTTTTTTTCGGGTTGACGGTTGGAGTACGAAAAGACGATTGTGAAAATAAAATTTTTAGAATTATTTATTTTGGGATAATCGATTTAATATATTGAAACTCATAATTAATAAAAAAAATTAATAATTTGTTGACATAATATTATTTATATTAAATAAAAAATTAGTATTAAGTTTCATAATTTTTGAAAGAAGTGTTTTTATATTAAATATAATATTAAACACTATTTAGAATATATGTTAAAATATAAAATATTAATTTACATATTTTTCAGTGAAAAGAGGTCGATTTGATGCTTGAGAGTACAATTGAAAGAGAAAAATCGTAATTTGGGTAAAAATGGTGATTTTGCAACGTGAGCGTGCAATTGAATTAAGACTAAAAGGTGGAGGGTTTTTAAAAAAATTAGCCTTTTTTATTCTTCTCGTCATTTGTAGTGTTAGCCAACCAAATTAACGACCTAGCAATTAAATTGTTCCTCTTACCAATGATTTTCAAAATTTGTTTAATCTTCGTTTGAATGTCAAGCATTGTCATCTGATCATGTAAGTGTAAATTACGAGAATAGCCATTCTAGCACTGAAAGCATTATATTCAGCCATTACATATTGACCAAAACCTGATTGTCTCTCAAACTGGATAACAAGAAAAAAAGAATTGTTGATTGAAGGCAAAAGCTCCATCACTATAGCCTATAATCTCACTTGAGAGAAAAAAAATCATTACATTCTTTCAATTTAATTTTGTCCATGTTGGAATTTAATATAGAATTACAATTTTATCCTATTATGTGTCGTTGCAATCTGCAGTGTAAGGGTGTTAAAATGGCCAAAAACTTTCAGAATTTGTAAATCTATCCCAATTTAACGTTTTATTATAATTCTATTTGATTTTTTATTAAATTTAGTTATATCAATCTTTCACCTAAGCACAATAGTTATTTACTTTATTTGTTTTTTTTTTTTTGATTATTTTGCTTCAAGTTTGCTTTTTTTTTTATTCAACAGCCAAAAATTAAGGAATTTAGAATTAGAGTTTGACATTGTTTATGATTTTTCTAAAATTATGATTTAAATTTAAAAATTCAAAAAAATAGGTTTTGCTAATTATTGAGTTAGCATATAAACTCAATTGAAGATCGGGATAATTAAATTAATTAGAAAAATAATTAGACATAATTAAAACGAAATTATCCAATACAGTTAAATTTGTAAAATGTCAAAAAGTTTGCCTTTTGGCACACTTAAGCTACATAATTGGATAGAATTGTCATTTTATATTAAATTTCAATTGCCACGTGGATAAAATTAAATCGATTTTCAATAATTGAATAAAAATGCCGCAAAAAGTGGATCGAAATAAAATTACAAAATTTTAAAGTTTTGCTTAAATTGCAAAAACACTTTTAATTTGATATCGTTAAACCAAAAATTTATTATGCATAAATATAGATATAAATAAAATATAAAATTGAATAATTTGTATAAATAGTCTTTACATGAATCAAGTACGATTATTTAGGCCGGCCCGAACACCCAATGCAGAAAATAAACAGGTCTAGTCAAATTCAACTATCACATAAGTAAAAAGGGTTATCTACAAACTTGAAAGAAATATTTGCAAAATTTAATTTCAAAATTTCAAGTTTTAGTCAGCGCCTCAATTTTTATTTTTTTACTCTGCAATTTTAAACCACTTATACACTTTCAAACGGTTTTAAAAAATACAAATTAAACCCATTTTATAAACAATTTCTTAAACATTATGTAAATGAGTTTCAAACGGTCTTTTAAAAAACAAAATTTTGCAACCAGTTTTTAGAAATCATTTCTTAAACAAAAGGTTGCAAAATGTTTCAAATGGTTTCTAAAAACACATTTTAAAACCATTTTCAAAACAGTTTCTAAAAAAACCATAGTTTGATAAATTTTCCAAAAAAAAGTAAAACAAATATTATTTTTTTAAAGTAAAAAAATTATTACTCAAACCCTGAATATTTTCTGCAAATATTTTCAAAACAAAGTATTTTTGACAAATATTCTAAGTATAATTCAATAAAATTTATGATAATATCTAAAATATAAATAAAAGTTGAGTAACCAAAACAATATAAATTAAAAGGAATAATTCATTTTTAAGTTCCTAAACTATATATGTTTTGTTTATCTGGTCCTTAAACTATTTTTTATCCTTATCCAGTATTTCAAATAAGCGAAAACACATTTTCAAGCCCCTGAATGATAAAAACGGTGTTGTTTTATTATTTTTGAAAATGCAAATTGATATCCTAAACGGCGTCGTTTGTCAGTCAGGGACTGGAAAATGATTTTTCGCTAAGTTGAAGGAGCAGATAAGAACAAAAAAATAGTTTAAGGATCACATAAATAAAACAAATATAGTTTAAGGACCTGAAAATGAGTTTTTCCAAATTAAAATTCAGATATCTATATGATATGTGGAGCAAAGTTTGGGTACTATTAATATAATTAACCCTCTAAGACAATTATTTCATTAACTGTGAGTATTTGATCTTTTAAACCTTCAGGATCCTCTTCATTGAGACTAACTAATCCTGTCTTAGACTTGTAATCATCAACATAATGCTGATACCCATATGAAACAAATCCCCATATCGCCATCACCATTGAAATCACCTTCAACCCATTCATTTTATCCCGGAAAACAAACACGGCGAGCACCGGAACAATCGGTAAACCGAAAGTACTAATGACATTGGAGAAGAGTGAAGAAACTTCAAAGATTAATCCTGTACACCCAATTGAAAAAACCTGCCAACTTATAGCCGTCCAAATCAAAACCATTACGTAAGAAATATTTCCTAGCTCAAAATCTTCCATGTCTTTCCACAATCCGTTCCATTCTCCGCTGGCGAAAAGTCCGACTAAAACAACTCCGGTAGCCACGAAAGACGGGTAAAATATCAAGTCTAGAACAACCTTGAAATTATCCTGTTTCAGGATTCTATTGAAACAGAATTGAGTTGAAGAAAGCATTAATCCATATCCGGCAGAAGCGCCCACGGTGCATATAAATCCGATAATGTACTTCCCCTTTGAAACCTTGTTCGATTCTGTAGAGCCTTCATCATCGCCTTGGAACACGAGGAGAGTAGAGGAAATGGTTAAAATGAAGACGGAGTTGATAATGTAAGGTGTAAATTTCTGTGCATTGAGTAGCAAGGAAAACAAAGCATTGAACCCTAATTGAGATGCACAAATGAGTGTATACGTAGATACCGGTAAGTATAAGAGCCCAAACGAATATAACAAACTATTCGCTGCTAAAAATACACCAAACACGACGTAAATTACTGCAAGTGTTAACTTAGATGGAGAGTCAAGATCATCAGGGGAATCTTTGGGCGGTGACAGGAGGTAAAGAACTAGAATAAGAGGAAATCCGCCGGGTTGAACCAGTGTAGCCAACCATTTGCTGGTACCGCCTTTTTCGAAGTACAATCTTCCTAAAATTGTAGCTACTGTCTGGCCAGCAAGAACGAAGAATACATAAACTGATATTTTTAGCCGCCATTTGTAGCTTCTCATTGGAGAAAACGTCGGCCGGTTGGTCAGGTTGGTGTGATCAGGTTTGTTTGGTGATTCTGATTTCTGGCCTGGCGGAACATAAACACAATGAGTTATAACAATCCAAGCATCAGTATACTCATAAAATTTATAATGTCTGATCATTACCTATGACTTGAAGTTGTAGTTGTTGAGCTTCTCCCATTGTTAAAAATGGAGAATCCGAAAATGATCAAATTCCGGCCGTGAAAGAGACGGAAAATTCTTTAAAAGAGATTTATGCAGAGAAAGAAAATAAGAAACGCAATAAACTTGCTGACTCTTTTTAAGCTTTATACTTTATTTGTGGTGTCTTCTTCTATTTGGCAAAGATGGCATCTTCTTGTCATTTTGCAGAATTTCATGCGTTTATTCTTATGAATGCAAAGGGTCCTTTTTAAGTTATTTCTAATAAAGCTGAATGAAATCTGCTGTAATAATTATTGAATCCAACCCCTTTTTATAAGAGCAAAGAGGGATTTTCTGCTGTGACTGTATATCTCATGAAATTAATATTACTTTGTGATACCGACGTGGTTATATCTGAACCCTAAGCGAGCTAACAGATCACATGCTAGATCATCCTAGCTCATCTATACTATATCCGATGAAGACTTCGCCTACTGTTAAGACATGTCGAACCTTTAACAATAACAATATCCACATCGCATGAATAACGGAATAACCTTGCTACCATCTCCATTACGTGCAAATAGCACACGAACATGACTTATGTCAGTATCAGACCTCTAGCCACTAAATTCCACAACATAACTATATCCGCCCCCATAGACTTATAATAAATACATACGACTAGATGCTGAGACGGATAATGCGTTTCTAAACCTCGAACACTTACTTTACACTCATTTACTTTACAAAAAACCCTACCGACTGAGTGGCTATCAGAAAAACCAAATCTGAGGCCCTTTGTGCAGGAAACCGTCTAAGAACCTTGGAGACTTTTAACCATATCACTTTGTTCAATAATCATTATTAGATGATAAAGAAAAAAAGTTAACCGTAGAATGAACCAGCATCATCTTCAGGTGAGTTGCATTTTGATAATACAATGCCAGTCTCTAATACATGTATTCTGTTCCTGAAAACCTATAATCTGTCTTGTATAAGAATTAATTTACGTGCACTAAACAATTTGTAATGACGTTGCATTAGTATTTAATCTTGAATTCGTTCAATGACAAACAACAAAACTATGTCACAGTAACCTACAGAGCAAAAAGAAATTGAAAACTTCAAAAAATAAAAGAACAAGAATAACCACAATAAGAAAACATGGTGATATGCGATGTTACTAAAAGAATCTCTTTCCTGTCATTTGACGGCTAGTTGGCCACATCCTAAGGCAAATCCAGCATCTAGCTTCAGCTCCGGCGTGCCATTAGAGAGCAATTTCGTCTAAGTTTTGTTGAAAACACTCTTCTTAAGCTACGATCTTCAAGCAACATTTTTTCAACTTCTCTTATTTTTCTTCATCTATATCTCTTTTGTATGTCCGACAAAAAAACATTTACGTATATTCACTTTATAGTCTTCATTCGTCAAGCCTGTGTCAAATCGGTCAGATAGTTCAACTCCCAAATCATTCAAAAGTTGCAACAATTGTGCATATTGTATCATTCTTTAAGTTAAGCAAATCCTAAATCCATTACTAGCTAAAAGGTTCGTTAACTAGCAGTGAGCGACTTACAGAAGAATGAGGAATCTGAAGAAGAACGATTGAGATGAAATATAGAGAGAAAGATATAGCTGCCCCTGTAATGCAATTGAAAAGAAGCCGCCGATTGTCTTTTGTGGGTATGAACACATTCTTTAACGTATTGGTTAATTCAAAAAGCCTATGAGAAACCTGCAAAAGCATGTGAATATGGTAACATAACACCAAAAAGAATTAAAAGGAAAAAGAAAACGCTCAGTTCAATGACTAGTACGAATTTTACAGAGAGAAGAAAATAAGTTGTGCTTACTAAGACATAGATGGCCGTTGTGAGCATAAAATTTAGCAATGGATATTCTGGTATGAAAGAAAGAAGCCACTTAGGCTGTCCATTGGGAACGTTCGATCTGCACATAAATACAGGAAAATTAGAAAATACAGTGTCCTAAATGTGCTAATTTGTTTTTGAAGCATAGCATTTAACTTTTGTACATTGCCACAATTTATAGACCCCATAATAGGGTCCGTTATGAATCAATCTTCTATCATTTAAACTCCAATAATGTATTGAAACTTGCAAATATGAAAAAGAGGAAAAATAGAGCATAGCAATTGTCTTCAAACCTCAACCAGATGTGGAATTGTGAAATATAGGTTTCCAAAGTAATCTTGCCAAGCCAACTATAGAAGACAGAGAAAAAGAATTAGAGCAAGTGAAAATGTGAGTGCATAGCAACTCAAATCATAGAATCAAGCAAACTCTGAGAATTAAATCCAGTAAGAAGCTAAATTTATGTGGGTAAAAATAACATACGCAAAAAGTGTCAACGAAAAATTCCTGAGCTGTTGAGTAAAATTCCGCAAGCAAATGTAAACACTGCAATCAAACAAGCAAATATAATAAGATAATAGAGAATTAATATATCGTATTACGGGATATGTGCTATTTATCTGCCCAAATGTTCCATCCAGCAATAGTTATCCTCATTGAAACTCTTCCAGGGAAACTAAAAAGATGCTTGATACATACGTGATTGGAATCCAGGATGTGTAGGGGTGATACTTGTTGTAAGTAACCTTGTCCAGCTTGTATATATATTCATACCACAAAAGCCCGACCTTGGAAAGGAAAAGAAAATGAGGTTTAACAACAATCAGAAAACAGCTAATGAAAATTTATAAGCAAATAATAGTACTCCTACGTTCACAAACTCATGGAATTACCAATGAGGCAGATGCCGCAATTCCGGTTTTGATTATGCGTCTTCTCTTGGGTTCAGATTCCTCCAATTTCTCCATCAATTTCTCTATCTGAGATTTAGAAAATTTTGAAAGATCTAGTAGTAGGGGCAACAAGAAGGAAGACACAAGAGAGATGTAAGTATTAGAAATTACGTTGGGGTGGTAATATGCATATATCATTCCAATGATCCAAATGTAGCGATCAAGTCCAGATCTAAAATGCCATTCGTGCATTCGAGGAAGATCTGGATTTGCAGGATCCGTATACCCTGTCACAGAAAACAAAAATTATACGCATGGAGAATCCAATAATTAATCATACCCATTGGACACGGTAAAATAACAATTAGTTCAACATGTTTTAAGTTAAATTAGCAAAATCCAATAACATGAAAGCCTAATATCCAATAATAAACTGGAATGACGACTCAGATTAAATCAAGTTAACTGAGCATGCTCATTGTGTTAAAAATAAACTTGCAAATCAAGTAAACATGAACGAAAACAATACTGACCTAATATGAAGAAAAAAGGACCAAATAGAATGTCAAAAACTCCAGGTATTTCCCAAATCAAGATTACCACCAGAAAGCATGAAAGAATCTTAACAGCCATCACTGAGCTACTCTCGTTATACTTGCTAAAAATTCCCAGGGCTCCATACACCATTAAAGTAAACAATGTGTGCATAGGGCAAATGTAATACAGCATATAGTCATTGTTGAGAACAATGCAGCAAAATGCCACAAAGAAATTGAGCCGCCACATCATCTGCACAAATCATTTATTTTAAAACCAATGCCATCAATTGTCACTAACAAATTGACAAAAAAAAGGTCATATCGTATTGTGGAAAGATGTGCGGAATGGAGTTGATGAATAATACCTGAGTAAAGCGTGCAAGGCTAAAATCCTTTCTAATGTAATAATAAGAGAAGTTGCCAAAACCAGTCATCCAAACATATGCAGCAATAAAAACACGTATTGCATTGTAGATCTCCGTTGCAGCAAAGTAATGATACATTAGGAACAGGACCTATAAAACAAAGAGCAAAAACAAACAAGGGGTTAATGAAGCCTTGGAATCAATTAGACGTCTTTTAGACAACCGCGGTCATACCATGTCCAGCAACAGTTCAACAAGTGTGATCAGTCCCTAGTATCAGTCAACATTTCTGATTTCAAAAACAGTGCAGAAACTCATAAAATTTTCATAATTTCAAAAAAAAAAAAATCAGATTGGGATTTTTCACCAAATAATACAAAGAAATATCAAAATTTTCTAACATGCAAAAGAGAGAAAATGCTGCAGAAACAAATTTTATCTTCTAAACTACAGCATAATTTAATCTTCTTATAAACTAAAGCATAATTTAATCTTCTAATAAACTAAGCATAATGTAATCTTCTTATAAACAATGGCATATTATTCCGTACAAATCAAAACGTTGAAAAGGTACTTGCCTGCATCCATCCTTTCCACTCCTCAGTTTGATGCCGGTTAAGGTAAAGTACGGATTTCCCAGAAAATGCTGATTTGTCATTGTGTTTCTTCAGGGAGGTCATAGCTGATACTATAATGAGAAGGAGATAGAGGAAGAGGAATAGATCACGGTTGTAGTTCTGCCCATGTAAGACCAAAAAGGAAATGATTAACAACAACAATATTGAATCCAATATATTGTCCTACAAAATCATGCGTAAAAATCATGATCTTTCCACCACCGTCCATTTTTCAGAAAAGAATATTGTCTTAAATGACACATAAGCAGCCAATTTCACTTCAAACATGATGTTTCTTTTTTGCTTTTCTGCTTTAAGTTGGTAGTGACACTAGACTAGTGATGATGGTGGTTTGTATCCATCATGTTCACTTCGACTGCTAATAAATAAATACCCTGCTACTTCAAATTCAAATTATTCACTCACAAGATAGTTTTTATCCCCAAACAAAGACAGATCCATATTCTCCAAGTCTTCTCTAAAAGTACAAGTTCTTGACATTGAAAATAAATTCAATAAAATCTAAAACCCTAAACTAGTTCATCATTCTATGTGAATAAAACTATTCCCTTCTACAATATATAACGATGGCCCCTAAACAATGAATATTTACCATTTTCTTGTTAAAAAACTACTGATATGTCAAATATTTAGCATGCGACAAATGACAAATGGAAGCAATCAAACAGAAGGCAGTTCCACAAAATTAAGACCTTCGAAGGACACACCATCCATATTATGCTTGCAAGTAACATTTTGTTGCAAATCCATCACAGAAAAAGAAGCAAAAACATAAACCAACAATCAGAAGCACCTTGGTGGAGTCTCCCAGCAAGTTTGTGCGATCACAAATATAAAAATAGAACAGAATTGCCCCAAACTCAGACCTGCATGAATTTGTGAAGTAAAACATAAGGGAAGAATGGATTATCATGAAGTATATCACTAGCAATGGTTTATTAGGCTTACATTGCTCTCAAAGTTGCTCGGTGTTCTAGCAAGAACGCATCATCCATAGTCACAAACCTAGAAATCAAAACATGCATAAGGTAAGAAAAATTCCTCGAGAACTCGCGAGTCATTCATGATAAAAGCTTGTGAGAGTATTGGAAACTAGCATCACCTGATTAAGTTCATTTTAATGGATGCACTATGAAATTTCATAGATGCTGTTCTTGTGAGGCCTCCTTCCAGCAAAACAGCCCTATCATCTTCCTTAATTGTCTCTTTATCCAACTCAGCCAAATTTAGGTCTGAATGGCTGCAATTCCAAGAGCTCAGATATCAGTATCTAATTATTCTCAACTAGTCAACTAAATATACATATCATTTTCTGTCGCATAATTTTAACACAGCTCCTTATAAATTAACAGTTATTGTAACAGCTGTTCCAATAGGTTGACAGAATTAAAATCTTTGTTCTATAGCAGGATTGTGCTTGGGTGTACGTGTACCTTATTTGTCCCTGGGAGTGTTTTTCTTGACCTATTAGCAAAGAAACCTATGACAGGACAAGCAAGGAGGAGGACAAGGAACAAATAGATATCTCTCCTTACAGTTATTTTTAAACAATGAAATATCAAATCAGCTTCAGTTCAATAAAAATCGATCAAATTGTACAAATGAGCTATTTCATTGAATAAATGATTAATTAATGTATTATTATGATATGACCATTTTATTTTTCATGATTTGTGTCAAATAACCAATCAATCCAAAGATTAAACTATTATGTGAATATGGTTTTATTATAATTTATTTCTAACGCACTCCGCATGCAAATGCCCATTGAGTTTGAAGCGTGATGCAACACAAATTCACCTTACCTTGTGCTCAAAAAATTATTTAACCAAATGAAAATTGTCAAGCATAGAGGCTCTGGCTCTAACAGTTTGCATCACATAAATCATTAAGCTAGTAGTCAGTCAATTCCACTAGAGTAAAAGCAAATCCATACATTATATGGTTCTTAATGCCAGAGGAATTCAGACTTACACTTTAGAAGGAGTTGAAGTCCTCTTATGCTCTAAAAACTCTGAATATATCCATGCAACAAAAACAGGTATAATACCAAGCAAAAAGGACACCTGGGACATAGTAAAAAAAAGACATCATTAGGAATGCAAGTTACCATTTAAATACGAGCTACAAAAAACAAACTAAAGCAATTTGAAAATATGCAAAAATGCAGAAAGCATTTTGTTTCGAAATATATAAGAAAATCTTTCTTCAAGTTACATCCATCTTCTATATCAGAAGACTCGTCAAAATTCCATACATGAATTAGACACACAACAGTTTCTCATTTTATGAGTACAAATAATCGACACTTATAGACAGAATATATCATTAAATTAAAACAGACACCGGCAATGGTGTAAAATAAACTATAGGAATCACGACTTTACCATAAATACGAATATAACAAACTAGAAGCAAATAAAACAGCAAAATCAGCAGAGCAGAACACATCTAGCATCACCAATTCACCATTACTAGCATCACTAACAAGCTTCACTATTAAACAAACTATTTCCTCACCTATAGAATCATCAATTTCTAATTCGAAAACGATAAGTATTTACATAATGCATTTTCAGTTCTATAACAAGTTTAAAAACTACTATTATGAGTACATTTTCACATCTAGATAGTTCCTGTAACTTACTAAATAAGTAAAACAAACACTCAATACAAATCAATAACAATAAACACTATAACAAAATTACTAAACAAAATCTCACCAGTCCAGGCGAAATAGGTTCCAATATCACCATTTCGGATCCAATTGAGGAAAAAAAACTGCCAAAATTTGAAACGACACCGAGTCAGATCAACGACAGTACACAGCGCAATAAGAATACATTGAGAGAAAGAAATATACCAGAGAGGTGAGTAATCAAAACGACATGGCGACTGATAATATATTTATGAGTGAGAGATCTGAAAATGAGAGAGTAAATGAAGAAGAGTTTGCTTGAAGAATCTGCAAAGATTGGCGGAGAAGTCTAATGGAGTTGGTGGTTGATTGTTGATTGATGATCGTTGCTGTTAAGTTGGTGGTTTTGTTGCTCCATTGCTTTCGATTCTTTTTAGAACTTCTCTTCTACCATTTTTAATTTTTTTTAAGTTTTTTAGCCATGCAATTGTTCTTTTTTAAGTTTTAGATTTGATTAAATTATTTAATGTGGACCGATTTAATTAGCGTATCTTTTAGTCTAGACTTAAAGACCTCCGGTCATGGTGGCCTAGTAAGTGTGATTATGATTTAATTTAGAAGGTTCTAGTAGTCAATATAAATTTATTGAACAAAGGGACAACTCCGCTCTCGAATTCGTATTCCAAAATTAAATAAGTTCATTTTTAACCTTTCCAGTTAATAAAATTTTTAAATTTATATTTTGAAATTAAATAAATTATTTTTTCACTTTTTTAATCAATTATATTCCTACACTCTCTTAATTTAGACCAAGTAACTCCTAATTATATACCATAAATGCGAATTATTTTAGTTTTGAGACACAAATTTGAACATAATTAAAATGATCTATTTGATCCCGAATTTAATTTTGGAAATTTTTATTGTCTTAAACAATTTAAAAAATACATGATTGAACCCGAGATAAAAATTTAAAAATTGAATTGATCCTTTGTTCTAAATTTACTATATGATAAATTTTAATAAGGTAGCTAAATTTGATCATATAAAATTTAATTTAATTTTTTTATAATTATCATAGAATATCAGCATAATTGATAATTCATGGTAAACTTTTTGAAAAATTGAAATCATTGTTTGGAATAAAAATAATACTTTAATTTAAAATTTCGTTAAAATTGAATTATTATTTTTTAGAAAAATAATAGCAACTTTTAGGGTATTAAACTTGGGTACTGAACTATGCGAAAGTTTTAAAATGGATACTAAACTTTTTTTTGTTACAAAATGAGTATTGAAATATGCAAAACGTTATAAAATGGATATTCTCGGCCATTTTTTGCTGACATGGCTTCTTCCTTTGTCTAATTACTGGAGAACACGTGGCTGAGAGTAGCCATTTTGTAACGTTTCATATAGTTCGGTCCATTTTGTAACAAAAAAAAGTTTAATATCTATTTTAAAACTCTCATATAGTTTAATACCCTCGCAAGGTTAAAATCCCAACTTCTAAAAACAACAATTTAACAAAAAAAGAAATGTACTAAAATTCATATCATGGTGCACCAATCATTTAGTAATCTATTAAATTTAAAAGTTGGCAGATTCAGATTTAATAGATTACTTCATCAATGAGCAACCAATTACATACAATTAGACTATAAACAAATTATATATCAATTAATTTATTCAATCATGTCTAATTTTCTCTTTCTGCTTAAGATTGGAAGTTAGAAAGTAGAGTGCAGCAAATAGCCTTAGCCATCGTTTACTTTGAATACTTTTTTTCTTTCAGAATATTCATGTAATATATACTTAGCCTTAATTATCATTTATTTATACACGAATGATATGGTATAGTACAATAGTTATTGAGTTGTATAATTTTATTTTATAATTATAAATTTATGTACATTCGTATTATAGGCTTAATTCCTTAAAAAAACTCCACCTTGTATTTTTTTTTCGTTTATATCCTGATTTTGTAAAAACACCATTTGTACCCAATTTTGAGTTTTTATGTTTCATCTCTACCCAAAAGCATTAAATTGTACTCTTTTCATTTGAAAAAGAGTTTAAAACAATCCTTCATTTTTAACTTATATACTAATTAAATATTAATGTTATTAATAGTACAAAAATACCATCTTTTTCAAAAAATTAAAAATAATAATAATTTTTTAAAAAAATATATCCGATTTTTTTTAATTTTTTTAATTTTTCTTCATTTTTTTAAAAAATATCTACGACAAAAAAATTAAAAATAATAATAATTTTTTTTAATTTTTTAATTTTTTTATAAAATTAAAAAAATTAATTAATTATTTGGATGTATTTGATTATTTTTTAAGTTTAAGGATTTATTTGTATTTTTTAAAATAGAAAAAAGCATGTTTTAAACTCTTTTCCAAATGAAAAAAAGTACAATTTAATCCTTTTGGGTAGGGATGAAACATAAAAACCCAAAATTGGGTACAAATGGTGTTTTTACAAGGTCAGGGTATAAACGAAGAAAAAATTCAAGGTGGAGTTTTTTTAAGGAATTAAGCCCGTATTATATGGTTGCCCTTTTTTTTCTCCACTAGTGGAAGTCTTTTTTTATATGACAATTCAAATTGAACATACCTATCTTACTGGTAGCAGTCAAGTGTAATCTGATAGTATTTTCTACCAGTTTTCGTATCAGTCAGATAAAAAAAATGATCAAATCTCCAAAGTTTCTTTTTATTTATTGTTTTGTTTAGCATATGTTCATTTTTATTTATTATAAGCAAAATCTATTCTAAAATTTCTGTACTTTTCTTATAAAAAAATTATATTTGCCATTTTTTTCTTGGGTGGTGATATTTTCAGAGCAAATATTATCAAAGCCAGAGCAAATTTTTTTATTCGAACCCCCGATTCTCCCTCAGACAATGGTTTGTCTATTTAAAAAATAATAATAATATTGATTAATTTCTGCCAATCCCCGTTAACAACTAACATATAATCGTTCTATTTTCGCTACACAAGTAAAAATTAAACTGAATGGTATAATTTGAAGAAAATTTAAATATATATATATTTCAATTAGAAAAACATGCAAAGCATTGAATATAATTGAAAAATATTTTGAACTTTAGAACTTTTTGTCATTAGACATAATTCCTTTTACTATCATAATTTGAACAAAGGATCAAATTGCCCCCTCAACTTGGCACGAAATATCAAATGAGTCAATCTCGCCATTTTTGGTACAAACAGACCCAAAACTTGCGTTTTCGTATCAAAAAAGTCCCCACTCATCCATATTCCAGTCGCACTCTGGTGAGTGCGTTACACTCTCCACTTACAAAATGGCAAAAAAATTAAAACAACCCTTAATATTTTAGTTACTTTTTAAAATTGATATTTAATTATTTTTAATTCAATAATAATTTTTAAGATATAAAAAATTAAAAACTAAATTTTTTCTAATTAAAATTTCAGGGACCCTTTTTCTAATTTGTACCCTAAAACCCTAAAAATTCAAACCTAAAAATAGAAAAGCGCAGCCACCACCACCACCCTTGGACAGCCCTGCTACCTTCTTCTTCCTTGCCTCCAACCTACACCACCTTCACTTCATCACATCGTCTCTTCGTCTTCATCAATCAATTCATACCCGCCACCTCTTCGTCTTCATCGATCTGTTCATTGATGAACAGATCGTTGTTCTTCCTCAAAGGATGAACAGTTCAATGTTCATCCCTTGAGGATGAACAGATCCATTCATCCTTAAGGGATGAATGGATTCATCCTCAAAGGATGAATAGTTCTATTCATCCCTTGAGGATGAACAATGATTTGTTCTTGAGGGGCTGATTTGATTTTCGAAATTAGTGGTGACCGGCTGGAGTGCGAGAGGAAGAAGGTGGCGGTGGGCCGGTGGCCGGAATGGTGACAAAATTAAATATTTTAATTAATTAGGGTTAATAGTGTTTTATTAGCTTAATTAGGGTATAATTAAGAGTTTGATTAATAATGGTGCAATTAGGAAATTAATTAAGTTAATTAAATCAAATTTAAAAATTCACTCTCCGAGGGGCTTTTTTGATACGAAAACGCAACTTTTGGGTCTGTTTGTACCAAAAGCGGCGAAATTGACTTATTTGATATTTTGTGCCAAATTGAGGGGGCAATTTGATCCTTTGTTCATCATAATTTATACCTTTACTTTTGATGTTGGGTTGGGTCAGCTGGCCTTAAGAGTAGTACCAGACCGTTGATCATTCTTTGATGAGATGTAAAGGCAAAAACTTCTATGGACCGGCCATAGAGAAAAGGCCCACGTTGTTCAGTTCAACCAGTAATTAAATCATATATACTATATATATATTGGGAAGAGAATTTTATATTTATAGTTTTAATTTTTTTGTTTTAGAAAAATTCATATATACATGTTTTTATATTTATAAATACGGTTTTAATTTCAACTTTACAAAATTAATAACAAATCATATTTTGCTGCTTTCAAATTCAAAACACAACAATCTTTTTTTTCACTATTTTTACTATTGGTTAAGGTAATGCCTATATTGTTTATTTTTCTTATAACCCTTTCACTTCAGTTTAAATTGTTCTTTCAATTTTTTTAATTATGATTGATATTGAAAGTGGATCTTCTTCTTTCTTCAAATCTAACTTCAAGGATAAAATTATTGATTTAAAAAAAATTATAATAAAAATATTGAAGATAAAATCAGCGAACAGCAACAAATTAAAAAAAGTTAACATCTTATTAAAGAAATTAATTCTTTATTTAATTTTGTAAATAATTTAAATATAAAATTACACTAATTTCATCACAGGTCTGAATAAATATATTTTATTGTTTCTTCATTTATTATCTCTTTCATGTAAAATTTTTGTTTGTCTAATACTGAACACAGAGCTCATTCTATATCTCATTATATCTCTCAAGTACTAACAATTGTTTTTTTCTTCTATATTTTTTTTTGATGAAATTTTTTCTTCTATATATATAAAGCAATTGCCATATCTATCTAAAACAAAATAAACTTATTTTATTTCTTTGCTTTTCAAAAGGTTAAAAGGCATATCAATTAGATCACATTTCTAAAACTGCATGCATGTTTGGAATAATAATAATTTCAATATATTCCTTTCTTTCAGACCATGCCATTCACGATTTGTCGTGAAAATTGATGAGATTCAATTCAATTTAGTTTTCAAAATCATAATAATCATCAAACACCTAACAAGCAACAAGTGGGGCTCATGCATGTGAATGGCTAAATATAGCATTATCGTTCAATATTAAATTTATTTGATTAAATATTTATTCGATCTATTTAAATAATAAAATTTAGAAATGATAATTTTTTATAAATCATTATATACTAATTAATATCTAATATATTAATATCAAAATAAAAAATTATTGACATATTGTAACCAAATTTGGATATAAATTCATTATCGTTAATTCAAATTTATCAGAATTCAATATATATAGACGCGTGATATTTTGGCTTAATCAAACATATTCTTTCTTTTTGTTATTTATAGGCCTAATTATTTAAAAAAATCCCATCTTAAACTTTTTTTTCGTCTATACCCTGACCTTATAGAAAAGTCATTTGCATCCAATTTTGGGTTTTTGGGTTTCATCTCTACCAAATACAAAAATATAATTGATAATTTAATGAATTAAAGGATGAAAAAATTAAAAACAATTAAATAAAAGGTTATATCATACGTCTAATTAGTATATAAATATAAATTGAAGGATTATTTTAAACTTTTTTTCAAGTGAAAAGAGGCAATTTTAGTAATTTTGGGTATAGATGAAACCTAAAAATTCAAAATTGGGTACAAATGATCTTTTTCAAGGTCAGGGTATAAACGAAAAAAAATTCAAAGTGGAGTTTTTTTAAGTTATATTTCAAACTTTTAAAATTCTTTTGATCATATATTTCAATCTTTAGTTTCAGTTTAAGTTCTAGTTGTATCTATTTTTTTAATTGGAGTTTCTTCACTTAAAAAAGATTCTAATGTCCTTTATATTTGACACATGATCTTAATTTTTAATATTTTTGAAAATTGTAAGAGTTTATTTAGATTAAGTGTCAAATAATACGTTTATTAAACTAAACTAAACTAATCTGGATTTATTTGTTTAACATCTTATAATCAAAACTTTGTACTGTGAGATGACAAGAAGTTGCTTAGAAGATCAAGTTTTCTATATTTTTTCTATCATTTATATCTCTAGCTAATTATAGGGTTAATGCAAACTTGCCAAATTAAAGAAAATAATAAACCATCAAAAGTGAATTTAAATTACAATTATTAATCTAGTTTCCCTGCACATTACATAAACTTTATTTACAAGCAATAGAGCTATGCTATGATAATGAAATGTGAACTCTTGCAATTTCCTTCTTTGACTCAACTATTCTTTAAAAAGATGGTTTTGGCATTTCTTGATCAAATTACAAATTCAAGATAAATGCAATAAAGATGGTTCTGTCCTTTTAAGATCATCATTACTTTGGTTCACACATCTTAAATTCAGTCTAAAATTTTCAGATTTTGATTCTCTTTTCCAGTGATCAAAAAGTAAATTTCTTGTAATTTATTGTACAAGATTAAAAATACACATGCAAATCATTTACTTTAGATTTAATCATTAAAACATATCCAACCTTTTTTTATAGTCTAATATTTTAAAACTGTCCATTTTAACCCATTTTCAATTTTAAGTTTCAATTATAGCCTTTTATTCAAATTACAGCGAAAAAATATACCCTTCATATTGTTCCAATTTTCCTTGATAACATTAAGAATTTCAAACATAAAGGATATATTTGAACCTTTTTTACTTAAAAAAAACAATTTTATTTGAAACTGAAAATTGATAAATAAACTAAATTAAAGATTTTGAAAATTTAGACCATAAAAAAATTCAAAACAAATATGGTATATTTTAATGATTAAACGTTTATGTTACTCAATTGCATGGATATTAGGAGAGTGCAAAAGTAGAATCAAATCAAATAACTGACAAATTCTGTTCAATTTGACATTATAAAGAAAAAAATAATTTTCTATACCCAATTTTTTTACCAAAATGACAAATATATTTTTTAAAAAAACTATGATAATCTGATCCATCAATTTTATGATTTGTGACAATTATATCCAATCTTCACTTTAAATCTATTTTTAGAATTTGTTTTTTTTATTGTTGATGGTTTAACTTTTAATGGTTCGAATGGTTATTTTATATAATTGATCATTTATTTTAGAGTAAAAAGAGTTATGGAATCATGGTGCATTTGAATTTAGGGTTATGTGATAAATTCTTAATTTTTTAAGAATATATTTATCATTTTGGTTATAAATCTGGATATATAAATTTTTTTCTATTATATTTTTTTTTGGTTCTGATCGGTTTTAAAAATAAAAAAGTTTAAGTTTTTTTTTTCTAAAAAAAAAAGTTTTAAGTTAAATTTTAGTAAATAAGCAACAGAAATTACCGAACAAAAGATAGTTCGGTATGAAAAAATCTCTAAACTCTAATTCGATATGAGTTATAAAAAGAAAAATAAATCTAGTTTGGTTCGAATCGAATGCACGTCCCTAATAAAGAGGGTTAATGACAATTGTGTGTCTCATTTGATAATTATTTCTTAAATTACCTCCAAAAATGAATAAATTCCCATTTAGTCTCTTCCAGACCGCGAAACTGTTCAGCGGTTTGTGTAAACCGCGGAACAGTTCCGCGGTCTAGCCTACGTGGCTCCTCGCTGGCCAGTCAGGGAGGAGCCACATGGGAAAAGCAAACCGCGGAACACTTCCGCGGTTTGCTTTGTCCAACGTACATCTGCGTCCACCTGCGTCCAGGTGGAGCCACGTCTGTAGACCACGGAACACTTCCGCAGTTTATCCCAAAACGTTTAAGTATTTCGCGGTCTGCATGGCACAAATGTAAAAAAAAGTTTAATCGAAGGTTAATTTAAGAAATCTTCTTAATTTTATAGATAAACATATCATTGATCCTAATAAAGATAGACATAAATACCAATGATTGGTGAACCATGAAATGCAAGTTAACAAATATACCTATTGAGTACACTAATTCTTTGCACTAAAAATTCAGAGAATATAGACAAATACTAATTATTTACTATGTCTTTTCCAAAAGTATATAGTATTGTCAAAATCAAATCAGTATGAATAGATAAATCGAGATGAGTTTCAAAGAGTTTGGCAAATTGGATGTTCGTTTGGCAATTACTTGATGCTTACTTGTTCTTTTCCTATCATTTATAGTTTGTTAGGTAATTTGACACTGACTATAAATAAATAAATAAATGCATGGTTTTCAATTTGATGAGATTAATTAATTTTATTAGAATTTAATTATATTTAAAGACTGTATTTGATGTTTCCCACGTACAAACACATGTTACACGTATAATATATTAATTAAAACATTTTATTAAATATATGGAGGTGACCATGAAAAACAAAATTAATTAGGTCAACATATTGTTCTTTGAATTAATCAATGTCAAACTGCTAAAATATTTATATAATATGATCATAAACTAGTACGTATACGCTTAATTAATCTCTAGTATTATTCCATGAAAATAAACTATTGCTACCTAATTAATTCTTGATCAACATAAAATAAACTATCATCTTGACTGTAGTTGGACCATATATGGAATTACTTAAAAGCTCAATTTAATTCCTAGAACTGGAATTGCAGAATTGATTTTTTACCACATGAAATATGTAGAACAAGTGAAAACAATAACTTGTAACCCAAATTAAATTAAGGCCTAATTACTTATAAAAAACCTCACCTTATAACATTTTTTTGTTTATACCCTCACGCAGAAAAAAGTTCATTAGTACTTTTTTTTTGATTTTTCGTTTTCATCTCTACCCTAAAATTTAAATTTTTGACAATTAAATTAATTAAAAGATGAAAACATTATAAATGATTGATAATATTAATATTTAATTAGAATATAAGCTAAATATAAAGGATCATTTTGAATATTTTCCTAAATGAAAAGAGGTCAAATTAACTCTTTAGATAGAGATGAATCAAAAAAGGATACAAATGAACTTTTTTTTAGGTTAAGGCATAAACGAATAAATGTTATAAGGTGGGTTTTTTTTAAGTAATTAGGCCATAAATTAACAATCATGCATGTGAAAATTCCCTACCTTTATACTCAAGAAAACTATAAAAAACGAAATAATCAGAAGCCAAAACATTTTTTTCATTTGTCAATTATATCATGATTTTAAAACATTACTAGTTTGATTTATTATATTTTCAATTTTCTGCCCTATCACAATTTATTTAAAGATGGCATGCGGCAATATTACCATACATCACGTGTACACAATTTATCTGATTTGACATAATACAATATCTATCATGTCAGCTAATTAAATATGGATATATTTAGCAACACTCGAAAAGAAAATGAACTAAATCGATAATAAAATCGTAATATATTGTCAAAAAGAAAATCGTAATATATTTGGCAAACGAGACGGATATTAAACTCTGTAGATCACTGAACTTTTCTCAAATTACAGAAAGGTCACTAAAAAAACTTTTGTTACAAAATGGTCATTGAACTATACTTTTTATTACAAAGAGGTCCAGCCATCTAAAACGTTGCGTTTTAAGGAAAAACGCAACATTTTTGCTTATGTGGCAAGCCAAAATTACAAAAAGGAACATAGTTCAGTGACCTTTTTGTAATAAGAGGTATTATCCAGTGATATTTTTGTAATTCACAAAAAGTTTAGTGTTGTTTTTGTAACAACATAAACATTTTTGTAGTAAAAGGTATAGTTCAATGACCATTTTGTAACAAAAGTTTTTTTAGTGATCTTTCTGTAATTTGAGTAAAGTCTAATGATCTACATATGATTATGGGCATACAATAATATCTAGTTTAATTAAAATCATAAAATTAATTGAAAACGAGAACTATTTAAGATTTATAGTCTAACCCATTCCATTGGTAAAGAACGTGCTTATCTTGACTTGAGGGTTGGGACCAGGAAGGAACCCAAAGAAAACCCTAATCTTGTCCGTACTTACGTGGGACATGCATTCTACAGTTAGGTTTTTTCTTAGAAAAACAAAATTACAGTCAATATATATAATCAATCATGTGGCAAAGATACTTTTTTAGTAGATCAATTATTCTTTAGACTTTTGGTATGAACTTTCGGAATTTTTTTTTATTTTTTTTCAAAGACTCTAAACAAACATTCAACTGTCCTACTAGAAGAGGCAGTCAAATTTTTCTGCATTTTCTTCCTAGTTGGAGGGTGAGGACATAAACCCTACATCTCAACTTAATTCAACTGTCATTCCAGTTTACCGACTGTTTTGATCAACATATACTTTTAAAAATTAACAGTCTCATTCGTTAATTTTATTATGAACGTGTCTATTTAGAAATTATTTGATAAAAAAACAGAAAAAATTTGGATCTTAATTATTACAATTTTTTTTGTAATTAAAATATATTTAGAGATTATATTCAATGAAAGAACAGAAAAATACTTCCATATTCATAAACAAAGTATATGTATATATATAAAAAAAAATCCTTAAAAGGATTGAAGCACTTCAATACAATAATTAGAAGAAGAGGGAAAAAAACAATCAATGCATGCTAGGTTTTTGAAAAACCACTGCTGGGTTGACCTCATCGATCTTCTTGATATTGTAAAACAAATCTCATTGTTAACAGCAGCTCTCTATAGCAAATCACTTCATATGAAAATGGTCCCCTTCTAAATAAAACTTCAAGTGGGTGCTAATTAAAGATCAAGAACAGAAGAGTACGAAACCTAGCCAGCTAAAAAGTGGCGATGATGAAGTATTTACAATGAGAAAATTAGGGTAATCGATTTTCGGAATTACTAAAATCTTATATCATTTTACTGACTAAATTTTCATTTCAATTACTAAACTTTAATTTCATTTCAGCATGAGGTTTTGATACCAAGTTATGCATACGTAAATTTTCAGATAAAAATAAACAAAAGCCGATTAGCACGTATGTATTTTAATATGAAAACCTTCCGTTGGAATGAAACTACAGCTCAATAATCCAAATAAAATAAATTAAAAATTAGTCACCAAAATGAAATAAGATGATGGTTTAGTAATTCCGAGAATCAATTACCGGAGAGATTACTAAATAGTAATAACTCATGACTCTTCATGTTTAAAAAACATAGAAGGAACTATGTCTTGCAAAAGACCATAATCAGGAACCTGTTGATGATGAGACTGAGGATGAAGATGCTGATTATTATTACCAGTCTGTTGATAAATAGAGGCTTGATTATTGCTTAAATGATGAGGCATTTGAAGCAAGAAATCTTGAGGGAAATTAGTAGGCCTAATTGCCATTGGATTAGCTGGTGTAAGCATAGAATGTGAGAATATAGCAGCTGCATGACCTCTCAAAGTTGCAGGAAGTGGATGATTATGTTGTCCTTCGTATGTTGTAATCACTATCGACGGATCTTGAAATGACCTTTCTACCCTTTTCTTTACAGTGCATTTCTGAGTTGTGCATCTGTAGTAGCTCCTGAAATGTCATTGATTTCCACCAAAATGTCAAGAAATTAGAAAGAACATGAAACAAAAAGTAGAAGTGATGCGAGCAATCGGAGTTTATGCGAGCAAAGTAAGCAAAAAACGATCATCGTGTATGCATATTTGGATGAAAAATTTCACGTCATAAAAGTTTGGTCATCAAAATAAAATAAAGTGATAGTTTAGATATTCTGGTAATCAATTGTCCTGCAAAATGTGATCGAAATTCTAATCTGGCGGCGTCCGTTGCTACGTCAAGAAGTTTCATATTACTCAAAATAATTAATTAACTTTTTTTTTATGTTCATTAGTTGATTGCAATGTCAAGTTCTTAAATGGTGTGTTCACATTTTCAATCCCACTTATAAATTGTAGCTAATTAATAGAAATGCTTTAGGTGCAAGAAATAATATATAGAGAGGTTCAATTTCATAAAATGATACCTTGGATAAGGACTATTCTTAACAGCTTTCTGACCATATTTTCTCCATCTATAGCCATCTTCTAGATGATCAACCTCACTTTTTGTCATGAATGCAAATCTTGGTTCTCTTTGCCTTTTTTCTCCTTTTTTCTTTCCCTTATTTCCCCTGAAAAATTTAAAATTATTTTCAAGAATCAACTTTACATTTTTTGCACCATAATCTTCAATCACTTAAAAATCTAGTGAAATTAAAATAATTTAACATAAGGAGAAATTGCACCCACATAATTTTCAAGAATCACCAAAAAGTCTAATCAACTATACATTTTTTTTTTACAAACTAGACCTAAATTAGGTTAGAAACTCACTCTTTGTTGGAACATTCTCCTCCATTTTCATCCCCTTTGAGGTGGTTTTGTTTCTTGGTTTTTCTTGTCTTATCAGAATCTTCTTCACCACCACCACCACAAGCTTCACTTGAAGAGAAAGAAACAGAAGAATTTGGAGTGACTGGATTCTCAGAATTTCCACCAATCTCCATAGCCTTATTATTATTTGGATTATTGTTATTATTGCCTTCAACAGATGAAAAAACCTCGGACGAAGAAGGCGACATGGCGAAAGCTTTCGAAAGAGAATTATAGTCCATGGATCCATGGAGACAATCTGTGAAGCTCATGTAAGAAGAAGAAGAAGGATATTCAAATCCTTGTGTTGTAGTGGAAACATCATAAATTGATGTAAGATTGGATTGATGAGGATCTTCATGGAAATTAGAAGTATGGTAGTAAAAGTCTCTGGTGTGATGATCTTCAGACATGGATCAAGAACAAGAAGAAGAAGGTTATAAAAGTAAGAGAAAATTAAGAGAATTGGAATTTAGGGTTTGGTTTTATGTTGGACTTTTAGTTCATATGTCTCAGTAACTTGTTTGAGTTTTATTAGTACTTATATATATAGAGAGAAAAAAAAAGAATTAGAAAGGGTATTTTTGGATGAGAGTTAGCAAATAAAACTTTTATTGTAAATTTGAAAAAGAAGTGGCTTCTCATGTGGAAACAATCTTTTCCCTTTCCCTTTCCCTTACCGCCCCCTATCTAATCAATTGTGACTAATTTTAGCACTTCTTCTCAATTAATTGGCTAATTTTCACTTACAATCCTCAAAGTTTTCTATTTTTATTTCAAATTATTAACTGTAAAATTGTTATAATTTTTAAGTGATATAATGAAAAACATTATCACCGTTCATTAAAGGAATAATTCTCAAAATACCATGTTTTTAGAAAATAATTATAGCGGTACCCATCTTCTATAAATAATTGCATTTCATACCTTTTTTATTTTCCAAATTGCCTTTTTAATTTCAAAAATACCATTCATGGTGTTTTTATTTTATTTTTTGTTGGTGTTTTTTATGGTGTATTTATAATGTATTTATGCTGTACTTATAGTGAATTAACGCTGATTAAAAAAATATTTTTATAAATATTTTAAGAAACTAGATAACGAATGTTATTAGCAATTCATGATTTAAATTTTTACTTTCTGAAAGTAGGATAGTTTGAGGATAATCTATTCATTTTATAATTTTTTCTTTAGTAAATATCGATTTAAATAATTTTCTTTATCAAAAAGTATTGATTCATGATTAATAAAAATACACGTGAGTTATATCTTTTTAGAAACATTTTTATAAATATTATTTTCATGGTGTTGATGTGTTAGTGATGTATTTTTATTTATGATTTTCATTTTCCATATCAGTTGTAGGAGTTCAACTTACTATTTTTTTATTGAAAAATGATAAAATGAAATGCAATGATGTTTTTGTTATATGGTTTAAAAATTAGGGATTTTATTGCAAATTAAAATTAAAAAATGATGTAAAATAGACAAAGTTCAGTGACTATAGGTAAAAATTATCCCAATTTATCACATTGTATCTCAATTTTCATTTTTGTTCAGCTAATTTTCAAACAATATGGTAGGAGTTAAATAAAATAAAATAAAATTCAGATTTATAATTGAAACATGTAAAACTCTAAGGGTGTTTTTCATTGTTTGTCACTTGATGTATTCATTTACATATTTGTTTTTTGATAATTGAGTTTATTAAATGCTAAGATTATTATTATTTTATTTTTGATAAATTTATTAAATAAAAATAAAAAAATCCAAGAAATATATACAAATAACAAGAGTCAAAATTAACAATTATTTTGTACTTGAAAGGACATAGTGTAGTCTGTAATATAACTTGACCATAAGAAACACTAATGCAGTTTAATTTGAATAATATTATTGTCGAATTGAAGAATGCGCATAAAGAAAAAATGTAGAACTTTGAATACGTTGTTTATCACATGATCCAATAATCAAAACTAAAATAGTGCTATTGTCAATCTAAAGAAACACACATTCTTCCAGAATGAAGTTACCTCACTATTCATATTAAAAATAATAAATTGATCAACACATTAATAATAAGAAGTTCAAGACTTATATAAATATTTATATTTTTGTGTGGCAGCAGTCGTCAATTTCCCCAATATTATACAAATTAAAATAAACACAATTAATATAATTTTTTAAATATATTTCTATTTTTTCATTACATTTTTGTTTAATACTACCAATAAATTTTATTTCAATTAATAATAATAAATATTGACTTATTAATAATTTTTAAACAAAAATAATATATAAAAATTAACTTTAAATATCATTAAACTACGGTAAAAAAAATAGTTGTATTGAGACGGAGAAATATCAATTATAAATCTATTCATGGGCCGGATTCAGGCCAAATCTACTAGACTTTTTTTTTATGTTATTCCAATTCTCATCCGAACTCAATTAAAGCTTCATATTTTCTATTCAAATCAGACTTTAATGTTCTATATATGTGGATAGGGTCAAGTTTTTTCGAACTTACATAAAAAATTGCATAAAATTAGAAGTCTGGGCCTGCCCTTAAAATAAGGTCCAATTTCTTAAAATTATCCGACCTTTTAGCCCATTTTCAATCCTATATTGACGTTGAAAATAAATAAATTTTATATTATTTCATATTTTTTGTTTTAATTGTATCCTTTAACATTAAATTGATATTCTGTATTTGAAAAAAGTTCAAAAAAATTCTTCAAAAAAATCAATTTAATGTCAAAAGGGTCAGCTTGAAGAACTCTTTTGAAAAAAATTTAAATAAAAAAACAATTTAATGTTTAATGTTATAATTGAAATGAAAAAAATATAAAATATGGTAAAATTGTGTAGTTTTCAACATCAAAATATTATTGAAAAGAGGATAAAATGTCGAATGTTTTTAAGACATTATCCCGTAAAATAATAGAATTCTTTTGGATTCAAATTGGGGCCATACTTGAAATGAAAAACATGTCTAGGCTCTGCTCTAAGGAATGAACCGGACGGGTAACTAGACTCATGAATAAAACATGTATATTCAATTATGAATATTTTAAAAAATTAATTGTCTGAAATAATCATATCAAAAAAATTAAGTATTATTCTAAATAGTAGAAGTTGCACGCGCTGAAAAAAAGAGAGTGAAGAAGGTAAGGAATAAGTCAGCGAAGACTAATAATCCTTTTAAAAGAGTGTGCAGTGCTGATAATGATAACGAGAGAGTCAAAGATTCAAACAGGTATCGGAATAATATGTCCGTCTTCCACGTGTCCTTATTGGCACCGGCTTTTGACCGTAGCCGACATGACTTTGCCACGTGGGACACGATCTGCGGTTTTTTTTCTATGCGTAATTGCTGATCAATACCCCACGTCATCTTCTTCTTCTTTTGTTTTCCCATCTTTATTTCTTTCTTTACAATTGGATCCTTGTGTGTTTTTTTTTTGTTTTTTATCACTTGTTAAAAAAAACCGGTAAATCTGATTGTATAGGTGTTCGGATTCGATTGAAAAAATAATAATATTTAATATTTATTTAATTTGGGTAACAAAATTTTTAAACTCGTGATTGTAATTGGACTAAATAAAAAAAAATTAATTTTGAGTTTCGTCTTGATTAATATGAAAAAATTGTCAGCTATAATTTTTTATTTAAAAATTTATCTTCTGACTAAATAATCTAACTACACTGCTGCATCAACGTGTATATCATTTATAACGACTAGTCGAGTTACGTAAATATTTATTTTTACAAAGGCATTTGATAGATAGAAAATATATTTTTTGGTTTATCATTTTTGTTTTCTAAAATCATTATTGCATTGTTTTTTCCCTTGTTGGTTTCTTCTTTATGGTTGGAGACACTTTTCAAATTAATTATCATTTTCACTTATTTTGGCACCTACAAATTACATAACTAAAAACTAGTTAAAATTCTTTCTTCACAAAAGTTACAAATTTAAGTAGAAAAATACAATACATCACTTTTATAAATTAAAAACCAATTTCAAAGCCACTTTTCTAAGTCATTTGGAAACAATGTAAGGGAGTTGCAAAGGAAACTCATATTTTGCGTAAACAAACGAAATTCCGGCTTCTTTTGAAGAGAAATCAAACAATTATTGCTAACCTAAAACATACTGTATACAACATGAAGAAATATATGAGTTAATTGCAAAAAAATCATGAACTTTAATTAGCATGATTGCAAATTTAAAATTTAAATATTTAAAAATTTAGTACAATCAGCCACCAATTTTTATATTTTGACAAACCAATTTATTTTTCATTAGAAAACACTAATGATACCGCCAGAACAGTATATAGTCGGATGTCCATATCAACTTTTTTTATCGGAAAATGGGTCGTGCTTTAATTTGTTAAAGTATAAAAGTTGATAACTGAGTTTTTAAAATTTTAAAATTTATTTACATATCACGCTAAAATTCGTAATTTTTAAACTAATTTTTTTATCAATTTTGATGATGCACTTACAAGTACTTATGGCAAGCACCTATATTGCTATTAGAAAACTGTCACTAATTTATCCCAAATCCGCCTCTATTGACCTATGATAATTTTAATATTTTTTCTTATGATTGGTTTCTTTTTTTGTCACTAGTTTAGGGGTGAATTTTAATACGTCACTAAAATCGATTGTTTAGATAATTTTCTAGCAACGTACATATTTTAAAAATAATCAAAAAATGAGAAATTTGTAATTTAACTTTCCTCCAAACACTGACGGATGGAGGGAGAGGCATGGAAGTGTCATTGCCTCCTCCAAATTTTTAAACTTATTAAAATTAATGTTAAAATTTTAAATATTTTATAATTCAATCCATCTTAATTTTTAAGATCATCTACGTCATATATGTATATATATTATAATTTAACCTTTTTTATATTGAAATTTTAGCTCCGTCACTGCCTCTAAAATTTGTAGAAGCATAGGTAGGCTATGTACCTGGCCGTGATTCATGGCTAATTAATTAATAGGTTTACTTGTTTGCTTAACTAACCAATTAAACGGCAATGTCTACTGGCTCATTTTTGTCGTCGTAAGAGTTAATCATATGTATAAGTATAACATAAGTGCTAGTTACCTGCTTCTTTTGTGACATCTACCTACCTTAACATGTTAGTTGTTCAGTAACAATAATGTTGGATTCTTTTTAAACAAAAATATAGAAATTCTAATTTTTATTTCAGTCAAATCCGATATGATTACAGTTGTTAAATAAATAGAGAAAATTTAAAATAATTTATTCACAATGCCGCCTTACAAAAAAAATTACATAACAGTTTAGCTAACGAAGATAATCATTAATAAAAAATCAGTGCCAACTCGAAAAGATTGTTTCATGTCTTCAATAACTTTTAAAGCACTCGACTCTACCGTGATATTCGAGCGCCTTTTAACCAATTCAAGCCCTCTCTAACTTGAACTTTAAACAATTGAAATCTATCTATATAAGTTCAGAATACAAGTCGTCGAATCTCTTATAAAATTTGGACAGGAGAGTATTGACGATAAATTCGTGAGTGGAGATGTTCATGCATATCTTGAGAAGCTGTAGCTGAGTAAAGTTTTGGGAACATACAAAAGTGAGGGCTCGTTACCTTGCAATTGCTTGAACAAAATGTGAGGGTTGATGGAATTGATCTCGACTTGCTATTGAATTTCCTTTAGTCATCTCTCCAGAAACAAAACATTTGACTTTTTTTCTCACTCCAATATATTGATCAATCAAATAATAAATAATAGATGTATCGGTATAAAAATAAAAAATTGTTGGTGGTAGTTAAACTTAATTCTAACTAAAATAAATATAACAAAGATCCGGATAATATATCTTAATTTTTATAATTACCCTCTTACTCTTCACATGAAAGAAAGTAGAAAGTAAGTATATAGTAAGGTATTTGTTTTTAAAAGAAAAGAAAAAATTTACTTAAAAAATTGGAGTATAGTTTAATGTTGGGTTAATTCCATAAAAAATCACGACCTTTATACGAATTTTCATTTTAATCACGACTTTTAAAAATTGTCATATAAAACCACGACCTTTCAATTTTTTTCAAATCTATCACCAAATCAATTTTTGGTGTATTTTTGACGACGTGGCCGCCATAATCCGGCATATTTGAAAAAAAATGAAAGGTAAAATTCACCAGAAAAATAATCGGTGATAGATTTGAAAAAAAATGAAAGGTCATGGTTTTATATGGCAATTTTTAAAAGTCGTGATTAAAATGAAAATTTGTGTAAAGGTCGTGACTTTTTATGGAATTAACCCTTTAATGTTTATTTTTGATTAAATACACGGCCTAAAGGTGCAAAGAATTCATTTCTACATATTTTTAAAATTAAAATTAAATTTTTTAAATTCTATAATTTTATTCCGACTTTTATCTTTTTCGTTGCGATTCTATTCAATTTATAAAATCGATTTAATATTACCCACGTGGCAATGCTATGTTGGAATTTAACATAAAATAACGATTTTATCCAATTATGTAACAACCTAGTAAGCAGTTAATGGTGCTAAAAAGCCATTTTTTTTATTTTTACAAATTCATTCAATATTTTTAAAGTTTACAAATTTATTCCAATTTAACGATTTCGTTGCAACTCTATCCAATTTTTTCAATAAATTTAATTGTATTAGTCTTTCACCTCAGTGCAAAACCTATTTGCCTCTGATCATTTTTAACTTCAAACTTTTATTTGTTTCAATCATCGAAAGTTAGAGTATTTAAAATTACATTTTGACATTGGAAGTGTTTTTTTTAAGATTAGGAGTTAAATTTTAAAATTAAAAAAAAATCTAATTACAAATTTAGTTTATAAATTCAACTGAAATTTAGGATAATTTAAATTAATTAAAAAAATTGAATTTAATTTCTACGAATTATCAAATTAGGTTAAATTTATAATATATCAAAAAAATTCCATTAAACCACATAATGGAATAAAATTATTATCTTACATTGAATTATAGCGTGGCATTGTGAATGTGTGATAAGACTAGAACTACTCCTATTTTTACAGGTCTAATTATATTGTTTTATTGTATCGTAACATGCAGTTATAACTGTTTTATGTCTTATTATGCGTGTAAGTGTTGCAGGAATGATGATAGAGATTATGAACTGAATTGAGTATAAACGAGTATGAAATCGTGGATTTGGCAAAGTCTGTAAGTGTGAAGCGAAAAAAATTTAGTTTAGCAAAACAGCGATTAAGTAAATAAAAAATAAAAAGTACAGGAACTAACTAAAAAAAATAGACAAAAGATCAAGTAAATAAAGAGTTAAAAGTACTTATGGATGGATTATGCCTTTTTTTTTATTAAGGCTTCATTCTCACAAACACAATTAAAAAAAGACATTAAATGGGAAAGATAAAAAGCTTGTTCTTTTCTTAATTAAGATAAAATATATATATTTTTTTTTTTTGCCAAAGATAGACCTATTCTACTTGTTAGCGGGGGTTAGCGGGAGTTAATTGTGATTATATACAAATTCTTTTAAATCAACCCACTGACTGCTGAGGCCTGGGTCGAACCCAGGACCTCAGAAGGATGTCTTAGGAGCTTTGCCAACTAGGCCAAAGCTCCCAGACAGATAAAATATATTTGCTAAAGATAAAATATATTTGCTATAGTTTGCAAAAGAAAAGCATTTACAAAATGACGCACTTATTCGTCATACGTATATCACTTGTAGAAGCATAATTAGGAGTAGTTAATTCAAATACTTGATTAAGACTGCCAATCTAGAAGAATAGTATATAATAATAATATATTTGCTAAAATAATTTGGAAAGGTAAATAACCATTATTTACTGATAATATTTAAGAAGAATCATACATGTAGTGTCTTAATTTTTCATAATATGCTACTTTAGTATTAAACTTTTATTTATTTTAAATTGATTTTTAACTTTTAAAGATATATCAAAAATTCTCTTTTTAGCCATATTTGTATTTTTAACACATTATTATTATGATTATGATTATGATTATTATTATTATAATTATTAAGCCTAATCACTTAAAAACTACCCACGTTGAACTTTTTTTTTGTTTACACCTACACGTTGAAAAATAATAATTTTGCACCCACTTTTGGATTTTTAGGTTTCACCCCTACTCAAAAATATTAAATTGACCTATTTTCATCTAAAAAAAAGTTTAAAATAATTCTTTATTTTTAGCCTATATAATAATTAAACGTAATGTTATTAATGGTACAAAAACGCCTTCTTCTTCAAAAAATTTAAAAAATAATATAATTTTTTACTTAAATTTGTATTAATAATCAATTGTTTCTAAAATCAAAAACCATAAAAAAAATATAATTTATACGAAAAAAAAATAACAAAAAAAAAATTCAACCAACCCCGTCCCGTGGCCGACGATGGAGCGGTGGACTGCTCCTTCTCAAATGAGAAGGAGCATTCGCTGCTCCTTCTCATCTGTGAGAAGGAGCATCGCTGCTCCTTCGATGGGGTTCGCGGATTGGACGGAAATATTTTTATTTAATTTTTTTAATAAAATTTGAAAATTAATTAATTATTAGAATTTTTTAAACATTTTTAAAATTGAAAGATTTTTTTTATGTTTTTTTCAAATAGAAAATGATATGATATAATCCTTCTATTTAGTTGTTTTTAATACTTTCATTCTTATATTAATTAAATTGCCAATTGCACCCTTGTTTGGGGTAGGGGTGAAATCTAAAAATCCAAAAGTGGGTGCAAATGGTTTTAATCAATGTGTGGGTGTAAACGAAAAAAAAATTAATGTGAGCGGTTGTTAAGTAATTAGACCTTATTATTATTATTATTATTATTATTATTATTTTATAAGGATAATATAATCGTTTTCATATTTAATTTAGTTTATCCTATATAAAGATTTTTTGTATTATTTTAGGGTTTAAGTCTTTCATTCTAATGCTAGCCTCCATCTTCTTTATATCTCTTTATTCTTTTCTTTTCTCTATTAAATTAATAATATTTGCAAACTCGCATTAATGTTATTATGGTATTAGAGCCAATTTCTTGTAATTGCGCGGCTATTGCAATTACTAATTTTTCAATTGCTCGATATTGTTGGTGATTTATCTCTGGTTGTTTGTCTTTTTGACTGCTCGCCTTCTCTGCTCGTCTTTTTGGGGTTGTTCTCTCTGATTAGTTGATTTAATTTTTTGTTTGCTGTTGAATTTGTTGATATGCCTGAAATTAGAGATGATTTGCTTCAAGCATTTAGTGTTCAGTTAGATGGTGAAAATTATGCATATTGGAGTTATGTGATGAAAAAATTTCCAAAAGATAAACAAAAATGGGATTATGTTTCAGGTGCTTTTGTTAAGTCTGAGGATGGTACGAATATTAATTATATGACTTTGTTAGATAAATGAGAGGTAGATAATTTTAAGATTATTATTTGAATCACTAATTCTATTAGTAGTCGATAGGTACTCAATTAGAATAATATGAGATATTTAAGGAGGTTTGGGATCATCTTTCTAGACTATATACACAATCTAACTTGTAAAATAGTACCAGTTAAAGTCTGATATTCTTGCTCTGCAGCAGAAACACATGAGTATTCGAGAATTTTATGATGTTATGATAGATTTGCGGGAGCAACTGGCTCTCACAGAATCTGCTGAATTATGAGTCCTTGGGGCTTATATTGCATGGAGAGAGGAGCAGAGATTGGTACACTTTTTAATGGCTCTTCGTGATGAGTTTGAGGGACTCTGAAGGTCTATTTTACATCGTCATCCGCTGCCTTCTGTTGACTCTATTGTTAGTAAAATTTCAACTGAAGAAACTCATCTTAAACCTTATGTTGTAAAGGAAGTTTCTACGGTCTCTAATCTATTAGGCTTTACCATGCTTCCACGATCAAATTTCAATTCTCAATTCAGGCCTTATGGAACTATTGCTCTTGATAAATAGGGATTTTGTAGACATAAAGGTCATCGAAAATCACAATGTCGAAAGTTTGGTAAACAAAAGCAACAATATGCTCAACAATAGCTCCATCAGCAGTCTCATCAGTGGAGCTACCGACCATCGGCTCCTCATAATGGACCTACTCTTCTTCTTCTTCTCTCTTACAATATATTGACAACCTTTTCTTTAGATTCATCCATAATTGAACAGTTTCAGCAGTTCTTTGCAACTCAGCCATATGCCATGTTAGCTCCATCTTAAATATGTTTGTCATCTAGTTCGTCATGTATATCTTCTTTCTCCTAGATTTTAAATTTTGGTGCTTCGAATCATATGTCATCTAGTTTGTCATCTTTACTTCTCTAACTCCTGACATTTCAGTTCCTGTTATGAGTTCTAGTGGTACACCTATACTCTTGCAAGGTGTTGGTTCGATTATTATACATTCTTTGTCTTTATCTAATGTCTATCACATTCCTAGTCTTACCTTAAATCTGGTTTTTATTGGTCAAATTTATGATAATGGTTGCTTAGTTTCTTTTTCCTCTTTTGCTTGTTATGTTCACAATCCAAAGCCTCATGAAGTGATTGCGACCGACACAGGGAAATGGAGACTTTATATATTAGATCAGCTCAAAACTCCTAAAATTACGGTTGTTGTTCCTAGTGTGGATGAATTATCTTTCCGTTTGAGTTCTTTTTCTTTTGTGTTTTATTTGTGGTATTCTCGCCTTGGTCATTTATTTAGGTCTCGTTTATAAATTTTAGCTTCTACATGAATTTTAGAAAATTTAAATAACTCAATATATATTTGATTGTTGTTGTTGTAAACTAGCAATGTTCTCTACTTTACATTCTCTTGTATCTGATGCACCTTTTGATCTTATTCATTTAGATTTTTGAGGATTCTCACCTGATTCTACAAAAGAGGGTTCTCATTATTATGTCTCTTTTATTGATGGCTGTACTCATTATTGTTCGATTTATCTTATGAAATGTCGCTCAAGCTTTTTAAACATTTACAATAAATTTCGACCTCTTATGAAAACTCTACATGGAGTTGTTATTAAATGATTTAGATGTGATTTGAAGGGTGAGTATACTTGTCATGATTTTAAGGAACTTCTTGTTTTAAATGGTATAATTTACTAAACTTTTTGCATTGATACTCTTGAACATAATGGAGTTGCTGAAAAGAAACATACACATATTCTTGAGACTGTCCAATCATTTTTATTGTCTGCTAGCGTTCCTAATGAATAAATATCACGTCAACACTGTGTATAGATTTAAAAAAACAAAAATTAGTGTGTATTTATGATAAATTTTAAAATTCGTGATTAAATTGAGAAAACGTATAAAGTTGGTGAATTTTTATAACACTAACCCTTATTTATTTTACCAAATATGATGAAGAAACTTAAGTGAAAATGAGGTTTCATTTTTACGATATAATTTTATATATTTACATCTTTCATCAAAATGATAAACATATCTCAAAATACAATTTGTAACAATTTGATATGTAGATTTTATAATTTGTGATAAATTTATGCAACCTTTAATTTAAATCAGGATACATAAACTTCATTTTAAATCTATACCATTTTTAAATTGAAATAAAATATCAAGAGCAAATTATTGTGATATCCTCTATAAATATTTTAATTTACAGTTTGGTACCTCTTATTTAAAAATCAAACGATTTGATGTCTCACTTTTAATTATGCAAAAAATTACAATCTTCTGTTAAATTTGGATATCAAATTATTAATAAAATTAAAAATGAGGTATCTAATTGTTTGAAAATGAGTTATCAAATAGTTAACATAATTGAAAGTAAGGTACCAAATCGTTTAAAAATGAATATCAAATTATTAACGGAAAAGCCCCTAATTATTAATGAAATTAAAATGAGATATCAAATCGTTTAATTTTCAAAAAATAGATACCAAACTGTGAATTACGACATAAGGGGGGCTCAGAATAATTTGCTCTTAATTACGTAAAAGAATTATTCATCATATCAAAATTAAACCATTAACTATAAGTTAAATTTCAAAATAAATTTAAAATGAGAGTTGGATACATTTATTACAAATTAGAAAGTTAACGGATCAAATTGTAATAATTCTTTTTAGGATATATTTATTATTTTGGTTGAAAAATGGATATTTTTTTGCATTTAATTCTATGTTTTTAGTATATTGGTGATAAAAACGGTTAAAAACACATGTTTGATATTATTTTTTTGATAAATACATGTTTGATATTTTTTTCTTAAAATGAAAACATAAAGATAAAAAACGGTTCAAATACTTAGTAGATCTTAAAACAATTCTGACAATTTTGATGTATTTTTTCCTTATACTTATAATCATGCTTGGAAAATTAACAATGGTTGGCTATTAATTTAGATGGGAGTTGCTTAAGATAGAGAAGACTTTCATTATAAGTATTGGAATTAAAAAAACATATATAAAATTAAAGAGAAAAGTATGAGATTATTGACTTTAATTAGTTGTGTCCATTATATGTGACAAAGTAATTTTAATTAGTCTTGTGTAATTGTTATTGCTCGTCTCTATCAATATTTAAGAAGAGGGGCAGGTATTTTATTAGGTGAGCATAAATAGTGAAAAGATAAACAAATAAAAATAAAAATAAAAAGAATATTTTGGATGTAGACTCCATTGAAGGTCACTTGAGAACCCTAATTTAAGGCAGAAAGGATCATCTACACCTTCTCTTTAAATTTACATTTTAATTGATGTGAAACTAATTATCTATAATATTACATATTTCTAAGTCACATTCGACTGTACTTTAATAAAATAATAGTTTCATAAATGTAAGGGAAAAAGTTCAATTCTACTCATATTTATACCATATTTATCTTAAATTTACCATCAAAATTTTGAAAATGGCTCTATTATACTTTAATTTTCTCTCTAAATGTGTTAACATTGGGTTTCACATCGAGGCATAATTGATATGTTTTTAAAAAATTGTAGGTATATTTAAGATAATTATGTCAAGAGGGGTTTGTTATTTTCATAGCAAAACATGAGGGTGTTCTTTACATTAAACTTTATACCATAAACCTTAAACTATAAATTCTAAATTTTAAATTCCCAACCCTAAACTTTAAATTATAATCCCTAAATCACAGACCATATATAAATCCTAAACTATAGTCGTAATTTATAAATCCTAAACTCCAAATCATCGATTTTAAACTATAAATCCTAAATTCCATCCGAATTCTAAATCAGAAACTTTAAACTTTTAAGTCTAAATACTAACTAATAAATTCTAAATTTTTTTTTTCAAAAATAAGATTCATTGATGAAGAGTAAATTACATTGGAAAGTCATATAACAAAGTTAATATATGATCTTTCAATTTTAATCTAAAATACTAACAAACAACCCAAGATACAAGAAAAAATAAATCGAAATGAGACAAATCTAGACATCGATTCCGCATGAAAGAACCGAACGAGAATTTGAGAGCAAAGTTCCGTTGGAGCGGGTTTTCGATTTGTCCTTCCGATTTGACCGACAATCCGCTTAATCCGTTGAAACTTAGTATTTCCGATCCTCATCTTCAATGAAATTCTAAAAAGTTAAAATAATACCCATCCAAAAAATTTAGATCTACAAGAATTTGACTACGAAGGTTGAACAATCATTAGAGATTCTTGAGAGATCTAAGAAAACACACCATAAAAATATAAAAACATAATTTTTTAAGCAAAAAAATACTAAAATCCATACCGAAAAAACTATCAAACGGATAATTTATTGAAATAAAGTCTAAATTTATAAAATACTAAATTTTTATGGACGGAAAGGAGGCGATTTCCGATTGAGATCGAAAAATTACCTCCTCCTACCCTTTAAGAGATGAAGTAGAGAGGAAGTTGTCTAGAGAGAAGGGAGAAGAATTTTCATCCAATATATAAATATATAATACTTTATTCTCAATGTAAATTCTAAATCCTAAACCATAATTTTAAACCTTGAACTCCCAACTTTAATCTTATACCCTAAATTCTAAATCTTAAAACATAACCTATGAATAATAATAAAAAAAATATAGTCAATTTAATAGAATAAATTACACTTAGAATCAAAATATAAAAATAAAATGGATGAATCTGCAAGTATAACAATGCCAAAAATTAATTGGCAAAGATTTATAGGTATACAGATGCTAATTAAGTATTATCGACTGTAAAATTCAGAATTGTATTTATATGAAAAACCGATCTTAATCCAGTAAATCACCAATCTCGATTTGTATAGAAAATACGAATGTTGAATTAAAATAATGAACTACTAAGAATTGTAAAACAAATACTGAAATAAACTGAATTTAAACTTATGAGAGAAAAAGTAAGGGATTAACAACTATATGTGTGTTATTCGATTTATGGAATATGGTTATTTTCACTTAATTGCAGTTTAAGCTATTCTAAATTACGCTCTATTGAGTCGTTAATTAGAAAAAAATAACCTAATTCAATTCATCACTAAACATATAACCTATTCTCGCAAAATTATTATCTAATTAATCAACCAAATAAAATTAGTTAAGTAAATCCCAAGAACATGTAATATTAATTAACTCATTCTCATGTAATTAATTCATAGATTGTTAATTATTATAGGTTACTTTTTTTTTTCAAGTTAGTATTCATATATGAAGACATAAATACAAATAATGAAAGCTATATCACAAAAAACACAATACGATCTTTCAAGTTTAAACTATTAAATACTAAGCCACCATCTAAAATAAGCAATAAAAATCCCTCAAAAAAAATAAGCAATAAAAATAAATCAAAAATAAGAAAATCTATGACATGGATCCTGTAAATTTAACACAACGAAAAACTACGTTTCCGTTGAGCGGGATATTTAGATAATTATTCTTCCAATTTGACAAGCAATCTGTTCTATCCAATGCAGTTTAGTATTTTTGGTTGTCATCAACAATAAAATTCTAAAAAAATAGATCTACAAACCTTCCAATTTTTAAATCTATAAGAATGGATTTAAAGATCAAACATAATTAAAACAATTTGAGCGATGTAAAATATCGGATCAAAGAGGTGCGAAAAGAACTTAAAAAATGTATTCAAGCTAATAAAAATCCAAACAAAAAAAAAACACCTTAAAAAGACTTATCCAAACAAAAAAAGTAGATTTACAACTAATAGACTTATTGAAACAAGCAAAATAAATTATTAAACCTATTGATTTGTATAATTCGATCTGAAATATTAATAGTTTTTTTAAATTTTTTTATATAGCTATAAAAAGTTTCAACGTTAAAGTCTAATTGAAATTGAGTTTCCATTGAATATACATTCCTAACATAAACTCAAAGACAACTATTTTATGTATTTATCCTTATAACTAGTGAACTTAATAATCATAGCAAGAATGTAACTATACAATTTGTATTTATATGTTTGCACATAAAAACCTGTTAAACTAAATTTAATATCATTATGATCATATTCGACTTGTTTAAGTAAATGGATATAAACTCGAATTCGAACTCTATTCGTTTAGAATACGAATAAACACAACCCGAACTTTTATCGAGTTGAATGTCGAACTAATCATAACCAACTTTGTTTATTTAACCCTATATACCTTATGGATAGCTCAATTTATATATATAAAAAAGTAAAATTCTTTGTTAAAAATAAAGGGTAAGATCACTAATTCGATTCCTCATCTCCATAGAGAACTTACATAATATTTTAATATTATTTTTATTTAAAGTTTATCATTTAAACCATTAACCTAAAAAGTAAATCAGTCGTAATATTTAATAAAGGTATGATAAGAAAAATAAAATAAAATTATGAAAAGTTAGAGAATTAGTTTTGTGTCTTAAACCGTGTGAAAAGAGAAAAGTGGACAATTGTTTTGGAATGAAGGAGCAACTCTTATTGAAGTGGGAGACTCTAAAAATGAATTATTTGAACTAATTTTTTGGGATTTAGTTCAAATGTTATCCGTTTTATTTTTATTTTGAGTTTTAACTTTATTTTTTCTATTTTTAGCTGAAAAATAAATGGATTAAAATCTCCCAATGTTTCATCATGATCTATATTTTCATTTTTATTTTTTTATTTTTAAAAGTAAAAATATATGTCAATTTAAGTTAATTTATGCTATTTTAATTTATACTATTCTCTGTGAAAGAAATAATATAAATTAATCAAACATCACCTTTCATATTATATTAAACATGGCATGGGGTAATAAAATAAAAGGATGGACATTAAGTATAAAAAAGTTAGTTAGATTATTACTAATTAACATCTTTGTTTGGGGCTTAAATGTCAAGTGACATAATAAATAGATCTACTATCTCCATCAAATTTATTAGAACAAAAAGTAAAGAGATCAATTACTTAAACAAGAAAAATTCTAAAATAATTTGATTTTTAAAGAATTTGATAAAAATGTGAATATTATTATTTGTAATATTGACTACTGACCCAATGATGACAATTTTTACTTATTGATGCTGGTAGGTTATCAAAAAAAATAATGAAAAGGTGATGTTGAGTGAAGTGGGGTCTCAAATTAACAAGTTGATTTCATTCTCCTATTATTCATTTTCATAATGTCATCACATGCTAATGTTTATTTGATTTCAATTTTATAATACAAAAATAAATTCTCAAATAAAGATAAAATTTACATGGGAACTAATAGCTGTTCATCACTAATAATATGAGAAAGAAACACAAGAAAACAATTTATTTTGATAAATAAATGAGAATCATTTAATAGATAGTTATGGTAGCAAACCAATGTAATTAGGCATTTAAATATGATATTGTAAAAGAAATTAACTTTAATTAAATTTTTAGATTCTAATTCATTTTGGTTGTTGAATAATGAAAGCTATGGTTAACTTTCCTTTAGGGTCCAATGTCAATTACACAAATTTCTTGAATGAAAATGTCAATTCACATTGAGGTTTACTAAAGGGAAAATAAAAAGGTAGAAAGACATCAATTAATGTTGCTAACCTTGCTTGGAAAATGAGAAAATAGACAATCTTAAGTTAAAACAAAATGAGTCTAAAAAAAGTTGAACTTATATTAAATTTTTTAAAGGCTAAACCAATTAAAAATCAAACTTTTACATTTGAGATCAGTTATGTCCAAACATTTTAAAATCGTCTAAATTAGTCCATTTTGAGTGTTAATGTGTCGGTTATAGTCAATTTTTAAAAATTAGAGGTTTGGATCAGTGACTCAGAATGAGCTAATTTTTAAAAAATTGGCTAAATAACTGACATAGAAAGACTGAAAATGGCTAATTTAGAAGATTTCAAAAGGTTTGGGATATAATTAACCTCAAACGCAAATGTTTAATATTTTTAAGTGATTAAGATATTTTTTTTAAAAGAATTTAACCACATTGATTTTTGATATACAGTCGAATCAATTGAACCATACGGTCCGACCGGTTCTTAAAACAGTCAAAATTTTAGCAGATGATAATCGATTGAAGAATATTCACAACATGGCTTATCTTTTACTAATATATTTCATTGTGTATTAGTAATCTTAACACATCGTTTTCTAGAATGAAGCCAAAACATATTCAATACTATTATCTTCTCCATGAAAAAGATAATTAAATTTGATATATTTCAGCTTTTTTAGTAATCAAATTGAAAGTCAAAATGACATACAGTATTCACAATCCACTCCACTTAAGGATATATTCCAAAATTCGTCAATGATTTTAATTTTATGACATGTTTTGCATCCTATGAGATCCAATAATTGTATCAAAAATTTAATCATAAAAATACAACTAACTCCTTTTAATATGTATTTTATGCATAGAGTGTGAAAGGTTTTCAAAGTTTAGATTCTTTCTCATGACCAAAATTCTTTTTTGAGTTTTGACTCATTCTAACTCTTAAAAGTATATCATTCTACATTTTATATCCATATTCAACCACCAATCTTCTAAATTTATTCAAAAAGTTAAAATTTGAATCTACATGTAACCAATATGAATTTTATCACCTTTATGATAAAGTTTAATGCTGTAAAAGATCAATTTTTTTTAACTTTTTTAAAAAATTATTCAATCTTTTTTAAAAATTATAAATCTCTATCTAATTTTTAAAAATTAATTTAATTATATTTACATGACAATTATATATGTAATATTTTATTTTTTTTTAAGCCGGCGCGTGATTCAGATAAATTGTAATCTTATATTTAGGTGAATTTGACGTTGCTATATAAAAAAATCAATTAATTTAAAACTAATTGAATATTTTTTTAGCGAATTGGTAAAATTGTAATAGATTTATATTTATTAAAATATTTAAATAGTTTTTTAAACTGTAAAAAAAGATTAACTTTGTGACACCATTACGTATTATGTAGCTCACATTCCACTAGAACTCCTAGCATATAAAAAAAGTTCATTTAAGATTTCTAATAATGTGTCAAACATTTTATTTCTATTTAGTAAAGAAGAAAACATACTAGTAAAAGAAAATATTTCCCATCTCTTTTGAATTTATTTATTATTCCTTTTCAAGTTCTTCCTTTTACCATTTTTATTTCTAATAGGAAGCAAATAATTGCTTTGTTGAATGTTGGATGCAGTCATATATCAACTGTCACAAGTTGCAATAGAGAAGTTGACTTGCCATGCACAAAAAAATTAATTAAAAAAATTTACAATTATTTTTTTCATTTATAGTCCCTTTCTCCTTTTTGGTAAACGCTATATATATTCTAAAAATTATTCATTATCTTATATTTTTGAGCTATTATCTCACCTAGTCAAGTTCAATGAAAAAGACTGTCTGCTTCACTTGAATTCAAAGTTTCTTCAAAGACATGGGGTGATGATCATTCCGAAGGTTAAAATGAACGAACCGGTTCAATCAATATATTTCGGTTATATTTAATTAAAAATTTGGTCAATTTAATTAGTTCAGTTAATTCAGTTTGGTCAATGTATTTGTTTTGCTCGTTTATTGTTAAAAAAAAAAAAATTCGGTTAACTATTGACTATTATTAATATTATTTACTTTAAATTTATAATCTTTATATTTTAATCAATTTAATCAAATTGACAGATTAATTCGGTTGATCCAATTTTTTATTCTAAATTTTAGTCAATTCAGTTAAACCAATTTTGGTTAAAGTTGATAATTCGGTTGGCAAAGAAATAAAATTACTCGGTTAATTTAAATTTGGTTAAATCGGTTTATTTTTAATCGAACACACTATTTGCTCATTTCTAAAAATGATAAAATATGCATTAGCAAATTAATATTGTCCCTTTTTTTTCGAAAATGAACTCATTTCATTGATTAAGATAAACCGACTCCTCGAATGTCGCCTATCAACCCCTTCATTTCCCCCAATTAGGGTTCATGTAAATGAAATCCACCCCACAATGAAAGGAGCTTCTTTCTAGTAGACACTTACTTTAAAATAAAAGTTTGAATTGAATGATATTAATTTTATTCTCTAAGTGGAATTGTTAGAAAATAAGAATGACTATAATAGTGCAAAAGAGTAATAGATTCAAAAGAGATTGCTTTGATCTTAGCTTTTGAATAAGTAATTTTATGGAATTTATCAAAATTTAAATTTATAGTAGTACTACTAGACTTTGTCTTGGGATACTTTTCATCAAAAGCTACTCATAATGCTTTATAAAATCACTAAAAAGAGTGAGTTTATTAGGGAGTGCATGCACATTTCTAAAAGCTAAATTGAGAAAGGATTTAGACTTGGACTAACCTTTGTTTTGTTGAAGTTTACTATAAAGTTTCTTTAGTTTGTATATAAATTTCTTTAATTTTTTCTTTAATATAAATATGACTAACTCTATAAAATCTCAAAAGCCAATTAGTAACTAGATTTTTAAATAAATCAAACACGACTATATTCATTTACGAATGAAATTTATAAAATTTTACGGAATTAATATAGATCAAACACACTATAATTGTCTTTACCAAATTCATTTAGATGGGATTATGCTTCTAAGTTTCATTTAATTAATGGGTTATTTACTAAAAGAAAACTTGATTCCATAAAAATTTACAATTTAATCATATCTCCTGTATTTTTTTTAGTTTTTGCAATATCATGCATGACCTTTTAATTTTTTTGTAATTTCACGTAACATGGTTGTACGAAGTTGATGTCGATTATATGAAGTTATAAAAAAATTAAAATGTCATGCATGATATTTTATGGAAAAAAATGTTATTAAATTAAAAATTTTGTTGAAGGCCGTTATAAATGATCATTTGTTAAACCATAACTTGTTAATTTTCATTTAAGATCAATCAAAGATACTACCTTCTCTTTTAAAGATGTCAGATAATCAGAAAAATATATTGAAGAGGAAGTGATCCAATTTTGGAAATAAAAAATTGATGTTAAGTTTTGTATAAATAAACCTAAAAAAGCAAATTAAATTGAGAAAATCAACCAAACTAATTAGTTTAGTTCTATTTGATTGTAAAAAAATACACATCCTTTTAAATTAGATATCTCCCAGTCATTTGTTTTGCCAGACCTTACATAGGACAATGACATTCAAAGGATGTAGTAGAAGAGATAAAATTTTGATGATTCAAAACTTTTTATCCTTATTTGTGATTGTGAAAGGGAAGAGATATAAATTTTCCTATGTGATTTGAATAAATCTTACAAAAACTTTTAAATTTTTTCACAAATTAATATTTCAAAATTAATTTATTAACTATTTTTTTTATCAAAAGTAGAATTATTCTAGGCCAGATGTCAGCGGAAATTAGCGGAGATTAGTTAGTACCAATTTTTAATTCATTTAAATCGGCCAAACACGGACTGCGGAGAGTCGGGGTCGAACTCCCGACCTCACACACATAGAGCCTTACCAACTAAACTAAGTACTCAACTGCAACTATTTTATTTTAAACTTGTGTAATTAATTGTATCTTTAATTGCTTGAATATAGTGGGCACACTGAAACTGGACTCGCCATGACATGCTAAAATTTATGATTTTTTTTGCAATCACCCATAAATTTTATACTTGCTAGGATTTTTACTGATGCATGAATATAGAATTTCATAGTACTGAGCCATATCTCACGGCTTCTGCAAAAGAACAAATCCAATTTCTATACCTTCGTGCTAAAGATAAAGTTTACCATCATTCCATTTAAGCCACTTTCTTCAGTGACCCGTCTCGTATCTCCGTCGCTAAAACATTTCAATAGCCTATGAAGATGCCATTGCTGGTATACTCTGGATGGAAACAGAGCGGAGTTAAGACAGCTGCTCAGACCGAAAACTAACATTTTCTATGCAACAGGACCTGGCACCAGCTCCTAATTCACCATCCTGTTGCATTTTCCGGTGCTTAGTAATACCATTCCGTGGAAGAGTTGTTCGAAGGTGATTGTGATTGTGTATGTATCAATCGTGAGCTTCCATCAGATCGGCGAGAGTTATCTTCCCACAGTTGCCAGTGTCTATCCTATCAAAGGTCTGACATATCTGAAGTACATCTTTCTCTGAAACTTTTCCCATCTCCTTGAGCTTGTATATCACATATTCCGATTTACTGGATAAACCGAGATATATGAAAAAATGAGAATGAAATAATGCAATGATGCTGACACAGAAAAAAAGATAATAAAAAACACTAATAAACAGAATACTGATAACCAGCATTAGATAATTAAGCCAATGTTTGAGAGTATTGCGAAGAGAATTCAGTCTGAATTAGCTACTAGCAGCAAACACATTTATGAAGGAATTGTGGTTCACCTCGATGTGGTTAAACAAAATATCAACCGTAGAGGCAGAGAAGCAACAAATATTTCCGCCTTATGTCATATCAGCTATATAAAATAATAAATTTAAAAGCCATTTCTCTATGTCTACTAATCCTATAAGTTAAGCAGAAAATCATCAATTATATGTTCCAAGCTCTCCTAGTGCTCGAGATCTCTAGAAGTTCCCAGGATTTGTGACAAACAGAAGAAAAAGATGAAGTTTTTGTCTAAAATCGACTCATTTTGAAACGTCCAATTTCTTTTAATGTTGATGCTCTTACTTCACTGAGGCTTGCAAGAATAAAGAGACTCAATTTGCGACAACTCCAAGGCTAAAAGATATACAAAGCAAGAATCCATTTGATACACTCCTATACCATCATTTAATTTCTTGGGAGATTTCATTCTAAGAAAAGTTAAACGATTATGTAGTTCATTAGAATAGCGTACCCCATAACAGCCATAATTCTACAAACATGCACTTCAAGCACCTTTGAGGAATATAAATTGATAAGCAACCAAGAAACGTAACACGTACAAATGCACTTACAGTCTGATAAGCACTATAATACTGCAAGCAGACGTAGCTTAGCAACCGCAACATATTATTCGTTACTACCAAGTGAATACTTTCAAAATCAAATGTAGCATGCTACAGTTTCATAATCCTGAAACATCATCTCATTCTATATCCTAACTTTTATAGGTCAAATAACAGAAGACCTATATGAGCTGCTTTCACAATCCTGTAATTGAATAAAGAAGCCTGCATATACTATTTTTTTCTCAAAGACGAACAAAACTAAAGTTTCACTTTATAGACTCGATACATAGTGATACATGGCCTAAGCATTAAGCAGACACACCACATATACAATACTAAACACTTTAGACAATTATAGGGTAATAGAAAATCGGTATGCATCTAAAGGAGGCAAACATTCTGAAACATGCTTACAGGATGGAAATGCATAAGAACATTTTAAACGAACCATACCTTACGAAACCATTTTGATCAATATCTGCAGCAAGAAACTCAGCAACAGTCATGTTGTGTCCAAGCACCCATTTCGCCATTTTCCTATGCCGCTTATCCACTCTTGCTTCAGCCAAATACAAAAATGCTCGAGCTACCGCCAGCGTCGACACAAGCAACCAAATGGAGGCAAAAATACGGCCCGGCATTGACCTAAACGCTCTATCGCCATAACCAACAGTCGTAACCGACATGACGGATAGATAAAAAGAATCCACCCATCCAAGACTCTCAACAAAATGCATAACACCAACACCGATCCCAATGCACAAAACCACAACACCTAATGCTAAAGCCACCTTCATCCTAATCCTCATCCTCCCTTTCTTAACATCAAAAATAACAGAACCAGCAGCCTCCTTATCACCACCTCGCTTAACATTCCTCAACAAATAATTCTCTTGCAAATCAAGCACATAACTAACCATCCCGGACAGCAAAATATCAACGAAACCGAACCCGACCAACACGAACAAAATCGAAAACAACTTAGTAGCCGTACTCGTCGGGGTTATATCCCCATAACCAATAGTACACATAGTAACAATACAAAAATACAATGCATCAACAACAGGATGAGTTTCATTTCCAACAAAATTCTCCCTATTAAACCAAAAAATAACCACACCAAAAGACAAATACAACACAAGCAAAACAAAAGCTTGCCCAACTATAGACTGACTACCAAACTGAGGCTTAGGAATATGAGAAACATTACAGTCATTAATCACAGCCATAGCCGGCGCCGTTTTGGACCGGTGCAAATTGGTCTTGGTCCATGAGTAATTCGGGTCAGTTAACCAGGACTGGTTCTGCTGCTGCTGATCAGAACATGAACACGAGGGCTTAGGTGAATTACGGGACAGTGTTAAAGCCTCAACAAATGCGTTATTGGTGGGGTCATGGTGGTGAGAAGAAGGTGACGGGCCGAATATGAGCCGCTCTTTAAGCTCAGAGGGAGTGATGGAAATGGGGACGGAAACTTCGTCGTCTTCCGGTAAAGGGCATAATAGAGGCGGCAGTTGCGGCGGTGGTTTCTTCCTCGGACTAAGAAAAGATGGTAGTAACGGCTCATTATCCATCTGGGCACTCAAAAAAACAATCTGGGTACTCAAAAAAACAATATGGGTACTCAAAAAAAGTTAAAAGGGGTGATTTTTGCTGGTTTTTGGATGAATTTGAATGAAATTTGAGGATTCAAAATTATGGGGATTTGATGGGGAATTTAGATTTTAAAAAAGGAGTTTGATTCGGTCGTTATGATGAGAAAATCGTAACGGAGTTGTGAGATTTGAAGGGTGTAAAAAAATAAGGAGCGAAAATTGAGGGGTTATTTGTTTTAAACTCAAACGCTTAAATTATTGTGTCAGCTTTATGACAGGAAGAGAAGCATAGATAGGCTTATTGTTGTTATTGAGGTGAGGATTGTCATGTGCGTAACCGCCGATTCTTTCAATCATCTTCATGATTGGAAATTGTGTTTTAAAACCCAACCGGTGGTTAACCGTTTCGGTTGGTTTGATTAGTTAAATAAAAAATAAATATTTATAATATTATATATTGAGAATAAATCTCAAAATTAATTTTTTTATATACAATTAGAAAGTTAAGAGTGATGGATTATTATGGTTTTTGAATATACTAGTTTCGCATTACGTGCTATGCACGTGGCTCGTAACGTAACTCCTCAATGAACATATTAATAAATTTATTATAATTATATCAATTTTTTATTTATAATTAATATTAAATTAGTTAAGAATTTTTATAAAAGTTCGGTTATTAAATTTTCTTCTTTTTGTTTTATAATAACCATAATTAAATAATTAATTTAATTTTATTAATAATATCTTTAAAAATAATAAGATAGAAATTTAAATAATAATATATTGACCAAATACAGTATTTTAATTTTGTAGTTCAATCAAACTAAAAGATAGGTATTCCTATTAATTTGGAGACAATTTAGCTTTTTTTACATACTAAAATTTGAATTGGAGATAATTTAGCTACCTATTCTAATTAGGACTTTAATAACAATAGTGATTAATTAAATACCTAATTAGTTAATGACTATAAAACCTTTATTTAGTAGTAAACTGAAAAGGATTATTCAGTAAATTTGCCGGCCCCCCCCCCCCCCCCCATCCGTGCTTTTATATATAGTATAGATAACTTAGAGTCAAATAATTTGTTTTTAATTATTTTAATTAATTTAGGATAATATTTTATACTTTTTTAGGTCAAATTAAGAACAATAATCTGAATTTTAAATCAATGTAAAATAAAATCTTGTTATTTCAATTTTGAACTAATTTATATTGAATTAATTTATTTTCAATTGACCTAAAAATAAAAATATTATTCTTGATAAATTAAAATAGCGGAATTTGATCATAAAACACAAATTTACAGACGAGTTGACATTTTTCTCAAACATCTAATAAATAAATATTTTGATTTTTTTCACATTATGACTAATCCGTATTCAAATAGTAAAGGTCTCTTTCGAAAGGCAACTCAAAATTTTAAACACTTGCATCTCTGAATACAATTCGAACCTGCAATCTCATTTAAACCAAAAAAAAGTCCAATCAATTCACATGTGTTTTGAGGTTCAATTAGATTCTTAAACCACTGATTGAAAATATTCTTTTCCAAATCGCCAATCGGTGCACCGTTGACCTAGAAATCGTAAGTGAAACAAATTTTCATATATTTATATATGTGTGCGCTCTCTTATCCTCATCCAATCGAAATTAAATGCAGTTGTTTCATATCATCATCAACATTAATATTATTGTAATACTAAGCCTATGGGATTAGTACTTGATCTTTTTGGGTACCAATGGCAATTGGAAAATTTATTAAAATATGCATGTAATTTTCAATCATTCTTCATTTTAATATTATATTTATAAATTAATATAGTTATTCCCTTAATAATTAAGTACCTATCATTAAATTTTGAGTGATGCTGTATTATTATTATACAGACGCGGAATCATAATTTATTTTTAAAATGATAGTACTATAACATGAACATGCTGTTTGGTTCAGCTACTCGAAGACAAATATAAACAATTTGATCCTCAACAAAATTATCAAGGGACATCAATGGTACAAAATTGAAACTGGAAGACAATATAATTATAAATTACAATTTGAGAGAGAGAAAAAACCCAGAGAAACAAAAACCTAGAGTCATGGCACTGATATGGGAAAAAGACAAGAACAATGGTCATTGCAGTTCCGATCAAGATCAAATAATTCAAACTAAATATTCGCATTTTTAGCCGGTTTTGAACTTGATAAATTTAGAAAATTTTATCCTTAATTAATCAAAAATAAGGATATCTTCAAAAACAGGATGACCCATTGCCCCTATAATTAAACTAAACTAGCATTTTGTTATCATGCTATTCACAGTAGCCGGCTGGAACCACAGTGGTTCCAGTTCCAGCTCAAATGTATCGGTCGCATTCCAATTCCTAAAACTTTTTAGCATGCAACACTACTTTTTCCATATATTTTTATAGCTATCTCATAATCAAATACCAAAGTAGATTGTCAATGTCTTCCAGATTACACACTCATCAAAGAGAGTAAATAATGTTTCGACAGGCGCAAAACTACAAAGCCGCAGATGATTATATTTAAAATACATCACAATTTTAAAAGTAATTTTCCATGCATGTGATAACCAACAAAACACACATCATATATATGCATAAATTAATCATCATCGTCTAGTACACTCCGCCGCCTTTGGATCTGCAGTGTTAGGCATAAACATGTATGAGATTTAAAATGTACGAGTGTTATAGGAACATACCTGAAGAGAAAAGGAGAGTCGATGACTTACAGTGACTTTAGTCTGCTTGGATGCTTGACTGTTAAGCTGTTCCAGGAATGAAATTAGCCTCTCTTCAGATACCTAGAGACATTATAAACATTTCGTGTTTGAGTTAAAAAAAATTATTCAAGTCATAAGTTATGACCGACAGTTCTAAGCGGACCAACAGCACCACACAAGTATTAAACTTTAAACTATTTTCACTGCAGCAGCATTCCAACACCTACCTTCTCAACTATCTGACCCATTTGAGCAGCTCTAAGTAAAAGATCTTCAACACTTCTTGCCTTTTCAGGTTTAACTAAAGCAATTCGAGCAACTACAGATTGTGTAAAATAAGAGGAATCGAGTTAGTCCCAATAATGATCAAGACAAAATAAACGATTAAACTGAAACAAAGTTATTCATCTACACAGCTCAGAATGATTAGTTTCTGCTGAAGAACTACAAGAATATGGCTACAGATTAAACCGAAACATAGTAATTCATTTGATTGACATAAATCCCAGATATGAAGGTTAGCTCAAAGATCACATGCAGATATGGTTCATAGAGTGCGATCTAAATGTAGCAATACAAGTCACCTCAACGACACTTCAGGTTTATCTTGTCCACATAAAAAGGAGCAAAAGACGCTCTTAAAAGCATCTGGTTTTAGATCCTGAAAGCCTCACTTGCCACAAGAGCAGTCTAAAACACTATAAAGTTGGTCAGAATACTTTGGCGCATATAATTAGAGACAGCTACACCTGGACAAATGGCTTTCTTCCACCTAAAAGTAGAAATGTTGTACATGGAATCCATAATACAAACTGCGTATTCATGTGTACTTCAAAAAAATGTAATTCAAAGAAATTTTTCTGCTTAAATTAAGATAAAATATAACACCTTATAAATATGGCCATAAAAAATTACAAAAAATTAAATGATGTAGTATCACTGCATAAATACAACTGAAAACATAGGATAATAGATATAACCAATGACCAGACCGAAAAGAAAACCCTTTTCTTCTTTCCTTTAAGAAGCATTTGCATTTAAAACTTCTCACAAATTAAAAATGCAAAATAGCAACCTCTTAATTGTAGTGATTTCAGAAAAATAGAACCACACAATAGTCAACAGGAGAAGAAGCAACAATAAGTTCACGAAGCAAACTTAAAGAAGAAACAACAGATTCGTATCCACTAATATTTTCTTGTAGGGTTCTTTTTCTTCTTTATAATATTTTATAAACATTAATCAGGAGTTCATTTCTTGCCACTTCCTTGTCAGCTAAACATTCTTAACCATATAAATATATGTATATCAGATAATGTTCTTCGATACGATGCTACACATATATACTTAATAAATGACCAGCGCCACACTAGATCTACCATTGGTTCAGCTACTAAAACATAAACGAAGCAGTAATATGCTCTTCAATAACACAAACACAAAACAACGTTAATAATAAAAGCATTCTCTAACTACTAGCAACTAAATGCATTTTATAATTATAACTTCAGAAAAAAACCTACGTCTTTCCCGTGCTTCAGAAGATAAAATCTGACTAAGCATCATTTGCCTTCGCTCCTCAGCATTGCTATATTAAATACATTCATAGGTCAGACGTCAATGCACATAAAAGCACATATGCTAAATTTAACATGTCTGTCCGTGCATTCCAAAATCCGTCATCTAAATACAGCAACTGAATAACAACCCAGCCCCAAGAAACAACTGTTTTCTTTGGAAAAGAATAAGTCTTAACAATTAAAAACAGCTAACATGGAAACAAGAAAATTCACAAACTAACCTCTTAGCCTCTTCCTGGGCTTTTTGTTGTTCAGCGCCCTGCTGATTTCCCTGTTCATCCATAAATTCGAGTCATCTTAAAACCAAAACCAAAAGCTAGAAAATGCCATTTAATCTATGGACAAACAAACAGTAAAACTGTAATTACCATGCCCTGTTGAGCCATGAGCTCGCGCATTCTTCTCTCGCGGATCGCTTCCAACTCCGGATCAGCCTAAACATTCAGTGCAAGAAACAAAATTCAAAATTCCCAAATGCATAAATTAGGTCATGTGTAGAAAATCCGAAACCCTAGTCAATGAATAGTCAGCGCAAATATTTTATGCAAGTGAGTGTTGATTTGAAGTAAAGAATAAAATAATTCAACAAGATAACTATCATAAGATATAAAACAAACCCTAAATACATAAATTTTACAGAAACTTCAATTGTAAATTAGCAATTGCGGCAACTATAGCGCGAAAAACTTAAAATTAGCAATTTAAAAAACCCTAATTACAGATGAAGTGATAAGAAATTTAATACTTACCATTGAATTGAGCAACAGGGAACAATTGATTTACTTTTTTCTTTGAGAAAATGCGTTCTTCAATTGGGGAGGAAGGGACCGTTTGGTTACAAGGATTAGGATCCTTTTCTAATACTAAAGTATCTTTATTTATTTATTTACATTATTTAAATTTAGTTTATATTACATACTATCATATACACATAAGATTATTTTGAAATTCTAATGTTGGAAAACTTCTAAAACATGTAACTATCAGGAATATTATGAACTTTTACACTTGTTTAAAATTTATTTTATATTCTATTTAAAAAATATATATTTGATACTAATACTTTAATATTGATTTTAAGTTTATTCTGTATTTTTAGTTTTTTAAAATTCTAACATTAATTTTAATTTATCACATATCTTTTTACCTCGTCAATAAATTATAATATTGATTTTTATATAAATATTTTAATTATAGCTCATTTTTGTTTAAAATTATAATATTTATGAATCATATTATTACTTCATCTAATATGGAAATTCGCCTTTTAAAATTAAAATTAAAAATAAAATTAAAATGGCACGCTAATTCCGTCACTTATATATTCTTCTATGGATAACCTCTATTGCATTATAGAATAATTTTCAAGTGAAATACATCATATAAACAGTTAATTGTTTTCTCAAAAAATAAATAGTTAACAGCATTTGTTAATTTAAAAGAGGAGATAGTTTACAAATATATGATTAAATATTGACGAAAATAAGAAAAATTACTAAAAAATTAATTTCGTTAATATTGAAAGCTGAAAACAAAGGTAAAGAGAAGATAAGATATAGCTTATGGTTAGAATAGTAAAAAAAAAGTATGAATAAAAAATATAAATTCAACTATATTTAAATCAGTATGAGAAAAGAAAAATCATTTCGGTACTGTATAACCCACAAGAGATGACAAACATAGCAGCAAAAGACTTGAACATACTATAAATTTTTTAAACATTGCATTCTATTGCTATATTTTGATTTAAAATCATATTTAGAAAAACAATGTGTATTCCAATCTTTACTGTGCTAAAAAATTACATTCATAAAAAAATGAAAAGCTGATCAAATTATCAGTAAAAACTGGATGGTGAATATAAATTTCCGTCTTGCGTCAAAAACCGAGTTAGATGCTTGAATGGGACTTGCGACAGTATCGAAATACGATCAGCTACATCAGACAGCCAACATATTGTGCTCGACGATATTTACTCTGAAGTTGTGGCCATTGTACGAAAAACTGATCAGCTATGCGTAGCTTATAGAGAAGCAAACCACTTAAAGATAGCCTTTGCACTCTTGCTATACTCTCAACATAAAAAATACTTGACCATGTAATCCCTACCACCTGCAGCAAAAACTGAAATGTTAAGTGATCAACTTCAATACCATCTCAGCCCTTCCTTCAGCTGGTTTTGGCTTGCCCGTTTGGAAAAGAAACACAATGCGAAGATTAAAGGTTGATGATGATCGGAAAGAAATCTGACCTTGAATAGGAATGCAATTACGCATAGAGGAATGCAAGTTCCAGGTCCGTTGCAAAGAACCTGAGATTATCAAAAGTAGAAACACCCGGTATAAGCCAAATAAAGCATTTTCTCGGATAACTTAAGTCGAGAAAAGTGAAACAAATTCATATTAACTATATTACCACTTCCGGTCTGATTTTAATCATTATCCACAATGCATGAGCAACAGCCAATAAAGTTGTCCAAATCGACGTTAAATATGACTGGCCAACTTCCCTGCTTCTGTAAATTTGCATGTACTTAGCTGAGACCCTTTTGCCCTGATGCTGCTGCCATCAAACCCCAATTCTTAGTCATGCACTTTAGGAAACATCCATCGGTCAGTATTAAAAGGAAGCAAAATGCATTAATGAAACTTCAACAGACAGAAACTCCAAGCACCTAACAAGGATACATCTAAGCCTAAAACTTAACAATTTTTTCAATTTAACACAAATTATTGCAAAATAGTAGTGTTGTGACCTTTGTCAACTGCAAACAGAGACAGTATGTAAAGCAAGAGAGAGATATTGATCAGGTACAAAGGCAATCTATGTTCACCATCGGAAACTCCAACTTAGAATTTGGCTGAATAACAGAAGTAAATAACCTTTAATAATAATATATTATATGTACAAACTTAAAAATAAACATTTCAATCGCATCTTTGAAATAAAGGATTTTCTTATTATAGATAGACCTCAGCACAAATGAAGGTAAAAATATCAGTAAACATACTATGCAAATAGTAAATTCCAGTTTTCAGCAAATCCAGCAAGTAGACGATGCAGATGCATTCAAAACAGCATTATTCATTTAAAAGCAAAAAACAAAGGAAACAAACAGTGGCCAAAGATTGGAATAGATTAAGAACAACTTTCATCTACCATATCAACTAAAGAGTCCTCCAAAACACAGGCCTTTTGCAGACTCATTTTATCCGTAGCAGCTGCAATATAAAATCTAGGTGTAAATCTATCTTTCTGAAGTAAAGCCACCACATTAATCATCTCCGCAGTGTGGCCCCCTAAAACAACGACAAAAACAAAATAAAAGAAATACCAAAATTCATTCAAAAAACATTTTTAACAAAAGAATAAGTTAATCAACATATCCATTAATGAGCTCACCTGAACCCAAAACAATTAGAGTACTCAGAGGCTTTAGGGAATCAGCTCGCAAGGGCTTTCCAGTTCGATAAAGGACATAAAAAATGCGAGCAACCGCACTGAAAACTAGGCTAATGATGATAACCAAAACTAAAAAGAGACTTCCATCTGCGGTCTCCATTACTCGAAACTATATCACAGTAGGCTCCCCGAGAAATACGAAGTAAAAAACAGTCAAGCTTCAATTTGTCATTACACTACTAAATATGGTTGGCCACAATCATGGTAATTCCGAATGTAGCTCAAATCATAATCGTGTATACTATAAATATATAACTTCTTGTCACTATTTCAGAAATAAAAGAGCATCTTTCTCATGATTCAACACAAAAAACAAAAATCAGAATAAACATCGTTCGCCTTTACTCCGCATACACCCTACATATTACCGAATGAACTGATAAAATTAGGCAACAGTTTACGCGAAAAGCATTACAATGCAAGATTAGCCTATTTGATTACTTTTAATCTTATCAAAACTTAAAAATATATTTCTTTAAAACAGCAAGCAATTCCAAAAATAACCAATCTAGACTATGGAATAATGTTCTAAAATCAATTTTAAAAAGTTAAAAACTCCTAAATAAATGTAAGCAATAAAAATTCAGACAAATAATCAAAATAATTATTTACAACCATTGGCGTAGAGAAATTAGACAATTAGCTACAGTTTAATAAATCAATTTTGTAATAAAAGCAATTAAAAATCAAACAAAGAATCAAAATCGTACTGTCATAAAAATAAACTCTGAAAATAAATCAACTGTATATAAGGAATTAGAGATAACTAAACATTGATGATCAAATCAGTAAATGCAGAGTGTTATTGTCTGTGTTTAATTGTTTCAGTAAATTCAACAAAAACTGTGATTTTGCAAGAGAGCAGCGGACACAGCGAGAGAAAGAGCCTATGGTGTTTAACTTAATAATCAACACCTGAACTTTCATTCTTTTTACAATTTAGTCCTCCAACTTCACATTTGTTTAATTGACCTTATATTTTAACTTTTTATGATTCGTGAATCCTAATCAATTATACTATACATTAATTCAAAACTGAAAGCAAACGACATAAAATTTAATACCTTATATTTTGTATCTATTGTATGAAGAAATTTTTATATAGATTCAGTCCAGCATGTCATCCGTGTACTAAACCTATCACATTATGACACGTCATTAAAATGATGGCAATATTGTAATATTACTATTCAAAAGGTTTAATATTTACAAAGCTAATCTCTAACTTACAAAGGTTGAATTTTTCAAAGCTAAACTCTAACTTACATTTGATTTTTCAAGACTAATTAAAAACCCATAATGAAAATAATAAATACTCTAACTAACTAGAACAACAAGCAATCAATATGAAGACTTGATGCAAAAATAAATTTGAGAGCTTTTGAGTTGTTGAGAGTTTTGAGTTTTTACAATAATTGTTCTAACTACACAGATGGGTTAGAACAAGTCTTTTATAGGCTCCTTGATGATGTGTCAAAGTTCCATTGGTTCAAGCCATTTTCTTCCCGTTATAATGGAAAACTTCTGAAAATCAGCTCCCAGACATATTATACGATCGTTTAAATATATGCACGATCGTTTATGTCCAACGGTTATGAAGAAATTTGAAATATGGAAATTAACATGATCGTGAAAATCTTTACAGGATCGTGCATTGATGGTTTACACGATCGTTTAGGTCGCAGTAACTGAAGAAGTGCGGAAAAATGATTTGCACGATCATGTAAAATTTACATGATCGTGCAAATGGCTAAACTTATTTGCACGATTATACAAAAGGCTAAACTTAGAAAAGGTGAAAAACAATTAAAATCTACGTAAAAATTTAAGCAAAACGTTAGAAAACGATAAATGCCAATTGATTGAATATATCTATCTATAACTATTCTATAAGTGTGAAGGGGGGGGGGACAGGCAAATTTACAACATTAGCTTTCAATAATTAAAAAAATTACGAAGTTAAGTATAAATCTAATTCTAATAATAAAAATGCATTTAATTTAAAAACAAACTCTTAATTATTTTAAGTGAAGTTGTTTTAATTAAGTAGAAGTCTAATTTAGATAGAATTTGTTTTTTTTAAGTCTTTTATTTTTATTGGTTTAGTGATTCTATATATATATAAACAATGACGCCGAATAATATTATGGGTGCACTAGAAAAAAAATAGCTGGGTTTGAAGATATGAAGGTTTGCAAAATAAATTATCCAAGTTTGCAGAAAATCATCTCCTGGATCCTGCTGCAGAAATTATTATAGCAGAGGGCGAAGCAATGCTGTTCCGGCTTAGAGCAAGAATTCTGTATCAAAAGTGTTATGGTGGAAAGTGATAATATTCAGTTGATAAATGCCTTGAACTCGGATATCTGCCTATTTGAATGAGATTGGAGATATTGTGAATGACATTAAGCAGTCAGCGTATAACTTGGGGTTATGTAGGTAGAGAAGCGAACCAATTAGCTCATGAGCTAGCTGCTCTAGCAAGAATGGCAATTGTTGGACTAATAATTTGCCTCCAGTTTTGGATGATATCATGATGCGTGATAAAATGGGAAAAGTTGGTGGAAGTGGAGTAGTCATTTAATTTTTAGTTTTCCTTTATGTTATTTGTTTTTCATAAAAAAAAGTAAAATTATCCAAGTAGATCAGTTTTGAAGGCTCTAGCTAATATAAGTTTATATGTTTGTTGATTTTACATATTAATTTATATTATCAAAAGGTTAGTGCGTTGTTTTGTCTCGCTCGTATTACCTAAAATCTCTTATATTTCTTTAGTTTTCTCACATTAGATTTAGACTTTTAGTAGAATTATACTAACTAATTTATATTAGTTTTATTACAATTTTAAAAATTATTTTGCATGAACACATTCCTCTTTATAGTGAAAAAGAATGATTGGGTTTATTAAGAATATAATTAATATTAAAATAATAAAATTTAAATAGAGTAATACAAATAAAAATATTATAGATTATTGAAGAGTTTAACTCCAACTCACATAAATATCATAAATTGAACAGTTTAACTCCAACTCATATAATTATCATAAAGAAAAATAATCTCTACGTAAAAAACTATTCAAAATTTATAGATGATAAATACTAAGAGTTTAACTTCAATTCAATTTCAATTACCTAAAACATGACTAAATTTTAGTATATACAAACTTAATCACTGTGATTACACTGTGATTTCATTTTAGGTAAAAAAATTCTTCAATTAGGAAATACATAATTTAATAATATTTAATATAACGGAGTACATAAATATTACTTATGTACACTAATTAATTTTAATAAAAAATTTAAATTAATTTATTACAAAATAAAAATTAAATTAATGTTTAATATATATAATGGGTATTCATAAAATCTAATTGGTTGCCTAAAAATAAATAGGTTATTTTATTTAAATATTATATTTAATAATTTTATTATAATTTTACTATATATATATATATATATATATATATATAACGGGTCATATGAATATTGCTCACGTGCGTAGCACGTGGCGAAAAACTAGTACTATATATAAAAGCACGGATGGGGGGGGGGGGGGACAGGCACATTTACCAAACAGCCCTTTATAATCTATTACTAATTTATAACTTAAGTTAAGGTTTAATAGTCTTTTAATAAATAATTGTAAAATTGGAATATTAGTTTGCTAAGGAAACAACAAGTTTAATTTGAATAAAGAACTACTAAGTTTAATTTTCAAACAAATTTATTTTTATTACTTATTCGAACAACGTATTTTAGGTTACCAAAAATACAAGAAACCTTTAATAGGAATGGCCTAATGTCTTAGTTAGATGTGCTCTTTTCCCATGCCTATGCCCATATATAAGGATCAGAGAATTATTATCAATGGAAACAAATGCAAATTTCTTCGCCCAAATTTTGCAAATTGCGGTGAAAATTGGTGACAATTGGGTTAATTGTGGCCATTTATAATCGTGTCATCCATTGCAATAACTCATCAATATTCAAGATCCTGTATAAGGATTAGAGAATTATTAAGTGTTGGTAATGGTGTATATATAAATTGATCAGCAATGTTGGTAAATATTAACCACTATATTTAAGAAATTTTAATAAATGATTATAATTTTATTTATATATTTTCATATTATATTAGATAATCATATTTAAAAAATAATATTCTAACAAATATATACTCAAAATTTACAGGTAGATTTGAATAGAAAAAAAGTATATTATTAAAAAAAAATAGGAAAATATTAAATTAACATTATACGTTTTTTAGTTAATTTTGCTATCTTTATTTAAGTAAAATTATTATTCAAATACTTTTTGGACTAATATTATTAGTCTCAACAATGTTATGGACGAGATTATATTTATAATTCAACATAATAAAAAATATAAATATCTCCTTAAATTATATATCAAACAATAGTTTTGCTAATTTAGATATAAATTTAGAATTTGCACTCTTATTTTTATGTGAATGAATTAATAAAGAAGTTGTTTTATGGGCTAATAATCACCCACGGCCCCTGACTTTAGGGGTACCTTACGACAAACCCCCTGATAAAAAAAACGATCAGTAAACCCCCTAATCTTTGTGGCGGCGCTCGCTAAACCCCTTTTGGACGAAAATACCCCTGGCGCCGTCTTTTTTGGTCAACTGACTTTCAAAAAAAAAAAAAAAAAATCTGACAGCGCCACGTCAGCTGACACGTCATCGAAAATTCATAAAAAATTAAAACACCTAAAATACCCCCATATTTAATTAAAAATTAAATAAAATAACCCAACTCAACTTTATCTAACCCAAACAATTCAATCAACCCAAACACAAACGACCCAACCACCGCCACCCGACCAACCCGGCACCCGACCACCGCCGGAAAATTTTCCGGTCATCTTCTCCGAGATGACCGGAAAATTTTCCGGTCATACTCAGATCTGTTCTTGGAACAGATCCACCATGGATCTGTTCCAAGAACAGATCCACCATGGATTAACGCCAAATCTACATCTGATCCTTGGATTAGCATTAACAGGCAAAACCAATAGCTTCCTGTAATGACCCAAAACCCAATAACAAGTGATCAGTACTCTAGCAAATCAAGAAACATAAACAAAAGATAAACAAAAAATTAATAATAAGTTCTATGATGAAGACCTGCTATTGAGATTAGAAGGCTTAAAAGATGGACAAAGTGATGAAGAACTGGTGAGCGTAGATGAAGAAGAAATAATAGACTTAGCATCCATTTTGGTATTGAATATTCTTGAATCTGTCAATTTAACTTGTAATGATTTGAAGAACTATGGAAGATTCTTATATAATATGTCAAATTGGTAGCAGTATGGCAATGGAGGTTAGAGTGGATATGTTCTTGAACAGATCCGTCGCCGGATCTGTTCAAGAACAGATCCCGTCGCCGGATCTGTTCAAGAACAGATCCCAGCGCCGGATCTGTTCTTGAACAGATCCATGGTGTGGATCTGTCAAGAACAGATCCACCGTGGATCTGTTCTTGAATAGATCCACCGGATCTGTTCCAAGAACAGATCCATGGTGGATCTGTTCCAAGAACAGATCTGAGTATGACCGGAAAATTTTCCGGTCATCTCGGAGAAGATGACCGGAAAATTTTCCGGCGGTGGTCGGGCGGTGGGTTGGTCGGGTGGCGGTGGTTGGGTCGGTTAATTAAATGGTTTAGATTGGATTGATTTATTTTATTTTTGTCTTTTTCTAAATTAAATTTGGGGTATTTTGGGTGTTTAAAATTTTTATGGTATTGTGCTGACGTGGCAGCTGACGTGGCGCCGTCAGATTTTTTTTTTTTTCCAAAAAAATGACAGTTGACTGAAAAAAAAAAACGGCACCAGGGATATTTTCGTCATATTTGGGGTTTAGGGGGTTTAGCGAGCGCCGCCACAAAGATTAGGGAGTTTACTGATCGTTTTTTTTTATCAGGGGGTTTGTCGTAAGGTACCCCTAAAGTCAGGGGCCGTGGGTGATTATTAGCCTGTTTTATGGTTTTAAAGTTTGATTGGAGCCAAGTATTAAGCTTACTTTTTTATATTTTATATGATTATATTTTACATAAACAATTAATACTAAAAAAATTATAATTTAAGCTAATTATAAATTATATTTTAATTTTGATTATTAAAATTAAAATACTATTGGTATACTAAATGAAATAAAATATTACTAAAAATTCAATATAATAGTTTATAAAAATAATAATTACCCTATTAATAAATTAATACTATTTAATATTCATTATTATAAATTATAAATTAGCATATAAACTATTACTCAATAAAGTAAACTTCTACTACTATTTAAGTATAATTATAATTTAAGCTAATTATAAATTATATTTTAATTTTGATTATTAAAATTAAAATACCATTGGTATACTAAATGAAATAAAATATTACTACAACTTCAATATAATAGTTTATAAAAATAATAATTACCCTATTAATAAATTAATACTATTTAATATTCATTATTATAAATTGTAAATTAGCATATAAACTATTACTCAATAAAGTAAACTTCTACTACTATTTATGTATAATTAATTATAGAAAAATACAATTAAATTATTAATAAATTATAATTATTTTACATTATTTTTAATCTAATTATTAAAATTATACTACCATCATCGACATATCACATTACGAGCCACGTGCGTAGCACGTAAAGTGATACTAGTCAAAATAAAGGGTATAGAAACACATGGTCCAACAAGTTTACTTAATGGTTCTTCAATTTTAATCCACAACTGAGAGACCCTTCCGTTAATTTGAGAGAATCGTTTAACAGAACTAAAACTGAGATAGCAAACCGTTTAAAAATAAGGTAGCAAATCGTTTAATAAAATTAAAGTGAGAGCACATCATTCACGAAATTAAAGATGAGATACCAAATCGTTTAAAGTAAATGTCGAAATTAACGGAAGGGCCTAATAATTAACAGAATTGAAACTGAAGGACTATTAAATAAACTTTTGAAATATCAAATATCAAATTGTTAATTATAATATACCTCATAAATCTCAAAGTAATTTGCTCTATAAATACCCACTATTAGTACTTTTATTTTAGGCATAAACTCACTATAATGGATTTAATTGGCAGCAATGATGTGTGGAGAGATTTTTAGGTAGACTTAGTATACCACGTCATCTGTGAACTAGTCTATCATATTATGACACGTTATTAAAATAATGGCATTATCATAATTTTGTTTATTACTTATTTACACTTTTTGAATAGCAATATTACGATAGTGCCATTATTTTAATGACGTGTCATAATATGACAAGTTTAGTCCACGGATGACGTGGTGGACTGAGTTTACCTAAGAATTTCTCTGATGTGTGACCACTTAATAAACGTTAAGCGAAAAGAAAAATCATAATAGTACATCATAATAATAATTAGGGATAAAATTAATTTGAATGCGATTAGAAATTTGCCTCCAAATTAAATTAACTCACCTCTGACATTTAAATTAACTCACCTCTGACAAATTAAATTAAGGCCAAATTAAATTAGCTCGTCTCACGTTTTAGAAATTTAAAATTTCTACCTTAATATTTTGACAAATATACCAATACTCACCTCTGACATTTAACTGCGATTATTATTATTATTAATAATAATAATATTATTATTATTATTATTATTATTATTATTATTATTAAAAGTTCAAATCGTTAAAATAAAATTCATATTAATATCTGAACTAATTTTTTTATAGAACTAAAAAAATTAAAATAAAGTTAAATAAATTTTAAAAAATAATCATAAATATTAACAAAATCACAATTTATTAAGAATTAGTTTATTTTATCTATCCAAAAAACGCATATGTTGTCCTCGTTGAGATTACAAGTTATTCAAAACTAATTAACAACCCCCCTATATGTTGGCATTGGACATCATCTCAAAGCATAGTAAAACTTGGAAAACTTCAAGGTCTTCGATTAGAAATTCCCGTAAAACTAATAATTCAAAAACAAAACAAAAAAATTACTACCACATAACAAGCGGATATTGCATGCCAACGAACCAGCCAACGAACTTCTCATACTTTATTTCACATCTGAAATTCATTTGCCTCCTCTTCGTATTCTTTACTTTAATCAAATAAATTCCGTGATTCTTAACTAAATTTGCATCAATCGTGACTACGAAAGTCAAAATTCCACTCTCCATTTCACCAATAAGTTGTTTTCCTACTCCTGTTTCGTTGAAACTGACTGAATCCGCGACGATATAAGCTTGCATTTTCGAAACACGCCACTGAGATTGATAGAAATGCGGAATCACGACGGAAGATATTTTCATATCTTTAAAGAAAACACTAGTTTCAATATTTTGATAAAATAGTGGAATATAATTAGGGCTCGTGAGAGTAAAATTTACTATCCAATTAGCGGTTATATGAGAAGAAGAGACATTGAAATATGTACCGAACTATGTCGGACACTAAAAAGCTTAGATAGAAAAGCATCGTTAGAGGGATAATTGACATTGCAAACCAAAGAAGCAGTTTCCTGCTAGAAGCTGTCGTCTCGCCGGAGGACGTCGCGGTGTGAGTGACATTGCCACCGTATCTCACAACAGGGTCTCCGTCAGCTTCTTGATGTGGCATTGGGTAGCACCTGATTCTGACGCAGAATAAATATATTTAATCAAACTTGTACACAAGAAAAAAAAATTAGAGAGAGATAAAATGTGTTTCTAGCTTATTGAGAGTTATATATATATATATATATCTGAGCCACATTAGGAGTATACTTGCTTATTTGGAGTATGAATAATAAATAATTAATCAACTTTTACAAATAACTTTTTAATTTACAATTTTTTTTGTTTCTAATTACATCAAACTAATATATTTGTTACTAATGGACTTCACAAATTTTACATTGTTATATTAGTTTCAAAGTTATTATTATTATTTATTTAAAATAGAAATGTAAAACGTGAAAGAATTTCCTAAGTTGACTACTAATTTAGAATACCAATTTGAAAAGTCATACATCTCTTTTATTTTTTCTTACAAATAGAAAACAATATCCGTTATTTTTTTTTCCGCTTCGACTGCCGTCAATAGTTTATATTTTCCATTATCGGTAGCCATTTCTAATCTTATTTGTTTCAGAATAAAATAAACAATCGACTCCTTTTTATCTTTTTTGTTTTTGTTGGTAAATCTATCGACTGAACGCATCAATTTCAATATATTTACAAATCAAGAATCAGAGATAGATCAAGACTTCTCAAAACTGAAGATGAAATTGTTTATAAGTTATATTAGTTTTTTTTATATACTTTATTACAACGATTATCTTTTTTTACGAAAATTTCGGTGTCTTTTTTCTATGAAAGGTTGATTTGTCTTTTTTATAAAGGATTGATGAGTTTTTTTGTTCGACGGAGACGAATTGATCTTATTGTAGTGGACAAAACTTTGTATATTATTCCTTGTCAGGTGATCAGAAGCGGTTATACCCTTTTTAAATTCTTACATTTGTAACTGCTTGATATTAATGAACGATTATTTGATTGTTAAAAAATAACTACTAGTTTAGATCCATTTTCTAACAAAGTTAACTATTTATCATCAAGTATGTTTCTATTTGATTTTTTTTAGATGTTACAGCAAATAAAAGAATTTGCCTCCAATTTTAAGAAATGGAGGAAAAAAAAGAATTTCATAATTTGTCTATAAAATCATCAATTTTAATGGAAGTTATGATTTTATTAAATCAAAAATGATTTAACAGTTAAGATTTTTTGATGCATAACACGAGCATAACTCTAAAATCTAGCAAACAAAAAAACCGTGGATTTGTAAATTTACGTGATCAGGAGAAAAACAATATCGAAAACAAATAGCCATGACAGCCTTGTAGAGTATTAAAAAATTGTGGATAGTAATCACTTTTGCTACCGCATCGACTTCCATGGTCCTGAACAAATTATGCAAAGGTTATACATGCAAATCTGAACTTTTTATACCTCAAGTCAACACTTATTTACAATAGGCCTAATTACTTAAAAAAAACCCATCTTGTAATATTTTTTCGTTTATACCATGACCTAGGAAAAAGTTCATTTGTACCTTTTTTTTTTGATTTTTCGTTTTCAACTCTACCCTAAAACACTAAATTGAACTTTTTTATTTAGAAAAAAGCTTAAAATAATCCTTTATTTTTTAACTTATTTGTATTTTTTCAAATAGAAAAAAGATGATATAACCCTTCTATTTAATTATTTTTAATGTTTTCATCCTTTAATTAATTAAATTGTCAAAAAATAAAATTTTGAGGTATAGTTGAAAACGAAAAATCAAAAAAAGGGTACAAATGAACTTTTTCCTAGGTCAGGGTATAAACGAAAAAATGTTTCAAGGTGGGAGTTTTTTAAGTAATTAAGCCTTTATAATATATGTAGCAGGGGAAATAAAACGTCAAAACAGACATATATTTTACAAAAATATACCATAGGTTGATATAGAGTTTCAGAGTTTTGAAAGCGTTTCGGAGTTTTCATAGACCTTTGCTAGATACAAGGTCTATGAAAGAGTTTCACTAGCAAAGAAGCTGACAAAGAGAGGATGCAGCTTTGGTTTTCTTCGTCCTATCGAGGGAGTCAGGATTGATTGGATCCTTTCTTAGCTCAGTATGATTATCATCGCTCAATTCAAATTGCGTGCTTTCTGTTCTCGTTTTTTAACAAGAGACGAAGCAATACACAAGGAAGCAGATCGTTCCTAAGGATATATCTCATGCTTCCTTTCGTACAAATTTGAAAGCCAAAAAGAATACCTTCTCGTACATCAGCCCAGCGATTTATGCCTTGGGGCGATTATAAAGCTACTCACTACCACTATTAATCCTTGTAGTAAAGCCATCAAAATCACTCCCAAACACATACATTTTAGCCTCACAACCTCCATGATTACATATATTATTCTCCACAACTTTTTCTTTTATACTCACACTTTGTGATTTGTTGTGGTAATCAACCAAGGCCTCAATTTTCTACAAGTCTAGTCTAGGGAAAACTTTAATAAACTTCCAAAAAATACCAAGTCCAGTGGAAAAATTTAGACTTCCAAAATAGACAAGTCCGGAAAAAAGACTAACAATTAAGTGTTTGTCATTTTTATGGATATTTCTTTTCAAAAGTTCCATTTTTATTTTATGCAAATTTTTCCGTTCTATTTAGGATGTTCGAACAAGTCAAACATTTACATGTAACAAGTTCATGATTTCTTATGGCAATCAACATGGATCATAATTTTTCCTAAGCTCATATAGAATGAATCATCTGTAAATGTAACATTGCACATCTAAAACTAGAGGTATATAAACTCTTTTTTGCTGCTGCAAGTATTCATTTGAGAAGCGATCGAGTCAGATGTTCACGTGCGGTGGCCAGCGCTTGACTTAGTGTCTGTAAGGAAGACATAACTTAGTATTTCATATTGTAGCATATATGCATTCATAAAGGTTTTGAAACAAATACATGCTATTATAACCTGCTCAGACAATGGAGCCAGCAATGACATTTGCATCACTTTCCAGAATAAGACTGCAAAATACATGGAAAAAAAACAGAAACTTATTAAAATTAATTATCGCGGAAAGAATTCTAGCTATGTAATTAGCTAGAAAAGCAAGTATGATGCAGTTTATATTCAAAACTAATCTAAGCTATCAATCGAACAAAATGAAAGGCGAGAATGAAGCTTGCTAACTAACTGACTACAATAACTAAAACCAATATGCTACTTCTGCTATTCATTTGATTTACAATGATCATTGGTGATCCACGACTCACAATTAAAGGGGACCATGTGATGAATTTGTGCTATGATATGCTGCAATAATAGTGCACCAAGATTCATATTTCATTATTTTGAAATGAATGACAGATACATTACAAAACTTATAGACACTTGCCTAGACAAAAGTACATATATCAAACTTAAAATGTAATTTAATCAGGCTCACAAAGCTATTTGTTTAATCTTATTTTCATTGGGGAGAGAGTTATGCCAAATGCTCCATTAGTTTGAATTCAAGAAAATGAAAGTGGAGAGGTAGGTAACAGATATTAAGTAAGAAAGCAAAACAACAATATACATATAAAAAGAAAAGGAAAATAAACCCGTCGCCAATAATTTAATCAACGCATGAGAATGACCTGATCTAAACTCTCAAGTACAGCCTCTTTCTTATCCACAAGTAATTACGAGCAACCGCAAGAACTTCAATGCAGCAGAAATAGAGATGTAGTAGTAGAAACATAAATGCAGCAGAAACGCAGCAACAACATACTCGAAGAAGCAGACCGGAAAAACACAGCAGCAAAACATGTGTCAGTATAATGCATCACTTTGTGTAAGACATTCTAGTAGCATTATTCCAGCATTACATATATTCTGCATTCGAGTGTAAATCTATTACATGAATAATGATCTTTTATTTAGAGCACGCATTACATTTTCAACATAACCAGTACAAACATCTAAAAAGCATAACAACAATAAATAGTTTACTTGATTTTGCATTTGGAAATGCTATCGACAATGAAGTAGTAGCAAGTTTCAGTAGCCTGCGAACAATAGTAAAACCATATTCTTCTCCAACGAGGATTTATGTAAAGAACCATTGCAATTCCCAACAAGAAGCATATATATGTCACTATAAGGGTCACATAGAAAACTTCCATGTCAATCCACCCACTCTCCTCTTCTTCTTCTTCATTGTATCTCGGTATTGGTACTGATGCTTCAGCTGTGTAGCAATTTTTTATCAATGGTAGTCCACACAGGAACGGGTTTCCATAATAGGTGCTCTCATCGAATGTCCCAAACTGAAAAATTCTTTGCGGAGTTTTTCCGGTTAAGTTGTTATAGGATACATTGAAAACTTCTAGTGAATATAGCTGAGTAAGCTGAGAAGGGATCACCCCATTCAGGCTGTTGTTGGATAGATCCAAGCTCTCCATTTGACCGAGTTGCGAAATTGTTTCTGGAATTGACCCTGTCAACCTGTTGTGTGATAGATTCAACGAATGGAGTTTGATAAGAGTTCCGATTCCAATTGGAATCTCACCTGTCAGCTCGTTGTCAGAAAGATCGATTCCCCGCATGTATTCGAGAATTTTTCCTTTGTAAGAGTCTTCCCTGCCCTTTGTTGTAAACTGTAAAGTTTTTTGAGGGGCAGGCGATCCTGCATAATAAGAAATAGGACCTTCCGCGAGGTCACGCTGTCTGTAATGATTAAGGCATGGAAAAATTTGACCTGAAAACTTATTATGAGAAAGATCCATCATCTTTAATTCTTTGAAATTGCAGAAATGAATTGGGATCTCGCCTTCAAGCATATTATTATTCAAGAGAAGATATTTCAACTGATCATAAAGACTGTTGAGCCGATTGGAAATTGTACCGCCAAAATGGTTATGACTGAGATCTAAGGTTTCTAAGATAGAGCAGTTATAAAATGCGTCATGCAATGATCCTTGAAGTCTATTTTTAGACAGATAGACATGAAATAATAATGGGGGGCTGAACCCAGATGGCAAACTTCCGGTGATATTGTTCTGTGAAAAGTCCAAAAATCTAAGATTCGTCATATGCCCCAGGCACGCTGGAATTCTACCAAAGAGATGGTTGTCACTTATATCCAGAACTTGGAGAAAAGAACTGTTACACAAGCTATCAGGAATCCCTCCGGTGAAATAATTGCTATCCAACTGTAATTCCTGCCAATTCGACTTTGAATTAAGTATTCGGCCTTCCAGTCTGTTGTTTGAGAGTATAATAGTATGTAAGGATGAGGAGTTGATGGCTAAGTTATCTGATAAGCTGCCTGATAATTGATTATTGGACAAGTCCAAAACTTGCAACGCGCTCATCTGACTAGTCGAAAAAGGAATGCTTCCAAGGAGCTGATTCGAAGACATGCTTAAGTATTCTAATTTAGGAAAGTATACCCCAATTTCCATTGGAACTCGCCCATATAGGGAATTTTCAGACATATCTAAATGAGACAAGTGCATATGACGATGAACTGGCAACTGCAAAGGTCCTGAAAGGGAAAGATTAACCAAAACAAGTCGTTCAAGTTTTGTATTGTTATCTAACAACCAACTCGGAAATTCATTCCCCATTTTAACGTTGGTGATATCAACTTCTCGCAAGTCACGTTGATGGAAGATGAACTTAGGGAGTGCTCCACCACCATTTCCATGAGCAGACAACCTTAAGATTTCTAACTGAAGCTTTGGTGCCATAAAATTTGACTCTATCTCAGCATAGATTTCATTATTGTTCCCATCCAAGTACTTGAGTTTTGAAAGGTTAAGAAATGGTTCAAATGAGGATGGAATCTGGAAGCTATTGTACGAAAGATCTAGTCGATGAAGAGATGTCAAATTTGCAAAACACAAGGGTATAGCACCACTGAGATAGTTCCGACTGATATCTAGCTCTTGCAAATGGACCAATTCACAAAGATCTGCAAATTATTCACAAAAACTTTAGTTTATATAGTAAAAAAATTGATAATATATTTTTTAAATTTCTATTTATTTTGCTACTCACTACCACTATTAGCCTCACCTAAAGAAGAATGCAAATCGAGTTCACAATCATGCAGTGATAAACTCTTGAGTGATGTCATACTGCCAATGTTTAATAGAGAAGTACTGCTAAGAGATGAGACATAATCCAAGCTCAAATGTTCCAAATTCTTAAAATAAGGCAAATCTGCAAAAATTAATCAAAATTTATGCAAATGAAATTTACTGTAATTTAAGTAAAAATTTAAGCCTCTTTAAAAAAAGTAAGAACTGAAGCATTATAGCCACAAATATATATATTAATCATGATGGAGCATATCAAACTGCTTAACATATTTGATTCATACGCAGAACTTGAATTTGTTCAGTTTTTTAACTTTCATCTCTACGTAGTTGATTTCTTAAGAATTTACCCAAAATGTCCAAATTTTGTGCATATTAGCAGGCAAAATAGACGAAAAGCTAAATTACATAAAGAACATGACCTGATGAATTGTTCCGTTCGCCACATATTTGCCCATTTACAAGGACGGAGCCAGAGCATGCCCAAGAAAACTTTGTTAAAATATGCTATTTTAGTTTTAATTATGTATAATTGACTCCCTTCAACTTTGTTTTTCTTCAAATGTCCCCTTCAATTTTGTTTTTCAAAAGATGGGTTTTAAGATATTGTCCTTCTAAAATGTCCTTCCATTCGAGGGGCGAAGAGAAATGTTTTTGCTATTGTAAAAAGGAACAGTCAGCACAAAGATTCAAGACTTAGCCGAGCAATAGCGAAGCTAGATTATCATAATGAGGCGCTTCGCTAATAACCCGGTTCTAATAGCCTTGAAACCCTATATGCTATAGTGACAAATAAAGTTAATAAAAGCATAGTTATTCAAGATAAGGGAACTTTTTGATTTAAATTGTTTGCATACAGTAATTATGCGAAGACTTGTATATACGAAAAATGTTTCAAATTAAAAGAAGTACTAGAAAAACAGAAACAAAAGTCATACCTATGAATGGCATTGATTTAGTTGTAATAAAACTTAGGTCGAGGGATTTCAAAGATGAAAATCCACTTAAAGATGATAGTTTTCCACTAACCAAACTATAACTCAGGTCAAGAACCTCAAGATTTTTCAACTTTGTAGACAGCCTTCCAATTTCTGCACAAGTTGAACTATCATGTGAACCAAAGTAACAAATATATATGCATAGCTATTTTGCTGCAGAAATATAGCAAGTAACTCGTATGCTTGAAAAGTAGAGATAGTTTAGACTAACCACTAATATTTAATAAATTTTCATCAAAATTTTCTTCTTCTAGATTTAGAGACTTGAGTGAAGAAAATTTATTCATAAATGATAGTGAATTCCCGGCTAACCAATTGAAACTTAAGTCAAGAACCTCCAAGTGACCTAATAGTGTTGATGTTCTTTCAAGGCCTGCACAATTCAAAATTTAATAAGAATTTTTTAATGCTGTATATACTTATAAATTCAATAAGAACCTCCAAATACCTTCTGGTACATCTAGCCACTCAGATATGCAATTGCCACTCAAATCAAGACTTCTGAGTTGTTGAAATGGGAGAAACAGAGAGCCATTAACTCGTGTCTTCTGGGGGGGGCAAGCCCAGTAATCAGATGCGAAGCCAAGAGATAAGTTTACAACTCGGCCTGTCATGTTGTCGCATTCAATTCCTTCCCATATACAACAGTCTAAACCCGTCCAATTTAGATATGGGAGAAATTTTAAGTCAGATTTCAACTGCAACAGAGCAATTCTCTCTTCATTGATGCACCCATTACAGAACAATCCTTGTACTAAAACCATCAAAATCACTCTCACACACATACATTTTAACACTATAACCTCCATGAATACATATATAATTCTCCACAACTTTTTCTTTTGTCTAGAGAGGCCAACTTATACTCACACTCTGTGATTAATTGTGGTAAGCAACAAAGGCCACAATTTTCTACAAGTAGCTTTAAAAGTCTAGGGAAGACTTGAGTAGACTTCCAAAAAAGACAAGTCCAGGGAAGACTTGAGTAGACTTCCAAAAAGAAAAGTCGGGAAAGAAAACTAACAATTAAGTGTTTTATCATTTTTATGGATATTTCATTTGAAAAGTTCCATTTTTATTTTATGCAGATGTTCCTTTGTCATTACAATACAATTAATGATATTTATAGTTTCAAAACTAAATTTGAAAATGAATCAAATTTGAGACTTTGAAAATGGAACGGAATGAGCATTTGATATATGATCATCCACAACTTCCGCCCACAGAGGCCAAGTTATACTCACGTTTGTCGACCCTTTTGTTCACAAGTCAAATATTTACATTTAACAAGTTCATGATTTCTTATGGCAATCAACGTGGATCATAATTTTCCTAAGCCCATATAGAATGAATCATCTGTGAATGTAATATTGCACAATCTAAAACTAGAGGTATATAAACTCTTTTTTGCTGCTGCAAGTATTCATTTGAGAAGGGACCGAGTCAGATGTTCACGTGCGGTGGCCAGCGCTTGAGTTAGTGTCTGTTAGGAAAACATAACTTAGTATTTCATATTGTAGCATATATGCATTCATAAAGGTTTTGAAATAAATAAACAGGTTCATTTTTAGTTAGAAAAAACCTGCTCAGACAATGGAGCTCCAGAGTCAATACTGTTACTTGCTACCTTCCCAGCAATGACATTTGCATCAATTTCCAGAATAAGACTGCAAAATACATGGAAAAAAAGGAAGAAACTTATTAAAATTATCGCGGAAAGAATTCTAACTATGTGATTAGTTAGAAAAGCAAGTTTGATGCCATTAATATTCAAAACTAATGCTGACATGAAGAAACTGATCTAAGCTATCAACGAACGAAATGAAAGGCGAGAATGAAGCTTGCTAACTGACCGACTGAATTACTGACTACAATAACTAAAACCACTATGCTACTGCTGCTATTCATTTGATTTACAACAATTGCTCTTACTGCTTGATGATCATTGATGATGGATGACTCATGTGAAGGGGGAGCATGTGATGAATTTGTGCTATTATATGCTGAAGTAGTAGTGCACCAAGATTCATATTTCTTTATTTTGAATGAATGACAGATACATTACAGAACTTATAGACACTTGCCAGAAAAAAGTACATTATATCAAACTTGTTATGCATTTTAATCAGTCTCACAAAGCTAGTTTTTAATCTTATTTTCCATTAAATTAAGTATATTGTACTGTACTATAAAATATTAGAGGTATCTTGGTATTCATTGGGGAAAGAGTTATGCCAAATGCTCCATTATTTTGAATTCAATAAACAGAAGGACTCATTTCAGCAAAATGAAAGTGGAAAGTAGGGAACATATATCAGGTAAGGAAGCAAAACAACGGTAAATATGTGAAAAGGAAAAAAAAGTACCCTCCGTCAATAATTTCATCAAAGCATAAGAGAATGACATCTAAATGCTGAAGTGCCTCTTGCTTATCCACATTGCCACTGAAACAAGAACCAGAAAACAAATATCAAACCTTAAAAATAGGAGCGGTCATTTACACAAACAGTATTTAGTTGGACTATAAGGAAAAACCTTAGGAGTAAGCCAACTGCATCAAAAAAACCCTGAAGAACTTGGAATAAGATGAGTTCATTCTCATCTTCACTACCAGTGACAAAAAAATGAAGGTCTTGAACGAACTTGTAAACAACCACAGTATTCTCAAGCAGTGTTATCTCAGCTGAAGATGAAATAACAGCATGTTAACACAGAAGAAATGAGAATCACAAGGTGAAAAATCCACATAGAGCAATTGATCCTACATATCAAACAAGACATCAATCACACATTAAATTGAAAATTAATAAAAATAAACGTTCCACTCAATTCCAAATTTTGACCAACCTACATTCAGTATTGAACAAAGCTTAATCATTAACTTTCCCACCTCGAACCTAATCAAACAATACAACAGCTGATACAGGACCAAAAGACGCGTCGGTATAATGCATCACTTATGTAAGACATTCTACTAGCATTATTCCAACTATTACGAAATCAATGAGCACCGCTATCCCTTAACTTAAAACTAGCCAGAATATTGAACATTTCAAACAAACGCACACACACAAACGCATACATAATCAGGGAATTTGGCACAAGAACCCTAACAATATGATAAATAGATCGCAGACCTTCGGTGCGAGCGTTAGCCTTGTGAGTCTTGCTAAAAACAGCTCTCTCAAAAGCTTCTTTAGCACTATTTGTAGGCCAATCATCACAATAGTACTTAACAGCGACTCGTTTGCCGTCAGAATCCAATAGCAGTATATTTTTCACAGTAGGACAAATCTCCTATAAACAACATCATTACAAATTATATAACATCTCAATCGAAGCAAAAACAAAACTGTATTCTGAATAAAAAATTAACTGTTAACCTAAATTTACGTAGAAATACGAATGGTAATGCAATGTGGATCATGTAAAGTGTGAGTGTCGATGAAATGAGATGATTTAGTGAGCGAGAGAGAGCGCTAACCATGTTGTTTGGCTTGATTTTGACTTGATTTGTCTCCCAATTTTCCGAGAAAAGAAAATCCGAGATCAACGCAGAGAAATTCAATTTCAGTAAAATTACAACATAATGCTGTGTTATTTAGATATTTTCACTTTTTGCACTATATTTTACTTATTTTCTCAAATATAAATTCATTTTTATTATTATTACATAAAAAATTGAGTTATGATGAAACAGATTTATGAGTGTAGGCTGATTTTATTTTGGGGCTGACCTTTTACATTACATGATTATTTTTGCCTATTTATCATTTATTCTGATGTTTTTATTAACTAGTGCCGCTTTACGTGTTTCACACGTGACTCGTAGTGTGATTCGTCAAATTATCAAATAAAATTTAAAATGATAGTTAATTTGAAATAGTTTATCTTATTAAAAACTTTAAATAACTATTTTAATTGTTTAAAAAAAATTAATTGTTACTCAAATTTTATAATTATAGATAATTTTAATAGAAAAGCCCTTTCTAATTCGTTAATTAATTAGAAGTTTTATGGTCATTACTTAACTAATTATTAAATTAAAATATAAATTCAATTATTAATGACATCGTCATTAAGAAGTTTAAGTTGACAACAACATCTAATTAGTACAATAACATAGAATCCTATTGATTTTAGACCTTCTTTTCCGTGTATATATTTTTCTTAAGCTAATATAATTGTAAAAAGATCAAATTGTGGTTTTATTTTATAGTTTTATGGTCATTAATTACTTAAGGCACCTCATCTCTGTTAATAATTTTTACTATTGTTATGACCCATACATGCTATTCATAACCATAGTCCGGCTATTGGTATTCAAATTTTATAATTATAGATAATTTTAATAGAAAATATAAAATAAATATAATATATTCAGTTATTAAATTTTTTTCCATGCTGAAGTTATTCTTCTTTTGGTTTTATAATAAGCATAATTAAATAATTAACTTAATTTTATTAATAATATTTTTAAAAATAATAAGATAGAAATTTAAATAATATTATATTGACGAAATACAGTATTTTAATTTTGTATTTCAATCAAACTAAAAGATAGGTATTCCTACTAATTTGAAGACAATTTAATTATTTTTTACATATTAAAAACTAAATTGGAGATAATTTAGCTACCTATTCTAATTAGGATTTTAATTATAATAGTGATTAATTAAATAACTAATTAGTTAATGACTATAAAACCTTTATTTAGTAGTACACTGAAGAGGATTATTCAGTAAATTTGCCTGTCCCCCCCCCCCCACCCATCCGTGCTTTTATATATAACTAGTTTTGCTTCACGTGCAAAGCACGTGGCTCGTAATGTGACACGTTAAAAATAATATAAATTTAATTAATAGATATATTAATAATAACAATAAATAATAATTTATTTATTTAGAAAAAAATATTTATATAAAAATAAAGTTAAAAATATTAATTTTTTGTAAATAAAGTTAAAGATTTATAGTTATTAGTTAATATTTAATTATGTGTTATATATTATTATCATAAATTTTATTAGTTGTTGGGTCTTACGCATAATTTTTTAGTGGTTGAATATAAGTATTATGCCAAATAGTAACAATTGACGTAGTATATTTAACTACTTCTATTAATGAAATTTAGTTGAAAGTTTTTTATTAATTAAATTTCAATAATAGTTCAGCAAATGTAATTTTTGTACTGTTAGTTAAGCTTATTAATTATAAAATCAGAATATCAAAAATAGGAATAAATTTAAATTTAAATATGAATTAAAAGGTAATGAATAATAAAATAAACTTAAAATTCAATTTGAATTTGAATTTGAATTAGAAATAATGAATAATAAATCAAATTTAAAACTATTTGGGTCCAAAATTCCAATCCAATACATAAACAATTTAACATTGCATGTAAAAACAATTAAGAGTATTTACATTAAATTTGAAACTTGTTTAGTTGTCATAATTTTCGAAAAAGCATATGATGAGCAATTTAAAAAAATTAATTCTACAATAATTAGGCCAGAGTTATAGCTAATAAACATCACATGAGTTTTATTTCCTCTTCAATTCAAATTCATAAAATTACGGCTGCAATCATACTCTAGTAGCAATGTAGTTTTAATTAAATAGTCAATTATTATTAATAAATTAAAAAGGGTAATCAGGTAAAAATGCATCCAATGTTCCATCAAAAACAAAATTAGCTATCTATCCTATTTAGGACTTTAATTATAATATATATATTTAGTGATTAATTGAATAACTAATTAGTTAATGATTATAAAACTTTTATTTATTAATAAATTAAAAAGGACTATTAGGTAAAAAGGACTATTCGGTAAATTAGCAATGTGACTCTTCAATTTTTATATGAATCAAATTTATTATTTATTATAACTATAGTGATATATTTTAAATTATAATCAATGTTAAATTAGTTCGAGATTATATTGGATTAGAAAATATCTTATGAGATATGATAAATTTATATGTAATTCTATCATTATATTTTATTTATAATTAGTTAGAAATAAGTCGGAGTTTTTTTTTGAATTAGGAAATATCTTATAGATTGGATTAAAATTATTAATTTTATTGGTATATTATATTATCTTTTAAAATAATATTAAAAATATCAATATAAAAATATTTATAAATTAGATTAGATTTGTGGAGTAAAGTAAATAAGTGGAATATTGGCCATGGTAAACAAAATTTGTACACGTTGCTGGCAAATCCTAAAATTTTGCTAAAATTCCTATTTTGTTTCCACACATTGAATGATTAAGGAGTTTTAATCAAAGAAGGATTAGCCCCTATCTATCTATTACGATTTTCCTTGAGTAGAGATAATAATAATTAAACGAATATTACAGTTATATAATTAATAAATTACCATAAAACCGTAGTTTAAACAATTAATTAGTAATAATGTAGAAAGGGTTATTATGTAAATTTGCCTGTCCCCCCCCCCCCCATCCGTACTTTTATATATAGTATAGATAGATAGATATAGATTAGAAAATTACAGTTTGCACATGTTTCATGTGATTTATTATATTTTTTTATAATAAAAAAATAAAAAGCGTTTGTGATATAATTGAACTCACGATTTAACAGATTATTATCTAATGTTTATATATTATTTGAGGTATGACTCGTTAGTAATTTATTATAAAGTTATAATGAAGTTTATAGTTTACTTACTTTCTTTTCCTCCATCTTCCTTTCCTCCCCTTCCTAATATAAAATACAATTATTTAATGATTGTATACATACATTTTTTCGCATCAATTAATATTTCTTTCTTTTAATTATAACCAAACATAATGTGCTGCTTTGAGGCCCCATATATTAAAAATCCAACCCATCTAAAAAACTAAGAATTGTAAGCCCGGCCCAATTTCTGAACTGTCCAATTTACTACGTCATCACTTCAAATGTTAAGAGAGAACAAAAACTGTAGATACTAACAGAACTCACAGATGAGTCGGTTGTTGTCTCTGTCTCCACTGCGCTTCTCTCTCTATAAATCTCAGGCAACCCTAAACATCTCAATCTCTCTCTATATCACCTTCGCATCACTCTCTGATTAATTATAATTCACTGTTTCAGGCTTCAATCTTCGGATTCTTGCTCAAACAATATGGACGGTAAATTCTGCTTTTTATTGGGATGCACTTAAACTGTTTGTGCTTATGCTTGACTGAGATTATCTGCTTCTGTATGAATTTCTTTTATTCCCCATATTGTTTGATTTTCATTTTTGATGTCTGGTTATGTTTTAGCTTAAAGAGTTTTTTTTTTTTTGAAAGAGTTGTTATTTTATTTTTTGAGTTATGTATGAGTAAAAATGAACACTTGCACTTTACGTACAGCTCCAGTACTCAATCGATATTTCGGGGTCGTTTGGGGATGTCATCTAATAGGAACTCGTTTTACCAAATTAGAACTTTTTGCACTTCGGAAGGTGCGTGACCTTGACGGTCTTTGATTCATTTATTGCGTGTGATTTTGATGTGATAACTGGTTGATTGATTGAGATTTAAGAAGCTTTCTATGTTCAAGAAAAATATTAGAGTGAAGTAATCCCCTTTACCCGAGAACATATGCATGCGGAAATTAGTTTGAATGTTTGATACCTCTCATGTCACATTGGATCATTGAACTTAAGCCTGTGATGAGTCTCGTGTGTTTTCATCACTTTTCCCATGATTTCTTATGGGGAAAGGGGCCTAGCAGTGCATGGTTTTATTTGTTTAGGCAGTGGTGTGTGTACGATGCAATGCATATGATGATTTAGACATAAGAGCACTTTTTGTGATGCTTGAAATTAATGTGTCTGTTCGATTAAGAATGTACTTTTTAAAAATTGAACTCGCAACATTTACCCATTATCTCTTTAAGTAAATTTGTAAACTATAGCACTAATAATCAAATTCAAAACATTAGAACTGTTAGCAGCACAAATTTTAAGAGTTCAAATGAAAGACACAAACACGGATGTTTGCTGCATAGACTGTTTATTTAAGAACCACTGCTGTCATCGGCTATGGATGCTGATATGGTGGTTACTAGGATTTTCTTTCTTTTGTTGTATTATATATTTTGGCCGGTTTATTCTTGTTGTCTGATGCAATTTCATTACCATGTCAGATTTAGCTGCTAAGAAGTGTGTACCATGCAACGCAAAGGATATGCGTCCAATGACAGAAGAAAGTGCTACTGCATTGGTGTCAAAGGTTTATGCTCTTTTTATTTTTTTCTCTTATTTGCTTTATATTAATGATTATTCTGAGAAAATTAAATATTTTAGGTTGATGGGTGGAATTTAGTGAAGGAAGATGGTAAACTGAAGCTTAATAAATCTTTAAAAGTAAGAAGTTTTATCAAAGGGTTGGAATTATTCCAGCTTGTAGGGAATGTTGCTGAAGCAGAAGGTACGCTTCATTCAATCCTCTGACTTCAATATTTCAGTCTCTTATATTTAGAATGACAGTTCACTTGCAATTTCGTGCATCATTCCTTGAGATAGATGATTGCCAATTTTGTGGTCGATGCAGGTCATCATCCAGATCTTCATCTTGTTGGATGGAATAATGTAAAAATCGAGATATGGACTCACGCCGTTGGTAAGTGTTTCTTTCTAATCTCAGGACTCATTTTAGTGATATTCATTTTGTTGGAGGTAGAATTTTTTGCAAAACCCCTTCTCATCAACTAAGAAAGCTAAGTCATGAGAATTAGTAGGAGAATATGTACTGGTGGCTTGATGTGTTTCAACCCTTAAGATAGTTGTCTCGAGAGTTGTGAATTATTCTTTCCTAGAGGTGCAACAAAAACTGACTCAAAAGTCGAAACGATTAACTGAACCAAAATTCTGGTTTTGCAACTCAGTTCGGCTTTGGAAGTAAGAAAATTTAGTACAAAATGATCAACCGAACTGATTGATTTGGTTTGGTTTTGAAAAAAAATGATTTTTTTATTTGGCTTGATTCGGTTTGAACTGAATGTACAAAACCCCCTCCTTGCATTTAGAGCATAATCACTAACACGCTCTTTATTTGCACAGGTGGACTGACAGAAAACGACTTCATACTTGCTGCTAAAATCAATGGGCTTAAACTGCACGACTTACTGAGAAGGAAGCTCGAATCGGAGAAGTGAACGTAAATTTTGCAAGGTCTTTAAATGAAACAACGTTCCATCTGCGGAACAAGGAATTATCTAGGCTTTTTTTTAACTGGTACTAGTTGGCTGATTTTTTATTTCTTCATTTTTTTGGTTCCAGAAGAATGCCTATGTCGATGTGGCTATGTGTATGGATTTTGGTTTGCTGTTAGTCCCTGGTTTGAAAAAATAAGTCATGCAGCTGTTAATAAGCCTTCTTTATTGGTAGATGCAAACACAATCTAATCTTCAAGAAAGAAATCATGAAGATGTATAATGATTTGAGTTTGCATGTAACCCATCTTATCCAACTCGGATCAGTAGATACATAGGCTTGACCAAATGTGATTACCCACTAGCTCTAAAAAGGCTGAATATATAGTTTGACCCCTGAACTTGTACCCTTTTACCCATCTAACCTCTAAACTTAACGTCTCATCGAACCTCTGAACTTGTTAAATAATCTGATTTGACCCCTGAACTTGATAAAAACGTAAATATTAAACCCCTCCGTACACAATTTCTTCTAGAATGTTTCAAGTGACAGGTGGCACGGAGGGGTTCAATATTTACGTATTTATCAAGTTTAGGGGTTAAATCGGATTATTTAACAAGTTCAGAGGTTCGATAGGTGAGACGTTAAGTTTAGAGGTTAGATGGGTAAAAGGGTACAAGTTCAGGGGTCAAACTATGTATTAAGCCGCTCTAAAAATCAAGGTTTTAAAAATGACCATTATTTAATCGGTCTGGTGATTTTTTTTATTTTTGTAATTCTTCCAAAAAAAGTTTCAAAATATGATTCTTCCGATAATTTAAAGAGATTGAATTGAAAAATTAACTTTTAAGAAAGATTCGAACTGGACTGACTTTTGGTTCATACTCAAATCGCTTGAACCAGTGAACCGGTTTAATTAAATTAAACTACTAAAAATATATGCAAGTTGGTTCATGGGAGTACGTACATGAATATAAAAAAGAAAAGGTGAGACTTTTGGGTCATGACCCTTTATTTCTTTTAGCTGCTTTCCAGAATGCAAGGATTCCTTCTTTATTAATCTTAGGTCCACAACCACAAAGTCAAGAGCCTATACTTTCATCAGAATTTTATTGCATTGATTTTTTAGAAAACAGACAAAATCATGCTTATTAATATATTTATTAAACAATTTCTCCAATAATAACATATTAATGAATACAAGAACCAATAGAATAATGTATCAACTTAACCAATTCTGCTTAACTCCCTGATTTTACATTGTCCACCGAGCCTACAATCGGGTTCTCCCACCAATTACAGCAGCAGCAATCTTTACAGCATTAATTATACCCGGCGCTCTACCTACTTATTCGGAAATAAATATGATGATGCTTCATTATTAAGGTGAAGGATCACATCATTCAATCTGATGAGGTATCTAGTTTTGAATAGGGTAGTCTGAAGTTCTGCTCGGCAAAGCTGGAGGAATTTGACATTGTACCTGATAAAAAACCGAAGGAAGTGATCCACGTTAGCATATGATTATGAAGCTATCAAAGAAAACGACTCTTGAAACACAGAGCTGCCAAGTTGGGTAGTAGTAAAGATAAACTACTTGCATATTAGTTGAGCAACAAAGCACATTTTTGCTGCTAAGTAGAGTTTTGTCACATCTACTACATATGAATGTTGAGACTTGTATCGGTTTGCACCAGTTCAGGAAAATCTCAAACCCGTTAATGTTGAAGAAAATACAAATGAACAACAGCTTTTCATCATGATTGTAATGCAATCAGATTTTAGCTAAAACCAATCAGTAAATGAGTACCACCAGACAGACCCAATCCCAAACGGCAAGAACATATGCAGACATCCTAAACCAAGCAATGGAAGATCGATCCCTGGTCTGTAAAATGTCTCTAAGAAACCAAAGAAAAATATACTGCCCATCTACCAGCCTAGAACTCTGACCTGAGAGTAAATCCACGCAAGAATTTATGAATTCTTAAACAGACTGGTCGAATAGAACAATGTTAGGCTGATCATGAATACCAAGAATTACACTATACTCCTCATACAGAAGAAAAATCTCAGATGGCCCGAATCCGTTATCAGGGTTGACAGAAAAGCAAGGGTTCGAAGTATACTAATCAACCTAAACAGTACAAATAGATTGTGAATGTTGAGTAGAAAAGATTCTAAAAGATCCCTTAGCAGGTTTTGAGTGCAGCTCTATGCAAAACGTGCTTGATCTAGGTTTTCAGTGCATATCAAGTTATCAACAATCAACTACCCTCATTATATCCAGTATTTCTCGCTTAAGTTCAGCTAACGAAGACAACCCTTAGCAGCTACGGCCAAATTGAATTTAATATCCAACAGCTTCCAATTAGATATCAAAATGCAGATTCAGAAACCAGATTCATAAATAACAATTCAACTAATATATCAATGTCATTAAACATCAAAACACGCAGTTCCAGTTCAGATCATAAAAGAATTAGCTATAAGCATAATGTCATCAAACTGCAAGATATAAAGACTAAATTTATACACATTTAGCTAAAGAAATCAAGTTACCTTCAATACAATTCAATCACATATCATCTTGATACAGGTTTCTGTAAAAGAGCAGTCAAGTAAACCTCTCCATTCTTGATCCCGCTCGCATCAGTCTTATTCCCGACCGCCCATTTCACCTTCTTATAACCCAACTTCCCAATCAAAGGACCATAAACCTTATCAAGATCCATTCTTTTACTAAAGAAATGATCCAGCCACAAGTACCCGCCGCCTCTCAAAACTCTATCAACATCAAACAACAAAAACTCCATCATTTTCAAAGGTATCCACCTATTCACAGCTCGCCCACATCTCACAAGATCCACAACTCCATCAAAAACAGGCAATCTTTGCTGCAATGGAATATGAAGTGGCACTAAACCCCTCATTGCAACAACTTCATTATTAGGCAGATTAAAGTTCATAGTAGTAGTAATAACAGTAACATTATACATTTTCATTCTTGCAGCAAAAGTGCCAGTCCCACCACCAATATCAACACCAAGTCTAAGAACAGAGTTACCTGACTTAGCCACCTGTAAAAGCTGAGGAATTGGGAGATCCAGCTCAGTTTTATAACTCATAAACTTGGAAATCTCAGTTTTTATATCAAAACCAAGATTAGAACTTTCTTTTGCAAGACAAGAAAAAGATTTACAAGATGGATACTTTTCCCATAGTACATTAGAGTCAAGAAATGAGGAGGGGAAAGGGTTGTGAGGCAGAGAAGTTGGCGGCTTTGATGGGGTTTTGGAGAAGCATCTCCGGCGAGGGAGAGGGTGGCAGCCACGGAGGATTAGAGACTCGGCCAAATTATCAGAATCTTGGGGGCAGAGAGTGTAAGGAGTGTAACTCATGTACTTATGTAAAAGGTCAGGGTGGTTATGGCAAGATGAAGCAATAGGTGAGAGCTGTGAATACAGGAGGAGATCCGGTGGGACTTGAGTGGTGGTGGGGGTAGCCTTGGTGGTGGTGGAGGGGGGTTGGTGGCGCGTGAGATGGTTGATGGTGGCGCGTATGGTTTGTAATTGATGGAGGAGATGGTCAGGGACTTGGAGAATAGGTGGTTGGGGTGGTTTAGAGTGGAAAGTGGGGGAAGTGAGGTGGTAGAGGGAGAGAATGTTGGTGGCTACCATTGCTATGAGGAGGAGAAGATTTAAACCCATGGTGAACCCCATCTGTTTTTTTTTCATGTGTGAGTGTGAGTGTGAGTGTTCTTGGTTTTGTTGAGGTTTTCGATCTTGGTTTTTGAGCTTTTTGTTGGATTTGAGTGTTGATTAGAAGCTGAGTTTAGTGTTGAGTGTTGACTGGTAAGGAGTAGAAAAGGACTAAGTGGGAGTAAGATAATCTTGGATTATTATTAGTTTATTACCAGTTGTTTATTGTGTTTTAGTTTTGGTGAATCATGAGGGTTTTTGACAAAAAAGTGCCCCTACCAAATTAATATTTCCCGTTTTGTGCCCCAGACCACAAAAATTACATTTTTGTGCCTGGGGCCCACGCTGCCCGCAAACAGCCATTGCGGGCAGAAATCTGGCCCGCAATGGCTGTTTGCGGGCCACTTAATCCAGCTGATTAACAGCTGGATTAAGTGCTTAAGCAGCCCGCAATGGCTAATTGCGGGCTGCTTAAGCAGCCAATGATTGGGGAGATTCTCTCCCCAATCATTGGCAGCAGAATTTAAAAAAAAAACAAATTATTATATTTTTAATTTTTTAAAAAAAATTCACAACTAAAAATTGAAATATTATAAATAAAAATTATCTACAATTTCGATATTTAAAAGGAATTGAGCGTCTTTCCGAGTAATATTTAAGCGATAAAAATAAATTAAAAAGAAATTATACATAAATATATAAAAACCATACAACACAATTAAAAGTAACCGTAAATAAATTAATAATGCAAAAATTTAAAATTGTACAAAAATAACAAAACTACTCAGTAAAGTCTGATCTATCAGGACTCCGTAAGCGTGTCCTCATGTCGTAACCCCTGTTGACACGTCGACTCGTCTGACTATCAGTCAAACGGCGGTAACGTCTTCCATCTGGTCCGGAGCTTCTCTCTCCACTATCGGCGACTGGACTGGCCACATCCTCAATCTCGTCATCATCATCCACCTCAGGAGCAGGAGCCTGTGAGGAGGGGTCTAACCCTAATCCTAGAGAAAAAGAAGGAGCCTGCATTCCTTGGAAGTCACAAAACGGCTGTGGGTCCTGAACCAAACTGTTGATCCAAGGATCATCCAGAGAAAAATGCATCTGGGAGGGACTCTGAGTCGGGCGAGAAGAGGAGCCCGGATCTTGACCTGGCAGCATCGGAATGTAGCCCCCCTCCATAAGTCGGGACCGCTGTGAGGGAGGAGTGGTCAGGGAGCTAAAGTTCCAAGAATCGTCAAATACAGGAACAGTCGGCAAATACGTAGGTGTCTGAGGAGGAGGTGTCTGCGCCGTCTGAGTCGCCTGGAACGGGGTAAAAGCAGAAGCCGGATGCTGTGAGAACTGTGGAGGAGGAGTGGCCAGCGGCGTGATGTACTGTGCCTCCCCAAATGACGGGCCTACATAGGGTACAGACGCAGGCGGTACCGTAAAAGACGAAGCTGGATAGCGGCGAATGAAGTCCTCGGTATCCCCAAAGAAATCATGCTGAAAGAAAAGAAATTAATAATTATTATAATTGATATTAATTTGGAAAATATTTAAATTGAGATTGAAACGTACCTGTGCCGGGAGAGGGTCCGTAGGTGGTACCGAAAATGATGCAGCTGGTGGGCACTGTGTCTGCGCTGAGGTACTCCCATAATACGTCGTAAACCCGTAATACTGTCGGACGAAATCCTCAGTATCCCCGTGAAAGTCGACCTAAAAAACAAATTGTTTATTAGAATTATTGATTTAATATTCAATAAAAAAACTTTAGATTAAAACGTACTGGGGGTGGCATAGGGTTCTCTGCCATCTCGCGCGTCGCCTCGTGAGGTCTGGCTCTATCCCGACGACGACCTCGTATACGCTGTACGTCGACCGTCGGGGGATCTATATGAGGCAAGGGCTGTGGCAGAACAGCAGGCTCTGGGGGTGGCCACTGTGTGTCCCTCCGGTCCTCCATGGTGCCTAACTGGTAACTACGAGCGTAAGTACCAATACTTGACCCTGCCTCTGACTGTAAGCGAATCCTCTCCATGGCATCACGCTGAAAAAAAATTAAAATAGAAAGTCAGTTAGCATATTAAATAAAAGAAAATTTAAATTAGAATTATGTAGATTACATACAGCTGATCCAGTCTCTGCTCCGTGATGGGTAATCCATCTCCTACTGATGCGTCTGTACCACTCCATGTACTCTGAATGGAAGTGGGGCGGATGGTCCAGCAACGGGCCTTGGACCACATACAGTTCCCTGGAGTCCCAAATCGCGACATACTCGCTAAATGTGTTTTGGAAGCTTGAGCTCCCCCGAAACTGGACAGTGTGGTGGATGTGGAGCTGGGAAGGTGGCTCAGGTATAGGCTGAAGCAAACCAAACTGCGCCATCACCCTATCCGGCTGGTGCCACTCGATAATATGATAGTAAATCAGTGGCACGCGAGCACGCCAGAACTGAGCACCATCCAAAAAATAAGGATGTAGCTGGCTGATAACATCCTCGGTGTATGGTTGCCAATCGATCTGCATTTATAAAATAAAGACTTTAGCAATGTTGTTGTGCAAATTGATAACTATAAAATAAAGGTTTCCAAAATAACTCACATCCGAGTAACGTAATACATCTAGTGCTAATCTCATGGCATCCAGATTGCGATGAAGAACCCGTCGAAAATCTAGCGGACCCGCCCATCTGCGCAAGTACAACATTGTTAATAAAAAAAATAAAAATTACTAATAATTGTTCATGTAAGTATTAATAAAATGATGTACCTGTCACCCAACGGTAAGTGCGGTGTGATGGCCGGGTATCTCAACCTCGGCCTGAATGGTCTAAGGCGCTCGAATGCCCATAGCTGAAGAATCCAAAGCGGCCCCCCGATGTTTCGCCTATTCTGCGAAACCATAGTACACAAGCACATCTCGCGGTAAAGGTGTGCGAGCGCCGCTGAACCCCAACTAATGCTCCCTAATGCCGTCAAGTCCTCCAGATGTGGAAGAATCCTCAGTCCGATCTGCCCGCTGTTCGTGTCGGAAAAACACCAGGCGTGTAGATGGAACAACAAGTACGCCCGAACTGCCCAGTCGATCTGCTCATCTGAAGCCGCATCAGGTATCCGTGTGAAGCTATCAAACTCATCGACTAGCCAACTAGTGGTAACAAAGGATCCCTGACAGTTTCTACTCCCTACCATATCTCTCCCAAGCAGTCGGCGAGTAACACTGCTCCAACCTCTGATAGTCGGTCCGGTAACAGCAGCCCCATTTATGGGGAGTCCCGTCAAGATCGCTATGTCCTGAAGGGTTATTGTGCACTCCCCCTCAGGAAACATAAAAGTGTGGGTCTCCGGCCTCCACCGCTCAACTAATGCAGTCACCAGAGTCATGTCTACGGTGTATTGCCGCATAGTAATGAAGGGTCCCAGTGCTGTCCGCAATACTCCATCTCGAATGCGCGGATGAATATCCTCTATTCGGGTCACTGAGGCACTCCTGCGCGAGCCCAAAGCCGAAGTCTCCTGAAATGAAAAATTTAAAGATATCAGTTGGAAAATAAAACAACAACGAAACGTTATCCGTTTAAAGAAATCATTGCCTACCGGATGCTGCCAAACCGTGTCAGACCTGTGATCATGCTGTCTGTGCAGTACTAAACCTCCATCCCGCGGTCCGGGAAGGAAGTAATCGTATGGAGCAGGGCCAGCCATATCTGAAAATGCACAAATAGATTTAGAATAAATTAAATATATTAAAATTAGATACGAATTTAACGTATACATTAAAAAACATAGATACAAATTAAAAACATAGATAGATGAAAGCTCCAAAAATTATACACCAATTTGACATACGAAATAGGAAATAGAAATTACATATGATAACTTCGATACAAATTTAACCGAATAAGTTCGATACAAATTAGATACGATTTTACAAATTTAACACAAGGTCCAGTTACAAATTCATCACAATAGCTTTCACCAGTTATAGCACTGTGAACAACATCTTATTAAAGTCCAGGGGAGATATTTCACAAAATCATCAGAATCACTGTCGTCGTAATCCTGTAATTCCATACTATTCCATGACTGGGGGTTACTTTCATCAACATGAAAGGTTCGACCATCGCCCAAATTTTCGTGAAATGTCTTGAGCCGTAAAGACATCACATGTATTTCAATCTGAAGGCGTTCCATCAATAATTGGATTGACGTTTCCGTGTTTCTCGAAATTGTTGCGGATATTGCCGCCGGTACAGATATGCTGTGAAAATCACAGTAGGCCTCCATCTCGCATCTGCGTTCCCACAACTTTCCCCACGAAGGATCAGGTGAAACAACAACGTTTCCAAAATCATTCAAATTTTTTGTGTGCCGACCAACAAATATATGTCCGGCTTGTGATTTATCCATGCAAGGATGGATTGGGCTATTTTGAAAAGCTCGTTTTTTTCCATACCAAACTTCACAAAAATGATCCTCATATTTCTGCACAACTTGAATTGTCGAAGAATTTTGACGTCTTGACGAACTCATACCTATATATTACACAATGCAAAATGCAAATAACATCAAAATTTGCAAGAGCAACTACTAAGACTTTAAATTTCAAAAGAGCAGCTATTAAGATTTCATACAATTCACATATCAGGATAATTAGTACAAGTCGAAGCATTATGGCCGGCGATACTACATCTACTGCAAAAATTAGGGTCGCTGTCCTCTCTGTAGGTCTGGTCCATATCATTTCTAATCCTTTGGTTTACCGGTCGTCCCTTCTTTCTTATCAAGTTAATGTCTGGAATAAATGGCACCTCCCGAGAACCAATCCACAGCTCGTCGGTAGGTAATTGATTAAATTGAGTATTCCATGCTTGTATGGCATTCTTGGTTTGGTACCGCCACCCTACGTAGTTGTGAGGGTTTAACTTTTCTTGTTGAATGACTGCCATGGCATGGGAGCAAGGGATCTGGCGGTGTTGGAACTTCCCGCACGTGCACTTCATCATTTGAAGGTTGACCTTCTGAATATTTCCTCCCTTTCTTCGAAAATTGTCTTTCTTTGTAATCACTCGATAAGTCAGGGTGTCCGGGTTATATTTCTTGAGTTTATGAGTGCGGGCCTTTAATGTTGCATTTTTCAGATGCGTGTTGCAGATCGGAGTGAACATGACGCCTTTTTTGATTATCCCTTTATACATTTCCCAACGCTTGACGAACATATCGCTGAGTCTGTCAAAGATAGCCTCTATCATCGCTGTGATTGGAAGCCCCCTTACATTCTTTAGAGTTGCATTAATGGACTCGGCGTAGTTCGTCGTCATTACACCGTTCCTTTGCGCCTTAATGTCCCAACACAAAGCCCACTGTTCTTTCTTAAGATATCTCTCATCGGTCAAATAAGCATACCCCGCCGGAGATCTTATTGCCATAGTGGCCATGTATCGCTCGTACTTTTTCTCTTGAAAAGTCCGACCTACACGTTAATATGAGGTATTTGTTAATGCAAAATTTATACTCTTTTTTGGTTCAATAACCAGAAATGTTGACGAGTGACAGCAAAATACCTGCTTTCTCAGCCAGCAACTTCATATCATTATTTCTGATATGAGTGTGGAAATTAGCCATTAAATGCCGAATACAGAAAAAATGATCAATCCCTTCCCATTCCGGACGCCTCAAAACCGATATTAATCCGGGAGCACGATCTGATACAATGGCCACCTTTCGGTCGCGAATGACTTGATCTCCAAGATGATTCAAAAAATATTCAAAACTCTCACTAGATTCGGACTCAACTATTGCAAACGCCACTGGCATTATGTGGTTGTTGCCATCTACCGCCGACGCTATCAACATATGCAATTTGTATTTACCATATAAGTGCGTCCCGTCGATGAATAGAACTGGTTTGCAAAATGGAAATTCGTCAACCATCGGAAAGAAGGTCCAAAACATTCGCTTGAAAATTCTACATTGCACCCCACCGCAATCAGTTAGTCGGCCTGTTTAAAATGGATATAGTTAGGATATAATGTAAATTTAATTACATATTAAATTTACAAAAGTGATTTATTTTCATACCTTCACCATGCCAAAAGGATCCAGGATTCACTTCGACCACATTATCCATGAATTTCGTGATTTGCGTGTAGTTATATTCCCAGTCCCCGTAGACGCTGCTAATTGCTCTCTCCTTTGCATACCACACCCGCTTATATGGAAGGTCCAGTCCTAAGGATTCTAAAATCCCTGCCATAAGCGTCTTAATCCGAATATCACGCTGCCCCAACACTTGAGTCTTAATAAAATCGGCAATTTGAATAATTCCGAAATTTCTGTGGTTACGAGTTGACGCTAGCATATCGCATTTGTGTGGCCCTATATATTTCGTCAACGTCCATGTGTTGGTTTTCTGAAGCAGGGTGGCCCGCAGCCACCAATCGCACATTTCTCGATGCTTGCAAACTAGGACCAGTGTTGTTTTTGTTGTCCGGCGACTCTTAAACTCTCGTCCATTATCAACCGAATAAGTAATGGCACATGTTCGCACAGCCAATCGACTCGAGAAAATCATCCCGGTTTGAAATTCCATCCCACGCTGCCATTCAATGTTCGGCGCTTCCCATGTCTCGTCCACATCAAAGTCACTGAGATCGACACATCGTATGTGTTGCGGAAGTCGAGACTGGTAATGTGTAATATTACTTGGTTGTTCAGCGATTAGAATATCCTCCATATCCTCTTCCTCACTATCATAGTGCTCATCTTCTTCCTCTTCCACACTGCCTCTCTCAGACTCACTAGAACATAAATCTAGTTGCATCGAAGTTTCATTAGAAGCCGAAATATGATACTCCACGTAGAACTCTAACACGTTCAACGTCGGCATCCGAGCTGTCTGGTTCAGAATCGCAAATACGTGTTGGTCATCTTGCACTTCGAACAACGAGTATGAACATATCTCGTACCTTTCAACATGAGGTAGCCGAAAATAAATTTTCGTCACCTCCGGAGGGCTCACACTAGTAGATACTGCCGTTCTACAGATTTCGGCCAACTCCCCAAAATTTATTCTTCCATTAATCGGCACATGAACATATCTACCCCCCAAATATTCAACTCCACGAGGGGAGTTTATGATGCTACCATCACACCATATCACAAATAATATATTGTTTGACGCCATTACTACAAACATGCGTAATAAATTAATATTAAAGTAATTTCTACAAATGTACATTTCTAGGCTTAATTTATATTTTTAGATTAAAAAAATGATAAATTTAATTCACTTATATATATTTATAAAGTAATATTTTTAACAATTTATAAACAATTTATTTAAAAATTTAAATTAATTTATTTAACTATTTAGCAAATCGTCCACATTTTAACCAAACTATTATATATTTTATCAAATATTTATGAGTAATGTTCATTCTATAATGTTTTTGTGTTTTATATTCATACAAATCGTTTTAATATTTTAAATCTAAATCTAATAATATAAATTTTAAATCTAATATTAACTAAATTCTAAATCTAACAATACACATTTAATACTTATTAATAAAAAAAATTAGCTATAAAAAGTACAAAGTAATACGGACTTACCTCTTGTAGTCCTCGCAAAATAATAATAATAAAATTTTAAGCTCCAAAATAATCCGATTAAGCTCCAAAAATAATCCGCCAAATTACTCCAAATCCGCCAAATTACTCCAAATCCGCCAAATTACTCCAAATCCGATTAAGGTTTTTTTTTATGTTTGATTTGAAGTGTAAGTGTGGTGAAACAATTCACCACACACCCCCCTTATATAGGGGATGTCGCCCGCAAACAGCCATTGCGGGCGACATTAAATTCCCTGCCATGTGGCAGGGAATTTCATTACTGGCCCGCAATGGCTGTTTGCGGGCCAGTTAATCACCCTTAATCAGGGTGATTAACTGGCCCGCAAACAGCCATTGCGGGCAATATTGCTGCCCGCAATGGCTGTTTGCGGGCAGCGTGGGTCCCAGGCACAAAAATATAATTTTTGTGGTCTGGGGCACAAAACGGGAAATATTAATTTGGTAGGGGCACTTTTTTGTCAAAAACCCGAATCATGATCACGTGGATCATGGGAAATCAAAGACAGACTATATGTCTTGTGTTTACACAAGACTAGATTATGTCTTGTTTTCCTGGATTTCGGTTTTTTTGGGTTTCTGGTTAACGTGGCACAATCCAATCGAAATCGCAATTGGGAATCGAAGCAGATTTAGAATTGGAATCGAAGCGGAATCGAAATTTTAATTTGTTAAATTTATAAAAACTGGGAATATTTCAAATTGAATCAATTTTTAATATTAATTATAAAAAAAATAAGCAAAACTGAATTAATCCATTTAGAAAAGCCCTTAATTATAATCAGTTATTTTAAAATGGAACAGTTCTTGATTCAACCACTGGTCCTTAGTTCAATTAGTTCAACTATCGGTTGAACCAATTGGTAAAATCATTTTAAAAGTGGAACTAAAAGCATGTATAGTTCATAATCCAGTTGATTACCTAATTGTTGGTTCAATCGCTAACTCAACCACGAATTTAACCACAGATTCAATCCGGTTCTTTCAGTCCAATCAAGTCCAATACGATTGAACTAAATATACGGCTATTTAACTTGGTTAGACCAAACAGTTGACCAGTTTCCAATTTATCATGTTGAACCAACAGGTCCGGTTTTTTAATCGCGGGTCAAAATACAATAGGCAAGGATAATGATTTGTTTGCTATGAATTCATACATCCAAGACAGAGATTAGGCTTTTTATTGACAATGCAAAGCTATTCTAAATGTAACTAGTACAATTAGTACATCTATAATCAGAAATGTACATAGAAATTAGCCATCTCTTCAACTAAATTATTCATTGAATAACAACATAATCCACATCATCAGTATGCACATCTCCAGCAGTTGGTGTCAAATTGTTTCTATGCACATTTTTACGAACCTGCGCATGAGTCTCTGCTTCATGCTGAAACATCTTAACTAGCTCTTGCAGCTCCAACTTTTTCACTTCAACTCTCTCCTCTGTGATCGGCTGCTTCAACCCTAAGTAAACCAATCCAATTGCGATTAACACCATGCCAATGAACGCGAGAATACCGGTAAACAAACCAAATGCATATGGTGTATTTGCTGATCCAGGAATTCCGTCCACGTTAATACCGAATAACCCGGTGATGATAGAAAGAACCAAACCGCAGCCTCCGAAAACAGCCAAATTATGAGTTACCCGTAGGCTTCTATCCTAAAATCATGAACAATAAAGAGCTTATCAAATCGATCCTGTCAATGATAATTAAGGGTGCGCTTATGCTATACAAACCTGTAACCACGCTCGAACAGTGCTTTGCATTACGTCTTGAATGGTAAACAAGCGGCCACGAACTGCTTCTTGCTCCTCCATCATTTCTCTTGTACTCTTCCTTATTTCCTCTAACAAAGTTCTTGCTGAGTTTCCTCTCAAATGATGCAGCAACTCGAATACTATTTCCTCTCTTGCATGGAGGGACCATTTCACTCTAATAACCTGAGATGCAACAGCCAATCTTTAAACTTATGGCAATTATTCAAAACAAAAGACGACTTCAACGGACATGAGAGGAGCAACACACCTGTCTTGATAACTTTCTGATTTCTTGGTTCAAAATAATACTGAAGAGATTCATATCTTCATAGTTTCGCCTGGTCAATGAATTATTTGTTACTAACATTATACACAAAATGAAATATATAAATATCTTTGGGAGAAGTTGAATAACCTGTTCATAAATTTCAACTCGATCTCATCTGCTGCCCCAAATATTGACTTGCGAAATAACCTACAAATAAATCAAATAATGAAGAAAAACTATAATTTAGAGAAATATAGGGTAACTTGAAAGCCATGGGATAATCATAGAGGTTATTCATTTGCTAACATAATAATACTACAAGCTCAAAATCAATTTTTGGTAACGACGTTCTTCCTATTAAAAAGATTACCCAAGAAAACATTGAAGTTTATCGAGTTATACTAAATAAAACTTTCAACAAACTATGAAGAATTCAACATAATAAAATTGCTCACATCTGTCATTAAAAATTTGATACTTTGCAATACTAAATTTATAGCGAGATTTTATTGATGTTTATTCATCCTTCCGGATATCTTGAATGCCCCAGAGACGGTGCATTTGGAAGAACGTGTATCAACTACAAAGATGAGACAGATGGCTATCCACTATTACTCACTTTCACATATTATTTGAATGTTATCTTCAATGAAGAAGACACACACAGCCAATGAATTTGAAAAAAGATAATGGGCACTTTATGAATGATGGCAAACTAGAGCAAGTATATTTGAGTTCCCAAAAGACAGCAAAAGTAATGCATGAGCGTGTTTGCGCCAATTGAATCTATACATCATAAAAAAAAATCATGAATTTGTAACTGAACAAACTTTCAAGGTTCAAATTACCTATCATCCCACCGAGTTAGGCGGCAGGCTAGTAATGCTATGATTTCATGCACTGTTCTTGGTGTATTATAACCTCCAGCAGAAAGAAGCTCCTAGAAAGAGTATAGAACCGGAGAAATGGATCAATGATTAAGCAAATAGATTGGGGAAGTTCATGAATGATAAAGTATACAGAGCAGAACTAACCTGAACCTCAGTGATGCCCAAGACATTTACTCTTGCAACATGCCCTTTGACATGCAAAAAAGTAATTAGAAAATTTTGTGCTTGCCAAGAGCGCAAAACAATAGGAATGTCGTCCTCGTCAACAAATGGATCACCAGCTGATTGTCCCAAGAGTTCAAAAAGCAGTCCTCCAGCAACCCTTACCGGGACCTTTTGATAGAAACAAAAATAAATTTTAAATATTAACATGTATAAAACCAATTTACAATCAAAAACCAATACTTCATTTTCCAAAATTATCTTACCTTTCAGGATTCCCATGAGTGGACCAGGGAATCTATTATGTCCTTCTAAGTTCTAACTATGCCAAATTTTACTAATACACAGGTGCAGTTCAGTATATTTATTAGATGTATTATATGTCTAGGTAAAACCATAATCAACCTGAGGCCATAATTGTTTTCTGTTCAATCTCTTCCTTATCAGAAAATAGAAACTCAAGCGATCAACTATGTGGAGCATTCACACAACTATATGAGCAAACACCAACAGTTTTACCTTTTAACAGTGGTTCCAATATTTGGTTTCATTCTAGATGTTAGCAAAGAGCATTACTCTATGAAATGTCCATTGAAGCTTGCAAGTAATGCAGCTGGCACTTCCTCCCTCTTTTATTTGCAACCTTATAAGCAAAACTTCCTAGAATTGACATACATGAGAACAGGAATCTAAGTTACAACCTTCAGGTTTACCCCTAGTGACTGCTAAATCAATACAGGCTCACAAAGTTAACATTGTAACTTACGCTTAAATCAATACAGGTTCCTCTCGGCTAAAAGAGACAGAAATTACTACATTGTAACTTACGCTTAAATCAATACAGGTTCCTCTCGGCTAAAAGAGACAGAAATTACTACATTGTAACTTGAGCTTAAATAAAATTAGACTTTTAATAAGATAAGCCAATTCAAAATGACTAATCAAACGAACCTCGTATAAGAGGTGTTTCATCCGCTCGCTAATCAATCTACTTTCGTCCCTCAGAGCCACACCGACGGCAGGATGCAACCACTGAGCATTGTTAAGCCAGGACTGAACAGAAGGGTGACTTGCAGATACATGGCACCACCATATAGGCCCCGCAGGGCGCTCCCAGTAAGGAGCAGCTAACTCTGCAACACTAAGACCATCTTCTTCATCCATCAAGTCAAACAGTTGCGGGGTCCAGCTATCATCAGTTTGCACCATCTGCACAAGCTCCGAAATCCTACCCCACCCAATGGGCACCCAACGGCTATCATCAAATCTTTCCAAGGCATGATGATGGTCAATCCGGCTGTCATTATAGTGACTCAAAGAAGCATTTTGGTTCCCCCTTAAATCAAAAGGGAACGAAGGTTCCACTAGTCTACTCCTATCAGGCCTCGGAGGAGACGACCCGCTCAACCCGTTGGCTTGCACTTGAATCTTTGAATGCTCCCCGTCTATTTTTTTGCTTGAGGCTTTTGAACCAGCTTTAACATTCAGTGGTCTCTTACCACGGACTCGAACGAATTCAAATGCACATATAAGACCATCTGTCCAAAGCTCATTACCAGGTATAACATCTCTGCTACTACTATTACGATTTCTATGGGTTTCTGGTTTCTTTAACAAACTATTTTGCAAAAAGGGCTGATCTTTACCCATTTCATTCTTGGTATGTTCCATTTTTACCCACTACTTGATTATACCCATCTGAAATTACATACCAAATGAGTACCCTTTTCAAACAATATAATAAAAAAGCAACCAAAAAATGGAGATTTCCAAGTAAAAAACTGATAATTTAGCTTTACAAAATGAATACAAGGAATCACCTGAGATAGAATTAGGGAAATAAAGCGGATGAATTGCAGCTTTTTGTTTGTAAGAGCACATAAAGTTTGCTCCTTTATGCTGTAATACAATTGAGAACGAGGGGGAAATGGCGTGTGAAGTACAAATTGATAGATTCGAGCGAGTGACGATAGGCAGCAGTTAACAGCTGAGTGAAGACGAAGTTAAAGGATGCTTCTCTAAACTTCTGCTAACTGCACAGTGTGGATCCACTATTGTCAATACGTGTATTTTTTAAATTTGAATTTTGATTTAAACGAAATGTCGTTTAGTGTTGTCTCCCCAATTTAGTTGGAAGGTTTTTTTTTTTGCCAAATAGTTGGAAGGTGAATAACATTAAATTATCCTATATTTACATGTGGTTTTAAATATTTTTTTGGCAAAATTTAAAGTAATTATAATTTATTTATCTGATTTTCTGTATTTGTCAAGTTTTGATACTTTTAAATTTTTAAGTAATAAGTATTTATCTTAACAAAAATGGAGCTAATTGAGAAATTACAAGAAGTTATTAGTTAAAAAAACATCCACGATTTATAAATCAGCAGTTGAAAAATAAATTATGCACCACCAAAGATCAGTCAATATCACATTTCAATCAATTCAGCCAATTAAATATAAAATTAAAATAATTATCATAAGAATATAAAATTAGAATATTTATACAAAATATTTTTTCCAAAGACAAATCTACATGTTTAAAACTTAAAAGTTAAAACACATTCATAAAATTGAACATTTTTTATAAATTAATCAGATTAGACTGTGTTTTCAATTATTAGAGAAGAATCGAACCAGACTGACCATCGGCTCATGAGCAAACCAGCCAGTTAACTACGATTCTTAAAACTCTGGTCAATATAAAAGCATAACAGACAGCACAACACCAAGTGAATCAGAGCAAGGGAGTAAAGGCAATTTTCACTATTATAGTAGAAGAGAAACAACAAACATAGTTCACTAACTCAGATCAGCACACTCTGGTAGTTCCTAAGTTAAAACAGATGAGACATAATAAGATGAGATGTGATGATAAATATCTAAAGTACAACCTCACGGCACAGAGCTCGTAGCCATTCGAGGGAGAGGCACTCGTTAGACCGATCCCACCCCACTAAATCATTTCATAAATTATTCAATCACGGGACAATTCCCCCTGCGATCGGTCTCTTTAACTCGCTACGATGACCCTGAAAAACCGGGGGTGATGGTGTGATTTAGTAGCCATTTTGCCACAACTGTTGAGACTGCTTCGACTGTTGGCCCTGAGAACCACCGAGGGATGCGTCCCTTGAGTTTTGCTGCTGATGCTCCAGTGACATCCCGGTCTGGTTATGAAAATAATTTGGATAACCAAGAGCTCCGAAATGCTGTTGTGACAGTTGTTGTTGCCCTTGTCGGTACCCAGCTGCCTGCTGATTCTGTCCCTGGAAGCTGTAATATGTGTTACCAGGGACGGCAGACATCGTTCGTGAACCGGGTCCGTGAACCCACATTGCTGAATTCTCATTCTGCCAACAAAACCGAAAAAAATGAGTTAGTTCACATAACAAGAGAAGTATATGATAATACACTGAAACAAATGAGATCTGTTCACATGTTCAAACCATGCAAATGAACTAGGCTATAAATATTTTGAAAACATACAGTAACTTCATTGTCACTCTAATAGTTGTTCAATGGTTTATATTTCCATTAAAGGGAGTGCAAAGTTGAACCAAACTCAATAATAGAGCCGAACCAACAAATGTTTCATTTGAAATATAAAGAAATATTGATTTTTTCTGTTCAGTTTGATTTTGAACATAAAGAAAATCAGTTAATTGTTCATACAAACCGAACCAACGATTTGAAATTTCACATCCTTGTAAATTTGGTTTGGTTTGGTTTGAAGAAACAAAAATTGATTTGGTTCAGTACAATTTGGTTTGGTTTGATTCACACCAAATGCACAACCTTCTTTCCATTAACCATAAGGATTTTACCAAGTCATAGTCAGGAGATTTTGTCAATTCCTTTAGGACATTACCTGTTGCAGTGAGATCATGTGATTGGCCTCCTTATTATACTGAGAATTTAGAACATCCTCATATCCTAAGGTTGTACCCCCAGGAGCAGTGGGGGGATTCAGAGGAAAATTCCCAGTAGGAATACTTGTCGAACTCCCAAACCCATATGCAGAAGCAACAGCAGCAGATTGAGGTAAGCTGCTCACAGAAACACTATTCTTGTACTGTGGCGGAAGCACGGCTGCAGCCAGAGATTGATGATATGTATTGTTTCCGGCGAAGGTTTGTTGGAAAGCCGATGGCATGTATGTGTAGCTCTGCGGCGGCAAGTAAGGATAGCTAATCATGTTCATATTGGTAAAAGGCCCCAGTGGAAGGGTAGGTTGCGAATAAGGATGCACAGCAAGATGTTGCTGAAGGGTGGGTCCTGTGGCTACACTGGCACCAGGAAGTGACTGTTGAGTTGGCTGAGGGGTAGAAATACTAGGTGCTCTCAAAGCCTGGAACATAAATCAGAAAAAACAAAAGAAAAAAAATATTAATCATTGTTTTCCTGTAAATGAAATTTATTTTTTTATCATATTTCCCCAAACATCATCTTCTGATACATTTAATTTGTTTATTCAGAAAAAACGTAGATAGTTAGATCATGACATGAAAGACAGAAAAGCTATAGAATCTTATCAATATGTTTACACATAAAAAGTGGCACTTGTAACATGTTATGAACTGAACAGCCATTAAAGCACCCTCATGCAGACAGACATGACATGCTGAGATAAACAACAACGAAACTTGTGCGCAAATGCACACATATATCATGCCATAAAACAAAAAGGGAAAGAGTGTTCAACGAAATCTAAATGAAGGTTCTTTAGCAGAGTCCAGCATCGACCATAAATGCAGCACTGAGAACAAGTCATCAAGAACAGCATAAAAACAATAAAAAACATAAATGGGACTCGTATAAAAGATTATGTCGGAAATTTCTGAAACTTACACAAGACAAAAAAGACTGCCGAAATCTGAATTAGCTAAAACATTGCCAAATTTTGTGAAGCACATTGTTGCACTGACAAGAACAAGGCTCAGAAGTTCCATTTTAACCTAATTAACTGTTCGATGATTCTGGAACTTCAATTGTGTTTTTTGCAAAAAGATTACAAGGTGATGCTAACAATATTTTAGAGCTCCAACTGGTAAGTGTCTGTTTTTATTTAAAAATTATTATATTTAATACCGTTCGATCAACAAACTATCAATAGCTTATTCCTTTTAATTTGTTAAAAGGATGTGTAATTGGATGGCTCATATAGTAGCCGCCAAGTCCACATGATTTCGTTTTAGAAGAATGATTCATTACCTTCATGGAATGGTCATTCTTATTACATATTTATATATTATTATCTTTGGCAAAAAAAAATGTAACGTGATTCGATTCAGCGTTAATAAATTGACATATAAGGAGCAAAAACGGAACAAAGCACCATTTTCTTAATTGCATATTAATTGTCTTTCTCAAAATAACAACTTCCAAGAAATCCAACATTACTTGATAGGCATTAGGCAGGAGTTACCTCTGGCATAGAAATGCTTGGTCCACTGATGGAAGAAGCTGTATTGCTGAATTTGGTAGGCATTGATGGAGCCACAGGGAAGGGAGAATATGGAAGGTCGGGCTCCCTCCCTGGCTGAACAGTTGAAGCCAACAAAGTATTTGGCAATGAATTTGTATATGCCTGCTGTAATGGGAAAATATAAATTAGAGAATTTAACGAAATATTATTGTAGTTCTATGTCCTATGTCTAACCTTAATGACAAATACCCCACAAGTGTGCAAGGAAAACATAAAAAGATAGACATGAATAACAATACCACAAATAGACGCAGAACGGATTAATTAATCATAAAACTTCAGTACGGCAACAGTGTGATAAATATCATATTTTTTACTTTTTCATTCCACCCTTGCATTCTGATTAAGTTTTTGAAAATCAATTAGGTACTTGTATAGTAATTTTATTCTAAAGAAAGCAAAATTCAACTTTATATATGTTGCTGAAACAAGAACAAATAAACGTATGCCGTGCATAACTGGAAAAATACAGGATTCTTAGAATAAAACCTTGTCAGCAAAATAAATGAAAAGTTCTTTTATCCTCGCATCAAAAGACCCAAAAACAGTAACATTCATTTCTCGCAATATAAAATTGCTCTAAGCCAACCAATAAGCAGATGCAAGCCTTAAACATCACACAGCATCAATAAATTTAATCACGGTTCAAAAATATCTGGCATTTAGTATTACCATTACGCTTGAGAAAGGGGTATTATTCTGCATCTGAGAGCTTGTCTGCAAGTTATTAAATGCCGCATTCAACTGTTGAGAGTTCTCATAAGTATATCCAGGTGCAGCTGAAGGAAATGCATACTGGTTCCTTTGAGCTGCTTCAGAGGTATCCTCCTTCAAAACCTCTGCCTGCTGAACTGCAGATGATTCATAGTTGCCAGGATTCATGCCAGCTCTATGCATTAAATTCTCATCTGCAGCACTTCTGAGATGCTCATCCCCATAATATTCAGTATTTCTGCAAGAAAACGATTTTTTAAATTATATAAGGAAAATTTAATGCAAGATAAGATAAGAGTAATTTCCCATGGAAAAATAAATATAGAAAAGACCTAGTATCTGAGTGTGCAGCTAACGGGACATCCACGACTTCAGATGTCTCTTCAAGATTATCATTCAAGGGCATTGACGCAAATGGCCCAGAAAAGGAACCAATGCCAGATCCAAAACTACCAAAGCTCAAGTGTGAGCAGTCTTGAGCATGAACCTGCAAGTGATTGGGGATTATTACAGAAGGATTATCCTCTTCAGATGATGCTGATTGATCATCATCCTGTAAACTTAGTTGCTGTAAGTTTGCAGCCACTGATTGATCACCATCTTCAGCTGTAAATGAACAACATGAAAGGTAAAATATAAAGAAAGTCCCTTTTTCAACAACTCTTTAACGAAAATTAAAAAACCCAGCAAGGTAAACATTAAGTTTAAATAGCCAGGTCAAAGTTAACATAATGTAGAAAGGAAATTAGATTAACAATATACATTTAAGTCTCCACATATCATGGCAGAAGAAAACAGTGGAAACAGTGTCTAGTGCAGCATCTCATTAATCCCTCGGACTAACTAATAGACTTTTTACTGCATAAGGAAATTTACTAAATGAAGAACTTCTAAGCACCAAGCGGAATAAATCAGAACACGGGAATTGCGGTAGTCTGCCTCAAATCTTAATGAAATCACATCTTAATTGAATGCAAAGAAGAGAAGAGAAGTAAAAATAACCTACAATAAAATAAATGAATAGTAATCTAATTGTCATTACAAGCAAATCTAATTACCAAATCAAAACAATCAGACTTCCTAAATAGCTTTTGTTGCTCTGGTGCTGAATATGCAAACCAGAATGTAAAAAGGGCCAACTAGATTTACACCGACCAACAAATTACCAGACTTGAAGCAGTTTTTTGAAAATTTAACATAACTCTTCCTCCATTATTTGACGTTAACATGCAAAACATATATTAAAATGAACATTCTATAAAAAGTAAACTTCATAATGCTTAAAAAATAAAACTAACCTTCATGCTCAAAAGCATGCCTGTGAGGCTGGTAGGAACCTACAGTCCCATATAAGTTACTATCGAACATAGACGAACCTACAGAACCATCATCCTGTAAATTTCTACTGGATAGAGAAGGGAGTCCATGGTTACCACTCAGAGTTTCAATATGGTCATTTTCTGTTGGCTGAATATCATCAAACTGGGACTGCATATGCTGATTAACTCTATCCAGGTGCAAGTTAGATGGATCAGTATACAGCTCAGATTCTGAATGTGCCTCTAAAACGGAAGGCATACTAGCAGCTGATGGCTCAATAGATGGCCATTCATCGTTGGAATGAGCATGCTGGTTGACAGAAACTGCAGGCTCTGCATTTGTTTCAGACACCTTAGAAGAGTGATGTTCTGATGAATGAAAATCATGGTTCGATGCCGCCATAAGAGGTGGAGCAGGATGGTGATGATTAATATTATGGTGAGGTGGCACGGCAGACGCCTTATTATGTGGCCTACCCATCTTCACAATGTCCGCCATAGACACTTGACCAGCGACCCCACCCCAGGCAGGTTGGAATCCAACAGGAGGTTGTGATGACAAGGAAACCCCATCACTGGAACCTACAGTTGACAATTTATTTTCGGTAGCCACATGATCACTGCAAGAAATAAATGACAAACATAAGAAACTATATATATCCAAAATCACAAATACTATATTAAACATGTTGCACATGTACCAGTATTTAAATAAAAAAAGAACTGACATAGGCCTTTTTTAAACAAAACCATAACTCACATGGGCCATCGGCAATAAAAAAATGTCTTACATGCAGTATGGCAAAAAGTAAGTATGACTTTTTGTATTTGCACCATTACATTTCTTGAATGACACATACTCTGATAATTAGTCTCACATTGACCATCAAATGAGGAAAGATAAAACAAGAGAGATTTATCAACAATAAGGGCTAGACAAAAGTAACCTGTTCGGAGCAGGTCGCCAATTAACATAGTTTCCTGTCACACTGGAGGCAGAAGAAGAACCAGGATACGTGTGTGCTCCATTTTCCTTCTTATATGCAGGTTTACCATGTGAAAATCCAGAATCTGCAGAAGATGGAAAAAAACAAAATTATTGCAAAAAGAGAAAGTGTCTGATGTGTAATCTATGTTTTTCTGTGACTAAACGAAGACAGAAAAACTAGTCAAACATTGCATTGCAGCATGTCCGTACCATTAGAAGTGAATTGGCTTAAAACAGCACGTCCATAACGGTCCGCATTACCTCTGCCACCACGATGTGTTGTGTTATTAGCAACACGGGCCCTTGGATCTGTTGTATCCTTAGTCTGAAGGAATAACAAAGATGAGTGAACACAGGTAGCAAGAAACAGGCTAACTAACCATTTAGATAATTGAGTGCCAGATTACAAATGCTTCGTCAAGCTAGTATTCTCATATATATAGCTTAAGAGAAGAATAAAACAGTTTGCCAACAGCATGTCAACAAAGCAGGGCATAAGCAATGGGAAATCAATTTAAAATTTGTAGCTGCACGTATGCAATTTATAGGAAGTCATATGATATAGATCTGTGCATTTTATCCATAGACTCACCTCTTTTTTCTTTTCTCGTTTGCTCTTAACCTCATGGAAAGGATCTACAAGAAGAAGAAATCTCCAAGTTAAACACGAACCAGAGTGGAACACCAAGTACTGGAACTTATCACAAACAGAAAAAAGAGAGCATGTTTCTGTGAAATACAATGTAAAGTAAAAAGAAAACTCAAGTTGTTACACTTAACTAAACAGTCCTTATCAAGCTGCATATACATTAATCATCCAAAAACAGCTAATATCAAAAAGGGAACAATCGGCAACAAAAGTATTGCATAGTGATGTAGCTAACAAGCCTCGGTGACAGGAAGAAAATGTTCTTTACATCTTCTTTATTTCAATACGTGAATGGTGGTAACACCAAACAAGGAGTGATATCATTCAAGTAATGGCATGGAATACTCTTATGGTTGTAAACAAGATTGCATATGAATCCTAATTTTTCAATCAATAATCGGCCTGTTTATCTCAAATGAAAACATTTACTCGCTCAGCTGAACAGCTAGTTCTCTAATTTCAATTGTTGTTCATGTCAGCATGCATAAAAATCCATAATTTAAGAAAAATAAACAATTACATCATGTTTTGTTGAAAAGTTCCAAACTTTAACTTGAACTTAACAGCATAATAAAAAAATTAAGATAAACATTCAATTTTTTCTAAGATTGTGTAATGTTTTAGAGACAATAAAATCAAATCAAACATGCAATTTCAGCTGTATAAAAAGCAAACAAACTTCAAATTAGCAATCAAATTAAAACCCTAAGAAAGCAAATTAATAAACCTTCACTTCACTAAACCTTAAAAAAAACCTAAAAATCACTAACCGCAAAAAAAAATCATTAAACAAAAAACATTCAAGACCTTGAGCAAGGAGGCGATTAACCGCCTCATTAGGGTCCATATTACAGTCTTTAAGCATAGCGTAGATCTCAGTTTCCGGACAGTTAACAATCTCCTTTAAGCTCTGCACCATCTTCCTCGACCCCGCCGGTATTCCCGATATTCCGACGTTACTTTTCCCACCGCCGCCGCCGCCTCCTCCTTTCCCGCTCATTCTCTCCCGCTGTCGCTCTCCCTTCGTTTTATCACTCAGATCTGCTGTTAAACGGCGTCGTTGCTGTCCTTACACAGTTCTCCTATCAATCTTACAGTCTCTCTGTTTTGAAAAGCCGCGACGGAGGCGAAGAAGAGGATATGTATGTTAAAAGCTCTCTGCTTTTAGCACCGAAAATTACAAAATAAAGAAACGTTTTTTATAATTAGTTTTATATATTTTTTCTAATTTTGGTGTGTTTGAAGTTTAAATTTTGTGTTTGTGTTTATGTAGTGTTTTTACTTTCCTACCTTGTCTAGGATTACCTCGTTTTGCATCATACTATATAGGGTTTTGATTAAATTTTCTATTAATGAAAAATTAATTTAAATATTTTTTATTAATTTAAAAGTTTTATTCTAAAAAATGGATTGTTAATTTTTAAAATTAGATGTTTATTTTTTTATAAAATTAGGCTTAATATTCTAAAAGTATTAAATCTTTTCGGGTGAGGTTAATTGATGAAATCATATAAAATCCCAGATTGCTTAATATAGAAGAGACCATACGCTAGCCTATAAATACAAGGTCTAAGGGTACGTACCGTTTTTACGCATATTAATATACTCCTAATATACCAATCATTATCTTTAACTAAAGGCATGTCTGGTTCAGCTGTTGATAGCTGTTAGCTGTTGCTGATAACTGTTAGTTGTTGCCTGGTAGCTGATATAACATACGTGTTTGGTGAGATTTGATTAGCTGTTGTTGTTTATATATAAAATGATCGTAAAGGGCATAATTTTTATTTATTAATATATTGTATTATATAATATTCCATAAAAATATTAAAAATTATTTTTTTTATAAGAAGGAACATTTAGTTTAAACTTATTTTGATATTCTTTTTGATAAATTTATGATTTATTATAAAAAAATAATTAAGTTATAGTTTTGTTAATATAAAAAAATAATATTAAATAATTTAAAAATGATTAGAGTATTTAAAAATAATTTAAAAAACTATGTACATATTAAAAAAACAATATATCCTAATAGGGGTACTTTTGTCTAAATAATTAAAAATATTGAAAAAACTATCAGCTGTTGGCAAAAAGCTCCAAAATGGAGTTTTTCAAAAAGCAGCTGTTGGAGGTTCAAAAAGCTCTAAAAAACTTTTAGAAAATTCTCACCAAACACTTAAGTAGAGCTTTTTGAAAAATAAAAGCTAAAAACTCCACCAAAAACTGAACCAAACACCCACTAACTTAAACACCAGAGTGGATTAGGGACTCCGGCCCAAGATCCGTTTTCTTTTATAGGAAAATTATACTGACAGACACGGAGCTGACCTGCATACATTCTTTGACCCATCATTAATTCTAACCAAATTTTAAAAATCAGCAATTTTAGCCAAGTTTTTATAAGTACGTTCAATTTTAAACAATTGCTCATTCTTTTAAAAAATAATGATTTTTTTAAAATTTGTTTCAATCATAACAATTTTGTCAATTATATACTAATTTTTGCAAGTAAGTTTTAAATGAAAAAATGTTAAGTTTTATTACAATTCAAAATCTTATAAAAGATTTGCTATTTTTTAAAACAAAATAAATGGTCGACTAAAGTTTAAATAAATTTGTTTGAAATTGGTAAAAATTGGCGATTTTGAAATATTTGATTTATAATTAACCTTATGCCTGGTATTTTTAAAACATTGTAGATGCTTTCGAAGTTGCAACACTTAGGGTCGATTTCTGTTCCGCGAGACATACAGCAAGCAGATCGGGTAACTTCTTCCCTGACTGCTCGACCACTATTTTATCTTCCAGCGCCTGTAGCTCCGCGAGAAGCTTCTTGGTACGATCTTGATACTCCTGAAGAGCCGAGACCAAGTTTTTATTCTCTTTTAGAAGAGCATCATACTTCTCTCCTCAGCCGAAGACGCTTTCAAAGTTGCGGCTTCGAGGGCCGATTTGTGTTAGGCGAGAGATACATCGAGCAGTTCGGCACGCTTCTTCTCTTTAGCAAGCTCATCTTGAGCAGCTAAGCATCTGATATTGTCCTCAGTGGCCCCCCGAGCAAGCTTAACGATGCCTTCTAACAGCTGAAACGGAATAAAAATAATTAAAAATAGCATAAAAGCTGAACAAAGCACACAAGTAACTCCGAACTTTTCTTCAAAAAAAAAGTTTAAGCTAATTTGGTTAAAATACCCGGTATAAAGGGTCGGGACTGGCGAATTGGAAATTAAGGTCGTTATCGCTCATAGAGTCAGGATACCTGGCATTAAGAGACTCCATAAGATCTTGAGCTTCCGCGAAAAATACCAGCATGCAATCCTGGTCAGTACGACCCTTCTTCAAAGGAGGAGCAGAACCCTCGAGCACTTCCTGCTCGTTGTCGTTCCTCGGCCAATCTTCCGAACCATGGGATTTAGAGGTTCTTTTACTTGCATGCATTTTTTTTTGTTTTGATTCAGAAAAGTTGGTGGAAATATGGAAAGATTTTGATTTGAAAACAAAACCAAGAATCTGATTAAGAGAAGAAAGATAGAGAGACAAATATGGAAAAGTTCAGTAAGTAAAATGGTTTGTCATTCAAGTTTACTTGGTACAGACCCCAATACACGTTAGTCTTAAATACAATTATGAGATTTAACCCTTCCTTACAGAATATGAATCAGATTCAGAACATTAAGGTCTGTGGTTTGGGTGCAGTTTGGGCCGGACTCAACCAGATTTGACTATTTTTAATAGAGAAAAAATCACATTTACCCATACTGTGAGTAATTATTCTCACAAATACTGTTTGACCATTCTGTGTTGATACACTACGGTTTGACTCTACTGTTTTTTGAAAACTAAACTTTCTAATTGTAAAAATATCTTAAGATGCTCAGCTTCCTCTCTAGCCCACACAGCATGGAATTAGTTTAGAGGCTTTTCGTCGTTGCTCGCTTCTACACCTTCGTTCCTTCTTTTTTCTTTTTCCCACTATCGAAACTCAGTCGAACTGCAGTGGCTTTTCAGATAGCGATACCGCGTGAGCATCTCAGATCACAATTTTTATGTCCCTGCTCATGAAGCTAAATTGGGTTCTTTTAATTTTCTCTAAAATCCAATTTTTCTCCAGCTTCGATTAGTTTTCTGGTCATTTTACTCAATTTTTGGACTTTATGTTGCTGTTTTGAGTTTTATGAATTGGGTTGCTGTATTTTTCAAAGAACACCATTAATTTCAAGAGAACACCATTAATTTCAAAAGCAATGTATTTATTTGGTTTAGTCGATTGTTTGCCATGTTTTGCTAATATCAAGAAAACTAATATCTCCTTCTTGTAAGTTTTTTTATGTTTCTTTATTACTAATTTAAGTAGTTGCTCTAATTTGAGCAATTTACTGCTTGTATAAGACGATAAAGTGTCTTGTATAAGTTTACTTCAATGCATGGATAATTAGTGGCTAGAAGCAGTAATCTGATAGTGAATATATTTGGTGATTTTCATAAATTAATCATATGAAATGTATTCTAGCAACGATCAAATGTGTTATTTCTAGCCTATGGTTATGTTGATAATTTGTCTTCAATTGTGTTTTACATTAAAATAAAATAGAGGTTGAGTTATGATCTTAGTACACTCAGGCAGCAAGCATCTAATGTTAATATTGGATTTAGGGGATATAAAGGTGGAGAGGAGCTTGCTAATCAGAAAAGTTATACCAATAGTCCGTCCAATGACAATTCTTCAGTCGTGGGTGTTTTAAATTATTAGTTTATTATTAGTTTGCTTTCGGATTATAAAGGTGTACTAAACTACAAAAGTACAAATTTAAATAATCACAATCTAGTATACATACTTTATAGAAACAAACTAAAAAATAAAAAATATAAGCAACAAACAAAAATATTTATCGATTTACAAAAGTATTATTGGTCAATGACTATTAAATTATTTATCGATTTACTTTCACTTTACTATCAGTTTTACTGTTGTTTTACTTTCAGTTTACGAAAAAATAGGCTTACTATTAGTTAATAAATTTTACTATTAGTTTTACCATCCGTTTTACTTCAACATAATAAATTATTACGTATTAGATATCGTTTTACTATTAGTTTACTAAAAAACAGTTCAGCATTAATTTACTAAAAAACAAATTTAATAGTTTACTAAATAAACAAGTTTGCTATTAGTTTAAATTTTAAATTATAGTAAACTATTTTGCTTAATTTTAAATTTAATAGTTTACTAAATAAACAAGTTTGCTATTATTTTGCTAAAAACGAGGAGCAGCACCTCCAAAAAAAAATTTAATTTTTTTGGGATAAAAGTTAAAAAAAGTCCCTCATTTATTTAATGGTATATTATAATTAATTAGTGGTAAAATTTGATTAATTAGTGTTGATTATAATTAATTAGTGTAAGATATGATTAATTTAAATCCCACTCTCCAATTAAGGTGTCACGTCAGCAAAGGGGTAAGCCGGTTTACACAAGTTTAGGGTATAAGTGATCCGATTTTCAGATTTGGACTTTTTTGATACTTTGACGCAAGTTCGGGGGTGAAAGTGATCCTTTATTCATTAGATTATTATATCTTTTGAGTAACCCCTCTTTTAAGTAGTGGTCTTTTGTAAAACGTTCATAAATGTTTTGAAGAAAATCAAACTTTAAGCGATCGTATATGAAAAAAGTCAAAAAAAAATAAAAGTTGGGCTATGATTTACTTTAAGTGGGCTTAGTATCCAAAGTCCATGAATTTAATGGGCTTCTGATTCTTTCCAATGGATGGGCTTCAAGTCTCCACACAATATTCTGCCAGGTTCAACGTGTCGCATTTCTACTGTTCCACGTATATCCTTTCAAAACCACAGCTTTTAACGGTCCGTTTCCCTCCATTTTTCATTTTCTTTTGATCTGAACTTTCAGACAGAACCCTGCCTGTCCCGCGTTATTCTCCGTTATCTTACATCCGCTGCGCACGTCAGCATTTTCCGGCGCTCTCTCGTCTCTTCAATGGATTCTCTACCCTCTATTCAACCGGGTCGATTTCGGGTACTGAAAGGGGGATCAAAAAACCGAACGGGTCCTGTTGTTTACTGGATGTTTAGAGATCAACGGCTGAGAGACAATTGGGCTTTAATTCACGCCATTGATGAAGCTAATAAGAACAATGTAGGAGTTGGAGTTGCTTTTAATTTGTTTGATGAGTTTAAAGGAGCTAAAGCTAGGCAACTGGGATTTATGTTAAAGGGTTTGCGTCAACTTCAGGATCAAATTGAACATACTTTTCAAATTCCCTTCTTTTTATTCCAAGTAAGCCCCTTTTCGCTTTATTTTTTAAGTTTACGCTTTAATGTTTGCTGTTTGTGCTTTGATATTTAGGCATTAGGGTTTTTAACCATGAATTGTGATTATATTTTGGATGTTCAGAAATTTTAGACCTTGTAATATAGCACAGAAATAGAAAAGCAAACGCCCGGAAACCGCGGAACATTTTGTATAAAATTAAGTTATACATATAGAGTTTCGAGTTTCAGAAGTGTTCTTGGAAATGAAAATGAAATGACTCGAGAAGTTTTTGTGCAACAATAGGCCAATTATGGTGGATTTAAACTGGGGTGACATTATGGTTGCTAAAGCATTGTTATTTGATATATATTGTCTTGTTTATATGTTGTTTTTTTCTTTCTAATGGGACTTAATATATAGGGAACAGCTGAAGAGACTATTCCAAAGTTTTTAGGAGAGTGTGGGGCTTCACTTCTAGTTACTGATTTCTCACCTCTACGAGAGGTTCGAAAATGTAAGGATGAAATTTGCAAGAGGGTGAGTGATTCTGTGACCGTACATGAAGTTGATGCTCACAATATTGTACCTGTTTGGGTAGCATCCGACAAGTTGGAGTACAGTGCTAGGACTTTAAGGGGCAAGATAAATAAAAAGCTATCCGATTACCTTGTTGAATTTCCTGTAATGCAACCTCCTAGCAATAAGTGGGTTGCTGCTCCAAATAAGTCAATTGATTGGGATAATCTTATTGATGAAGTTTTAAGTAGGGATGGCAATGGGGCGGGGTGGGAACGGGGAAGCCATCCCCATCCCCATCCCCGTGTATATGGGGAATCCCCATCCCCGTCCCCATTTAATTAATGGGGTTTAAATCATCCCCGTCCCCATACCCATGGATTCTCCATCCCCATGGGGATCTCCGTTCCCCGTACAATTAAATATAATTTATAAATAATTTCATTATTTTCATAAGATATTTTAAAAAAACTAATTATAGAAAATACTATTATCTTTTATAATATTATACATTTATAACTAAATTGAAACTAATAAAAAAAATTAAATTAAATTATTTAAAATTATAAATAACATATTAAAACTTATACTAATATAATATAAATATGCATAAATATAAATCGGTTCTCCATGGGGACGGGGATGGGGATCCCCATGGGGTGGGGACTATACTCCCCGTCCCCTCCCCATTCCCGTGGTTGGGGAATGATTTTCCCCCATCCCCGTACCCATGGGGGTAATTGGTGGAGATTCCCCGCCCCATTAGGGGCGGGTCCCCACGGGGAACGGGGAATCCCCTCCCCATTGCCATCCCTAGTTTTAAGGTTAGACAACAAATCTATTTAAATAATACCAATTGAGTTTCATGATGATCATAACTTGATCTGATAATTTTGCATAAGTAGGAAAGGAGCAGAAGTTCCTGAAATCGAATGGTGCATACCTGGAGAAGATGCAGCAATGGAAGTATTAACTGGTACTAAAAATGGATTCTTAACCAAGAGGTTGATGAATTATTCTACAGACAGGAATAACCCATTGAAACCAAAAGGGCTCTCCGGTCTCTCCCCATATATTCATTCTGGCCAAATCTCCGCACAGAGATGTGCCCTGGAGGCTCGTAAAGCACGAAAGCTTTATCCTCAGGTTTGTTAGATCAATTCTTTGATTCATGGTTCAGTATTTTAATGACAGCTTGTGGTTTGATTTTCATAAATTATATGCAGGCTTTAACTTTTAGTTACTTTCATCATCCTTTAAATCGTTTATCTTTCATTTTCTTGGGTGTTCTCCACATATACCTGCTATACTAAAGGCAGTCGACACGTTTTTGGAGGAGTTGATTGTTCGTAGAGAACTTGCAGATAACTTCTGTTTCTACCAGCCTCAATATGATTCACTAAAAGGCGCATGGGAATGGGCACGTAAAAGTTTGCTAGAACATGCCTCTGATAAGCGAGATCATGTTTATTCGTGAGTGCAATTGCTTTACTTGTTTAATACTCTATTATGCTGAGTTTTCCTTTTTATGTACATTTTCTGGGTGAAGTCCCTAAGATCTTTGGCCAAAAAAAAGTCCCTAAGATCTCAATGGTGGTTGAATATGTAGGAAGGAGCAATTAGAGAAGGCGCAAACAGCCGATCCGGTATGCCTACCTTTAGAGATGTACTTAATGTTATACTGAAACTTAACTGCAAATCTCATTTCATATTTATTTTCATAAGTTTCCCCTGGTATGGAAACGTTGCTATAATTATTTCAAGGATAAGGAATTACCAAGTCAACTCATGTTTTTCTTTTTTTCCTCTCTATTTTCTTACTAAATTCCTATTTACACATGAAAATTGGCAGCTTTGGAATGCTTCTCAGCTGGAGATGGTTCACTATGGGAAGATGCATGGTTTTATGCGGCAAGTGACTTTTTGTTGATTTTCCATTTTTTCTGTATATCATGTTCTTTCTCTGATAGTTAATTGTCATATCCACATTTTTGTGCTTTATTCCGTACAATATCTCCATAATAGGTTAGAAATCACCAACAAATATGTCTGTCCATTAAAAACTCAACATAGTTTATTTTGACGTAAATGTCGTATAAAGCTATAATCATTAAAACAATAGGTTATTGTGCCTGTAACTGTAAGCAAGAAGAATAACTTCAAAATCTATAATAATATTGATTTAGGTTGCTTAAGTTGCATCATAGGTTATGTTAATCCTCTAGCATATCCTTTTTGTTGTTAAAGTTTATGTGAAAATCTCATCAAATTTTTCAGTTAATCATTAAATCTTCATGCAGTATGTATTGGGCGAAAAAGATTCTGGAGTGGACAAGCGGACCCGATGAAGCCCTTGCAATGTCAGTATATTTAAATGACAAGGTAATTTAAACGATAAGCGTATGCATATTGTGCTTTCATTGAAACTGTTAGCAGGCTTCATAGCATACAGTTCATTTAACTTAGAACTCTACAATGCAGTATGAAATAGATGGAAGAGACCCTAAGGGATATGTCGGTTGCATGTGGTCGATTTGTGGTGTTCATGACCAGGTTTAGTCCATTGGCATAATCAATTGCTCTATTTGTTTCTTTTACATAATCATTGTCATCGTCATCGTCAAAGACCTCTTATATGGCGTCTTTCAGGGTTGGAAAGACAGACCAGTTTTTGGGAAAATTCGGTACATGAATTATGCAGGCTGCAAGAGGAAGTTTGATGTTGATGGCTACATTGCATATGTGAAGAGGTTAGTGAGCGAAAAGAAGAAGAGAAAAGCAGAATATCAGCCTGCTAGACAAGAAAAACAGCATTGCACATCAGCCATTTAGCCGATTTAGGGTTTGACAGTGTTGTATTGTACATACAATTTCTAGGGCTTTAGCTTGGGATAGACGCTAACCCTCAGAAAAGAAAATGATTTTTGTCCATTTAAATTTAAGCATAGTCTTGAAAAACAGAGACATCGTTTAATTGATTGCAATGATTTTTGTAGAAACTATGAAGGAATGAAGAAGCTGAATTTACAGTCCTAAAATTGATTTGTTATTCATGTAATTTGGATCTATATAATGTACCATATTAATGTCACCTGATACTTCAACATTAAAGTCAAAATATTTGCCCCCAAGAATCTCTTCACACGATCAAACAGAAGCAATATAACTGGATCAGTAACCACTTTTGTTTTTACATCTCAAAGTCCGTTGATATTCTAATTCGGTTAGTAAAATAATAATATACAAATAAATTCTCAGCAATTCCAGTACAGCCATTACAGTTCGCGACTTGAATGCTATATAATACATAGTTACGACTGATGTTTACTTGCAGACATTTTACACTAAACACAAAATTGGATACAATAAATTTGCAAGCATCTGTGAATACAAATGGGATCAGAAACCTATTAGAAGCTCCCACCGAAATTATATTTGTAGATCATCCAGTGATAATTCGTCTGCCGTAAGAAGTTTCAGTTTCTGTAATTTAAAATCAACAGAATATCATTAAGATGAGAATTCACCGGATAAATTAATGAAACCACAGGAGCTGCAGATAAACTCGATTACCGTAATAAATTGTGGAGGATCATCAAGACTTGATGAGCCTAGAATCACTTCCCTTTGTAGCTTACTTGTAAGCTTGTGGCATACCCTTAGCTGAGGATCAATGAGAAAGAGAGGATAAAATATGAATATCTAAGATCTAACAACTATTAGAACTGAAGTTTGACATTGAGCTTTTTAATTTTCCGTACCTCAGATCTAGTAGCCCCACCTACAATAAATACAAAAATACGCCGGCCCATCCTTCTGAAATCACTAGATGCATGTCTCAGTATCGAATCACTGTTGGGCCAGAAAAGAAAAAAAAATCAATTAGGGATGCAATAAGAAAAAAAGTAGATATCAATTTTCAGCTCCCAAACTAATGAGCAAGTGGCTGTGCAATGAAGAGCAAGGAACAACACCTTGAATAGCCATCATCAGAACTTCGAGGTCTAGCCCATGTTGCTGCTGGTCTTGATCTTCTCGATTGGGCAACTGGAGCTTGATTTACTGATGCAGGGTGGGATGTCCCATTAAAGCTTGCACTTGGGTCATTCATACATGGATATTCATCCTTTGATAATTCTCCTTTACTGAGTTTCTCAATAAGTTCCTAAAAGACAAAAGAGTAATTCAGTAAATTGACATTGTTAAAAGCCTGGAAAATATTTCAAAATGAACTCAAAACTTTTTATCGAATGGTGACAAATAAAACTTTATCGTATTTGCAATAAACAGCTTCTAGTTATGCATCATTTTCACAGGCAAAAGTTCAACCTATGAACCATTTAGCTGGCAAGTCGAAAATCTTTGCCAATGGAGGGCTCAAGCCATAATTGACTTTCCAGTTTCAACTTCAAACATAAACATACAAGAACAGAAACAGGAAACCCATTGGCAATTTGACACTGAAACGCATTGGAAGAAAGTGAAACATATGCACCATTTTTTTTTTAATTCTGACAAAAAGTGAAATTTGCCAGAAAATGAATTGTAGATCTCGCGTCCACCTTAACTTTACAGAAAATTAAAAGAAAAACCTCGAGATGCATATACACATACTATCAAAAGTGTTACAATCTAGCAAAGTTGCATATGATACCTCTATCATAGGGTAAAATCGAGATAATTGCCATGTTGTTTCTTCAGTGGCAGCTCGGTCTTTTCTAGCGGCACGCTTCTTCTGGCAATTGGGCAGACATGGAAAACGTGAGTAAACATCAAAAATTTAATTGCCGAGAGACGTACAATTTTATCTGACATGCATTATTACCTTGTGAATGTCAAACTTCAAAGAAAAAGTTGCAGATGAACTCTTTTTTGATTCTGGAGATGCAAGCAATCTCATATTATTCACAGCATTCATGTCATCTTCTGGTAAATTAGCTAACTGATATCATGCAAACAGTCAGATTAGTTAGTACACATGAACAAGCGTATTGAAAAATAGCATCAAGCAAGGTCCCCTAAAACAATTATTCAAAATGAAACAAGATTCTCCAACACAGCAGTAAAAGGGAGAAAAGGACCAACCTTCATTAGATTCCGACCCTTTTCACCATCAAACTTTTCAGGATATATGGCTGAAAGAATCATCAACAAGCGCAACTTATTTTCACGTGTTGCACCCTGCATAATAGATTACAAGTAAATAAGTACATTTGATATGTTGTAAATTGTAATGCTTTCATGATGATTTTTTACAATCCTTACCTCATTTGTATTCAAAAACTTAATTACATCAGTTGTTCCTTTATCTCCAAAAACTAGGTCCTGTTCCAATTGACCTATGTCACGAAGCCCCATCTCCCTGATAATTTTGTTAATTTTTCCTGCAATCTGCATCCATGAAAGTGAATTGTAAGAAGCCTATGCCATATGCAAAAAGAAATTCAAACTTTTCCTGAATATGTGTGCGACTCGTCTAATTTTATAAAAGAAAAAGAAATAAGAGGAACCGGCCACTGTAAAGTAAAGGGTTAATTCCATAAAAAATCACGACCTTTACATGAAATTTCATTTTAATCACGACCTTTAAAAGTTGCCATATAAAATCATGACCTTTCATTTTTTTTTGAATCTATCATTTTAGTGTATTTTTTTTTACTAAAATCTTCATTAAACCATTACTTAAAGACCCAAATTATAAATCGACACCAAATATTATGATCTTTCGGCTAGAGTATGTAGGATTAGTAATTTTTCATTTGGAAAAAATACACCGAATATATTTTGGTGATAGATTTGAAACAAAATGAAAGGTCGTGCCTTTAAATGCAAATTTTTAAAGATTGTGATTAAAATGAAACATCGTGTAAATGTCGTGATTTTTTATGGAATTAACCCCTAAAGTAAAACAAAATTTTATCTACCTTTTAGTTAGAGACACAGTGGCACACCAACTAACCTAAACAGTCAGCATTCGAAGAGATATCAAACTCTGTTACGAGGATTAAATACAAGTATTTACTATTTAACATAATTTCCCTCTAATTTTCAACGGAATCCAAAATATAATGTCTTTTCAAATGACTGAAAGCAACGGCTGTCAGTGGGACCAAGGCCAAAGAGGCATTTAGGAAAACATGTAAAAGCAAAGATATCATTCCAAACTTCTACACCAGGTTAGATAAAGTAAAATCAGAGCACTGGGCACAGTATCTCCTTGGATGGTTATTGTAGTATATAAAAAGAATTTTTCTGTAAGAAATCAGAAGCAAGAAACTAACCTCTACATGAAGGGAAAGTTTCTCAATTTGTTCACTGTATTGTGGCAATGCTTGAACCATCTTTTGCAAATCACGTGTGGAAAGTTCACCATCTCTGCACAAAAGTGGAGACTTCAATGAGAAATATGTTATGAAGCATCGCATAGCTAGGACTCCAGAGAACAAACAAATAAAAAAATGACAGGGCATGATATCTACTATTCTACAAGAAGGAAAAACAGATAAACATTATTCATATGAAAAATATGCTAATCATACAAGGCAAAACCATGGGTACAGGGACAGAAAATAGAAAATATGCCAAATACTAGGTCGTAAGTGGATGTTATTTCGTACGGGAAAGTAGGATCACACTGGATGTTATATTGATTATGCCCTGTTATTGACTGTTGTTGCTCTCTTGATATAGCGACAGCAACTGTTAGAACAAATGTATCTTTTTTGGGGAGAAGGGGCAAATATGTCCCTATGGTATCGAGCGGGGAACAACTACGCCCTTTATGAATTTTCGATCTCAATTAACCGTGTAATGTTTCAAATTTAGTTCACTTGGGCCCCTAAGTATAACGTCGTTAATGACTTATTAAGACTCCGTTAACTCTTGTCTACGTGGACTATAAAATTAAGAGTATATTTTCTCATTTTTGCGACATAAGGTCACTGTCAGTGCATAAGAGAATTAGCATTATGCTGTTGACCATAAACCTTCATCTCCACCATTCAACTCACCCCATCCATTCATCTTCACTACCCATATAAGAGCATTGTGCTACTCCAATAATATATACCAATGCAAGAATGAAAATGCATTCTGAAATAATTACACTGACCTTGAACCATTGTGAATTTGTGCAGCTTTATTCTTTGATACAAAGTTGGTCATCTTCTCATGCAATCGTTCACTAGCCTGACAGAGCAGCCAAGGATCAACTAAAAATTAATGCCTACATATTCAAAATACGTTAAAGAAGGGATATAGAAGCCTCACTGACATCTGCTATATGAGCATGGCGAAGCTCAAGCCATATGGGATCATGTTCCTCCAAAAGAACCTCTTTTTTCTCAGGAGGACCACCTGCTTTGCCAGGAACCTGAACAGTAGAATTACATGCTTACTATTAAATCAGGAAAAGAGCTTGCATAGACATAATTCACTAGCTTACCTCATAAACATACTTATTTCCCTCCATGTTAAGTAAATCATGGCACATGGCATCATATGTCCACTCGTGTATGATAGGAGCCATCTAGAAATGGGAAACATATATTTTAGCCTACCACTGCAATAATGAAGAAGAAATCAATAGGCAAGATGTGCTCACCTGATCTACAGATCTATCTAATATAAGTAGCTCACATGTTTCTGACTGAGGAAAATGATCTTTCTTATAGTGTGCCAGACGGTCCCAAACTCTAGCAGCAAGTTTTGTTGGGATCAAATCACGAGAAGTTGTCATTGTGGTTACATCAAGGGACTTGGCAGCACGATATCGCACAAGAGGAAATTCCTGAAAATTAGATGAATGAATGCCTCAAAAAATTATAAGAACATTTACACCGAGTCAGTAAGATTAATAAAATGATTAAATACCATCTCTCATAGAAAACTAAATTTTAGTTCTTAAACAAATTAACCATGAAAAGAAAAAAGCTCAAAAGTACAGCATAACAATCACTGATTAGTACGAGAAGCTTTTAAGCATATGCTGGATGTTAAATGAGCTACAAAATAAAATTTCAATGCTCACTACGCATATAAGATACGGTTAAAAAGTCCATAGTTGTCCATTCCTAGATTTACAAATTGAATTTCGTTTGTACCAATAACTACGAACAGAAAAACTCCAAGAATTTAACGAACAAAAAACATAATTACTCCCTCTGTCCCGTTTTAGAAGTTCCATTTGCCATTTTGGGATGTCCCATTTTAAAAGTCTCATTTCTATTTATAGCATACTTTTACATTCAACTTATCTTTCTACCTTTCATTTAGTCATTTTAAAGAAATTCTATGGAAAATTCCATTATCATTAATAGGCCCAAAACATGAAAAAACATGAAAAGACAAAGGTAATAAATGTTTTCTTAATCTTTGTGTAAAAGCAAATGGGACTTCTAAAATAGGACGGAAGGAGTACTTTATTAAAATATGAATGTGGGTTTATTTGATAAAAACATAGAATTTAATAAAAATCGTATACCCTTAAAGAGGCAAAAACAGTAGCTATGCGTGTAGCCATCACATTCAAACATGCATCACCTCTGCGAGAATCCTCATCATCACCGAAAAGTTCCTCTAAAGCCCTCTCATTATCAGTCACAAAACCCTGTAAGAAGAATATCACATTTAAAGGGAAAAAAATGACATAATGATAATTATGATGCACTGATGATAAGAGACGATCAATTAGTGGAATTTAGAAGACTACAAAAGGTGTAAGTCAAGACTTTTGTAGTCATGAACGAGTAGAGTCAACTTCTTGATACGAAGGTCACTTGCAAGTCCAAATAAGATTAGGAACAAATAGTCCAATACACTGAGAAAATAAACTGGAACAATTTTGTCATAGTATATAATAGTTAGCATACACTGCACTTAAGATTTTAATTTCCGACAAGTTTCCTCATATAATATAACTGCTTAAATTTATCCACTCGATTGACATCTTGGAGAACGCCAATAAAATCACACAATATTATGACTGGTTAACTTTTTCAACCCTATTCGTATTTCAGACCATTAACCTTATTTAAGTGTAGGACTGTTTCTGTTAAAGAGGTTGGGATCAAGTGAATGCAAAATTATATTTTCAATTTTATTGTTTCATGATACTCTACACATAGCCCACACGGGTCTAATTGTCAAAGTAAATTAATCTCCATTTGTTTATCCCATGATTCTCACAGCTCCAAAACTAAAGATGAGAAAACACAGGTTATCAGAAAAATAACAACAAAATTAGATTTTTCAGTCATTCAGTAACATGTTTAAGCCTTATAGAAATAATCATCAGCTATATCACGCATACAATACGAATTAAGAACCAGATCTAGTGTCACATACCTGACTATCTATAGCAAAATACTCCAAATTCATCTGCATACCACCCAAATCAGAATAGTCTCATAACCATCAGTAATTATTCCGGTAATGATGGAATGCACAACATATATCATCTAGCATTCTAGCTGACTAAAAATTGTTCATTAGAATAATACAAAATATACAACTATTCATGGAAATCAGAACCACACCTCTCTGAGTGCTCCAATGCGAGGCACTACAGTTCCATCCCTCTTAATATGCGTGACTAAATCTTTTGAGATAGGTGAGCTGAAGAAAACATATGCTCTATATCCACAAAGAAAAGATAGAAAAATTGCAGCCATAGAACCATTAGCAAGTCAGGACTACAAGTAAAAAAGAACAAAAAAGTTAAATCGTTCACATACTTCTTGTATAGAGGTGACCTCCCAGACATGTCTGACATGAACATGACAACGCTGCAAAACCAAAATATTACAAATGGATATCCTACATATAAGTATAATATATAACATGCACACTCAAACACACACACACAAAACACTAACACAAACACAAATGTGAAAAGTTCGATCAATGTTAATGCATCTTTAAAAAGACACTAGTAATTCATCAAGAGTTAACATAAATCTGCTGGAATGACAAGTTAATCTTCTCCTAGGGAATACTGCAAAAATAGATGTTGCTTGTGATATAATTGCAAAAAGACTACAAGACAGGATAAAAAAGTATGTTAATTTTTTTAAAAAAAAGCATGTTATAGAAACGAAGAGAGTAATGCGACAGTTCCATTCAGAACAGATAATGCATCACAAAATGATCAAGTTCAGGTGTAATACTGCAATCCTAACATGTCAGAGAACTTGTGAAAGAAAAAGATTAGGGTATCAAACTTATCAATAACAATGTACTTAAAGGTCCTACTAATATGGAGTCTAATTGTCAATTTACATCTGAACTCCTCGTCATCCTTTCCTTTTCTTAATTAGACAAAACCAGAGAGAGGAATGTGCATTATCTCCTTCTCAACTCTAGAGCAAAACTAATAGCTACAGAAAACTTTCAAAACTAGAAGCAAACAAAAGTAAATATATTACTTCTCTTTTGTTGCTTGGATAAAGTATATAGCATCCATGGAAGGTAATGGCTGTCTTCGCCTGTATATATCTTCTACCACTGGAGAGAAAGAAAAACAAAAAATTCTAGTCAATTCTTGGGGACAAAATCAAGTGTGTGATTTTCAAATTCTGACAAAAATAACGAGGACAAAAAATTGTGGCAAACATAAATCATGTAAATAATGACATAAAACCAAAATTTTAATCATCCTATATAACTCTTTCTGTTACTTAAAGAATTTCCAACCGCCATTTGAATTGAAAATATCTAATATACCTAGCCTCGTACGAAAATAATAACAGTTGGTCAGTTTTGTTTAAAAATTGCATAAGTTTTCTTCTGATCTTTCTACGATCTTATCCAAGCTGTTAAGTGTTAACTATAAAAAACATAATCTATCTACCAAACTTTTATCAAAAACCTATATCCCAACATTTATGGTTTACCTCAACTGAAGAATGTACTATATATATTTTTCTCTTTTGTGGATATCATTTTTCACAAACGACATCAAAAAGTTAAGAGTCCACTTGTCAGAAAAAGCCAAAAAAAAAGTAAATAGATACCAGGGTCATTAAGTGGAAGAAGAACACTACAAAATGCTTCGAGGGATGACAGTCACTGTGGTTCATAATTTTTAGAAAGGATTTAACAGAAGCTATTGGCATTTCCACTGAGGAAACAATTGACAATCCAGAGGCACACTAAATGATGGACATTATTAGAAATCGACAAAAAAAATTGAGGAACTGTTTTTCGCAAGAAATAACTATAAGAGATAGCTAAGTTTTTTCCTTTGTATTTTTCAACTGTTTGGACTTTTGACCAAGAAAGCATAAACAATAGCATTCCAAAATACAGTAAACAAAATTTTCCCTTATCTTTATTGTCCAAGTTGCAATTTAAGAACAATTTCTAAGTTAATGCCAAAAGGGAGCCTAGGCTATCATACAGATTCTTACATGAAACTCCTTCCTGTGTTATATCAGCCATCTTGCACGAATAAGACATTATCTTTACAGTTAGTTTGTCCATGATGAGCACCTATAAATAAAATAATGAACAGACAGCATAAGTAACTAACATTCTACACAATGAAAAAGGATGGAAGGATAATGGTTAATAGCACAACCTTATCTTTCAAAAAAAATGTGATGCAATATAAATCAACAACAACGAAAACTAGTTCTATCCAAGCACCAATTGCTTCTAATCAATCCCTATAAAGGAAACTAGGCCGCAAGGCATTCTACTTTGAGTAACCCATGGATAAAATCATGTAAAATAGATCCAAAATCTTGATTGACGTTTATTAAGGTAGGAGATGATCTATATACCATTTGCACACAAGCAGGATATGAAGCATACACACTACACGGTCAATAAAACTTTCTTTTTCTCAGGGCGTGAAAGAGAAATAAAACTGAGACTCCATTAATAAAACAAGGCTCTTCAATAGGTTTGGAGGTGTCACTGCATGATTTTACACAAAATATGCTTCGTGCGACATGTCCCACTGGACTCCAAGATGATTAATCCTCAATATAACAGGGACATGGTACAACAAGATATAATTAAATAAAAGAAACAAGCTGCAGTACCTTCCATGTTGATTTTGAATCCCCTGTTTTTGCTGATCGAAGCATTTCATGTAACAAACCTGAACAGTCGAGAGTTCAAATTGAATAGTAGTCAGACCAACTAAACTGCGATATTAAGCAGCATGGCTATCTGTAGTATCTTGACTATTTAAAACAACAGAAAAACAGATAATATCATTAAATCTGAGGTGGTCTAATAAGCTCAGACTCGCAACCTCTTGGTCTCTTGCTCTAAGTAAATGAAACTTCCCTTAATGTATACATATAGATATTTGTAATTAAAATAAAATATTAAAACATTGTAAGATGCCGTATTTTCCTAAGGTACTGTGAAGGATCCCGCAACTGGTCAATGAGAAGGACAAACACATAAGGCCTGCCTTATCAGTGAACCTACTTACGCTAACTAATTTGCCTAATCTGGAAACTATTGACCTGGAACATGCACAAGAAGGACAAACACATAAGGCCTGCCTTATCATATCTATGATGTGCCCTTACCCTCACTAACTAATTTGCATAAACTGGAAAACTATTAACCTGGGATCATGCACAAGAACAAAGTGGGTCATGGTAGCATCATCTCCGTGAAAGTTCTAACAACCCCCCTCAAATGAAAACAGTGTGGTGGCAGAAGCAGCAGGTAGATTTACATGCCTTGGCAAATTCATATTTTGGATCAATCCTCAATCAAGGAACATAATAGTACTAATCAATGTAAAATTACAATCTTCTTCTAACATTTTACAATCCCTAAGTGCTGCCATTTTTTAATATTAGCCGCACACAACACTTTTCTCTCATTTACTTTCTTTTCAAACGAAGGATAACTATGCCACAGTGAAAACATCAATGTTCTAATACAACTATCAAATATCTCACTATCTTATTCCCAACTAGCAAAATCATACAATAACACAAATCTTCCTCAAGTGGTATAAAACTCGCGCTTAATCAATCAATTAATTCTATAAAATTAACCAACTCAACTCAAACTACCTAATTAGCAGAACTAACAGCAAAATCAAAACTATAAACACAAACGTCTGCATTTAAAGCTATAGTTCAACTTAAAACAAACTAATCACCAAAAAAATTCAAAAGCCAGTACATAAAAAAACATCAACTGAAACAAACAATAGAGCTGTAAAAGACAATAAAAAGACTGATCATAGATCATGTAAAAATAGGATAAAGAAGTCACTGAAATTAAAATTAATACAGAGTGAGAAAGACAAACTGACGTTCACGGCTGATTTGCCTGAAATTTTTGTACTCGCCACCGGAAGATGACGCGTCAGAATCTGAGAACGACATTGATTCTCTGTCTGATCGATCCAAATAACAATACAAACGAATTGGAAACAGATCGTTCGCTGCGTTTTGAATAGGAAATGAAGTAGAAGATTAGCGAATAATAACGGAGAGAGATCAAAACGGAGAACGGAGAACGGATTCTGAGAGCTGTGAGAGAGAAAAGAGAGACGAAACAGCGAAAGAGAAAAGAAAAGTAAACAACTGTTGTTGTTCTGTTTTATCAAATCAATAATTAATTAATTAATTAAATTTAATTACAGGTACATTTTTTTATTTATTATCCGAAATAACTGACTTATTTTTCTATTTATAATGAGGTGCTGACCATTATAAACCGAAATTGAACCGGCCAATCTCGCGTTTCGTATTGGAAACAAAGTGGACCGTTCTTGCTCTATCTATGTTTTCTTTTCTTTCTATCCTATAATTTTATTTGAATAAAAATATATAATTTAATTTTAATAATACCATTAGATTTTAAAATATAGTACGTGATATAAATTTATAGTTAAAATTTATTCATTAGTTGCTAAAAAAGCTTAAAGTATCAATCCATATTATAAATCGACAGAGACGGAGGTAAGGTATGGCCAGGCAGGGCCTGGGCTATACCTCACTATTGAAAAAAAAATTACTACCTAAACTAATACTAAACTAAATTTTTAAATTGCTACACACTTTAACTTTACATTTTAATACATTACCTGGACATTTGGAATTTATAAACAAAATTTATGGACTTCATAAAATATTTATATAATAAAATCTATGCAATTTGGATGAGCCTATAATTTTTTATTTATTTATAATATTTGTCGTATTTAATTTTAATAAAAAAATTATGAGTAAATCACAATAATATTCTAAAAAGCCCCCTATTTTTCATGCGGTACATTATTTTTGAAAAGTATTTCAGTCCGTACCATTTTTTCCGAAAATATTTCATTCACCACGTTATTGACGACGTCAGGCCTACATAAAGCTGGTGCACCTATTTGAATGTTCAACTGACCTGCGCATGTGCGGGTCACTTCCATTTACTTTTTGTTTTTTCTTAAAACACACTATTTAATTGTTTACATATTTATTTATTTAAATTATATAAAATATTATTTCTTGTATATAAATTTTAATTTTAATTTTAAAAATATTAAAATACATCATACACAAATTATAAATTTTTTTAAAAATATAATTCTATGAACTATTTATTGAAAAATTGTTAAACATACCAAACATTAAAATGTATCATTTAAAGATGTAGCTGTCATGTATAAATTATGTAGCAAAACAATTGTGTCTATCATGTATAAATTATTTATTAAAAATTTATTAAATATATATTAAAAATATATCAAATATGTATTGAAAATGTATCAAATATATATCAGAGATATATCCATTATATAAATAAAAAATTTAAATTACAATTACAATTTAAAAAAACATATCTAAAAACACTAAATATAAATTATGTATCAAATATATATATATATATATATATATATATATATATATATATATATATATATATATATATATATATATATATATATATATATATATATATATATATTAAAAAAGAAGACATATTAAAAAAATAAAAAAAAAGAATTCCGACAATTGAATATGTATCAAATATGTATTCAGGTTGTATCAAATATGTATAGAAAAAGTATCAAATATCATGTATAAACTATATAGTAAAAATAAATTCATGTATAAATTATGTATAAATAATGTATCTATTAAGTATATTTAAAAATATATCAATGTATAAATCATGTATCAAATATGTATCAAAAATGTATCAAGTTAAACGTGTCATTCTTTTTTTTTTAAAGATATATGTGTCAGATATGTATCAAATATATATCGTAGATGTATCTGTATCGAAAATGTATCAAATATGTATCAAATATGTATTGGTTAATTAAGCTCTAATTTAGTACACCTAATTTATTTTCTCGATCAAAAAAATAACCCACCTATTCATCGATGTTTAACTATTTTTTCAAATAATTAATATAGAAAAGTGCATTGAAAATGTATTAGAAATGTATCGAAAATATATCAAATATGGACCGAAGATGTATCAAATATTAATCGTAGATGTATCAAATATGTATTGGAGATATGTATTCATTATATAAAAATCAAAATCTACCACCGCCTTGTTAATACTTTTTGACCAAAAGCTTTATCATATTAACAGCAATAAAAGTATCAAATATGTATCGAAAATATATTCATTATATAAAATTGGATTAAGATACAAAAATGACCATTTTGTTTACCCCGTGACTCAGTAGCTATGAGTTAAAACGAAGAAGATGAAGATAAAAGTAAGACATAATTTTTTTCTTTAATAGTCTATGTGGCACTAGTACACTTTACATATGCTTTATAAATATATATTTTTTATTTTTTAAACGGCTACATAGATTAGTTAACGTTTATTCAATAGTGTCGTCTTGAAAAGGGTTTAGATGTTCCATTTTATTAACGTTAGGAACATTTTTGAGACTCGAAAAATATTAGGGGGTCAAGTGAGCCACGGGATAAATATTAGAGTCATTTTTGTACCATAACCTTATAAAATTTTGACGATCATCTATTTTTAACATAAATTAAAAATTCACAATTGATGTATTAAAGATATATCAAATATGTATATGTTATATTAATATAATAAATTTATTAAAATTATAAATATGTACAGCCTTATTTAGAGACTCAAAGTCCACTACAATTCTCACCACCATTATCATTTTCTTCTCTGCCTTTCCTTTTTAATTCTTACATGCCTTTCTATGGTTTACATTAGCTTCTTTCTGTCTCCCTAAAACAATAATTAGAATCCGGCTTCAAAGAGGAAACAACGGTAATTCGCGAAGTTGCTTCACGCGCCGTCGAGGACCTTCCTGTTTCCTTCGAAGTCGGCACCTCCGTCGCTCAGGAATCGCTAGAAACCGTGGGCCAGGCCATCGATGATATCAGCGCTATCTTCTGGAACTCAACGGCTTAGATTATATCTCTTGGTAAAAATTAAAATTTTCTTCATTGGTGATTAGGAAAATGATTTGGAGTAAATAGAAAGGAAGAAGAGTGGCGGCAGTGAAGCAGCGGAGGAGAAGGGGCACACTGTAATTTGGTAGGTGATGCGATAAAGATGAGTAAAAATTAGATTTTTTTGGGTGGGTGTGTGGACGAATTAGACAGCTGTAAGCTTAGAAAAAAATATGTGCTGGTGAAAAGAATTGAAAAAAAATTTATAAAATTGTAATAAAAGTGATACTAATGTAAACCATAGAAACAAAAAACTACCGCATGAAAATTGGTCTAATTTTCGGACTTTTTCTGTAATTTTCTCAAAAATTATTATATTTTAATTAATAAATATTCTTACTAAATTATCTCTATCTTAAAATTTGTTGACATTTATAATATTTATTTTTGTTTATATTATTGTATTTTTTAAATAAATTAATAAGAGGTAAATTTGAATATTTAAAAAATAATTTAATGCTCTTTTAATATTTTAAATCGACAAATATATATTATGGACTAAAATATTTCTTAAATACGACAAATATTATGGACCGGAAGAAATATTAAAGGTGAGAAAGTGTATATGAAAGTCTAATCATTATATAAAGAGTTAATTCTTAAAAAAATCACGAACTTTACACGAAGTTTCATTTTAATCATTACCTTTAAAAGTTGCTATTTAAAGGCACGAACTTTCATTTTGTTTCAAATCTATCATTTCAGTGTATTTTTGTTGACTAAATTCTTAAATAAACCATTAATGAAAGACCCAAATTATAAATCGACATTAAATCTTATTATCTTTTAGTTAGAGTATATAGGATTAGGAATTTTTTGTTCGATAAAATACATCGGATTTTACTTTGGTGATAGATTTGAAACAAAATGAAAGTTCGTGCCTTTAAATGACAACTTTTAAAGTACATGATTAAAATGAAACTTTGTGTAAAGTTCGTGATTTTTTTAGGAATTAATCCAAATAAAAATCATGTCAATGATAGTTTAAATTATTCTTTTATCAAAATGGTAGTATTTTTTATTGATTCAACACCCAACTATTAACCATTAACAATGTAAAATTTATTTTCAAAACGACTTAATTAGCTTCTTACGTTGGTTTATGGTACCACAAATATAAACTTAACTCTAACAATAAGAACAAAAGACTAAAAATTTAACTTTTCACCTTCTGTTTCTGATAAAACTAAATTAGCTAATATTATCATATTGATATAAATTTTTAAAGTTGAAAAATGATTTGCCAGAAAATCAATTACTTCATATATAGAGTCGGTAAATTTGTCACGACCCAAATTATTGAGCCGAGACCGGCGCTAGGGAATGGGAGTGGTAGCTCCGAAACCCGTAGTAAGCCTAAAACCACTCTAACTTTTTCGCGGAAACGCAAACACAACTATCCTATAAACATGTAATAAGAAGACACGTTTACAATCATAACGTACATCATATATATCACACCATCGATACAACCATAGTGGGCATCTCACTTCCGTAACTTGTACGTACTAGCCCGTCTATCGATCAATACAAAACTGACAACCAAAAGACGTCACATCAAACAAACATTAAATATGTACACAACCTATAAGACCTGACTATTCTATGCTAAGACTCGTCATACGTATACTACTGCAGCACCAAGGGGACTCGTACTCAGCACACCAAAGACGGTCTGTCTGATCCGACTCTATACACCTGAAAAACATCAATGTGAGGGGTCAGTATTTGGGGAAATACTGAGTGAGAAAACACATTACTAAGGTATTATAGAAAATAACATCGCATTTAAAACAAAACACATATATACAAACATATTATACTTCAAGCATTTGATCCGATCGAAACCCTAATATCTTAGTATGCATAATGAACATTATCACAACATCTAACGATCGATCGATATGAGTCCGGGATAGTTCAACCAGCCGACTCGCAGATACAGGCCCCGGGATAGTTCAACCAGATAGGCTCTGTATCGCATGCACAAACAAGTATGATAGACGACCCATGAAATCTCTATCTATGACTTACCCGGACGCTGGTGATCACACAGCCTATTGACACCCAATAGGTAGCTTGTTTCCCCCGGATCATATACTAGTTTTCACAATCTATATATATTCGATAATACGATGTACAAATTCATTTCTATCGATAAAATACTATAGCATGCGATGTAGTTTAATATTATATTTATAATATAAAAACTATCTATTGCGTAATAATACTCAAAGTAAAGTTTAACTCACAACGATCGCTATTCCTTATATCCAAACGTAAGCTCCACACGTCATTCACTCTTTTAACTATTCCAGCTCGTCGATCTCATACCTCGTCGATGTATCCACTTCCTATTCAAATCATATGTACGTTTAATTCATCATCGTAAACTTAATACTAAAACTCTAAGTTATAAACTTAGTTCGATATGATCGTATTCCCGATACGACTCTTGACTTCGATAATATTTTAATCCAATTTTCTCGAAAATATCAAATCTCTAGATCAAATAGACGTCATATACTCGTGAATACGAGCCGGGGTACACGGGCGTGCCCCGAGGTGGGTTCACGATCGTGCAACCAAGTGCACGTTCGTGCACCTCAGGGGTACACGTTCGTGTACTTCTAGTACACGTTCGTGCACCATGAAAAGTGCACGTTCGTGTACTTTAGGTACACGATCGTGTACCTTGCTAGGTGCACGTTCGTGTACTTTCAGTACACGTTCGTGCACCCGTGGTACACGGTCGTGCACCACGTGCACAGCTCCTCGGAAGTTGATTTCCGGGGTTTTATCACCATTCCGACATGCTTCACACATCCATACTCAAAACCCATATCTCGGTTTCTTCAAAAACGTCATAATAACTTCAAAAACGTCAAATTCGAATCCAAAATCGTTAAAACGATAAAACCGCTCGAAACCTTAAACCAAAACGTCAAGCTTACCTCAATTGACGCTCGTAGAAGATAGAGAATTGAATTCTCAATCCATCGGCGCGAGAATCACTCGATTCGGACGAGAAACGGCGAAACCGCGGCGGATCGAAATCGTTCGTCAAAACCTTCTGTGAGTTTCTATAACCTTCTGATCATTCCTTATTCTTAAGGAAACATATATATAGTTTGGCAAATTTGCCAGTTTAATCCTTCATTTCTTTAACTTAAACCAATTCTCTTTTAAACTTTCAATTTTAACCAAACGGTTAATTATCCTTTTAACTCGATTATCTACGTATTATTTATATCCCAATAAATAATACTACTCCAAAAATAATTATTTCCGTCGATAATCTTCCAATTTCTATTCTCGAGGCTAAATTGGCTAATTTACACTTTGGTCCTTGAACTCTTCAAAATTGACAATTTAGCCCAAAATGAATCCGCGTCCAAATTTTAAAAGGTCTCCGATTGACCTGAAACTTTTACCACCAATACTATAAAACATTTCGCGGACCTTGGCGAAATAATTCCAATTTCGGACTTAACTGGTTAAATTACCACTTTAGTCCCTGAACTCTAGTTTGTGACTTTCTTGATATTTTTCCTTATTTTCTTATTCCAATCCATAAACAATTACGTCCTACTCCATATTATCCTTTTCTTTAATATCCAATATCTTTATCTCTGCAACTCCGGTCCTTCTCTGCCGGACACGTTGCACTAAACGACACCTGAACTTACAGGGTATTACATTCTTCCCCCCTTATAAAAATTCGTCCTCGAATTTTCATACAACCTTTTTACTTATCTTAAACCTTTGACCCTTTTCATTTGTTCCTTGTTTAACATTCAATACTATATACTTTGTATTCCATCACACGCTTTCTTGACTCGTCGCTCCTATCCTTGTACATCTATCGTCGATATCCTTATTAAATCCGACGTCTTTCTAATATCACACAATATCCACCTCATCTTATCATAAGGGCAATCTTCTATCTTCAAAGCATAAACTATAAATCGATTCCTATACTCAACTATCCTCTTTTCATACTCCTATCATACAATATGAACGTCCTAGTTCACCGTCCAATCATTTTCATTCCGCTATTCACGTACATCTATCATTCACTTCTCTTATACAAACTTCATCCTTCATATCCACTTCTTCTCTTATATCCTTGTTTAAGATCTTTGACATCCCGTCAAAGAGATACTTACTTTCTAACACATCACTAATCGGGTACATATCACTGTCCAACGTATTCACGATCTTAACTATATACTAGCTCGTTAACTCGAAACTAAGTTCATATCCTAGAAGCATAACGTCTATGTTTTCGCAACTATACGTATTCATTCGCCTCTTGGTCTTGATCGCAGCTTGCTCGCGAGCACTTCACTTCCGTTACAGAGTTCTGGTCTAGGTATACTTATATGAAAACAAAACTCTTTCAAAACTCTTTCGACAAAACGATTCATCTTGAACTTTAAATCAAATTTCATTTTCATTTTAACAAAATTGTGCACTAGGGTGATGACGTCTCTCATCCCCAAAGAGTTGCCACATCTCACCTCTTTGTCTGAACATAATGCATATGATGCATGTCCTATCGATGTATGTATAGATATATGTAGTGATGCATTTCTATCAATGTCGTGGCACCTATCGATAACTATCGCGGGTCTAGGCACAATTATGTTTTCCAAATTGTTTAAACAAACAACTTTCAAAAAGTTTTAAACTTCGAGTTTTGTAAGTTCTCTAGACCTTTAAACTCTGTACACGGTAGGTTCTTCCACTTCTGTAACTTCATACTTCTTCTTCATGCACATCTCGACATTTCGATAATTCGATTTCGATACCATCTATGCGTCATATACGTATTTCGCAAAGAAACAAACAAAGGTTTCACAATCCATCGATCATACTTGTCATAATGAAACAAACAAGAATTTCACAATCCATCGATCATACTTATCATAATGAAACCTACAAAAATTCTCAATCAATCAAAATGTACGATCAATCAATTCGATCTTAAAACAAATAATACAAACGACTTGGATCAGACATGGCTCAATTCTATAGCTGCAGTAGTTCCTAGCTTAGTCTAATGACCTAATACCTAGGAACAAACAAACATCAATCACAGACTTGCAGTGGTATCATGGACCAACTGCACTCAAATCACATATTAGCAGAGGTAACTGGACCAACTGCTCTGATACCAACTTTGTCACGACCCAAATTATTGAGCCGAGACCGGCGCTAGGGAATGGGAGTGGTAGCTCCGAAACCCGTAGTAAGCCTAAAACCACTCTAACTTTTTCGCGGAAACGCAAACACAACTATCCTATAAACATGTAATAAGAAGACACGTTTACAATCATAACGTACATCATATATATCACACCATCGATACAACCATAGTGGGCATCTCACTTCCGTAACTTGTACGTACTAGCCCGTCTATCGATCAATACAAAACTGACAACCAAAAGACGTCACATCAAACAAACATTAAATATGTACACAACCTATAAGACCTGACTATTCTATGCTAAGACTCGTCATACGTATACTACTGCAGCACCAAGGGGACTCGTACTCAGCACACCAAAGACGGTCTGTCTGATCCGACTCTATACACCTGAAAAACATCAATGTGAGGGGTCAGTATTTGGGGAAATACTGAGTGAGAAAACACATTACTAGGGTATTATAGAAAATAACATCGCATTTAAAACAAAACACATATATACAAACATATTATACTTCAAGCATTTGATCCGATCGAAACCCTAATATCTTAGTATGCATAATGAACATTATCACAACATCTAACGATCGATCGATATGAGTCCGGGATAGTTCAACCAGCCGACTCGCAGATACAGGCCCCGGGATAGTTCAACCAGATAGGCTCTGTATCGCATGCACAAACAAGTATGATAGACGACCCATGAAATCTCTATCTATGACTTACCCGGACGCTGGTGATCACACAGCCTATTGACACCCAATAGGTAGCTTGTTTCCCCCGGATCATATACTAGTTTTCACAATCTATATATATTCGATAATACGATGTACAAATTCATTTCTATCGATAAAATACTATAGCATGCGATGTAGTTTAATATTATATTTATAATATAAAAACTATCTATTGCGTAATAATACTCAAAGTAAAGTTTAACTCACAACGATCGCTATTCCTTATATCCAAACGTAAGCTCCACACGTCATTCACTCTTTTAACTATTCCAGCTCGTCGATCTCATACCTCGTCGATGTATCCACTTCCTATTCAAATCATATGTACGTTTAATTCATCATCGTAAACTTAATACTAAAACTCTAAGTTATAAACTTAGTTCGATATGATCGTATTCCCGATACGACTCTTGACTTCGATAATATTTTAATCCAATTTTCTCGAAAATATCAAATCTCTAGATCAAATAGACGTCATATACTCGTGAATACGAGCCGGGGTACACGGGCGTGCCCCGAGGTGGGTTCACGATCGTGCAACCAAGTGCACGTTCGTGCACCTCAGGGGTACACGTTCGTGTACTTCTAGTACACGTTCGTGCACCATGAAAAGTGCACGTTCGTGTACTTTAGGTACACGATCGTGTACCTTGCTAGGTGCACGTTCGTGTACTTTCAGTACACGTTCGTGCACCCGTGGTACACGGTCGTGCACCACGTGCACAGCTCCTCGGAAGTTGATTTCCGGGGTTTTATCACCATTCCGACATGCTTCACACATCCATACACAAAACCCATATCTCGGTTTCTTCAAAAACGTCATAATAACTTCAAAAACGTCAAATTCGAATCCAAAATCGTTAAAACGATAAAACCGCTCGAAACCTTAAACCAAAACGTCAAGCTTACCTCAATTGACGCTCGTAGAAGATAGAGAATTGAATTCTCAATCCATCGGCGCGAGAATCACTCGATTCGGACGAGAAACGGCGAAACCGCGGCGGATCGAAATCGTTCGTCAAAACCTTCTGTGAGTTTCTATAACCTTCTGATCATTCCTTATTCTTAAGGAAACATATATATAGTTTGGCAAATTTGCCAGTTTAATCCTTCATTTCTTTAACTTAAACCAATTCTCTTTTAAACTTTCAATTTTAACCAAACGGTTAATTATCCTTTTAACTCGATTATCTACGTATTATTTATATCCCAATAAATAATACTACTCCAAAAATAATTATTTCCGTCGATAATCTTCCAATTTCTATTCTCGAGGCTAAATTGGCTAATTTACACTTTGGTCCTTGAACTCTTCAAAATTGACAATTTAGCCCAAAATGAATCCGCGTCCAAATTTTAAAAGGTCTCCGATTGACCTGAAACTTTTACCACCAATACTATAAAACATTTCGCGGACCTTGGCGAAATAATTCCAATTTCGGACTTAACTGGTTAAATTACCACTTTAGTCCCTGAACTCTAGTTTGTGACTTTCTTGATATTTTTCCTTATTTTCTTATTCCAATCCATAAACAATTACGTCCTACTCCATATTATCCTTTTCTTTAATATCCAATATCTTTATCTCTGCAACTCCGGTCCTTCTCTGCCGGACACGTTGCACTAAACGACACCTGAACTTACAGGGTATTACAAAATTAAAAACACAAAGACATACGAAACTAATTACTGTATCTAGATGCTGAAAATATCTAAAAAAATAAGGTCTAATGGTAAAAAAAACTCAAACCTTTACGACTTATAGCAATTTTATCAAAACCTTTTGATTTTTACAATAATATCCAAATTATATTTTTTTGTTGCAATAATAGCCAAATTGATGGCGAAACTTGTTGTTTTCAATTAACATATTAGGCTATTATTATTTTTTAATATATAATAATAGAGTAAAAGTCCCAAGAAATGGCAAAAAAATTTAAAATTCACATAAAAAGTGCAATTTGGCTATTATTGCAACAAAATAATGCAATTTTTAAATATTATTGCAAAAATTAAAAAGTTTGGATGAAATTGTTCGTAAAGATTTGGGTTTTTTACCATTAAGTCAAAAAATAATTATATTTGAAAATTTTAGCTATTCCACTACAAGAATGTCCGGTGTTAGCGACGGAAATTTCCGTCACTAACACATGAAAATCCGTCGGTAAACTTAGTTACCGACGGACTGCCGACGGATACCATCCGTCGGCTCGCTTTTCGTCGGCATTCATTGGCGACAAAAACTATCCGTCGGGAAATGTCACCGACGGAAACATAGTGGTCGGTAAATATATAAATCCGTCGGTGGGTTGTGACTAACACACCGACGAAGATCCGACGTTTTACCGACCGATATTTCCGTCGGCAAATATTGCGACGGATAATCGTCGGTAAAACCGTCGGTGAAAGAGGGCCGTTGCCGACGTTGATCCGACGATATACCGACGGATATTCCGTCGGGAATATATACCGACGGACCATCCGTCGGTAAATTCCGTCGCCCCTTGTTTTCTTTACCGACGAATAATCCGTCGGTAGTTGTTGTCGGAACATGGTATTAAATTACCGACGGATTATTCCGTCGGTAAAGTAGAAATCCGTCGGTAATACGGCTTCATTTCCGACAAAAAAATTGTCGTTTTCCTGCCCATTATGGGTTGTTTTTTGTCTATTATACCTGTGCAGAATTACAAAAATAAGATACACATACAAACAGACTAAATAAGAATCAAAAGTATCTATATATAAATACGGAATAAGCGTTAACAAATTTGTCGATGTTTATAAGCATAATACTGTATAGGAATACAAAAAACTAAAGTCTAGTAATATCCTCGTCATCTGGACCTGAGGGGGGCTGCGGGGGGCGCATGGCTTCTGGTAGAGTGCTCATCATCTTTGCCAGCTCCGAGCGGACCCTCTCAGCAATCCGCTCGTCGACGGAAGACTCCACATCCCTCTGAATCTCTTCCCGCATCCCTTGCACCCGAGCGGATACCTCTCTCTGGATCCGCTCCTCGATATCCTCGGTCGAGTGAGTCTGCTGGGACGACGAGCATGAGCCGCGGCGTACACCGGTGCCCTTGAATGACGCGATGTACGAAGCTGCAGATGAACCAACTCCGTAAACCCGCTGCTTCTTCACCGCCTCGAGAGACAAGAACAGTTCGTTCTCGTCGATGGACTGCGGGGTCGACGAACTGCCCTCAGCCGGGGAGGACTGGGTCGCAGCTGCACGCTCTGCAAGGAAACGCTCCTGAAAAAATAAACAAGTAGTCAAGTTAGTACGATTTCGATAATCGAAAACAGAAATAGTTAAACTTTAAATTCCTAACTAAAATTCGGCAGCATCTCCTCTATAATACGAGCATCACCCATTTTCAGGGACTTCCTGCAAACAAACATGGACTACATACAATTCACAGTTCACAGTTCACAGTTCACAATTTATATTTCACATGTTTTAATTAACTACAATCAAGTAATAACGATTCAATTTCAAGTTACATCAGACTTACATGCTTATCCTGCGACCTCTTGTCGACAAACTTGTTCCGATCGTCCTTTGTCGAGTGCATACGAACATGCAACTCAGCATATGTCGCAGGACGACCGAGCTCCTGACTCTGAGACAAAAATCATAAATTTAATTCGATATAAATAATGAACATTTAAACACTATAATCATTTAAGTCTGAAGAATACAAATTTAGAAAAATTACCAAAACGGTCATATGCTTCACAGCTGAGCGCGATCCTGCCGTGTGGCGCACCGGTCCAGTCCCGGGCCCTGACGGCTCACTCATCCTTTTAGCCCGAGCGATGGCGGACTTCCTCTTCGCCGCAGCCGTATCCCAAATCGCATTCCATGCCGCCCAAATATCATCTGTGACACTGTTATCCCTAACACTCTTCATCGCGTGAATTGTGTCCTTGTAACGATTAGCAGCATGTCTCATAAAGACATCTCTAATCGCCTGCTCGGGGTAGATGGAGTCCCACCAAAACTTCTTCTGCACGTATTTAACAAATGAATAGATAATTAATTAGTAAATTTAAATAATATGAAACTTAAAATTGAATAAAATGTTAATGTAAATATTACCTTGAACTCCTCCCAGTAGAACGTCTTCTGCTCCGCCTTCAATCCCTTCCAGGAAGAACCTTCTATGAACCAGCAGGAACGAAAGATGTCCAGCAAGCCTCTGGAGACCTTCCTGCTGTCATGTAGCCGCTCCCTATCATTTCAAAACATAAAATTAGTTAAATAGTGTTTTATAACTAAACTTTAAAAAATGGATAACAGTGATAATACCTTAGAGCGTCAGGTGCGACCTTTAACCTCCCCGAGGCATCAATCTCGTACTCGACCTGCTGCTGGGCCTCCCTCTGCGGCCTAGGCGCCGCCTGAAGCTGCGGATCGTCCCCGTCAGGTGGAGCGTCTGTGGGGGCAGTGTCTCTCGGATCTCTCTGATGACGGTCCTGAACATGTCTGCGGCTACCCTGACCCCTCATATCTACAAAGAAGTAGATATGCACATACAATTTCATACATAAATAACAAATATTAATAAATAATTAATCAATTCGTCGATAAACATACATATAAAAACATAAATATCAGTCATTAATGCATGTAACAATACTAGTCATACAGATTCTATTACATTAATTAGCCTACACTACAACTCTTCGTAGTCCTCCGCTTCGTCTGATGAGGATGGTAGAAAATCATCGGCTGTCTCTGCTGTTGGCGCCGTTTCCAACGCCTCCTCATTCGCTTATTTAAACTATTGAATCTGTAATTTGTTTTAGTAATTGAAAATAAAAATCTTGTGCAAGAGTTGTCTCAGTCTAAGAATAGATCGTTCCCAATCTTGAATGTCCCGGTCTATTGTCGTTGTTCCTGACCTTTGATATTTTTTAGAAAAATTTACTCCCATGACATGAGCTTTTTTAATATGATTTTTATGTTTGAGTTTTTTTTCTTTCCAATATTAGTATTTCAATTGTTTTAAACATATTGAACAAGTGTTTTTAGCTATTGTTGGACATCAACATTAATAAAAATAAGTCCTTTTTACTTAAATTAATATGTCATATTAGTGAAAGGATGATAATTCCATATATAATAATACACTTATATAGTTATATATGGAATTAAAATGTAAAATCATTTCGATAAATTCAAAATTTATTTTCGGTCATATTAGTAGTCTGGTAATTTATTGATTAAATTATTTTGTTATTGTTTAAGTTTGTCTAAATTTCTTTTATTTCTGAAATTATTTTTAATAATACTAGTTTGTTATACACGTGGGTTGCACTTGGTTTATAATTTTATTATTTATCATAATTTATATTTGAAATTATTGAATAGGATTAGAAAAGCTTTTTAATAGTTAAAATTGAGATGTCATGTAGAGAAATTAGTTATTTCTATAAAAGTGTTAGTGGTTGATTAGGAGTAGAAAAGGTTTTTAATATAAATTATAAAAATGATATTTTTATCTATAAATGAAAGTATTTTGTGATAATTTTCCAGAATACATGTTTCTGCATTTTAATTACAGCCTTAGAGCATCTCTAATGGAGTGCTATTTTTATGCTAAATTTAGCATGAAAAGTGATAAAATGCTATAAATAGCATAGCATTATAATTTTTTCTCCAATGCACAAATTTAAAAATAAATGTTATAATTATTTATTAAAATAATTATCTCTAAATTTTATTAATTTTTAATTATTTGATAATTTTTTTAAACAAAAATTAATGTAATTTTTTTAATATAATAATGAGTTTTTCAAATAAATAATTAAGAGAATCGATGAATTATATAAAAATAAATTATATAAACTTTTTTTATTATATTGAAATATGGTTTATTATTAAAAAAATCAAATCAAGGCCGTAAAATTAAATTGAAGCACAAAATTTAAAATAAAAAAAATAAAAAAATAAAAAATGTTAAAATAATAAATGAAAAAATAACCGTGGTAAAATTATAATTAATAAAGAAATGCTATTGGTTGTTGTAGTTTAGCATATGCTATAATCTGTGCTAAATTTAGCACGTGATATAGCATATGCTAAATTTAGCACAAACTATAGCACTGCATTGGAGTTGCATTTTAAGTCTTAATGCTAAATTATAGCATTGCCACTCCATTTTAGCATTGCATTGGAGTTGCTCTTAACTCCATATTATTATTTCTCTTCCATGGACCATAATTATTAATAGTTTTTCAGTTACAAAAATTAAAATATTAAAAAAATAATACTTTTTAGACTTAATCACTCAACAGTCCTCCACCTTTAAATTTTTTTTTTCAATTGCACCCTAATGTTGGAAAATTCTCTCAAAACCCTCTCATCTTTAAAATCCATTTCAATTGCACCCTGACGTAGGAAAATCCTCTCAAAATACTCTCACCTTTATATTTTTTTCAACTGTACCCTAAATTGAAATTTTTTATAGTTTTGATTTTAAAAAGTTATTGATATAATTTTATAAAGAATGATTTTTCACATTATTAATAATATTAGTGTTTAATTAGAATATAAATTAAAAAATGAAAAAAAAAATTAATTTTTTTTTCATGTCAAAAGAGGTCAATTTAATAATATGGGGTACAATTGAAATAGAATTTAAAGGTGGAAGGGTTTTGAGAGAGTTTTCTAACGTTAAGGTGCAATTGAAAAAAGTTTAAAGGTGTGGGGATTTTGAGTGATTAAGCTTACTTTTTATAATAGAGAAATATATTGTTAGTGATATGCACTAGGTCAATCATGTTTGACCATGTTTTGACTTTATCATTTTATTATTTATTGATTGGCAGTTTTTATCATTTTATATTAATGATTAAAATACTTGAATGGTTAATTCTTTCTAAGGTCATCGAGTATGTGACTTGATAGTAGAACCCTTAGGTTTAATAAAAGAATTATATACCATCTATCCCTAGTCTTAATAGAACATTGAGACTAGTATGATGTTGACTGATGATTATGTTTTACTAATCATGTATATGAGATATTAAGTCAAATTATAGGTGCTATTTGAGAAATAAGGCACTGGATGACCCACTGTGAGAATACTACATAGATCACTGTCATAAGTAATTCTCATTACAGTTCTATTAGTATAATCCTTTGACCTTGAAATCATCATGGATTTCTACATAGCTATTTCATATTTTGATACAGTCTTACATTATCTTTAACAGGATAATGACATAGATTGTCATTGGATATGAAAGTAACTATGTGAGAAATGTGAGTGACTGAGAAGGAATTTGTCCCTCATTTATTTGAATAAGATATCTATGGGCCCCTTGAAGAAGATAGACTGAAGAAAATGCATGGCCATGCTAATTGATAAGAAGTTATCATTTTCAGTCTACTTAGAGTCAAGAAACTAATGATTGAATGTTATAAGGATGACATAACTATGTCTTATATTCAATCTGGATATCGAGAGACAAAAGGATTAAAATATTATTGTAAATGGTTAAATCGGATTATCGATATTCATATAACTTGGGTAGTCATAATGTCTTGCTAGAGGCCACTTATGACTTGTGGGCTGAAATAGGGATTTCGAACCTACTGCCAACGTTATATGAACCTACATGGTCGCACACTAAGAACAGGCCCAAAACAGTTATGGGTTGTACAAGCCCAATGTGATTAAGTGATTAATTATATATATATATATATATATATATATATATATATATATATATATATATATATAATTCGTAATATATATATATTAATAAATATATATATTAATTCGAAATTTAAGGATAAGTGTTTTCCTTAATTTATTATTTTTTGGAAGATAATAAATATAGTAATTAATATATATGGATAATTATCAAAAAGGAGTTTTTGATAAACATAAACTTGTAGAATTGCAATGAGATTGAAATTCGAATTTGTCTCAAACCCTAGTGTTATTTATCACTATAAATACTCATTAAGCAGTTGGTTTGAGAATCACGAAATTCATTATTCACTAAATCACTAAAATTCGAAATTGCTTGTGAAGCAATAGTGCTAGCACACAAGCACTAGTTTTGGCTAAGGTCTGTTCGTGTGGATACTCGTAGAGGACGCGTTCTTTTGGAGGCGTTTCTGATCCGAGGCCAGGTATCACCAAAGTGAACCACCTCCTTCCTTCCTACATTGCTGTTGAATTCGACATACAAGTAAGTAATTGTTCTGTTTAAGGCGTTTCTGATCCGAGGCCAGGTATCACCAAAGTGAACCACCTCCTTCCTTCCTACATTGCTGTTGAATTCGACATACAAGTAAGTAATTGTTCTGTTTAATTCGAATTACATGGATCTTGGTTTGGGTTTTTAGATAATTTTTGAAATTCCGCTGCGTTATGAACCAATAAAACCCAACATATATTTCATTCGTCCTATTTAAAAAGTTTATTTTTTTATGTTTGATTTTAAATGTTCACTTTCTATTTGTAATAATATTTTATTATAATTATTTTTTATCCTGAATTTTTTTTATTATTTTTAGAAGATTAATACTTTGGATGTAATTTATAAGACATCATTAATAGTGATAAATAAAGAAGTAAAAATAATTTAACATTTTTATATGTGGAGAAAATAAAATAACCTCTTAAATAGCATGGAATTTTAACTTAGTTTTCTTTTTGAATGGTTATTATTATTTTTAGAAAATGGTTAATTAGAAAGAAAAAAAGCACAATTTTTGTAAGCATTTTAGGAGTAATTTTAAATCATTGTTCAATAAAAATAAATAAAAATAATGAAGGGTGTTTATTTAATTTTTATTTTAATTTTGTGAATAGTGTGACACACTCTTTAGCACAAACATCTTGTTCTATATCACGTCAACAAGAATAATTTGATAATTTTCCTGCAATTTTAACTCGTATAATGGCTTCTATTTTGGTTTATACTTTATCCTAAAAAAATACTGAAAGACACTAAATATATGAACAGAGGGAGTAATATCGAAGGATATCATATTTATTGGAAATCATATTACTCTTCAGGAAAATTATTTTAAAAATGAAATGAAGCTGCATTTCATAAAAAAGGATTTGACTGCATCAGAAGTCGCTATTACCTGAACCATAACAGCCAATGCATCCGCAACTCTATTACAATGACTTTTTATACATCTAATCTAAATTTAAATTTAAGTGTGTATAGTGAATTATTTTTAAATGTATCAAATATGATAATTTTTTTAAATTTTTTTTTAATTATATATTAGACTTGAGTTGAGCTTAAGTAGCTCGAAAATAGTTCGAAACACCCAAACTCGAATTCGAACCAAACATAACACACGCCGAGACCCGCTCATTTACACATAGACCCTACCAATGCCACTAAACTTAAGTTAAAAAGCTTTTAGTAAAAATTAGAAATAGAACTGCACAAAACTCGAGCTTCAAAAAGGAGCATGCATGCTTATGAACGAAAATGTAATCTCCATAAACGATGCTTAAAGACACCATACATGCATGATTTCTTCAACAGAGAAACATTTTGAAGAGTATTTGAAATCTAAACAAGAAGTCAATATAATAACATAATTATCTGCTGCAAAACAAGAGCAATGACTTGATCATGATGAGCAGCTAGATAATACAGGACTATGGACTAATCTTGACATAATCAAAATATATTTTCAGCTTGAATTTAAAGTCACTAACTTAGGCTAATTGGGGAATCACTAGATGCAGTGTTTGCTTAGTTCTACTAATTAGACAAAATAACACTAGTACAAGCTTGAATCCTCATGTATCTACTGCCCAAAAAACAACTAACTAATTATATATACACAAGACTAATAAGAACAATTATAACTTTATACTAACTTGCATGCATGAGGCACTTGTAGAGCAAAATAATTTCTGAGCCAGAAGCAAACTCAATTCTCACCCGACTTTCTCATCCCCTGCATTAACCCCTTGGCCGTGAGAGCCATTCGCTGTCTCTGGAATACTTTGGCCTTGGCCCTTATCTGTTCAATCATTGCCTCCAGAATGGCGTTGAATTCATCATACATTTCTGCTCTGTCCCCAGATATCGTGCGGCTCTCTTCTAGTGCAGCATCAATCCCCTGCTCGATAACTATTTTCTCTTCCAAGAACACCTTCTTCTCCTCTTCCATCGCTTTTTTCTCCGCCTCAAGTACTACAAGGAAGCCCTTCTTCTCCTCTTCCAGCGCCTTTTTCTCCGCCTCAAATACTACAAGGAAGCCCTTCTTCTCCTCTTCCAGCGCCTTTTTCTCCGCCTCAAATACTACAAGGAAGCCCTTCTTCTCCTCTTCCAGCGCCTTTTCCTCCGCCTCAAGCACTACAAGGAAGCCCTTCTTCTCCTCTTCCAGAGCCTGTTTCTCCGCCTCAAGTGTCTTGGCGCAACTTTGATACTCAGATAAAGTCGCGACCAAATTTCCATGCTCCTTTCGAAGAGCATCATACTTCGCCTCAGCGCTAGACGCTCTCGAAGTTGCCTTTTTGAGGGCCAATTTCTGTTTGGAATAACGTTCAAAGAGAGATGCACAGACCTTCTCGGCTTCTAGGTACTTGAGCTTTTCCTGTCGAAGAAGCTGCTCCGCGGCTTCCCCTAACTCTGCAATGCTTGCGAAATTCTGAACAGGTGGAAAGTAAGTTAAAATAGCATAAAAGCTGAACAAATTGCATAAGTAAATCTAAATAATCGGGTTTAAATACCTCGAACATATACATGCTCTCACTCACGTACATTTCAGAAATCCAGAGATCCTCCGTTTCGTCCCTAACACGGTCAAAAGCGTCTGCATAGCGGGGATACTTGGCCTTGAGACTCTCGAATAAACTTGGCGGGTTAAACGGCGTTTGAGCTGAAATTGCCGGAATGTCCTTCTTTGGGATGGAACCCTCATCGGTACGGCATTTCTTCAAAGGAGCAGAACCCTCGAGCAGTTCCTGATCGTTCTCGTTCCTCGAATCTCTCTGCATTTTCAAAAAAGTCGGTGGATTTCTGAGTTGGAATGAATTGAAACCCTAGAGAACTAACGTTGGATAACAGAAGTTTAAGGGAAATGCAGAGAGATTTGCAAATAAAAACAAGAATCAGACCGGAGAAAAAATATAGGGAAACTAGAAATTTAAATAAAAGTTTGAGAGCTTTTTGGGGTTTGGAAGAGGAAAATAGAGAGCTTTTTCTAATTTGAAAAATCTGTCTCACTCTGGTTTACTTCGCCCGGGGCCCAAGAAATTAGTCTTAAGTGCAACTCTATCATTTTCTTTTTTTCTTTTTGAAACAAAAAGAATAATTGTTTCATTTCAATTTCCATGGATAAAAATATGCCTAATTATTTAAAAAAGGCATAAGGTATAAAAAAGCCCTCGAATTTTTCTCAAAAGTACATATCAGCCCTTTTACTTTATCTAGGCACAATTAAACCCTCGTGTTTTTAAAATTGAACAATTAAATCCTTATTATTTTTAAAATCGAACAAATAAACCCTTTTAGTTTACTTTTGGGACACTTACCCCCTCAAAATTTTGGTAAATATTTTAAATATTAAAATTATTTTTGAACTTTTTTCCTATATGATTATGAGAGACATGTCAGCCATTAACGAGTGTTTCTAATGATGTTGGATGAAAGGGGTTATTTGTTCTATTTGAAAACAAAGAGGGCTTAATTATACCCAAAAAAAGTAAAAGGACTGATTTGTACTTTTGTGAAAACTACGAGGGTTTTTTTGTACCTTTTGCCTTTAAAAAACACCTAGTTCGAAACTTTTTTGTATTTATACCGCAAACTAAAAAAAAGTTCATTTGCGTCATGGATTTTCATGTTTCGCTTTTATATCAAATTTTTAAATTTTAATAATTTAATTAATTTAAGGATGAAATCATTAAAAACAACTAAATAGAAAGATTATATGTTACTTTTTTATTTAAAAAATACAAATAAATCCTTCAACCTTAACGTTCAAAAATCACTAATAATAATAATTTTTTAATCTAAATTATTATATTTTCCAGCTATATAGCTGAAGAAGAACAAATTTGGTTCTTCTCCGGCCGAGGGAAGAACAAATCCGACGAATCAATTCTTCAAGGAAGAACGATCAGTTTTCGGGAGTAAATTTTTTTTAACGAAAATATTTTTATTTCTTATTTGTAAGTCGACTTTGTTTTCTATACAAATCATTTGTTTTATGTTTTTTTAGATTTTAAAAATTATTGAATAAATTAAATAAAAGATTTTATCGTTTGTTGAATTTTTTTTTTGAAGAAGGTTTCTTATACTATTAATAACATTAACGTTTAACTATAATATAAGATAAAAATAAAGGATTATTTTAATTTTTTTAAATGAAAAGAGGTCAATTTAACTCTCTGGAATAGAGGCAAAACATGAAAACCCAAAAAAGAACACAATTGAACTTTTTTCTAAATTAGGGTGTAATTGAAAAAAGTTTCAATTTGGGTGGTTTTTAAATAATTACACCATGAATATATGACTACAACATAATGTGTCACATAATACAACTTTACAAATTTAGATCTAAAAAATAGTGTAGTTAAATAAGCAAAATTTACAAATCCAAACAATTACGATAGGAGAATTCAATTTGGATTAAGATTTCTCAAGTTCATTTTAATTTGAGGAGGTCAAGTTCACAATCTACATCATTCATTATAAAATAAATGGTATATAGTATTTAGTTAAAATTATGCTTTTTTTATCTAAATCGTTCATTTTGTAATAAATGATGTACATTCATCCAACTTGATCCCTCAAGTTGAAATGAATTTGAGAAAATTTCAATCAGATCCTAGATTTATGACGAGAGTACTCCAAATTGTAAAACTTAAATTTGTAAATAAGCTCTTCAAGCGAAATCGCAAGAAATTTCAAGTTTCGTATCTTGTAAAAGTCACCATTCGAAGATGGTAAATCCATATGGGGTAGACAAAACCCATTTAAAGGGCAGATAAACTAAACAGTATAAAAAGAAACCAATAGCATATACAAAGTCATCTATTTAGTGCAAATATTGAAAAATTAGAAAAATTTGAAAGTTAAGGAGGTGAATTTAGCCAAAAAATGACCAAAACCAGCTCCTAAAGAAACGAGGCTGGAATTTAAGAAGAAAACGAGAGTTTAGGATGATTTTGGGTTGAGTTCAATATTTCCTATTAAACGAATCGCAACTGTAACGTTTGTGGTTAGAGTGTAACCAAGTCGAGTCGATGTATCAAATTCGAACTCGACTCAACTCTAAAATTTGAAGCTCAGATTTAATTTGAACACAATAAAATTTTATTTTAAAAGTTCAATCTCAAATTTGATGAAATAGTTGAGATCCGAACTCGGCTTGGCCGTAATTTTATTTTAAAAAATTATAAGTATTAATTTTTTTTTCACGTATCAAAAGAAATAAAGAAAAGGGTCAAATAAGCCCATAACGTTTAGCCTATGGGTCAAGTAAACCCTCAACGTTCAAAAAAGTGTAACGAGAACCCTAACTTTTTTAAATCGCATCATCTAAGTCCTCCTTGGAGGTCCTCATAGATACGATTTAATAAACGTTACGGTCCTCGCTGACCTCTAAGAAGGGGTTTGATTATAATTTAAAAACATTAGGGGCTTATTTGACCTTTATTCCAAAGAAATGAACATAAAGAAAAACCACTCGCATAGAAGATAAACTTCTAAAACACTTCAAAACCAACCAAGTGAGTGATTAACAGGAGAATTCCCCATTGAAACAACTTGATATGTGATTGCCTTGAGGCGGTCATGGTTCATAAATCAGCTATTCTGTAAAAATTATACTAATTTTTTTGGCTTAATACATCATTTGACCCCTAAACTATACCATTTTATTCTCTGCGACCTCTAAACTAATTTCGTATTCTTTTTGACCTCTTAACTCTTTTTTTTGTTCTATTTAACCCCTCATTCGGAATGTGCACACCACGCGCGATGACGTGGATAAAATTGCTGACATGGCTTTGCTGACATGGGGTTAAATAGAATAAAAAAAGTAGTTAAGAGGTCCAATGGAACACTAAAATAGTTTAGAGGTCATAGGAAATAAAAAGGTAAGGTTAGAGGTCAAAAAATATATTAAGTCTAAATATTTTTTTTTAATCTAAAATAAAAAATGATGTACTTTACATATTATTTGAAAAAAATCATTTAAGGCTTTAAAAGTCATGAAATTTAGCGTGTTTTCCAATTTTAACACAAATTTTAAAAATTCAGAATTGATTTGAAAAGTTTGAAATTGCAAAAAATTAAAAGCTGGTGTATTAAAATTTTTATAATTGGAAATTCGTGAAATACACTAAAAATTATAATTTTTTAAAAAAATCAGTCTTTTTTTAATATTATCACAGTATAGTAAATTTATATATTTTATAATATCGTTAAAAAGACAAAACTTCTTTTATCATTATTGAAATGTAAACAAATATATACATGTACAAGAAGTTATATTATTTAATTATTTGACTAAATTTCAATATTTTTTTATTTTTCTAGAAGATTAAATGGATAAAAGTTAAATAATTGTATTTTTGAGAAGGTTAATGGGTAAAAATTAAAAGTTTGAAGGTGCAATAGGAAAATAAAATAAGTTCAGGGGTCAAATAGAACAAAATAGTGTAGTTCGGGGGTTCAATAGAACAAATTATGCATTTTAATTATCCTTCACGCGCTTCAACGCGTTTGAAAACACGCGTTTTTGCCACGTTGGATGAAAAAAGTCAGATCGGCAAAAAAATTACAATTGACGGGTTAAATAGAACAAAAAATAAAGTTAAGAGGTCCAATAGAATATCAAATTAGTTTAAGAGTCTCAGAGAATAAAAGTGTATAGTTTAGGGGTCAAATGATGTATTAAGCCAATTTTTTTTATATGATGATGCAACAAGAGATAACCATGTGATCTCCACATATCAGCATCAATAAAATACACCCACCCGCACACAAAACAAACTCAAACACTTAAAAACCAACCAAGCTACTGATCAACAGACAACATAGGATCAAAACAATGAGGGTCTTAAACTGCAACTCAACACCCACACTCTCATCATCTTCCACAATTTACCAAACAAGAACACAAACTAAGAGACACCCAATTCTTATAAGCTCAAACCTCAAGAACCCAGATACCAATTGGCCAAAAAAAACCTTACTTGGAGCAGCCACTGGAATTCTTTCATTCAATCTCTTACTCTCTTCTCCATTTTTCTCACTTGCTTCATCAGTTTCATCACAGTCCCCTTTTTTACAATTACCTTCTCCTCCTTCTGAGCAATGCCAAGAACAAGAAGGAGAAGAATTGGAGCAGAATAAAGAAAGTTTTAGCAATGAGGGAATTGTGGAGGAAGCTTGGCAAATTGTTAATGATGGGTTTCTTGATAGTGGGCGTCATCGTTGGACTCCTGAATCTTGGAAGGTGAAGAATTTATCCTGTTTTTTCTTCTTTTTTTTTGAAAAAGATGTGATATTTGAGTAATTGTTATGTCAAAGTTTGAATTTTTATGGTTGTAGCAAAAAAAGGAAGATGTTTTGAGTAGTTCTATACAAAGTAGATCAAAGGCTCATGATTTGATTAAGAGAATGCTTGCTAGCTTGGGTGACCCTTATACAAGATTTCTCTCTCCTGCTGAGGTAAAAAGAATTCCCCAAATATATTGAAATCTCACTGGTTTAGCTGTTGTTGCTACATTTGAGGTGTTAGATGTAGCCTAAGTAGCATGGAGACGGAAACTGGAAATGGAAACAGCACGAAACGGACACGGGAAAATGACATTTTTCTAAAATGAAGGACACGGAACGTGGGAGAAATGTATATTTATAATATTAGATATTTATAACATGATGTAGCATTAGATCAAGAACTAGATAATGATCCTTATTCAAAGCTAAGGATTAGTTGTCTAGGCTTTTGAATTGCATTTTACGCAATTTTTGTCTAATCTAAATATGTTCTCTCTTAAAATGTGATGCTTACTTTTGCAAGATGCATTTGTGTGGAAAGTTTTTATCATGCTTGTATAAGGTTTTATACACTTGGCTCTACTCTGCTGCGTGCGTACAGGGATTTGCTTATGAAATTTTCAGTTTTCTTATTGCATGACTGGTGTCACCTTTGTCGCTATGAAAGTTCTCGAAGATGGCAAGGTATGACATGAGTGGTATTGGAATAAACCTCAGGGAAATTCCAGATGATGGAGAGGTGAAACTGAAGGTGCTAGGACTCCTACTGGATGGACCTGCCCAGACTGCCGGTGTAAGACAGGTAACTATAAAGCCAAATTTATCAATGCAACATGAGGTTGGTATCTCTGTTTTTTTTTATGTAATTATTAAGTAATAGACATAATTCCTTTAGATGGCCTCGTTGCACTTTTTTTCCGAAAGAAGTGGTATATAAGGTTAAGGTCAGCTCCCGTCTGTCTTATATTCTTTTACTAGGGAGATGAAGTTTTAGCTGTTAATGGAGAGGATGTCAAAGGGAAATCAGCATTTGAAGTATCATCATTGTTACAAGGCCCAAATGAAACATTTGTGACTATTAAGGTATGCTAATTGCCCTGCGACTCAAAGCACTGTTATTTGAGTTTTTTCGTCTTAAATTATTCCATGGATTATCATTAATACATCCAAACAAACAATTGCAGGTAAAGCATGGCAATTGTGGGCCCATTCAATCCTTAGAGGTTCAGAGACAATCTATTGCTCGCACACCAGTCTTTTACCGCTTGGAACAAGTAGACCAAGGCAGCAGTTCTGTCGGGTATATGCGCCTAAAAGAGTTCAATGCATTGGCCAGGAAAGACTTGGTAATTGGTAAATGCTTATTGATTTTCGCCTTGTGTTCCTGATTTTCTTGCAATAGCTATTCAAAACATATCATTTATGATGAGTTCTTTGTTTCCCACCCATGAATAATGTAAAGTCTTACCTAAAGTCCTTCACTGGAACAGAAAGAGTAGAATAAGTTATCAAATGTCTGAATATAAACACCAGATTATTTAGTACCATGGGTCTCTATTTTGAATCAAAGATGGTTTCAATATGTTATCGGTTCTACTTCTGTTTTTGAATTATCTAACATAAAATAAGTAGATATGGTAGCAAAATCTAATGGGTACTTTTTCCTTTGCTTATCGAATTCCCACAAAGCTTTCTTCGTCAACAACAGAACAATGATCAAAGTGATAAAGAACCGTTGTGATAAAGCTATGAGAAATTAAACATAAAAATAAAATGCTAAATGCCTAAATCTATCCTGGTTAAACACATGACTTTGTAAAACACAATTGTTCAAGTTTGGCCGTAAAAATGGTACAAACACTCCAAAGTACCCCTAGGCCCGAGCTTAAGTTAGTTTCTCCATAGTCATTTTTTTTTCTCTTATTTAATCATTACAATTGGTTTAGTATCTTGGTTGACGTTCACTGTTATTGGGCTTTTAACATTATCGATGTTTTCAGTGGAGTGTGATCAAGGTTGTGTAGTTCTTGCCTGTCTAATATAGGAAAGTAATTTTCGCTGGTTGCAGCAATGAAACGACTTCAGGACATGGGCGCTGCATATTTTGTTCTGGATCTTAGAGACAATCTCGGTGGGCTAGTGCAGGTTTCCTTTTCACTTTACATTTTCCACTAAAGTTTGGTCAAGTCTGTAGCTTTTATGTTTTAGTTTTTTATGATTAATCGGAGAACTTTGGAAGGAAGCAGCATGGTTTGATAAAAGGGAAATCCTCACTGGCTGTGTGCCTTAGGTTTAGATGTGCCTACATACTCATTTCCTGTATTTGTGCATGAAAACGATTTTGTGCAATTTTACACCTGTAGATCTTCATGTAAGCAAGTATGTGCACTTAAACTCCTTCATAAATGGATGCAGATAGATATGTTGAAGTGTATGTCCTTTGACATCTTAATAGACATCACCTCATTGTTAACGTAACTTGTCAATACAACAATAAGCCGATGGCTGAATAGATGATCATGATTTGCACACTAACACTATCATTTCTCAAGATCTTGATTTGATCTTTTTTTCTTATTCCAGGCTGGTATTGAAATTTCAAAGCTCTTCCTAAATGAAGGCGAGAAGGTACAGTATGTTGATTCTTGAGATTTTTATTATTTATCCTGGATAATCTTCTTGTTTGCACCCGGGTCACCTGAAATTGTTGTTTTTAACTTTTCCATTTCTGAACTCTCTTTGACATAGATTTCTTAAAGTTCTATTTTGTTATCTCTTACTTTCTTCACATAAAGAATGCTCGCCACTCTCCCATTAGCTCTTGATGTGTGGTGTCTAGCATCAACAATTCTCTAATGACACGAGTTCCTTGTTAATGATTACATCATTTGGTGTTCTATGTTGAATTGTGAGCAGGTGATTTATACTGTTGGAAGGGATCCCCAGTACCAAAATGAAGTAGTTGCTGATGCTGCACCGTTGGTTACGGCTCCTCTTATTGTATGTTCTCACATGTCTCCATACACTAGTTACATTTATAATCATCAACATATCAAATGTTGCTGGTCTATGGTAGATTCAATTGATTTCATGCTATTATGAAATTTATCTCTTGTTACTTGCTTTATTAACATAAAAACATCTTTTGTTTCTATGAATCATTTGTAATTACCTCGGTTTTTATTTGAACTGCTTCTAATTTTAAAACAATAAAAAAGGGATGCCTATCATAATAGGTGAGAGAATTATTTTTGCTTCTTCATATCCCATAGGCATGTTTCTGACCATGAAGTGTATCGTTCCTCATAGGTTTTGGTGAACAGCAAAACTGCTAGTGCAAGTGAAATTGTAAGCAACTTCTATGTCTAAATTATTCAATGAGTACTGAGTAGCTTTCGCGGTTACAATATTGTAGTTTTATGCTCTTCTTTCAGGTAGCCTCTGCACTTCATGATAACTGTAGAGCAGTCCTCGTGGGAGAAAGAACATTTGGCAAGGTTAGCTGATTTTGCCAATAATCTGTGCTATTTATGGTGTTTCCGCATTCTCTTTCCATCACGCAGTCGACATAATTTTTAGGATATATCATATATCCTGCAGCCATCTAGAACCGCATTGTCCACCCTATTTAACTTCTATATCGGTGCAATTGTTCAAAGCATAAAAGTTGGGTTCATCCTTTGGATCTAAGCTTCTTTCACATTGACCGACTTAAATGAATTCTAAACATAGTAACTGATTTAAGCGAAGTGGTTCAAATTCTGATAACTACGAGTCCTTGAAGTCCGGAAAAAAAATCTGGATCATTTAAACGTTCTGAAAATCTGATGCTATTGAAAAATGTTGTCAGGGTTTAATTCAATCAGTTTTTGAGCTTCAAGATGGGTCTGGAGTGGTTGTCACTGTCGGGAAGTATGTCACACCAAATCACATGGACATAAATGGCAACGGAATCGAGCCCGATTATAGAAATCTACCAGGTTAAAACTCATCATCATATTCTTCATCCTATTTTTCTTCAGCAACTCAAATGGCCATTACCAGTACTTTGAAGAAACCTTTAATTGCAGCTTGGAGTGATGTTACACAGCATCTATCGCAATGCCGCATGAATCAACGGGGATAAAGCCAAGTTTCTTGCATTACAATCCGTGTTGAGGTGAAAGTGAAAATGTGATATAATCAGCTGCCGCCCTCTAGTGGTTGTGCTCATCAAGCTAACATGGATCTTACTGACATAAAGAATCTAAAATAGCATATGTTACCACAGTTGAATCAGCTTTACCTTTTAAGATATTGCAAAAAATTTCATTGTATTTTCTGGTTGCAATTGCAAATGTCATATTGATAATACTGGAGGATTACAATCGCTACTCGATTCATAATTTTCGGTGGCTTCACTGGAAATATTTAGCTATCGTTTTACCAAACTTATGCTGGATAAGGCAATCCTAAACTTCAAATTTTTCATATGCAAAGAATCTTTAGTTTCTCGTTGGTAGGCAGCTTGCATCACAAGTTTTAAATGTAAACATCAACATAAACATTTAAACCGCAAGTTGGAATCTCGATGCGCAAAGGGTTATCTCGATTTTTAAATTTATGGAACGAGCTTAAATAAATGTATTAAATGTAAATTAATTTATAAATTTTTATATGTTTTGCAATTACATTAAGCAATTTTTCTGTAAAAGATACTGATATGAACACCGAAATATCATTTTTTATCGAAAAATTCTCTGGTGTTACGAATTATAAAATATTGACGATTCTTTTATGATACCAAAATTTAAATTTCATGTTGTAATTGCAAAACAAGTTAAGGGTTATAATTTGTTTGCAATTTATCTTAAATAAAATATATATAAAATCAATACAAAATATTAAATAAAAATATATTTACAGTTGCTTTATATGCATTTTAAATAAAATGGAAATAATTGGTCTAATTATAGAGTTTTATACTAATTTTTCAAAATAGTTTAAATTTGATTTATTAAATCCTACTCGTTTGTTCAAGAACCGGAATAACCCTTTACTCGAATGACTTATATTTATATAGACTCTAAAGAATAAGAAAAAGAAAAATACTCAACAAATCGAGTTGGCAGATGATCAAATTGTTTATTACTATAATTTCTAGATGTATCCAACATGAAAATCTATCTAACTCAACTTTAACTTTTTTTGTTTCAGTCCCATAAACAGTCAAAAGGTAATCACAAAAGAGAAAAAGAAAATGCCACAACATCAACTTCACTTAAATATTTAAACAATCAATTTTAGCATTAAAAAAACACAAGATTTAAATTCCCAACATATCAATCTTTTTGCCCTTTTTTTTTGCCATGCCATGCAACTTTGCACCTTTGTCTTGCTTGCAAAATTTAGCTACCTAAATGCCTCCTTTCTCAAGTTTTCTGATATTCTTACCCTTCTTCTCTACGATCCAAGAAAGCTTTGATTCTTCATGTTTAATGTTATTTATATAAACATATTCAACAATTATATTTAAACTCTTCTCCTCCATTGTTCTTCACATTCAAGAAACTTCAATTCTACATTTTAGAGAGAAGCTTATCCGAGATATGGATTCCGGAGTTTTTCGATTTTTCACATTCTTCTTCCTCGTCTATCTTTTCGTCAGTTCAGGTGATTTGCATTCTTTAAATTGTTTTAGTTTTCGATGCATTTCTTGATGCATAAATTTCGGTCTAATTTACTTTTGGATTTTTGTATGTACTATGTATATATGGTTATCCTTTACTTTTATCGTTTATGGAATTTGAACCGAAGAATTTATCTACTACTATAATACTATAACGCAGTCAACTTCGTTTGTTAAAACAATTTCCATTGAGTTGAAATGAGTAGTTCCATCTTCATGTTTATGATCAAGCATCTAGTAAATTGATATTACCAATTAGATTTTGGGATAATTATTATTATTAACCCTAAGTTTATGTTAAACTTACTAGTTTTCCCTACATTTTTTTAAGAGGATTTTTTTCCATAACATTTAGATACAAGGGTTGACTGACGTGAAATTAGAATATCAAGAAGGAGAATATTGATTTTTTAAAAATAAACGAAAAAACAACAATTTTAACTTGAACTCGAAGTTGATAGTAATTATTCATTAGATTTAGTTTGATAACATGCAGAATTTAAACATTCTCATCTACTCTTGAGTTTGAATCCGGACCTTAAATTCATTCCTAATGAAATTAAATTAGAAATTTTAAAATACATTTAGTAACTCTATTTTGTAAGTTTTGTAAAATTAGTAATGTTTAAATCAAATGAATAGAAAAATTTATTTGTTTTCAAATAAAAATAAATTTTGGAGCAGAATTAAATCAAATAAAGGTAGGTTAGTATCTTATTGAATTGTTTGAAAGAAATTCTTCAAGTAATCAATTTATGCTAGGCAGCTTCTCTGTATCTCCTGTATCTCCACAGCATAAACGAATAAAGAAAAAAAAAGTTAATTTTGCCTTTTTGATTTCTTCAGGCTCAAGCATTGCAGAATTACTTCCGTTTGAAGCAGTTCAGGATGACACAATTGCTGACTATCAAGAAAACCAGATACCTTTCTCGTCTTCAGCATTCACCGCCCAACCAGACGCCGTTCCAGTAGTAAACCCAACAGATCCCGGAACAACCACGCCTATAGTAAATCCAACGAATCCCGGAACAACCACGCCTATTATAAGCCCGATAGATTTGCCTCCACCGCCAGCTCCGGTCACCACAACACCACAGTTTCCCCCGGTCACTACAACACCACAGTTTCCCCCAGTCACGACAACTCCCACTACTCCAACCTCATCAGGAGGGAAATGGTGTATTGCAAATCCAAGTGCTTCAGAAACTGCTTTACAGGTTGCTCTTGATTATGCTTGTGGCTACGGTGGAGCAGATTGTTCAGCAATTCAACCTGGTTCGGCTTGTGCGAATCCAAACACTGTTCGAGATCATGCTTCATACGCCTTCAATGATTACTACCGGAAGAATCCAGCTCCTACCAGCTGTGTTTTCGGCGGAGCAGCACAACTTACCAACACCGACCCAAGTAAGTAATGTCATTCAAAGTGTTTTTCTCAGATGACAATGTTGAATAGGAGAAAACTATTGTCCTCTGTGATCAGAAATTTAGTGTTCGTTTTCAACAGAGGTTTATTTCGCCCATCCAACTTGGGACAAAAGATTAAAACAATCCAGGTTCGTAGTTTTGACAAAAAAAACTCACATCTAGTCAATTTCGGGTCATTTTACATTCTGACATCATACTTGATGGTTGAAGGGGTAAAATGATCCAAAATGGATAAGGTGTGGGTGATTTTGTCCAAAATCATAGAACTTGAACTTTTTTGATAGTTTGTCCCAAATTTGAAGGGCAAAATGAACCTTTATTCAAGCAAAATTGCTTAAAATGCTTTCTACTGCTATATTTCCTGATTTCAGTATCTGCAAATTGCAGGTAGTGGGAACTGTCACTATCCACAAGCCTCATCAACACCCAGGTAATATTTCATATTCATCTATCACATAATTCGTGTTTATCAAAATGATAAAAAATTCAATAAGAAATTGTCTACTTCGGAAATTGCAGCATAAGTCCGCCAGTCATCTCGGCACCAACCATGCCAACCCCTACGATAACTACCCCTACTACGATGAGTCCACCAATGTTGACCACACCTAGTGGACCAACAATTTTCGGCGTGGCAGAACCGACAAGCCTGCCTAGCTCAGCTACCTCTGTTTCATGCAGTTTACTTCTCCTATGTTCCACAATGGTCATTCTGCAATCACTACTTGCCGCAAATCATTTCTAAGCGTATAAACTTTAAATTTACTGCTCTCTTTATTGAGGGGGCAGTTGCCACCACAAGACTTCATCAATGTCTATGCAGGGAGAAAGAATCAACATCGACATGTTCTTGTCACCAGATAGTCTATTTGCTATATTGCTTCTATTAAGCAATCAGTTGATTGAAAAGTTCAAAGACAACGAAGAAGATCATAGAATATCTTAGATTCTTGTACTTGTAGGGGAATTAGATTAGTTACTTCCTCTTCGGTTTTAGCATAATAAAGAATTAGATAAATTTCTATGCTTTAGACCTATTTATACAGATAAGAAAGATGTACTCATTATTAGCCAGCAAATGAATTAATTTATGAAAGAAAAAAACAACAATTGCTTAGTCTCCTCTTTTATTTGCAACGTTAATGGTATCTAGTTGTAATATCAGATTCATAGAAATGACTACGACAAAGCAGAGTCATAAAAATAGTATGATATGAAAATGCATGTTACATTTTTGCATAAGGGGATCTGCTAGAGCCTTAAAATAGCACGATATGAAAATGTATATCAGATTCAAAGACAATAGCATTGCTGGTATTTCTACTAAAACTGGCGTTACACGTGATATACAAGACATTTTTATTATTTCTTTCAAGGAAATTTATCTCTATTTAACAAAATGCTCGTCTGCTTATTTTATGATCATTTCAAAGATTTGAGTAACATACATATAGACTATACTAATCAAACAGAACTAAACTCTAGGTTAAGTTTAGAATAAAAACAAGCAGGAGACAATGGTAACACAAATGATGGCTAGGGTAGCAACAATTGAACCTTGCTCAAATGCTTTTTGCAAGTTCCCTGCCCGTGAGAAATGCTGAAAAGCCAAATACCCAGAAATCACCAAAGCAATAATAGCACCTTCTTGTGATCCCCTACCAATTCAAAATTGAGAAAAACAAACGTTAAGACTTCGAAAAGTATATCACAGTTTTTCTTATTCAAAAATCTCTCAAACAATGCAAATACACACTCACCTCAAATTGATTACTTGATAGGGAGCCACAATTACCAAGAGTAATGCTAGAAATGGCAACTCAAGTTCACCTAAAAGAAGAAAATATTAACATCGGAATCATTAGGATTTTTCGATCTCTCTGTTAGACCAAAAGAAATCATAAAACACATGTAAATCAAGTCTATGGTAACATTGAACACTTTTTATGCAAGAATTTGTCTCAGCTACAGAAGTTACCAGGAATGTAGAAGAACAATCGGACAAGAAGCGCCATGAATGCCGTCCAAATACCATACTCACCCCTGAAAAACCAATCTCAGATACTCATATTTACATGATATAAGTTCATCAAGATCGTAGCTTTTTTCAAGAACTTACTTAATCCAAGAAATGATAGTCAGTGGAGCCTGTAGAGCTAGTAATGGAACAAGAAAAGACTTATGAATTGCAGTTCCTTTAGAAACCATCAAAATCCTGCCAAACAAAAAAAATTAAAAAATTAATTAGAAATTCGATTTTATCAAGAGTAAATTGCCACAGTATAGTACCTCCTATTTGAAAATCAAACGATTTTGCAGTTCACTTTCAATTATGCAAACAATTTAAGATTTTTGTAGGAGTGTTAAATTTTTAACGGAATTGAAAGTGAAGTACCAAATCGTTCGAAAGTGAGTAGCAAATCGATAACGGAATTAACAGAAGCCCCGAATTAATTGAAACAGAGATACACATACGCAGAGGAAATGGTGGAGATCCACTGCAAATTACGAGCAGCTAGCAATCCACTTCCAGCATAACAAACCGCACCAAAAGCTCTCCGCTTCATCGGCAACATTGTATAATTCTTTCTCTCATCAATTGAAATTCTGTAATAACAAACAAACAAGAACAGAGGCATAAACATATTAATTTAATCAAGAAATTAAAAAATTATTAATTCACCTAACGAGAGGATTAGAGGCGATCAAAGAACTAGAAAACCGAGGTAAAGCACAAGAAGAAAGCTTGCATTGCCGCTTATTGTTGCTGCTGTGGAGAGTAAAACGACAGACTGTTGAAGATGAAACGCAGAGACTCTCCATTTTGATTTGTTTTTCTTTAAATTTCTGTTTGTCTCTGTGTAATTGGCGCAATGTAATTTACAGGCCACTGGGAGCTAGAAATAGAGACAGTGACAGTGGAGGAGGGTCTAGCGAGGTGGATACGGTGACGTTTTGGTACTTGTAGCTGCTTGTTCTGCTGCCACGGGGGTGGGTGTGGGCTCACGATTCCATAAAACGGATCTTAGAAGCGATTAAGGATGATCACGTGATATGCACAGTTCTTGGATCTTTCGAGTTCAAACTTCATTCGGCCGACATCAATTTTTTTTGCATATAATTTATTATTATTATTATTATAACTTTTTAAATATGTAAATTTAAATATATATGAATTTAGTCAATTTCCACAATATCTTATAGGAAATAGTTTACAATATTCCCGTAAGAGTTTGGTCAGATATGTAGATTTGCAAGCCGTACGCATTTTGCAATTTGACTATGATCTTCAACTTTAATTCGACTCGTTAAAAAAAATAGTTTACAAACACTAAACATAAAAGTTACTTTTATTTTTTTTATTAATATTATGAGTTGCTCTCGAACTCGGTATATATTGTTTGAACTTCAAAATTTACTCATGTGGTTTGCATAAAAATTAGAATTTAGTCAAATTCGGATTCGGCTCATCTTGTTTACACCTCTATCAATAACTCTAAATACTAGTATTTTCAAATCTTGGTATATATTGAGGAAAAAATACTTGATTCGAATTAAATTACCATCCAAATTTATCAGAATTTTTCAATACCACAATACTCTTTGAAACGTTTTCACTTCCACAATCAATATTAAAATTAAGTGCAAAACAAAGGTAATTCAAAACAACACTCTCATTTTAATTCATTAATACTCCAAACAAAAACCCAACGTACATGACTCGACAAATAAAACACAAACTGACTCAACAAATATAAAACCACAAAATTTAAAAAGAACCAGACAAACAAACACTAACTTAATTATTTCCTTCATTCATATCCAAAATACTACTACTCAAGGAGTAGAAACCAAAGATTCCTCCGAAACAACCTTATTAGGCACCACACGCGGCGGAGCTTGCGGTGGCGGAGTAGAATGATTACCATCCTCCTGATCTTTAATACAATATCCTTCAAGAATATCCTCTTCTTCTGTAGTAAACCCTAACGTGTCAATCAAGTTAGGCCAGCACTGGTCACTAATGACACGTATAGCTCGACAGCAACCGTGACCTAATTGTGTTTCACCGTTGAGAAAAAACAGAATAATCTCAGTAGTGCAAGCTTGAAGTTGCATCAAAGAGTCCCAGCAGTTTGACGACTCGTCGTCCAACTTTAACCTAGCCATGAGGTTTGAGCCTGGGGAAATATTGGCCAAAGGACGTGCTGATATTGCCTTGCTGCTCAAGCTAGCGGCTAGCAGAAAAGACACTAGAAAAACAAGTTTAAGATTAAGATTAGAAGCCATTTTGAGATAAATTATGTAGAGAAAAAAGGTTTAGATTGAGATGAAGTGATGGATTAGTGAAACTATAGTAGGGTTTATATAGGAATATTTGCATTCAGTGGTACGTACGTTATTTTTGCATGGAGAAATGAAGAGGCAGTGGTGCTAATTAACATGATGAGAGTTGATAAATTAAGGAAGATGGAAAGGCAATCATAATTTAACGAATTAGAGCACTTAACTAGCATATAATTAATAATTAATTAGCTTCAAGATACAATTAATGAATTTACCCTAACGGACTATATCAGATGAAAACTGATAATTTGAGCTCTTTATTTAAAATGTTTTTAAAATCAGCTGCGTATAGTTTGTATGGAAATAGAAGGTCGTGTAAAAATCATACCGAATCGAAAACTTAAATCGAACCAATGAATTTAATTCAACTTCGCTTGACAAAAAAAAATATCTTTTAGGTTCACTTAGTTAGTTTTTCAACATAAACAAATAAGCTAATTTTTTTTTCTTTTGACATCCAATAAGCTAAGTTTTAGTGCAAACCAAACAAAAAAATCGAATAATATTAGAAAACTCGACCAAACAAAAAATTTCAGTTTAGTATGAGTTTAGAATTTTTTTACATCCTTATAATTTCAATTCTTTTTAAATTTTAATAAAAATAAATTTAAATTTGATTCAGTTCAGTCTGAATTAAATTGACACTATTATGTAAACATTTATAACGAATCATGCAAGGAGTAGAAAATGCTGATTTAATTGTCGATTAATTATTAAGACTTTGTTAACATTACAGAGATCATGTAGCTAAGTAAAATTTTCAAATTGATCGAATTTAAGCTCTATGTAATCTTGTAATAGAATTAATTAACCATTTTTCAAATAAATATGCATATGCACATAATTAATTTCGAACTTAGTTATAAAAATAATTCGAGTATCCAATCCTTTTTTTATTTTTACACTCATTTTCAATATTCTTTATCCATAATTTGAGCTTTTATGATAAGTTCAGCGGCTAATTTGATCCAAAAAAATGTCAAAGAAGACTATTTTAAACTATAGCTTTAAGTAAAGGTATCAGATTAAACTTTATTCCAAAAGGAAAGTACAATCACCCGGTCTTAATCATGGCCCATAAAGATCCTACAAATGGGCCAAAACAATGAATGTCCAGCCCAATTTCTCAATCCCTCCCTCTCTTTCATCCCGTTGCTTCCATAATCAAACGATTCAAAGCAGCTCTTAAAAAATTAAAAAATTTGAACTTATTTTTAAGTGATTAATTAATGGAGGAGCAAATTTTGAGCACTGAAAACTCCACTGGTATGTAATTACATGAGCTATCAAACTAAGATTTGAATGCATTTATCTAATTAATCTACTCTTTTGCAGCAGTTGTTGTAATTAACAAGGCTAAACTGCTTGAAATTACCGCTAATGGATCATTAGAGTTTGATGACTGGACTTCGCTTATATCAGAGGTTGAAAAAGATTATCCTGTAAGTTCAATTTTATCATAATATCAGTAATATATTTAACTAAATGAATGAATAAACTTATTGTTGATATAATGTCTAATTTTTGAATATTTGTTGAATTTTGACCGTTAGTTTAGTTGAGAAATGATGAAGGATGTAAAAAATTTCGCTATATGGATCGGTTTTATTGTTTATGTTGTTTGCTTGTATTAGGTTTGATTAGTGAAAATGAAATGCTGCTTGATTTTTGCAGGATAGTGTAGAGTACATATGTTTAGTGTATGATTCGTTCTTGTCCGAGTTTCCTCTGTGCTATGGTTATTGGAGGAAGTATGTTAATCACATTATACGGTTGTGCAATGGTGGCAAGGTTGTTGAAGTGTTTGAAAGAGCTGTTGCATCTGCTACTTGTTATGTTGATTTGTGGGTTGACTACTGCTGTTTCGGGACTGTTTATTTTGAGGATCCATCTGATGTTCGTAGGTAAGTTTTTAAAGAACAGCGAACATCAAATTCCGTATTTTTGTACTTGTTGTGGAACTTCTGCTTTGTGTTGCTTATGTTGTTTGTTTTTCGGGAACATGCTTTTTTTTATTTGTTTGGAAATGAAATCCACGCTTCCTCATTAAGAATCCTACTTGAAAAATGAAACTGTCTTCTTTCACTTGTAGAGGATTTGGAGATGTTATGAACTGTTGCCTTTTGGAATCAGAAAACTTGCCTTTTCAAATTTCATGAACTGTGTCTGATTCTGTTCACATATTAGCTTAATATTGTGATGCCTTTGATTCCCCTATGGACTATTTTTTTCTCTCATTTAGGAGCCTATAGCATTCTTCCTTGGTTGTTAAGGATAGCTTGCATGCAACAATTTACTGGATGGATACTCTTTTAGGATATTATGCCATAATTGGAATGTAATTTTTGCACTAATTTCTGAATAGGGAATCCCGAATTACATTAATTAAATTAATCTTGTTGACCTGTATGGATCATACTTCCCTATGCGCACTATGCTTCAGTTATAATCATTTCATACCTAGGCGCTAAAGCCTTGCCTCAATTTTGAATCTCTTAAACATTTTTTGCTTAATGGAGTATTTTCATACCTCAGTTAATAGTTTGTCTGACCTTGTTTAACAGATTATTCAAAAGAGCCTTATCATTTGTTGGAAAGAATTACTTATGCCATTCCTTGTGGGATAAATATATTGAGTTTGAGTTCTCTCTGAAAGACTGGAGTTCCTTGGCTCACATTTACATTCAAACACTAAGGTTTCCTACCACAAAGTTGCATCACTATTATGATAGGTATGCCTCTCTCATATGAGTTTCTTTTCTCTAACTTTTTAAATAACTTAAAAGAAATATGTTTGAAGATTTGTATTATACCATTATTCATGAAAAGAAGAACAGAAATAAGAATCCTCTTTTGAGGGTTAGTGTTTACAGCTGCAGTTGCATGTTATTTTTCATGGTCTGTTTTTTTATAAAAAAATCTTTTATTCCTTTGACATAACATGCTCTTAGTTTCTCTTCTGTTTTCATGTCTTGTTGGATAGTATCATATTATCTTGAATTATGCTCTCATTGGCCTTAATTTTCAACTTGCTTCAGTTTTAAGAAGTTAGTGCAAATATGGGAGGCAGAGATGCAATCTTGTAACACTTCCAGCTTGATGGACTTATCAGAGCCTATACTTGATAATGAAGCTTCTACACATTATAACCAAGATAATATTGTCCGCATCATTAAAGACCTGCTGGATCCATCCATTGGCTCAGCTAGGTCTAATGTGCTGCAGAAATATAAATCTATTGGAGAATTATTCTTTCAGAAAGCTTCTATGTTGAATGAAAAAATAAGTTGCTTTGAGACTCATATTAAGCGGCCCTATTTTCATGTCAAGCCACTTGACGCCAATCAGTTGGAAAATTGGCACCATTATCTGGACTTTGCCGAGTTAAATGGAGATTTTGACTGGGTATTAATTTCATGCTATCTCGTTCTTATTTAGGCTTCTTTCTTGCTTTATTTTTTTGCTTCTGACATCCCTCATTTTCATTGACTATAGGCTGTTCAACTTTATGAAAGATGCTTAATTCCTTGTGCTAATTATCCTGAGTTTTGGATGCGTTATGTGGATTTCATGGACAGTAAGGGAGGAAGAGAGATAGCAAACTATTCACTGGATCGAGCAACACAAATCTTTCTGAAGGTTAATAATTTAACTAGAACTTTTCCTTTCATCATGAAGATGCCTATTTTACTATTTTTATCACTTGTGGCTTTGTTCATCATTTCTTTTTTCTTTTTAGTCTAAAGTAATTAAGTCTTGCAATGGATGTCTTTTTAACTAACAATCCCATTTAGCTTTTCTGACAATCTAGCAAGAAAATGAAGTAAACTGTCATTATGTCCTATGTATGATGATTAATTTTTTTAGCATTTAGATAAAGTGATTGAAGCACACTGCAATTGCAGTTGTTTGCTTTTAGTCTTTTCAGTTAAACTATTTTTTGCAAGAATAACAAATTCTTGCATCAAAATTTATTTAATAATCTATTAGCTACACAAGCAGAAAACAAAGATTTTTGATTTAACAAAATAAGAATTTAAATGATAAATCTCAAACTTTCTATCAATAGGAAATTGAGCAGCTTAATTGAAGGTGCTAGGAATTGACCAAGTTTGTGTGGAAGTGGAACCAATCACGACTTTAGGGATTCTTACTGCTTGTAAATTGTTTTGTGCATTCTGAAAATAAATGAAATTTTACACAGAAGTTCACGATCGCACCTTTAATATTATAAACGGCAGGGTCATTATCACTGTGGTCATTGCACTTAACAGGATAAAGCGCTCCCTAGGTTACTGCCTTCAATTGTTCTACGACTCCTAAAAGGTTTTAACAATTTAGCTATCAAAAGTTATTATGCTGTATGCTCAGTTTCTTGTTATATCAGCTTAATGTTGTGGCATACTGAAACCAGTGGATGATTTTATAGGATGTTTTTACTTAATTGCTTTACATGAATGGAGATTTTTTATGGCCCACTCTTATATTCACTGCAGAGGGTATCAGTGATTCATCTGTTCAATGCCAGGTTTAAGGAGTACACAGGAGATGTGATTAGTGCACGTGCTTCCTTTCTTCAATGCAATAAGGAATCAGATTCAGACTTCGTTGAAAATGTTATAACAAAATCTAACATGGAGAAACGTCTAGTATGTCATTTCTTGATCAATGCTTCTGTTATTACTAAAACAAAAGAAAGAATCCAAATGCTTATATATCCAGATTCGTAGTGACTAGAAAGTTTTGGTTTCATGGACAGGGAAATTTCAATGCAGCTTCAACTACATGCAAAGAAGCAATAGAAATGGCTGGAAAGATGGAAAAATGGCATATACTTTCAATTTTGTATGTTCACCTTTCTAGACTAAAATTTATGGTAAGTTTTTTATGCAAGTCCAATTATATGCAATTTTGTCTCTTAATTTTCTATCCATTTTTATTTTTTCACATTATGTTATTCTTAGAATCATCTATCATCACTTAGCCGCTGGTTGATGTTTCTGTTCATCACATTTCTTTTTGCAAATACTTAAATTATTAGTTCGAGTTTCTCCCCAAAATTATTCATCTTCTTTCCTGTAAATCTCAAGCTACATTTGAACTATATGGTTATATTTATGAGTGCTTGCTTGTATAAGTCACTATTAAACTGGTTTCATTTCATGTATAAGTATTTGCTAACTTTGAAATTTCCATCTGTGGAGTTTGCCGCTTGGCCATTGCTTTCTTGTTCAGTAAATATATTTATGCTAAATTTTTCTCATTTGTAGTCTTCTGATAGTGAAGATGTTGCTAGAGACATCCTGATAGATGGAATCAAGCACATGCCTTGGTGCAAATCACTTCTAGAGGTAAATCTTCTTTTATTTGTGGCTATATTCAAATCTGAAAAAAGAACGGTATTCTGCTATCCTCGACAGCCTTTTGCTTCTTTAGATGGTTTTATTTTCACATTATAGCTTCCTGAAAACTACCAACTGTTAAAAAATAGTATTATGGTCGTCAATTGTTACTTAAACAGGAGCTAATAAAATTTGCAATCTCACGTGGAGGGTCGAGGCATATGAATGTGATAGATGCCATTGTAGCAGATGCTATATCTTCAGGCACAGGTGTACCTCAAGGTTTGAGTGCAAAAGATAGGGAGGACATATCAAGACTTTACTTGGAGGTTAACTTTTTCTCAATCTGGACCATAATGTCTTGAAATGTTAAATTTAGTTGTCTTTGTTTGTGGTGATTTCTCTTGTCATGTGAATTTTTATCTTTTCATTTCATGTACTTGGTAAAAGTAAATTAAAGATTTCATAAGATTACTATGATCATTTCTATATTATTTTTTTGAGAGGTGATCATTTCTATCAAATGTAATTTCTATTCATAATCATTTTAAAGAATGATTTTACAATATGTGAATATTTCTGTTTGTTTTGTGGATGAATTGGTATTTTGATAAGTGCAGCATGGATTTGCATCTCAGGACACTAGTTAGTAGTTACCTTAAATCGACTGCTCGGATTTATTTACTGTTGCATCATCACACTCGCATATAGTTAGGGAAGCATCTAACCCTTTCTAAAATTACTACTAACAGACTTCTATTGACAACAGTTTGTTGACCTTTGTGGATCAGCGCATGATGTAAGAAAGGCATGGAATCGGCACTTTAAACTGTTTCCATTTTCTGTAAGGACTATGGTGTTTCAAGAAGCTGCAGGAACCAAGCAATGGAAACTAGATTTGGAAGGAGAAGAAATCCGTGTCGGTCTACCTCATCAACCCTCTGAAGATTCGAGTTCTCACTGCCTCATTCAATCATCACTGGAAACAACTAATCCTTCCTCGCCTGAATTAAAGGACACCCAGGCTGCACATCCTGCCGCTGATCAAATCTCTGACCAGAAATCGCCAGTACTGATAAACCGTGATATTTTACCTAATGAGGTATCAGTTCAAGAATCACCTTTGCTCGAAGATCAGAATGAGCTTGCAAACCCGGAAAAAGTTACCGTGCTTCAATTGGGAAAATCTGACAACATAGTAAGTGAGAGTGTATTCCAGGTGTCATTCAAAGTTTCAGAGCCATCTGAGGATGTTAGTGAACAAAAATTTCACTCTCTTGACTTAGAATGTCAAGTTGCCAATGAAACTGAAAGTACTCCGGCGTTTAATTCTTTGTCTAAAGAAGATGATGCTCAGAAAGAGGTGGATCTGGAGTCTGAACAGGATCTGAAGACACCTTCGCTGCAGAAACTATCCCTTGATCCCCAGGATGCTAAAAGTCCAAAACCAATTAGTCCCGCATCGAATGAGTATGGATTTCCTCAAAATACTATATTGCCGAAGAGTGAACTATCCGAGAGAGACAGCATGCCAATTGAAAATATGCTGGATCGTGGTCAAAATACTAACATTAATTCCAGTATATCCAGCCCCGGAGACACTCGAGCAACTGTTTCTGCCCAAACTAATCGTGAGTATGCGAGTCCTTCAGCGACTAATCAGATTGTTATGGAACATGCATTTCCAGAGCAACAGAAACTAGGCAATAGTGGTAGAAATTGGCATCAAAGGAATAATTCTGATAGATTTCACAAAGATTCCAAATTTGGTTTTCGTGGGAATTCGAATAGAAGGCATTATAAACAGAGGCAGTATTCCCCTCAAAGGACATATCAACGTGCCGAAGAAGGCTCTCAAAGGTTCATGAATCAAGATTACAATTCTCAGCACCGATCATCACAGGATCCACAAGTTTACCAAGGTGGCCAAGTTCAAAATCAGTATTCAGCTTCTGTTGCTAATCTAACAGCACCTCAAGCTTGGCCGGCGCAGAACCTTGCTCAACCGCCTGTGCAGCCTACATTGTATCCTCAACCACAGCTGTCTCAAATTCCTATGCAAAGTACTGAGCTACAAGGGAATTTGCAGACTAACGAAGCATATAACCAAATGTGGCAAAATTATTACTACCAGCAACAGCAGCTTCTATGGCAACAACAGCAGACACTGCATCACCAACAACCACAACAGCAGCAGCTTTATCAACAGCAATATGAGCAGCAATTGTTGCAGCTGCAATATTTTCAGCAACAGCAGGGACAGCAGCTGCAACCGCAGCAACAACAACAATTGGTGCTGCAACAGCAGCAAGTACCTTATCAGCAGATGCAACAGCAGCAATCCTATCAGCAACAAAATCTAGTTTACGCACAACAGCAGCTACCGAATCAGCAGTCTCAGATGCAACAGCAACAGTATCACCAACAACAAACACCCTCAGAACCGCAGCTTCCACACGAACAAAATCTAGAATAACCCAAGCATCAAATTTACATTTCACGCGTCTATGTGTGTAAACATGTTTCTAAACTCGTAATGTACCCCAAAAGGAAAAGAAATGAAAAACAAAAAATCGAACAAGAAAAATTGGTATGAAGCAATGACCTGAGTATTGAATATCAGGAAAATCAAATATGTTCCTTTTAGTTCATCTATCATGCTTTTTTTCCCTCTAAATTTTGTCTTGCTTTTGGTCCATTTTAATGGGAGAGTTGTTTTCAGTTTAATTCACGATTTAGAATTCATCTTATTAATTTTCAAATCCTCGTATCAGCCTGCAGGCAAGTTATGCGTTACGTTCTGCCTGATACTGGTGAATATGGGATTGTAGTATAATAAACTGCAGATTTTAATTTTGACTCGTGCTCATCCTCATGCTAAAACATTTCATTTTCTAACTTAGAAAAGCAGATCCTTTAACTAATACTAATATCATGAAAATTTGTTCATAACATCAGTTTTGACCTCGAGACTACGAATTCAGTCACTACGAGAAAGGAATAAAAAAACTTAAATTTTCAGTCTATTTCAAAACATATTTTTTTTTCTTCATCCTCGGATGATTTAGCAAAACAAGTACCAAACAGGCAGACAAATTAATTAATAATGAAAAGTGTTACTCAATACCTTAAATGAAAACTGGATCACAAACATATAGTAGTAGTAATTAAGATAACATTATAGGCCAAACATTCAATTATTCTTTTATTTCTTACATCAAAATCTTAATTCTACTCAAGGAAGTGGGACCAAATTCTGCTCCAGAACAACCTTAGGCAGTCCATACACGGGAGACGGCGGCGACGGCGGCGGAGTTGAAGTACCATCCTCCTCTTTAATGCAGTATCCTTCAAGTATGTCACCTTCTTCAGTAGTAAACCCTAGCGTGTCAATCAAGTTAGGCCAGCATTGTTCACTAATGATACGAATAGCGTGGCAGCAACCGTGGCCTAACTCCGTTTCGCCGTTGAGGAAAAACAGAATAATCTCAGTACTGCAAGCTTGGAGTTGAATCAAAGAGTCCCAACAATTTGCTGACTCTTCATCTAGCTTCAACCTAGCCATGAGGCTTGACCCTGAGCCGGAGGCTCGAGCCAAGGGACGCGCTGCCATAGCCGTGCTGCTCAAGGTAGCAGCTAGCAATGAAGCAATGATCAGAACCGTAAACTGAAGATTGGAAGCCATTTTTTGAGAGACTATTACTTGGTGATAGAAAAATATGGGTGAAGATATGAAATAATGAAAAGTTAAGGGGTTTATATAGGAATATTAGCATTTATGTTTGCATGAAGGTTTTTTGCATGGAAAATGAATAGGCTTAAAATGATAAATTCTCACAAATTAATGCAATAAATTGCTGCCCACAACCGTGAAAAGTTAATTGTGTAACGGGTTAGTGATGATAACATGGTTAATTAGTTAATTATTTCAAACACTCCATGTTCTTCTTTCTTTCAGAAATTATATATCTACCGTTTAATTAAGACTTAAATACCAATTTATTCCAATTTAACCAATTAGCTTATGAATTAATTTTATTATCTAAAGATCCCAAATTATTTCACTTCATCCTAATAGTCTTTTCAGCCGGAAGTGAATTTGCCATTCAAAAATAACTAAAAAAATATTTATGCAAAAACTAATTGAGTCTATATTTTACGTATTTCGTTTGTTTTACGTTTGCATGCGACATAGCAATGCCATTATAATCGCCCTAATAAATATATTAAACAAAAAAATTGAGACCCGAACAAAAAATATTTTTATGAAATTGAACATTTCGGTTAAAAACAGATATTCAAGGGTGGGACTGTCCCTTAGACCAGAGGGAGTCGCGACCCCTCAATTTTTTATTTGTAAATGTACGTCCATAAACTTTCCTTAATTGAAATGAAAACGAATTACCTCAAAAAAAGTTGCGTATTAAGGTTCATGAACTTCCTTTAATTAAAATTGAGAACAATTAAGACAATTAGATAATCACATTCTTTCTATTGGTCATTAGTTCAATAACCATAATCATAAATGTATAAAATTATAAAGTAATCACAATTGAGCATCTTAATTCACAACAAAACCATTATTTAGCATTACTGATTAACTCAATTGTATCATTTACAACTTAAAAATTAAAGATGACATATATTCTTTTTAAATAAAATTAAATATGTTATGAAGATTTCATCTAAATTGTAGTGATCAAAGATACAAATTTCATATAATTAATCTCAGTGAATTTTAAACAAAAAATTAATCGAGTTGAGTTTGAAATTAAAAATAATTTGTAGGAGTGTATTTAATTCAAACCGAGACAATTAAAATAAAATTTTAATTTTTCACAATGAAACCAAATTAATTTATTAAGAACATTTAAAATTTCAAACCAAATCATACTAAACCAATAGGTTCAATTGTTTTAGATTATATAATTTTTTTTCAGTTTGGCTTTTGAATTTGAAGATGTAAACTTCATGCTGATAGACAATGAAGAATCATTCATTCTCATACACATAATGACTTCAAACTTCAATTCCCGGAATTAATCCAAATCGTAAAAATATTCATATGAACGCAAAACACTTAAATCATGTCGAAATAATTTATAGAACACATCTAGAGATTACAGTCTATTAACCAGGAGAAAAACAGCAATACAAAGCAGGATACTTCTTTTTATACACATTGCTATTCAGAAGAAAGAATCCAACAAGAACATTGAGAAAATATTGAACAATATAGAACAATAAGATTTTAATAAAAATGAGTCTATACAACCAATTCACCATCTTTTGGATATTTAAGGTGAGGGTTAAGACTGTCAATAGTTCAGCAAGAAAACGAACAACAAAGTAATAACTGAACTCGAACTAAACTCCGACATACCTACATGTTGGCATAAGCAGATACTACAGAATGTTCGTCACAAGACCTGCAAATCAGGCATGCAAAAAATTTAAAAAGAAAATTTGTAATATTGCAGCATATTTTATTGCTAATTTGTAAAGCAGATACCAAGTCGGGGTTTCATTCCCACTTTCGTTTTACAAACCTCTCTTCCTCGTGATCTGCTAAATCAAACATGCAAGTGGCCAATCTCATTCAGACATCATCAGCCTATATAAACATCTTGCAATTGCAAAGTTATAAGTCTCTCTTACAGTATTCGAGTAACTCAAGTTCTCAATAATTTCCACATGGAATCAAGAGCCAATATTATTCTCATTTGGATTTCCAAAACTAATCCAGATAACAGCATAACGGAAAACATTATTTGTTTTATCTTAACTTCAACTATTGTCAGAGAACAAGGTTAGCTTCCTAGTTATGACGGCATTCCCAACTGGTTGGAAAAATAGATAAACACAAGTAATAAGTAGAAAAAAGTTAACCGCTATATTGTAATACTGAAGTACATGTGCCACGGGAGATAACTGCAACAATAGAAACATATACAGTTAGTTGAAAACAATCAACTTTCGAATGATCACCATCCTTAAGCAACCCGAATCATAAATAAAGGTCTACTTTAGTGCATAAAAGATCCATCAGTGAGAATAGCAACCAGAATCATAAATCAAGGTCTAATGATTAAATACCATTGAGAGAAGAAACCAGAATCATAAATCAAGATGACAGCCTATGAAGCAAATGAAAACTTTACAGATAGCAGAGTAAAGGAAATTCAGATTAATAGAACACTCAAAATTTTCAAATTCAACCTGGAAAAATCGCTAGCGTAAATATTGGCAGTTAAAACCTTAACAAACAAAAAAAAGCTAAATAAACTACAAGCTCAATCACCTCATTAGTTCAACATAATAAGAAGCAATAACTGATGTTGAGTGCACGAAAGACAATCCGACATACATCCAAAAGACTTGATCCATGTGGAGACATTATATGAAATAAATTAAAATTTTGATTCCCAAACGATTCTCTACCGATTCAATGCCATTCTCGATTCACCCTATAGGGTCGCCTAGACTAGACTCGTGACTCGTATGAGTCCAAATCAAACATAATTTCTTGAATTTTTCCAAAGATGCATCACTGAATGCTAGTTGCAGTGTTGCAAAGAGTAAAAAAGTAAATGAAAGGGATGAATTTTAACAGTTTCAACCCCAAGGATCAGTTTTCTTGTACTAGCCTACAGTATTTTGACTGCTTCAATAAGGTAAAGTAAAAGGCAATGAAGAAGCACAAAATAAGATATTGCAAGATGATACACTGCGAACTAAGAAGGCACTACAAGTTTGCGAAACGTATATTTCACAATAATTGATATACACCCTTGTATGAATTTCATAGCAACCTCAACTGTACATAAAATGAAACAGACATACTCTATATCTACCTTTCAGAAAAATTAGAAAGAGATCCCCCACCCCCCACCTGAAGTTGTCAGCTGAAAGGAGAAAAGAGAAGGACAAGCCCTGAAAGCCGACTCAAACAAGACAAACACTAGCTTATTGTGTAGTTAACTATCTCAAAAGTGAAAAGAGAAAAAAAATGGACCGTCTAAATTAGAGAAATTTTGCTAAAAACAAAACAAAACATAATTTGACCAATAAGGAGCTAATTCACGCTAGTAAAGATAAGAATCTCTTATTCCTTGTTACCAAATCTCTTTGCAATTATAGGACGGACATCATCGGCATCAACCAGGGTCTCTAAGAACGGAAGCAATGAAATTAGAGCACAATCAGATTGGTCATCAAACCAACTTTTAATAGGAATTCCATTATTTATTTGCAACCTGAAAACCTGAAAAATAATCAAAAAGAGAACAAGGTTTAACAAATCAGGTTTGAACTCAACAACCCAAGGTTTTTTCTATTTGTGTCTACCATTCCTAATCCTATCATTTTATTTATCTCCTGGTTACTTATAGGAGGTGAAACTGGATGGTGCTTTCACAGGTTTCTTTAATTAGACAAAAAAGCTTCAAGAATCTGATTTGAACGACAGATATCTAACTTTAGGTCCTAAATCGGATCCAAAAATAAGTTAACTAAAAGGATGTCATCAAGACAATCACCATTCATATCTCCAAAAAATACGGAGCTTGTAACAACTAAATAAAGTGAGGAAAGAATAGGAAGCAAATCGCTAACCATCGAAGCAAATGGGGAGGTTATAATACCTGAGGAGAATTATCAATAATAGCGACTTTTGCAAGATCAACACCTAAAACTGTCAAATCTTTTGTGTAACTTCCATCTGCGAAAATGCACGACTCACGGTAAACGCGATGAGATATAAGCTTTTTATCTGGATCTAGTATGTCCAATAGCTGAGCTGCATAGATGCTTTGGCTAGCTGTAAAGATAACAACTTCAAACATATCTGCAACTCTCTCCAAGAATCTGTGCAGGTGAGGCCTCTGTTTAACGTAGACAGTGTGTTCTTTCATGTTAAAGAACACAGTAAATGTGAAGTCCGCATCATCACAATGCTCCAGTGTAGAGTGAACTAAAGTTTCTGCACATACAAACTAATCTCAAATAGATTCTCATATATGACTAACATATGAAAATTTACAAACAATATATTCTTACCGTCCAAATCAAGCACTAAAGTAACAGACTTCCTTGAACAAGACTCCTTTGTAGCCACAACAGTAAGTGACTCCACATCAGATAGTTCAGGTAAATTTTTAATGAAAAGCTGAGGATCAAATTCTTCTGCTGGATCTGGGTCAGTGTTGAAATCAGATTCCTGATTGCATGATCTTATTTGATTAATCGCAAGGTACAAGCTAGTATTATCAGGGTATGTCATGCCTTCTTCACATGATTTCATATCATCAGTATTGCTCATTTTGGCAGTGTCCTCAAGAAAAGGTAACATCATGTATTCCTCAGCCACATCAAAGAACATACTTGATTCAGCACATTTATAATCAGGAAACGGATTGGTCTCAATGATATCATCATCCCTCCCGTCAAAGGGTAAACTAGAAATTATCATGTCAGAAATAAAGAAATCAGAAACATTGCATGTTTGATATTCACATGAACTCCTATTATCATCACTGTCATCAGCTTCCAACCTCGGCACATTCACGTCATTGTTGCTGCCTGCCAAAAATGTAGAAGAAACGGTAAGAATACACCACTGGCACTACCAAAGACAGAAAAGAGGGTTTATTTCCGTTGGATTAAAACGTATTCCTTGCAGAACCAATAGTTATTTTTCCTTAAACTGAACTAACTCGCGCTTGCCCATCTCTCACATAGTTAGATATTATGTTATCAAACACTACACAACTCACCTGCATCATCATTGATATTTGGTATGCTGTGGATTTCAACAGGCTCCAAAGCAGGGGAAAATATTGTTTCCAAGTTTGATGTGCACGTGCTGGTGCAATCCTGCAATTTGATGAACGATTTTAGTAGAGTCATTATAGAGCAACGAACAAGTCACGCTGATGTTTTATCAAAGGCACATTATTCCGCAGGACAAATCTTTCCGGCGTATTTAGTTTTTAGCAACCATGTCACGATGAGATTTTACAGACATGAAAGAGAAAGAAACAAAATAAGATAACAAATATACAGTTTCGTACAATCTTACCCTTTTTTCCATAGTGCCAGAATCTACAAAAACTAATGACTGCTTCTGAAACTGAAAATTTCCTTCACTTGGAAATCGTGGCTGGTCAACGGCCTCATCACTTTCAACATCTGGGGTGCATATTTCCACACTTGTATGAACTAACATGAATTGTCAGCAGTTGCATAAATTAGAAAATGGTCACGATGTTACATTAAAGCTAAATAACGGAACAGCTTGAAGCAAAACATAGTTGCAATAACAAGACTGCATGTGACTGTTTTGGTGGAAAGCAAATAAATAAATAATAAATACCATAAAGCTTTCTGGATAAATTTTTGCAACTCAAAATGCTTTCACCAAAATTTAAACAGCATGTACCAACAAAAAAAATACTAATTATTTATGATGAGGATAGCAGGAAAAATAAAATCAAATATTTCAAAGTATTATTTAACCGAAGTTTCTTACCAAAGCCATCCTCACATCTCTGAAAGCATTCAACGAATTCTGTTGTTTCTCGAGAAACTGTGACATGAGGACCTGATTTTTTAGATATCGTACTAGACTTTTGGCACACACTCAGACAACTTTTTTCTTTTAAAGAACCTGCGCTTACTTTGGTCTGCATTTTTATTGATGGCATTAGATCTGTGCTTACGATATGTATCACAATCTCGACTTTGAAACATCAGTGGGGGAACAAAACCCCTCTATGCAATCAAGCACCAGCCGAGACTGTTGTCATAAAAACAAAAGGCAAAGTATTAGAACATATGTAGATGCCAAGAAACTAGGAGAAAAAAGGATCACATAGAATAACAACAAATAAATTAACATCAGCCTCAATTATTATACTAGCAACTCGTGTGTGTTTTCTTTTCATATCAAATTAAGATGGAAGCAGAAAAACTCCAAGAAATCTTTACTAATCATTACTAAAATCTTTTTTCATGTACCAACAAGCAAGGCTACAAGCAGATCAATAAGTTGCACCGAGTAGAGAATAATGGATGAAAATGTCATCATAAGCAGTTCAAAGATGCAAATAGCAGTGCAACATCTAATCTCAACATTGCTTTAATCTCAGTATTCAAATTCATCAAATACAACTAACACATGTTTAGTCCTACTGAACAACGAAGAAGTACCATAAGACAAAAAGATTCTCCAAGAGGTTCAACAGTCCATCAAGAGAAGTGAGAATTAAAACCAAGTAGCATAATTTTTCGTCGGAAGTGAAAATAATAATAAGCTTAAGGAACATAAAGAAAGAAGTTGAATTGCACGAATTAAACGAGCGGCTAAAGGGTCTATATCTTTGAACTATTAACTTAACATATAAATTCTCTATAGAACATAACATTTGTAGGTTAACTCACACACAGAGTGAAGCAAGTAAATTCACAAACACTACTCTTTTCTTCGCGCAGTTATTACCAAAACCAAGTAAATTTGCAGTAAACAACCTAATATTAGTATGCTCCATCTTCATAGTTTCCAAGCCAAAAATAGAAACTAAAATTTATACTCTACCATAAAGAAGAATACTTTGATTGAATTGTTTGACACCAATTAAGAATAAAAAAAGATTCATAATAGTTAACATCTTAGGTTAATAAAAAAACATATTCAAGCTCAAGAAACCTATCAAAAACAAAAATTTCAAGTTTAAAACACTTCACAAAATAAAGTCAACCCATGAGACAAACAATCTAAATTACATCAAAATTATACACAAAACAAAACCAAAATCAAAACCAACTAAGCATCACATAAAAACTAAAACAAATCATTTACATACTTCATATTATCACCAACCACTAAAAAAAACACCAAATTTAAAGTAAGACATCAATTAGCTCCATGAACAGTACAAACCAAGATAAAAATTTCACCTGATGAACAGTAAAGTTCAAAACTTGGATAAAAAAATAAAATTAAAGTTCCATTTTTTTACAAATTCTAAAGATTAAAACTTTATATACCTGTGACTCTGAAAAATACTTTCTCTCTCTAGAATCGAGTGTTGTTTTTAATTTTTGTAAGTAAATTTCTTAATTTTATCTCTCTAGAGAGCTGTCGTATAGTTATATAATTTAAAAAAGAAAACAAAAAGAAAAAGACTTTGGTTTTTTTTTTTGGAAAAAGCTATCCGGATAGAATCTATCCGGATAGAGAGGCCTATTTTAGTATTTTGATTCAATATTTGAAGGTTATTTAAGTAATTTAAATTAAAAAGAAAAATAAAAAGACAATTGTAACCTTCGGTAAATAAATAATAGGTCTATCATGAATTTTTTGAAAAGCAGTTAGAGATATGGCCGGGATAGTTGGCTATTATCATGTTGGCGGAATTGTGATGTTTGATAAGTGTCATGTATTAAATTCAAAAATGAACAAAGGATTATCCAATATTATAAAGGTGGTTTAATAGGTGATGGTAAACAAGAGTTATCACGATTATGAAACGATTATGAAATGATAAGGGACTATGGTTGTATCTAAACTTAAATAATAGTAATATTTAAACTTCAAATATAAGCTCTCATTGGAGTCTCTTAATTAACCAATTTTATGGTTAATTAATCAAAATTTAAAAAATATACTTCTTATAGGCTTAAAAAGAATATTATCTTTAATTAATTAAAAAGCGAATAAAAATAATTGATATGTGTCATGTATATTCGATAGGCATATTTAAATTTAAACATCATAATTCCCCCATGCCCTTGGACAGTTCTAAACCAATTTCGGTTTAGGCCGATTCAAAAAATAAATAAAAATAGAATCAAAAATAAAATAAAATTTCAATATAATTTTATATAAAAAATGATGTGACATCTCAATTTTGAACGAGAATAATAATAAAAACAATTTAGTTTAAAAAGTAATATTTTGAAAACCAAAAAATATGTGGTTACGAACTCATAAGTAATCTAGTTCAACAGCGGTTGAATTATTGGTAAACTTCTTTTTTTTTAATTTGAACTTGATTTATGGTCTAGCCACCAGCTAAATCTGTTTAGTCACTGATTTTACCATTTGTCAATTCGAGTTGTTTAATTTAATATGATTAAACTTAATTAATGAATTTTTAATTTTTTTCCAGATTAGTTAGACTGTATATCTAATTAATTCTCGTTTCAACTAATTGAACTGACATGTGCGGTTCTTTAATAACTAGTTTAAAGTTTTATTTTTCTTTTGTTTTGTTTGACCAATTGGTATAAAGTAAAATAAAACCTATATTTTTTAAATCCAAGCAAATATTTTCTTTTATCAATTTTTACTAAACTAAATTGATTTTTGATTTAACTTTTTTTGGATGGAAGTTTAGTTCCATTTTAGCTCAATTTAATAAAGATTTGAGTATGTATTAGTCAGTTCGATTTGTTGGTCAAAATACCAATGTTTGGTTTTTGTAGCTAATAAATCAAACCAAATTAAAGATCAATACTAGCATATTATCTCCGAGAGACGGTAGAGTATTAAAATTTATATCATTATAAATTTGATATTAATTTTGTAATTATTTTCAATATTAAATATTTATAAACTTAATTTTATAACATTAATATTCTCTTCATTATAAACTTAATTTTATAATATTAATGTTGTCTTTATAAAATTAAATGATGAAAACCGAAATACATAATGATATAATGAATTGAATCTCATTGGATCTACACCGTCAAGGAAAATCTGTGGAATCGCCTAAACAAGTCATAGCCGAGGTCGACCCTAATGGAGAATCGGAGGACTTGTCTAACTGGACCATCACCAAATCCTAAACGGATTCGCCCATATAAGAAAATTAGAGAGGATTCGCCCTAGAGCAACGGATGCCGAATCCGCATAGGATTCGGCAAATATGACAATATCGAATGTAACGCGTTTTACCAGAGATCCATGATGTCGGGTAAAGATTAAATATATCTATAAAGATTTTTCCTTGGATCTCGCGGAGTTTTCCTGATTAGGCTTTATCTCCTAATTCAACGCGTTAGATATGAAATTTGAAATCTACCGAATCTTACGAGATTCGGTCATTACTGCTATAAGGTGAATTTTTTAGGTTGCCTATGTAAGGCGAGTCTCTAAAAACTCAACCGCGACTTGTGTTGGCAAGTCCACATATTCTCTTTGACAGGCGGATTTGGTGCGTTATATTATTCTGCAAGTCGGTTTCATCAATACTAATATAAAAAAGGACCTTTCTAAAGTTATTTTAGTTTTTTCAATTTTTATGCAAATCTAATTTTTCTTATTTGTATGAGACGGAAATAATATACGTACAAAATAATATATAATATTTACCATTAAACATATAATATTTTAATATTTAAAATTTGAAGAATTAGTTCATTTGGGAATAAATATACATTATTTAGTAGGGGTAAAAAAGTTTTCTAATCTTCAAACTGTTTACTAAAATTAAAAGGTGGCTATAATTTAAGATGCCACAAAAAATAGGATGGCACATCAATTTTGGACCAACAGAGTAATTAAAATAATTTAATTTATATTTTTAATTGCTTAAGTTTAAATCAATATTAATTATCAATTTTAACTAAAACTAAATTAAAATTTAGTTTGGATTTGTTTACTTAATTACAGTTGATAGGAGTATAATTACTCCTATTTTATTTTATTTTTATTTTTCATTTCTTGAGATATATTTTAAGGTTGATTCCAATAAAACATCAAACGTTTGCAGATTTTATCAGTTATATCCAAATCTTTCAAAATCGTCTAGTTTAGCCCATTTTGGGATATTTGAAACTTTTTTGTAGCCATTCGTGAACCATAACAAAAATTTCGTGATAATTGTTTTTACAAAATGGATCAATTTTTTTGTTTTTTTACAAATGGCTAAAAAATATTTGAAATATTCCAAAATGAGCTAAAATAGACGATTTTGGAAGGTTTGTCTAAACTGACGTAACCCGCAAACGTTTGATATTTTATTAAAATTAACCCAATATTTTATTATAAGTTATAAATTTAATGAATGAAACGCTTAAAGTTTAGGAAAAATTATTCCGAGACTCCTACATACGTCATAAATTATATTTTACCCCTCCCATTTGAACTTCAAATGATATATCTTTCATTTTTATTTTCATCCACTATATAGTCTTTTTATTCATTTTTAGTGTTAGTCAACCGAATCAAAATATTAGAACAAAAATAAAATTCGATTTAATTGTTAAATTTATATTTTTATTATTTCTAAATAAAAATCATATTATTATGAGATTTAGTGAGTTAACGACTTCAATTTACTTTTTTGTATTTATCTAATTATTTAAACCATTGAATTTTATAAATTAATAATTGATGGATACCGAATCCTATTCTACTTATAATGGAGCCGAGTCGCAGGAGATCTATTCTCAGACGACACCTGACTCCCGCCCAAAGGGCCGAATCCACCGGATCCTCCTTGACCGAAATACATCATTCGACATCATAAAGACCGAATCCCTGAGGACTCGGACAAAGCACGTTGACCCCGGGATTCGGATAAGATCTCCAAGATCTACGCAATATTCGGAGTATCTGTCCTATTTGGATACAAACTCCAACTTAGGAAGATAGCCTCCAATTTAGGAAGACGAGACTATTTAGGAATATCTTCCTAAATAGGACTCCTGTCTGAATAAGGAAGGACACTCCTAATCAAGGCCAAACCCTACTAAATAGGAATCACTTTCCTACTACAACACTACTAGGTATGCAATCATCTACTATAAAAGGAGCTTGAGGTATGCCTAAACACACAACTGATAACAAATACAATTATTCTCCCTTAAGCCTAAACTGACTTAAGCATCGGAGAGCTAATCGGACAAACCGTCCGATTAGCCATCTACACTGTTTTGCAGGAGTAACGCCGTCGAGATGCCGAATCCATCAATTGGCGCCGTCTGTGGGAAAAGCTTGAAAACTTCAAAATCGAAGGAGCTTTTCTGAACTCAAATAAATCTCATTGAAGGATGGCATCTGACGGGACTAATCTAAAAAAAACAACAAATAGATCCAACAAAATTGATGAATTGAATGTCATAAATATCAAGCGATGATTAATTATTGATGGTGAGAAGCAGGTCATACAACCATGTAAAGAAAAAGCAAGAAAGGGCAAGAAGATATAAATCTGGAAAGCAAAAAGAAGCCGCAAATTTAGCCACAATAAGCTGCTTATTTATAACAAAAAGAGGAAGCACACATGTCAAAAGAATCGAATTGGTGGCCAAGATATAGGAAGCAGGAGAATAAAAGACGGAAGCAAGCAAGTCACATGGTCAAATCCAAAGAAAAAAAAAAAGCAAAGATAAGTATTCAATCTCAAACCTAAAAATTCAATTCGATGGCAGTATATACTTTTGGAATGATATAAATTAACTATTGTTTAAATTTGAACTGAAACATTTATGTTTCATGGAATAAATGGAATCATTATTATGAGTGCATGAATTCACATAAAACTTTTATAATTACAAATGGTTAATTGTGTACTCTGTGAGTTATGAACTCATATGATCCAACCGGTGGTCTAAAAGATCCACATCGATGGTGATTTATTTTTTCCTATTTAATTCAAAAAATAGCAGATTAATTATAAATAAAGTACTCAATTAGTTCGATCGGCGGTATAACCGGTTGAACCTGTTAAAACTAAAAATCAATGGTCTTGACGATCCAATTATCGGTTCAGTTTTAAAACACTGCATTTTAATTTAATTCACTCTTACATGATATCATGTATAATTATGTTTTTAATTTGAAATTCAATATATATGATACATGGTAGGATATTTTCCTGGCTAAAATATAAAAAAGAAAAAAAAAGCCAAATATGGCATAATTAAGAAAGGATTGTGCTTAATAAGGCTCGGTCATGAAGAAAAAAAAACCGTTTAATAAAAATTAATAATGTGAGGATGGACTATATCCTACATAATATGTACAAGATCGCTTGTTATCTTGAACATAACTTTATATGATAAATTTATATAATATCATGAAGGCTATTATTGGACTAGTCAAAATTAATAAAATACAGATATAGAAGATGAAGAAAATAAAAGGAGAATTGCTGGAAAATATAACGAAAGAAGAGATGAGATATCCTCATAACCAAGAAAATTAGGCGAATAGTGCCAACAAAAACGAAGATCAAAATGTCCCAAAAGGCGAAGGAAGAAACTGCAGAAAAGACGAAAAATGAAAACTGAAGAAATGATCTTCCGGGAGGCTAAAGGAAAAGAAGAAATCAAGAAAATAAAGGGAACACCACCAAAAAATAATGAAGAATGGAGTAATACCCCTATAAAAAACAAAAAAATATCCAGAAAAAGGAAATAGAGCGAGAGATGGTGGCAACAGAACTCATACAAGGAGTAAAAGAATATAAAAAGCATAACAAAAATCAGTGGCAAGAAAAGAAAAAAAACATGAAGGCTGAAAGAAGAGAAGAAACAAGAAGTCAAATGAATTTTATTCAGAACAATAATAAAGATGGAGAAAGAAATAAATAAAGCGAACACCACTTGAGATAATGGAGAACGAAGCGATGTAAAAATGAAGGAAAAGGGTAAAACGAATGAATAAACCAAGAAGGTTTCGCCAAAGAAGAATGAGTCAAGGTTTAACTAAGAAGAGACTCGCCTTAATAAGGCTCGGTCAAAAAGAATAAACCAAGAAAACAACAAAAAAGAAAATAAAGTTTGACAAAGATGAATCATCCAAAGAAGACTCATCCAAAGGAAAACCCCAAAAGGGACAAAGAAGATAAATTCGTCTGAATTTTGAAGAAAAACCCCAAGAGGGAAAGAAGGATGAATAAGGTTGAAGTCAAAAGGCCCATCATCAAGTATAGACTTTTTGTCATACCCGATGGTGCCTATCGCCCGTCGTCAAGTATAGACTTTTTGTCATACCCGACGGAGCCAATCGCTCTTTATCAAGTATAGACGTTTGTCATACCCAATGGTGCGAACTATCTTTAATTCATACAACGCAACAAAGCAGAAAGGAATCGAAATAAATAAAGACGAAACGCCCAATAACCAGAGTATAGATTTACTCTAAAATAAAGGCGAAACGCCCAAAAAACCAGAGTATAGATTTACTCTAAAAATAAAAGCAAAACGCCAAAAATAGAGTTTAGATTAACTCTAAAGGCGAAATATCAAAGATAAAAATCAACTCGAAGCAAAATAAAGCGAAAGGCGAATCAATTAAATAAAGCAAAATAAAGCGAAAGACGAAACGCCAAGAAATAGAGGAATGCAAAAGAAAGAGAAACGCCGAAACGCCAATCAATAGAGGAATGCAAAAGATCTCAAAACTGAAGACCGAGTCTAAAATGATTCAGGTAAAAATAAGGCCAAGTGCTCAAATAAAGGCGACTCGTCCAGAACAAAAGAAATAAGGCCATAGGCCCAAAGCAACAAATAAAAGGCAACTCACCCAAACCAGAGGAACAAATCTTAAAAAGGAAGGCAACCCGTCCGAAAATAATCAAAATCAAAGAAAATCGACGAAATAAATTGAAGACATGATCTCAAAAACGGGCATAAATACCCTTTGAGATTAGTGTATTTATGGAGGGGGTCGAAGGACTCATAACTCTATCAGTGAATTGCATGAAAGAAAACAACAAGAAACACCTTGAAGAAAGATAAAGACGAACACAAAAAAGACAGAAAAAAAGAAATGAAATGAATATCGCCAAACAGGAACTCGCCAAAGAAGAAGGAACATAAAGAATAAAGAGGAATAAACAATAAACTTAAAATCACAATCAACGAAGATCAAAGTACTTGAAGACAAAAACACAGCAAACCAAATGGGAAATAATGAGCAATGCATTAAATAAAGAAAAGACTCAACCGAGTCCTAAACAAGAAAAGTTCAAAATCAAGAAGAAAAAAGAAAAACCCGATCAAGTCATAATCGAAGAAGGTTTACCTTATAAAGGATTCCATCCAAAAGAAAAATGGAGGTTTTCCCAAGATAAGGGCTCGCCCAGTACAAACGCTTCGCCTACTGATGAAGATTCATCTAGTATAAAGACTTCACCTAACGACGAGGAGTCGCCTTATAAAACAATAAAAAGAAGACAATAAGTCTCGCCAAAAGGAATGAGTCTCGCAAAAAAGAGGCTCGCCGGAAAGGATCCATCAGAAGACAGAATGATAAAAGAAGAAAGAAAAGGAACAAAACAGTCACCCCAAACAGCGATAAAAGCAAAACAGAAACACTCAAAGCTACTTTAAAGATTACCTAAGAAATCAAACACGAGAAATAAAGATTGAAGATGAGAATAAAGGCAAAGCGACTTTCAAACAACCAAGGCTTTAGCTCACTTACGGGGGGCTAATGATGTATATCAGAATATTATGATTTGAGTCCTGTGTGATTCGCCCACCGAGGCGGACCTCGAGACTCGCCGAAGGATGATATATTAGACAATCAAGATAAAGAAGAATCTATACGGATTCGCCATAATAAACAAAAGATGAAAAATGAAACAAGTCATGCAACAGTTTAAATATAAGGAAAATAAAAACGGACACTTGTCTTAAGTTCAAAAGCAACGAGGACTAGACGAACGATACGTGGAAGAAAGAAGAAAAATAGGAATCTTGCTGGAGAAGTAAAACGACTCGCCTCAAATAGAGCTGAAATACTCCAAGGCATAAAATACCATAACTTCAGCTCACTTGCGGGGGGGCTAATGATGGATACCGAATCCTATTCTACTTATAATGGAGCCGAGTCGCAGGAGATCTATTCTCAGACGACACCTGACTCCCGCCCAAAGGGCCGAATCCACCGGATCCTCCTTGACCGAAATACATCATTCGACATCATAAAGACCGAATCCCTGAGGACTCGGACAAAGCACGTTGACCCCGGGATTCGGATAAGATCTCCAAGATCTACGCAATATTCGGAGTATCTGTCCTATTTGGATACAAACTCCAACTTAGGAAGATAGCCTCCAATTTAGGAAGACGAGACTATTTAGGAATATCTTCCTAAATAGGACTCCTGTCTGAATAAGGAAGGACACTCCTAATCAAGGCCAAACCCTACTAAATAGGAATCACTTTCCTACTACAACACTACTAGGTATGCAATCATCTACTATAAAAGGAGCTTGAGGTATGCCTAAACACACAACTGATAACAAATACAATTATTCTCCCTTAAGCCTAAACTGACTTAAGCATCGGAGAGCTAATCGGACAAACCGTCCGATTAGCCATCTACACTGTTTTGCAGGAGTAACGCCGTCGAGATGCCGAATCCATCAATAATCAATATTCAAATTTTAATCAAAAATAAGTTCAACAACTATTAAATAATACGTATTATTTTTTTATTGATATTGGTTAAATTTTATCAATATAATTTTCAATTCACAAAAAAGTATTAATTTTCCTTATAGAAGTAAAAGCTGTTTAAATAAGTAAAATAGTACTTATAATAAAGGTTTAATCACTCAAAAGCCCTCCACCTTTAAACTTTTTTTTAATTACATCCTGACGTTGAAAAACTCTCTCAAAACCCTCTCACCTTTAAATTTCATTTCAATTGCACCCCGACGTAGAAAAATCCTCTCAAAATCCCCCCACCTTTAGATTTTTTTTCAATTATACCCTAAATTGAAAATTTTTATAGTTTTAATTTTAAAAAGTTATTGGATATAATTTTAGAAAGAATGATTTTTTACATTATTAATAATACTAGAGTTTAATTAGAATATAAATTAAAAATGAAAAAAAAATTAAATTTTTTTTCATATCAAAAGAGGTCAATTTAATATTATGGCGTACAATTGAAATGAAATTTAAAAGTGGGAAGGTTTTGAGAGATTAAGCCTATAATAGAACATGAGAATCTAAAATATGAATTAAAATTTAAAAACGATTTGAGAAAAGAGGCTGAATACTATTGTGGAGAGATTTGAAAAGCAATTTTAAGAAAAGTAAAAGCTTTTGTTCATAGAAAGATTCATACACAAGTACGTATAAACTGTGGCAAAGTATTTATAGCATATGTTCACAATATCCAACCACTAATGGCATGTTTTCACCAAATAGTCACTATGCCAGTGAGTCTAATAGAACACAAACCATAGCTCTTTTCATAAAGTAGTTATATAACAATTGAAAATTGGTTAGAGAAAAGATAAATTGTAAGTAAGTATTAATTACCAAAAGTAAATAGTAAAATAAATAATGTATCCGTTTTCTACCAATGGCTATAATAGTAAATATATTTTTAATTAAATAATTAAATTTAAAAAAATGGGTTTCTATCCGGATAGATTCTATCCGAATAGCATCACCCTTTTTTTTTATTTTTCCTCTTAACTTCTACGAACGGTCAAGACAGAAGCTATGTCGGAGTTCTGTGTGAGGGATTAACGGCTGGGATTTACTAGGGGTGAACCAGTAGGACTTGCCCACGTGGAAGTTAAACCAGCTCAGCCTGACGCGTTGACACGTGGTTGTTCGTTGAGAGAGTGTTTGAGCAGGAAGGTAGGAAGACAACTGTTTTCTTTATCTAAACTCGAGTTTTAATTTAATTAATCGAGTTCGAGTTTGAGTTTGAGTTCGAATTCGAATTTGCGTTGAGCTATAAACAACATTCATGTTTGAATTTGATAAAATCTACCGAGTTCCACACGAGCTTGAATCGAATTTGCGTTGAGCTATAAACAACATTCATGTTTGAATTTGATAAAATCTACCGAGTTCCACACGAGCTTGAATCGAATTTGATAAATCTATCGGGTTTAATTTGAGAATAAAGTTCATTTCTTAAAAAAAATTAATTGCAGTATGCGTGAAATGATTTAAACCTTTATTTTAAAATAGTATGTTTATGAATAATTTTTATAAATAATCCAATTTATTTATAAGAAAATAATATTTTCGATTACATGTAGTTCTTTTATTATAATTTAGTGATTATTGTTGGTTTCTTAATTTATGAAAATACAATTTTTTTTTCTGTAACAATATTAATATACTAGTTTTGTGTCTTCCATCATATTATCATGAATGTACTAATTTTTAAGATGTATTTGATTCAACATTGGAAAGAAAGATAAATAGCAGAAATGAAAAAAAAATTATAGCAAATGAAAAAAAAAGTTAGTTTTCACATATTGTTTGATTCAATATATTAGTAAATGAAGATACAAACCAATTTAGAATTTTATATTTTCTTTAATGTATAGTACAAATTTATTTGTGAATAAAATAAATAAATTACCTTTTGATAACTAGTATTAAATTATTAAAAGAATAAAATAAGAAAAATAACAGTTTTTATTTATTAAATATAATAGTATTAATATTTAATAAATATATAAAATATATAATTAAAATAAATTTTACAATTATTTTTTTTATTTATAGTGTTTTGCAAAATTTTAGTTTAATTTTTATATAAACAAAAGTTTATTCCAAATGATACACATAAATAATCTCATCCAATTCCAGAACTATGAATAATATTCAAGGGGGTGGGGACGTATTTTTTTGAGCAGGGTGATATGTCGTTTGCCTTTCTTTTATAAAACTCATATGTGGTTTTCTTTAATTTTTTTAGAAAAATGTCAAAAGTTGCTTCTTCTTTTTTATATCGACTGCAACAATTTTATTTTTTTGTTGCCATAAAGAATTAATCTTCATTGATAATCGACTATAAAAGTCTCGAATCTAGACATCCCAATTGGACTTGAGAATTGTTACAAAACTCTTGTTCTCGAAGAATGTTTTTGGCTACTACATGAACCACCCAATTATAATTCTGTTTAATAAAAAGAAAATTATTAAAGCATGGATTCTACCGATCTCTCTACAATCATCTAAAAATAACCTCACAGTCAAGATTATAAGCTACATCAATTCAGGGGGGGCTCGCCCCTGATTTAATTCATGATTTCACCTCCAATTCTAAATAATTTGTGACAAAAAAGAATTATTCATTCATATTTTCATCTCATCTTATTTTTTAACATTTTATTTTTTAATGGAGCAAACACATCCGTGAAAAATTGCATATGATTGTGATTTTGTAGAATTTTGTAATTTGACTCTTGAGTTGGAACTTGAAAGTGCATGATTAATTAAATGGTATAGAACTTCAGTAACTTGAAGGATTCTATAACATTTTATATGAAATTATTAAAAGATAAGAAATTGCTAGCTAATGCGTAGCTTAAATTTTGCTACGAGCAGGGGCGGAGCCAGGACGTTGCTCAAGGGGGCCCAAGCTCCTCAACTTTTATGTTTCTCCAAAAAATTTCTTTTATTTTTTTTTCTTCAAATTATGACTCTTTGACTTATATGTAACCCTGACTAAAAAGAGATTTTCATAAATGTTTGACAAAAATAACCTTAATTCATCAAGAAATTCACAACATACAAGTCTAAAATCGTAAAATATTGTTGAATCCATAGATAATTTACGACATGTAAAATCAGCGCAAAATAGGATGAAACAGGTAAAAAATACATAAAAATGAATTAATCAAGAATCAGTAGTAAAATTCAAATCATTACAATTTTAATCAAATCAAAAAAAATAACTGAAACATCATTACAATACAAGTAAAACTCCATTTCGAAGACAAAATACTTGAAGACTCCATCACATATCAATTTTATGAGAAATTCCGTGGTAGACCGTGTCTACCACGTTATTATCCGTAGACTAAGTCACTCATAATACAACACCTCATTAAAATGATGGCAATATCGTAATAATTGTGCAATAAATGCATTCAAATTTTAATGATGATATTACGATAATTAGTCCATTAAAAATAGAATTGCTATGTTTTATTTTTGAAGTGAATATTTATTTTACAAAATCACGAATTTACAATTTCATGAACCCAAAAAATAACTATTATATACACAATAATTATTTTATTTCTGATATGAACCAAAAATGGCCTTAATACATGTGGGTTCTTATTTCACAAAACGGTTGATATTGATGTAAGAGAGTTTTAATTTATGAAAATGTAAGATAAATAATGAGATTTGAAAGCTATATTTTTATATGGATCAAAACAAAACACATATTGAACCAAAATTGAACCATATATGGTTCCACAATATGGAACACAAGTTCTTTTTTCCTAGTAAATAAAAGAGGCTAGGCATTCGAGCAGTTTGAATATTTTGCTAAAAATATTTTTAAATATTATAATTATGATCGAATTATTTCTATTAATAGAATATGTATAATTATTGATTAGTATTTTTGACAAAAAAATCATTAATCATATATAATTATATAATTCAAAGTCTGAAATTAAAACAGATTATTTTCATAATTGATTAGTAAATGTAAACAATTAATAATTGATTAGTAAATATCTTAACTTCATTTTAGTGCCCTTAGAAAAAGCCTATAAAAGAGGCACACAGATTATATTTGAAGGACAGGTGTAGTGCCACTGAAGGGATTGTAATGCAGAGTGTCCTACAAAATGACCCACAAGTACATAAAACTTATGGTTTAAAAAGGGTATCTAAAAATATTTTGACCCACTAGTCCACTACTCATATATTATTATGGAACATTTTTATTTATATATCCACTATCCCTTCATTTTGTATTGAGTTTTAAAGCTAACCTTATTAAAATTGTAGATGTATTTTATTTATTACTAGAATGCATGTGAAGAATATTTATCAATAAAAAATATAAATTAACTAATGTACTATAACAAATTTATAATATTAAATTAAAAAAAATCACTTTTTAAAAAAATTGTTTAAATTTTTGAAATAGTTAATTTGTCTAATATTTGAATTTTTTACTTCAATCGCATCTATTTACTGAAAACTTTTTCCTCCAAAAAAGATTCAAATATATTTTTTATATTTAATACATAGTTTCAATTGACCTTCAATATTTTAAAAGTACTAAAAGTTGAAGGTATATAATTCTTTAATATTTTATAATTCAAAATATGTAGTCTATTTGAACACCGACTGAAAACATGAATAATCAATATTAATATAGAAATATACGATTCAAAATCAAAAGGCATGATAAGATATAATTTGACATCCACATTTATTTTAATTGATCAGACTTTTAATCAGCAATTTATATTATAAAAAAATAGAAACTTAAATTTCAAACTATAAAAATAAAAATAAAATATTAGAATTATAAAACAATGTGTAATAATTTACAATTTTTTTATATTTAACCCTTAAAATATCGACACTTTATATGCAAATTTAATAAAAACAGAATGCTTGGGAAAATGATAAACAACATAAAATGCCAATGAAAACTAGAAAGGACTAAAATGCTTACACAATCATGATTTTGCTAAAATGATAAGTAACATAAAAGCCAAGATTTTTACAAGAATCAAAAGAAAAATTAAACATGAAATTCTGCTGAAGGCTTAAAAAATTTAAATTTTTTGTTTTGTTTTGCTGCACCTCAAATTTTTGTAGTTCCAAGAAGGCATGAAGAACACAAAAAGTGGGGACTCACTTGCAGACATTTGCATGGTCACAATGAACTTGAAAAAAAACATAAAGTGAAATTAAAAGATGACATAATATTATATAATTAGTACTTATTTAGCAACTAAACTAACTGAACTTAACTACAAGTTTAACTAAATTAATTAGACAAAGACTGTACATGAAGTTGAAAAGGACTAGAAATTAGAAGTATCATCATCATAAAAAAAAGTACATAAAGAAATTAAACTTACATTATTTTTTGTTCTATAAAATGGGATTTGAAGCAGTTTCATCATCATCAGCTGCTAGCAATATGAAACCATTTGGTTCTACTAGTAAAAATAAAGCCACCATAGCTCAATATAATGCAGATGCTGGTCTTTTAGCTGAATTTGAGCACTCAGATGGTTCTGGTAAGTCTTTTAATTACTCAAGATCAGTGCTTTCTGCTCCAAATAGTGTTCCTGAAGAGCAAATTATTGCTTATTTATCTAGAATTCAAAGGGGTGGTTTTATTCAACCATTTGGGTGCATGGTTGCAATTGAAGAGTCCAGTTTTAGAATCATTAGTTATAGTGAGAATTGCTTACAATTGTTGGGTTCGAGTTTGAGTTCAAGTTCTGAACTTGAGTCAAGTTCAGACAAGGGTTTGATTGGAGTTGATGTAAAAACCCTGTTTACTCCTCAATCAGGAGCTTCATTGGCTAAAGCTGCTGGTTCTAGAGAGATTTCGATGTGTAACCCGGTTTGGGTTCATTCTAGGACAACTCAAAGACCATTTTATGCTATTTTACATAGGATTGATGTTGGGATTGTAATTGATTTGGAGCCTGCGGTTTCGGGTGATCGAGTTTTGTCTCTGGCTGGTGCTGTGCAGTCTCAGAAACTCGCTGTTCGCGCGATTTCTAGGCTGCAGTCACTTCCTGGAGGTGATATTGGTGCTTTGTGTGATGCAGTTGTGGAGGATGTTCAGAAGCTTACTGGGTATGATAGGGTTATGGTGTATAAATTTCATGATGATGGTCATGGTGAAGTTGTGTCTGAAATAAGGAGGTCTGATTTAGAGCCTTACTTAGGGCTGCATTATCCTGCCACCGATATCCCCCAAGCGGCGCGGTTCTTGTTCAAGCAGAATCGTGTGAGGATGATTTGCGATTGCCATGCGAGTCCTGTTAGGATCATTCCAAGTGAAGAATTTAAGAATCCTCTTTGTTTGGTCAATTCGACCCTTAGGTCACCCCATGGCTGCCACACTCAGTACATGACTAATATGGGGTCGATTGCTTCATTGGCGATGGCGGTTATCATAAATGATAATGATTCAACGAAGCTTTGGGGGCTGGTTGTGTGCCATCATACTTCCCCGCGGTATGTCCCATTCCCGCTCCGCTATGCATGTGAATTCCTCATGCAGGCTTTTGGGTTACAGCTTTATATGGAGCTTCAGTTGGCCGCTCAGATTGGGGAGAAAAAGATTCTCCGGACGCAGACCTTACTCTGTGATATGCTTCTCCGAGATGTCCCTTTGGGTATTGTTACTCAATCCCCTAGTATTATAGATCTCGTGAGGTGTGACGGAGCAGCATTATATTATGGAGGGAACTGTTGGCTACTCGGCGTTACTCCAACCGAGTCGCAGGTAAAAGACATTGCCGAGTGGTTGCTGAGTAGTCATGGAGATTCTACCGGGTTGAGTACAGATAGTTTAGCAGATGCCGGTTATCCTAATGCTGCATTACTTGGTGATGCTGTTTGTGGCATGGCTACTGCTAGAATCACTTCAAGAGATTTTTTGTTCTGGTTCAGGTCTCATACCGGCAAGGAAGTCAAATGGGGAGGAGCGAAGCATCATCCCGAAGATAAAGACGATGGTCAAAGAATGCATCCGAGATCATCATTTAATGCGTTCCTGGAAGTGGTGAAGAGCCGAAGTATGCGTTGGGAGGTTTCAGAAATTAATGCTATCCACTCTTTACAGCTGATAATGAGAGACTCATTTCATGATATGGAGGAAAGTGCTTCAAAAGCAACAGTTAATGCTCATCAGACTGACATGCAGGGGATGGATGAATTAAGTTCAGTGGCATGTGAAATGGTTAGAATGATTGAGACAGCTACAGCCCCCATATTTGGGGTTGATTCATCAGGTTTCATTAATGGGTGGAATGCTAAAGTTGCAGAGCTGACTGGTTTACAAGTTAGTGACGCTACAGGGAAGTCCCTGGTTCACGAAATTGTTCATGAGAACTCCCGTGGAGCAGTCGAAAGTCTTCTATGCAGGGCTTTGCAAGGTACCTTTTTACTTAAGTTAGTGATTATGGATCTCCTTTGTTAAATTGAATGAGATATCTAGCTCAATTACATCGATATTTATGGTATGTCAGCTTCAACATAATCTAGCCATACATTCACATAAGCTTTGGTTTTTCTAAAATGCTCATCAGTCCTTTGGTATTAGATTCTTGCTTATCATTTTAATTGCCATTTTGCATTTACGTTCCCTCTTGTTTATCTTTATGTTTGTTCTTACTTTCTTTCAAATAGTATGTTTATAAACAAAGGCTTTATTTCTTAACTAGGCGAGGAAGACAAAAATGTCGAGTTGAAACTGAGGAAATTTGGGCCTCAGCCGCAAAACTCGGGTGTATATATTGTGGTCAACGCTTGCACAAGTAGGGATTATGCAAACAATATTATAGGGGTGTGCTTCGTAGGTCAAGATGTCACATCGGAGAAGCTTGTCATGGATAAATTTCTTCGACTACAAGGGGATTATAAGGCGATCATCGAAAGTCTTAATCCTCTTATTCCGCCGATATTTGCTTCAGATGAGAATGCATGCTGTTGTGAATGGAATGCTGCTATGGAAAAGTTGACGGGTAGAACAAGACAGGAGGTCATCGGTAAAATGCTTCCGGGGGATATTTTCGGAGGTCTCTGTCGGCTAAAAGGTCAAGATGCTCTAACTAAGTTCATGATTCTTTTGTATCGAGGACTTAGTGGTCAAGATACTAAGAAGTTTCCATTCGGGTTTTTCGATAGACAAGGGAAATTTGTTGACGTACTCTTGGCAGCAAACAAAAGGATTGATACAGATGGGAAAATTATTGGCTGTTTCTGCTTCTTGCAGATCGTTGAGCCTGACCTAGACCAGACCATATATGGACATAAGCAAGAGGATCAACGGAGCCTTCTAAAACTTAAAGAGTTAGCCTACATCCGACAAGAAATGAAAAACCCTTTAAATGGTATTCGATTTACCCACCAACTCCTCGAAGATACAGCTACGTCGGAAAATCAGAAGCAGGTCCTCGAAACAAGTGATGCATGTGAAAAACAGATCATGACCATAATAGAGGAGATTGATGTGGGACTGCTAGATGAGGGGTAAGTATTCTACATTATCTAATATTATTTAAGTCACTCATCGGCTAACCTGTTTATCATTAATCTAGCAGCATTATCAAGCTCAAGATGGAAGAATTTCTTATGGGAAATGTTGTAGATGCTATTGTTAGTCAAGTCATGATCTCGGCGAGGGAAAAAAACATACAGCTTCTTCATGAGATTCCGGAGGAAATCAAAACAGTGTATTTGTATGGTGATCAAATTAGACTTCAGCTGATCTTGTCAGATTTCTTGCTTAGTGTGGTTCGTTATGCACCTTCTACAAACGGCTGGGTAGAAATTAAAATAACACCCGGTCTAAAGTTTATACACGAAGGAAACGAGTTAATCTGTTTACAGATCAGGTACCAAAGCCAACAACTGTTGTTAGTTCTGCATAGAAAAGTTTACGCATTCGAAGCGCGTCTTACGTTTTACGTTATGATTGCAGAATGACGCACCCTGGTGAAGGCGTTCCCGAGGCTCTTATCGACGAGATGCTCGAGGGAGGAAGTTGCTGGAGTACACAAGAAGGCTTGGGACTAAACCTGTCAAGAAAACTTCTAAATCTGATGAATGGTCATGTTCAGTATACCAGAGAGCAAAATAGATGTTCATTTGTTATTGATCTTGAATTAAAAATCAAGAATGAAAGACTAAAGGGGAAGCAGGCAGATACAAGTAGAACAATCTCACTTTCTGCTTGAATTTGCATATATGAGATCTTGTAGAACGTCGGAAGCTTAGATGCCTACGTATGTGGCTCGGAAGCGAGTTTCTTCCATGGATGAATGATTTGCATTACCATTTTGATCTACTAATTATATATTTCTTAATGCCATTTCATCCTCATCCTCCTTATTATGGGGGGCAAAAGTGCTTATTCAAGCTTGTAATGTATGATCTGCCTACTAGCCTTCTTTATGCTGAAAAAATGGCAACTTAATCCAACCTAACTGGGAGTTCTAACTAATGCCAAGTCAAATTCGAGTATCCAAATACTTGGCTCAATAAATTGTATGTCTAAATCGGGGCAACTCAAACTCAAGCCTCAATTATTCTAATTCTAACGAGCTTGGATTCCTGAACTTCTTAATTCCAAACAATTTGATTTGGGTTAATACGGCAAGAATTAAAGTCGTTTCTTTAAGTTGTTCTCCATTTTTAAGTTCGAGCCAACCAAATTTCAAGTTTTAAAATTTAAAAGTCGAATTCAAGCTTAACATTATTTCAACTGGATCCAGTTACATAAGGCCATGGAAACAGCAGATTAGACACAAAATTAGCTTCTATTAAGGAACGAATTTAAGGGATTAATCCAAAAGAGAGTAATCCCATCAACTGTACAGCTCTGTATAAATTCTCATGTTACACCATCAACCCTCAAAACCAGAAAAATCCTAAGAATACATTCATCTTTATACCATTACACACATTTGCAGATGAAATTATGAGACCCATATCCCTGAAACAAAAAAAGAAAAAGAAATAATCCTGATGATAAAGCCTGCACAAATTGGTGGCATACACATTCGACAACAAGACCTCTCGTTTCTGCCACCGAAGTTAACGGATTGTTCTTCTCCCTCAACTCTGATCAGCACAAGTACTTAATGCTCTTGCTGCTTTCAAAACTATACCAGCAAAAGAAAATCTTTTTTCCTATTCAATCTCATCCTAACTTTTTTTTATACACTTGGATATATACGCAGGGGTTAGCGCCCACAGCCGCTGTCAGTCAGGCTGAGGGCAATCTCCGTCTGACATATTGTTAACTGTTCTCTGGCCTCTCGAGAGTGCCATCTTTTGTAGGGCTTCCTAGAATGTCTCTGGAATGTAAGCCGTCTGGCTGACGAAACTGGATGTTCAAACTTCCAGAAGGCAAATGTTCCAAGACAATCTGCATGACACAAGCCTAGACTAATCAACAAAAAAGGGGTGCATCGAACAGGTAAAGACAATATTCTGTACGTTAATATTATAAATTCATTTTCTTTAATTACAATTGTAAAAGACAAACAAAAGTTGTAAGATATGGTACAAATTTTTTGAACATTTCTAACTATGGTATCTAATCATGTTACCTGATCACCGTCTTCTTGCCCCTCTGACTGGAACAGAATTGGGCGGCAGCGCTTATCTTCATTCATTAAGCTTGAATTTTGGAAATGTGTCACAAGAGCTACCTTTCCCTGGATTCGGCCATATGCCAGAGAGGCAACCTTCTCACTGTTAAACTTTTCCCACTTTTTACCATTAAACGCCTGCAAGTGAAAAGACACATGATCAGATTGCAAACCAATACACATATAATAAGAACCCTCAGAATGAACAGTTAAATTCTAAAGCAAGGGAGGAAAATATAACCTCATAAAACGGAATGATGTGTAAAGGAGATAACATGTTTATAAAGGCATAACCCACATTGCATTTATTCTGCAACCATGGAAATAATGTCCATCAATTGCAAATCGAGAGAGAAAAACAAAATAAAAAGATCAGACATCTTTTCAAATGTCAACTCAAGTTACCTTAAAATCAATTGGTAAATAGAGAAAATCATAACTACCCTTGTGATTTTCATCAATGGCAGCTAGCAACATTTTTGAGGTGTATCTAGGGAATGACAAAGGCACATAAATAAATAAGTAAAGCTAGTTTCTTAGCATTAAAAATTAAGAGATACACAAACAGAGGGTTTCTATTTAGAGATCTTACTTATTTGGGATGTTTTTTATCATTAAAGTAGTCCGAGTGTCTTCCCCGTTCATAATCTTATCCAAGTTGAGCTGAAACTGCTTCTTACTCTCTACTTGGTTCCCATTATTCTCAACCCGTCGGCTCCGTCCACGATCAGTAAAACCGTCCATAATGGAGGGTGCCACTCCTGGGTATGGTCCATTGCCCAAAAACACAGGACTTAGCCTTGGTGAAGAAATCATCCTGTAACTTGAAGAACCATTTTCAGACATGTTTCTTGCAATGCTGGCCGCATTATTCATGGAAGCTCGACCACTCATATTCATCATAAAACTTCCATCATTTTGGCCTAAACCCATGCCCCCAAATGCAACAGGACTCCTGAATGTTGTTTCTGGTGACTCCGGGAAAAATCCAAAGTGCCTCTCCAATGGAACTCTGGAGGGAGCAGAACCAATATGATGATGATTCTGGGGATAGCCAGGGATAGAACTATGCTGACCCGCATAAGAAAATCCATGGCTCTTTGCATTGGATGAAACTGGGTGGGCTGCAGATGCTGTTGGCCAGGCAGAAGTAGTGTTGTGCAGCGAATATGGCTTTGGGCTTCCCCAAAGAAACTGTGGACCTGATAATGTTTCCAAAACAGATCCGTTAGAAGATGAACGGCCACTAAAGGACGACATACTTCCATGATAGTGATTCAAATTTGACTCGGGCAATGAATGTGACTGTTGGGATGCACTTCCATGGGCTGAATTCATGTTTGTAAATGTATGCTCCACAAGACTACCCCTTCCTTGGTCTTTACCAATTGGCGCAACTTTTGCAGAATTTGATCCTTGAGAGTGAAGAATTGATGCCAATCCAGCTAAATGGTTGCCAGCTGTTGGGCTCAAATTCTGGAAAACTGGGGATTTGCTGATACTTTGCAGTGGATTATATTCAGCAGAACTGCTAAACTGTGCCCAATTACCTGTACTCAAAACTATTGTATTCACTTCAGCTAAAGTGATCGGGCAGTCTAATAATTGCAAGTCACGAGTCAGTTTTGAATAATCTCAAACTTACCTGGTGAAGGGTTGGTTACGGGTGAACCTACAGGAGGCTGTCGTACACTTCGAGGTTCATCCAATTCAAGCTCTTGATTAAGTTGCAATATTAAGCTGAAAAGTAATTAAGAAGTCGATAGTTTTTAATTCAGATGTAAACAATAATAAGAAAGAGGAGAAGTCAGAAATGGATAAATTATTGAAAAAACTTCAATAAAAACTAAAATTTAAGTGAATGTACAAAAAGAAAACTAGGACAAAAAGGTAAACTGAAAATCATACCCAATTATTAAAAAAATAACATCACATTATATGAAGTAAAGAAACAATTAAAAGTGAAACTCATAAAATGGGCATGTGCAAGATGGGAATCGGCATAAAAAAAAACTTGAGGTAAACTAATTGAGTTGAGCTATTACGCGCTTTAGATACAAACGTTACCAAAATAGTTGCAAATATGCAGTTCATTGTCCAGAAATAAATAGATTAGATTTAAACAAAAACACAAAGTTGTTACTGAAAATTGCATGTGACACCATGTAAAGTGCAATAATTGGATACTCACTTTCGCCGAGCTCCACCAGGACGACTAGGCTCTAATTTTATGCGTTTACCAGCTATATCTCTCCTATTTAATGCCTTAAGTGCTAATTCTGCAGATCTAACATCGTAATATTCAATAAACTTATGATGCTTCTTGTGTGGAGTTTCCCTTATCTGCTTTTGTACAAGTAATACCAATTTGTAAAGAAGTTAACCAAATGTAAAAAGGAAAAACAGCAAGTATAGGAAACAAAAATGCAGAGCGATCAGAAGACAAACTTGTCACCTCTTTGACCTGGCCAAATTCCTCAAAAATTATTCGTAGCTCTTCATTTGAAACTGATGGATCCAGATTAAATACTACCAGTGTTCCTTGATTAATATCTTTGTCTGATGGATTATCCTGGTGTAGTCAAGAAAATGAAAAAGCATAGCATTAAAAGGAAGGATTGTAATAGCAGTTAGGAATATATTCTCAATAAAATCTAAAGTAAACCTTCGGAATCGAAAAGTGAATATCGAGTTTCCTCCGCCGTAGCGGTTTGTTTTGCAGTGCACGTAAAGCAGTTCGAGCAGCACGAATATCATAATAGGATATCATCACAAAACCCCTGTGTTTACAAGCAGTGTAGAGAGTTCTGATGTCACCGAATTGCTGCAAGACAGACAAGAGAAAAAACATAAGCACACTACTTAAATGAAATCATGAACATCCTAAAAAAATTGCATGATTACATTGTCAACAACTATGCTTATATACATAATACTATGCAGAGCAAATTAGAAAAGCTATCAACTCATAAAGCATCTACAACTATCACCTTGTCCCTTTATTATTATTTTGAGCAGATATTGTTTCTTCGGAAAATCTAAGGTGTTTATTAAAATACATGTTTGAGTTATCAAATTGCATAATTTTGTCATTGATCCACAACATTTAAGTCAGTGACCTGTTTGTTATCACATCCACATCTCATGCAAATATAACAAGGGAACCATGCATGTTACTGAAATTATTTACCTCAAAGAGAGTTTTCAGTTCTATGTCTTCAACATTGCTATTAATATTACGAACAAACAACGTTCTTGAAGGATGCTCCCCCAGAGGGTGTTCTCCGGCAACAGTTGCCCCACCATTTGGAAGTCCATAATGCAGCTTCACGTTCCCATTCCCAGGAATTCCATCAGATAAACTTATGTTTGAGATGCCAATGCTCAGGTTTTCTTGTGGGTCGTTTTCAAGTTCCATGCCTCCCCCGCTACCAAATAAATCATAATCCTCCAAATCATCTAATGAGCTAGGTAGCCTAGTCAGATCAAAATCATCCATTATGCCAGCTAAAAGCTGATCTTCATCATTAGGAAGTAAACTCCCGATTGGATGAGCTTCAACGTCATCAAATAAATCGCCACCCTCCACATCCTGTCCAAGCTTATCCAAACCAGATGAGGAATCGTCAATGGATTGGCGAGCACATTCTGTGTCGACTAAATCTACTGCAAGTTGGCAAAAAAGAAACACAAATCCTCATATTATACCACAATGCATCAAATAAGCATATCATATTTTAAGAAAAAGAAAGCACGTACATTTTTCATGTGGAAGAACAGGTAAAGAAGTAGAGAAAAGGACAGCATCACTTGGAGCATGCAAGGAGTCGGATCCATCTAAAATCCCCAGTGCACCATTTTCCATTTCCTTAGATATATTCACCGGAGAGCTCATAGCAGGAACTAACCATACATAATTCACAAAATTATCAATTAGTAAGACAATCTCACACCAAAGATCCTTGAGAAGTTCAATAACTTACCAGAAGATAAATTATCAATTGAAAACTGCTTCATCACATCCCCATTCTGCCGAGGAACAAAATAACCCCATTTACTCCAATGCGACAATCAAAAAAAGCAAACAAAGGAAATTTACATCTAATATGATACGTTGACCAACAGTAAAGTTAATCGAAAAGGGCCAAAAATCACAAGCACTTAAAACTTCATGTCCATAAACACTTTCCAGGTGAGCCTTAAATACATGACACAGAACTTATTCAGTTTAAGTACTACAAGATTCAGTTTTCCAACACCAAGAAATTAGAGAAGAACTACAACCACAAAAACAAAGAAAGAATTCTCAGCACAAATCCTAAAATCATATAACCAGAATCCACCAAATTTCAATCAGACTTTTAATATCATAAAACTAAACATAAAGTTTCAAAAGTTCCAACTTTTCAACCCAAAAAACCTGCAAGTAAAAAGATTCTATAGAAATATTGATATTCAAGAATCAAAAGTGGACTAAACTACTATGCACAAGAAAAAAAACACCTTGGATTAAGCATAGCTCAACACAAAATTAAAAAACCCCATTAAAAGTTTCAAGTTGCTAATCACCAAAACAGAAAAATATCTGAAAAAAATTCAAGAAAATCAAAACCCAATTCAAATTCAACAAAATATGAACAGCCCAAAGAAAAATGACATCATAAAGCAACAATCTTTAACCCTTAAACAGACAAATTTTATCAAACTAAGCATAAACACAAAAAACACTAACACAAGAACACAATTTTACATTCACAAGTAAAAACAAAAAAAAACATCAAATAAACAAACTTTGGACATAGAAAGATTGCTAGAAAGAGAGAGGTTACCATAAAGTTCAATATTTTTTAACTGCACCAGTAAATTTAGCTCTGAATCAGGATCAAATAATTACAAAGATACTTACAAAAAATTGTAATAATAATAATAAGCAGTTTAATTGTAGTATTATATGACTGTAATAATATAAAGTGATGATTGGAGCAAAACTTTGAACAGAGAATGATTGTGAAAGACAGATAAAAAAAAATGCAAAAATGAGGACTGTGTTCTGAATGTGGGGGTTCATTTAACTCTATTTAATTTTCTTTTGGTGTCCGTCATGGTGGAGTTCATTTTTAAAATAATGTTATTATTATTATTATTTTAATTAATTAAATAAATTAAATGGTAATTTGTTATTGGTTTATGGAATTTAATATTATTTAGCAATAATTTGACCTACGACATTTAATTTTCTTTCTATCTAATCTAAAATACCATAATTTAAGGTTGGTGTGGGCCATTGAGTTTTATCTTGATAGGATATACTTCAATGTTGATAGGCATAGATCATAATATGATGTTTGTTAATTTTTTTAATATTTTATTAAAATTTTATTTCAAGGTTGTAATTTTTTTAAATAATTTTACAAAAAGTTATTTAACATGTATTACATAAAAATATAAAATTTTAAATAAAATAACATACTCTATATGTCACTATATGCAGTGGATTAGTGACAGAGCTACTAATTAACGAGCTTCTGCGTTCGCTCTAATCAAAATTGATCGAAATGTAAAATTGTTTTGGAGAAAAATCTGATTTTGAGATTTGCTCGTTTGATTTTGAAAAAAATTATCGACTAAACTTTTTTCTTTTATAATTCATTTTTTCTGATTATATTTTATGGCTACACAATAGGGGAAGAAGTGTCAAATTTAGCAACCTTTACTATAAATTAATGAGGTGATTATAAATATTACTACATGGAATTTCTGGAAGAAAAAAAAAAGAAGATTAATAAGGATCTATCTGAGAATCTTTGATTAGTTTGTTGTAAGAATAAAAAGTAAAATTAAATTAATTAAAAGATAAACATAGATAAGGTTTGCCACATCAGCTTTTGATGACGTGTGAGAATGATTTTCAAGCATTTTATCTAGAATCATGATTTAAAGGTGCTCCCCTTTTTCGGATTTACAGTACTCATTAGAAAATTTTAGGATCATTTTAAAATAGGGTGATGCTATGCGGATAATTTTTTTGAAAAATAATAGTGTAATTTTATGTGTTTTACAATAACTAATAGTATGATTCGTTCAAAATTTTATATTTATATTTAATTAATAATTATTTTTATAATTATAAATTATATTTAAATATATAATATCAAATAATTATTAAATAGTAATTAATTAGGAGTAGTTTATCTTATTTATGGAAATATAAATAAAAAATATCAAATAATTATTAAATAAATAAATTTATAAAAATTCATTTATTTTGATTAGAATTCTAAATAATTAAATAATAGTTATTAAAAAATAAAATAGTTTATTTTAGTTAGTACTTGATGGATACCTAATCCTACTTTAAATACTATGTAGCCGAATCGCATGAAATCCACTCTACGATATCAGACTCCCGCCCAAAGTGCTAACCAGGCGAAACCGGTGGCCGAATCTATAAGGTCCGCCTCGACTGGAATATAATCTCATCCACAAAGATAAAACTGAATTTCTGAGGACTCGGATAAAGCGCGCCGATTTTGGGATTCGGACAAATCACCAGATCTGCGAAGATTCTCGAATATCTATTCTATTTGGATACAAACTCCAACTTAAAAAGATAACCTCTAACTTAGGAATACGAGACTATTTAGGAAGACGTTTGAATAAGGAATTATACTCTTAATAAGGGTCAAACCTTACTAAATAGGATTCACTTTCCTATTCCAACTCTATAAGGTATACGATCAACTACTATATAAAAAGGTTGAGATATGCCAAACACACAACTACATTCATATACTCAAAACGCTTCTTAAAGCCTAAACTGACTTTAGCATCAGAGAGTTAATCGGACAAACACCATCTGGTTAGTTTCTACCCTGTTTTGCAGGTTATATCACTGGATCAGAAGGCAGACTCTATCAGTACTTTATACAATTATCTTGATATAGTATCATAAGTAGTTTATTTTAGTTAGTACTCTAACTATAATTAACTCTAATAATTATTTCAATACTGTTTTAATTAATAATTATATTTTATAAAATAAAAAGGACATTAACGTAAATATCTCTGTTGCACCTCCCCCTCCATTTGTGCTTTTATATATAGTATAAATAATTACTTTTTTTAATTTTGTTGTCAATTTTTGTAACCACTGTTAATTTTTAAATATTATTTACTTTAATATTTACTTTTAATAATTAATGTTTATCTATATTTTATTTGAATTTAAAAAAAATCTACATTTTTTTTATTTTTCAGCGATAAATTCCTTTTGCATGCCAACCTAATTGAATTCATACCAATCATCATTGTAGTTAAATTATTGACAACTTCTCCATTAGAAACTATTGTCTAAAAAAACGAAAAAAATTGTATTTTCATAAAGCATGAGCTTAATGATCTGAAAATCGGTCTTTGAAATCCAAAAGATGATATACTTAAGTGTATTGGCAACAAAGCTTAAAAGGAATCATCAAAACTTAAAAAAAGAGAAGAATCGAGCACACTTTAACCAACAAAATACATAATCTTTGTTCATTTAACATGAAAAATCATCTACTTGAACTAATTTCAATTGGATAGATACTACACCAAAACAAAACAAAATAAATCTGATACAAGCTATGACTTAATAATTTCGAGACAGTAACGTTGACGCAGTGAAGTGATATCATGTTCGCTCTCGTAGCGAACTGGATAATTATGATGATACAAAGTCGCTTCAACGGCTGGCTCCACACCTAAAGTCGGTTGTAAAACTGGCATATCAATCTAAAGGTGGCTCTGCACCAAGAGCAAGTTGTAAGATCGGCTTACCAAAAAGGAATCGGTTTTACGGTTGGCTCTACATTTAGAGCCGGTCGTAAAACATGTTGAGAGATAGGCTGAGAAATTTAATAGTGACTTTTGCTATAATACGCAGCCATTATACAAAACATTCAATAGAATACCGAAACTGAAACAAATTTTTTTAATTGAGAATTAAAAATAAAATGATGGAGTTATGCACGATATTTTTGGATTTAGTGATTATGATAGTTTGTTTAATGAAGATTGTAATAATTTGATTTTCACTAACGAAGAGAACACAAATAATGAAAGGAGAAATCACTACTTGTATGTTATTTTCAAATTTTTCAAATATGTATAAAGCTTATCAAGATTATGCAAAACTGAAAGGTTTTAGTATTGCGCAAAGATCGACTTATAAGCGTCAAGGTGATGAATATAAATATGTTACACTTTGCTGTAAAAAGGGAAGAAAAGTATTTGGTGCAAAACTTTAAAAAAAAAAATCAATGTCCTATCAAGTAACAAATGCTATTAAAAGAAAAGGGAAAGTTTGGCAAGTTCCTAAAATTATTACAACTCATAACCATGAATTACATCCTAATATGTCTTGTTTAATGGTTGGACATACAAATTTAACTGTTACAACTTGTAAAATTCAGACCATGTAAGAGTGTTTGAATACTTCAAGTTCAAATTGGTGGACCATATAACATTGGATGTTTACCTAAGGACTGCATAAATTTTATTGAGAAAAGAAGAAGATTAAAATTGGGTGTATGAAATGTTGAAGCCATTAAAAATTATTCATGAAAATGCAACAAAATGATTCTAATTTTTTTCACTTAATGGACGTCAACGATGGCTAATGTTTTATGGGTTCATCCTCATAGAATAGTTGTTAATGAAGAATTTCATGATGTGGTAAATTTCGATACAACTTATCTTGTCAATAAGTATAAAATGTCTTTTGCTACACTTATTGGTGTAAATCAATTTTATCGATCAATTTTATTGGGGTGTGCTTTACTTACACATTAGGATATAAGCTTATTTAGGTGCCTTTTTATGAACTGATTAGAAGCAACGGGTAATGTGCACCTTTTTGGTATTTTAACTGGTCAATGTGAAAGTATCAAAACTACTATAAGAGAAGTTATGTCAAATACAATTCATCGATATTGTATATGGCATATTATACAGAAGTTACCATAAGAATTCAATAACTTGCCCAACTTTCATAATGCAGCTACTGAATTTAAAGACATGATTTATCACAGTTTGACTATTGACTCGTTTGAGATGAATTTGTAGCAAAACATCAATTAGAAAATTATGAATGAATGGTTGATTTGTATAGGTAAAGAGAAAGTTGGATATCTGTCTATTTGAATCATCATTTTTGGGCTGGTATGGCTTATACTCAAAGAAGTGAGTGGATGCATGCATTGTTTTTATGGTTATTAATTTAATAAGTACTCTAAAACAATTTATTGAGCGGTATGAGATTGCGATTAGTGATAAAATTTAAAAAAAAATACTGCTGATTTTGATTCAAAAGACAAAACGTTTAGTTGCATATCAGATTCGAACGGAAAAATTAGTTTTAATTAGTGTATACAAATGAAATGTTTATAGAATTTCAAGCTGAAATTAAGCATTTATGGTATTGTCATGTGATTCCACTGAATGAAGATCAAGTAGAGGATGATCAAAGTGAGTTTGGTATTGAAAACACAAGATTTTAAAGCGACCCATAGTTAACAATTTATATCATAAAGAATTTTTGTTATAGCGTTGAATTCAGAGAAAATGGAGGGTACCTAAATTGCAATTCTAAGAAATTTGAGTTTAGGGGAATACTTTGTTGCCATATTTTTAAAGTTATGGCTGTGAAATACAAAAGTTTTATAAATGATAGATATATTATGAGAAAATGGAGGAAGGATGTTTATAAACCACATTGTAAAATTGTTTCTGCTAGTGGTTATGTCTTTCTGTGGAAACCTCCACGAACAATCGTCGTTTTTTGATGGTTTTTCCGCTTCCACATATGACTGGCAAATATAGAAAGCATCAAGAAGTGGAGCATCTATTTCAAGATTGTACTGACTTAACATTGAATGAGAGTTTGAAAATGGAGTTAATAAAAGGCCATTTAGAAATATTGAAGAATGATTTATTGAATATGAACAACGGACCAGATAACATTCGAGTTGATATTAATGGAAATAATACAGAAAATGGAGCAGAGAATTGTGATTTTGGTGGACCTCCTCTTAGATCCTAATGTCACTCGCAGTCGTGAAAATCAAGAACTGATCGATTTATATCAGAGCGGGAGCTGAGTACTTCTAATCGGAATAATAGCGTGCTGCAAATGGTTCTCAACAAGTTAGACGTTGTAGAAATAATGCTAGAACGTGCAATACAAATGAAGTAATTTTATGTTAATATAAAGTTTACAATTAGCTTTCTATTTAATAAAATTTAGTTTGCCGTATTTTAAATTTTGTGTAGCTTAATGGAGAAGAGTAACAACGAGCGGATTTGAACCACCCGTTTATTGGTTTAGTTGTTTTAACTTTAAAATCAAAGTTTGTTGCCGATATTATTTTGTATGTCTTTGGTCTATTTAAATTGTTCGACTAAGTTGTGCGTTGAATTATAAACCATGACCTGAAGATGCATTTCATTTATTAAATAAACAGACAAGTTACACAAGCCACATACAACTTGCTTCGAGTTGCAAAAAAAATTACAATTATTACCTAGTAACTTTATGTGCTAAATAAACATCATGCAAGGAAAAAACATTATGTTCTTAATGCTGGAACTATTGGTTTTAAAAAGGGTTAATTCCATATAAAATCACCACCTTTACATGTTTTTTTATTTTAATCACGTCCTTTAAAAAGTGCCATACAAAATCACCACCTTTCATTTTTTTTTTTGCAAATCTATCACGAATGTGAAAATTCAGCGTATTTTTATTTGCTCGACAACCGAAATCAAAAAAAAAAGTAAGAGGAATGTATTTTATGTGTTAATAGGGCATTAGTTAGATTAATACATTTATTTGGAAGGAAAAAGACATCAAATTTTACTCATTGATGATAGATTTGCAAAAAAATGAAAGGTGGTTATTTTATTTGACATTTTTAAAGAACGTGATTAAAATGAAAAAATGTGTAAATGTGGTGATTATATATGGAATTAACCCTTTTGAAAATAACAAATCTTGATCTAGTAAATTGTATTCTCGTTGTATTGGTTATGTTAGTTGGATAGCTAATGCTTCAACTGATTAATCTTAGAGAGCAAACAATTTGGTGTATATTCTCGGTTGTTGATGACTATGTATCCTTCTTTATTATCTCAATGCAATGATTTTAAATCATAAAAATGTATTCTGACCCAAAAAAAAAACTAAACTATATGTTTATTTTTTTCATATAACTCTGCCCAACAAGATGCATCTCTTTATAATATTAATAGCTTATAAACATAGAGGGTGCAAATTCCACTTAAATATCTGCTTTTAATTTAGATCTGAAACTTGTTAATGGCCATCCTCACTTATCCATTACATTTATTTGGATGAGAAATTAGTTTATTGACCTTCAAAAGAGCAATCCAACATATATTAATTGAAAAAAAATCAAAATTTAGAGAATTTGTGAAATATGCTTAAGATCCTTTAAAGTTCATATGTCTACATTCAGACAAAAATGTAATTGGGAATGCAGACAACCATCTTTTGATTTGTTTATGCTTCGGGTTGTTATTCTTTATATTTGTCGATGTTCTTTGTTCTGATGCTAGAGTTTCATATCCACCAGATTTCACAAGAAACATATCGCCTATAAGAAGGAATAATGATAACATCAGTTCTCCAAGTTCAACTGGAAATTTAAACTAAACATATTATTGTTAACAATGCTAACCAACATGCAATTTACATAACAAACAAACAGCCACGTGATTCTGGTGCAACCTTAGGATACATACGATGCAAACAGTTATTTGTAACATATAAATTAAAATGCTTAACTATAATTGTCTATAAGTATGGAAACATACCAGAACAGGTGCATTCTAAGATATTCCAATTTAATCAATAGAACTACTAGCAGAATTAATAACATAATTGATCAACTGAATTAAAAATCAATTGTGAAGTAATTTTCATGGAGATTATGAAGTACAGAGAAGTATGCATACAACTGAGCAATTAATGTATTTTTACTTTAATAGGACAATATGCAAGTGTGATCTTGGTTTGTGTTAAGAAGAAACAAAACAACTTATCTTCGGAAAGAGACATTAACAAGTAGGTCATTCTCTGCGTTTTTAAGTAGACAAATCTTAAGAATGGTAAACCATTTTAAAGACATTCTTTTGCTTATTGCAAGTTCAAGCAAACGAAAACGCGGTACTGAAGAAGTTGCTAAACCAGCCTAATTCCAACTACGTAACCTTTAAACTAGTTTGCTACAAACCCTACTAAGTATTATTATTGGTTCAATAGCAATAGCTTTAAATAAAAAAGCATGCAAACAAATCTAAAGAATTTAAAATTAAAAACTAATCAAATACTTCCTACAAAAAACAAAGAAAACACGTCCACCGATCCAAGTATATCACCTTGTAATCACTTTGTATCTATATCTGTCAGAGAGAAACATTAAGAGATAAATAAATGCACACCCAAAGTTAACAAGATACACTAGTACAGTAGTGGCAATAACCACCTACCTTAAGATAATCGGTTAAGCGAGAGTACTATCTACGTTTTCAGACTTGAAAAAATAAAACCAAACTGGCAGACATTAGTTCCATGCCCCTTAAATACGTTTTAAATAGAAGATATCAGTTAGTTTTATTATATATATGAAGGCAAACATATGCATGATATACTTCACAACTAAAAAAAGAAAATCATATTCACAATATAGCATACAATTTGAAAGTGATACTTATAGTCTAAAATTTAATGTAAAAAAATCAAAGAACATTAAAAAAAAAAGTCCTCCTGGTGGTAACTTCAGTGTCGATTAAAAACTAAATAAATCTAAATAAATACTGATTGGAAGCAGGGGTACTACTATGTGAAACAACAATTATAGGAACATTTTGGCCATTTCTCTCTTTTTATTTTCTTGGTCGTTAAGAACAATTTCAAATAATCCATAAGTTCGCAGTAAAAAAAAACTCCTTAAGAATCCAATTTTTCATAATTTCATCTCCAATGGATTAGTTAATCTTAGCATCATATCTCTAGTTTCAATTTTCAATTCAGAAATTTACTCTTTTGTGTCCTTGTACATTATTTCTAAACATGGCAATGGTGGTAAAATAAGCGAATCTCCGCTTCTTCTTCTCTTAAGTTAGTATATATCATTCTTATGTCATACAAAAAAATCACCTCTCAAAATAAAATTAAATAATGATTTACTAATAAATAACTGTATAATAATGTGATATATATAGTATAAATTTAGATATGAAATTGAATTTAAGTAGAAATGAATCACTAACATGATAGGTATGATATAGATAGTGTCATTTGTTTGATGATAATCATTTGAAATTATTTTATGTAAACAAAAAAGTTAAAAAAATTGGAATAATTTTTTTTAAAAGTCCTACTTTATATGTGTATAGCTGTAGAATATACTCACTGAATTAGCTAAATAAATACTAATTGGAAGAAGAGGTACTACTATCTTAAACAACAATTATGAGAGTGTTTTCGTCATTTCTCTAATTTTTTCCCTAGTATTTTCCATGTCGTTAAAAACACTGAAATAATTCATAAGTTCGCAATAAAACAAATCCTTCAAGATCCAATTTTTCATAAATATAGGTTAGTTAATCGTAGCATCATCTCCTTAGTCTCAATTTTCAATTCTGAAAGTTGCTCCTCTACGTCCTTATACATTATTTCTAAACATGGTATTGGTGGTGGAATAAGTCAACCTCTGGTTCTTCTTCTTTTAAGTATAGTAGAGGTCATTTTATTTCCTGCAAAAAAATCACCTCACAAAATTAAATTAAATAATGATTTACTAACAAATAATTGTATAATAATGTGATATATAGAGTAAAAATTTAGATATAAAATTGACTTTGAATAGAAATAAATCACCAACATGATAGGTCATTTGTTTCGTACCATTTTAAATTATTTTACTTAAACAAAAAAGATATAAAAATTAGAATAAAATTTTATGAAATCATACTATTATATGCGTGTAGCTGTAGAATATGCTCATTGAATTAGTTAAATAAATACTAATTGGAAGTATATGTAATAATATCTGAAACAACAATGATAGGAGCATTTTCGTCATTTTTCTAAATTTTTTCCTTTTATTTTCTATATCGTTAAGAACATCTTCAAATAATTCATAAGTCGCAATAAAGAAAACTCCTTCGGGATCAAATTTTTCATAATTTCGTCTCCAAATAGGTTAGTCAATCTTAGCATCATCTCTCTAGTCTAAATTTTCAATTTAGAAAATTGCTCTTTTGTGTCCTTGTACATTGTCTTTAAACATGGTAGTGGTGGTGGAATAAGCTAAACTCCGCTTCTTCTTCTCTTAGGTATAGTATATGCCATTCTTATGTCTTACAAAAAAATCACCTCACAAAATTAAATTAAATAATTGTATAATAATGTGATATATATAGTATAAATTTAGATATGAAAATTAAATTTGAGTAGAAATGAATCACTAACATGATAGATATGATCAAGGTAGAGTCATTTATTTGGTGATAATCATTGGAATTAAATTTTTCGAAGTCCTATTATTATATGCGTGTAGCTGTAGAATATACTCACTAGATTAACTAAATAAAAACTAATTGGAAGCGGAAGTACTACTATCCTAAAGAACAATTGTGGGAGGGCTTTGGCCATTTCTCTAATTTTTTCGCAATAAAAAATTCTTTTAAGATTCAATTTTTCACAATTTCATCTCTAAATAGGTTAGTCAATCTTAGCGTCATTCTCTAGTCACAATTTTCAATTCAACAAGTTGCTCTTTTATGCCCTTATACATTGTTTCTGAGCATGATAGTGGTGGTAGAATAAGCCAGTTTCCGCTTCTCCTTTTTTATTGACAGTATATACAATTCTTATGTGCTGCAAAAAAAATTACCTTAAAATAAATTAAATAATAACTTACTAATAAATAACTGTATAATAATATGATGTATATTAAAAATTTAGATGTAAATTGAATTTGAGTAGAAATGAATCAGTAATTTGTTTCCCAATAATCATTTCAAATTATTTTATGTAAATATAAATAATATAAAAATCAGAATAAAATTTTCTTAAATCCTACTATTATATGTGTGTAGTTATAGTATATACACACTGGATTAACTAAAGGTTTAATTGCGTAAAAAATCATAAACTTTAGCGTGTTTTGCAAATTTAACATAAACTTTCAATTTTGGCAAATTAATACACAAACTTTTGATTTTTGGAATTTTAGCACCGATCAATTTTTCGTGAAAAAAATGCTGATGTGTACACCGGAATAACCACTATTCCGGCGTCCACATCAGCATTTTTCTCTATTTTTTTGAAGAAAAATTGATCGGTGCTAAAATTGCACAAAATCAAAAGTTTGTGTATTAATTTGCCAAAATTGAAAGTTTATGTTAAATTTGCAAAACACGCTAAAGTTTATGATTTTTTACGCCATTAAGCCTTAACTAAAATAAATACTAAATGAAAACATATGTACTACTAACTGCAACAATAATTATTGGAGTATTTTGACCATTTCTTTAATTTTTTTCTTTTTATTTTCTATGTCGTTAAGAACATCTTCAAATAATTCATAAGTTCGCAATAAAAAAAACGCCTTCAGAATCCATTTTTTTCACAATTTCGTCTCCAAATATGTTAGTCAATTTTAGTATCATTTCTCTACTCACAATTTTCAATTTAAAAAGTTGCTCCTTTGTGTCCTTGTATATTATTTCTAAACATGGTAGTGGTGGTGGAACAAGTCAATCTCCGTTTTCTCTCTCTTAGGTATAGTATATGTCATTCATAAAATTAAATTAAATAAGAATTTATTAATAAATAACCGTAAAATAATGTGATATATATAGTACAAATTTAGATATGAAAATTGATTTTGAGTAGAAATAAATCACTAACATGATAGGTATGATATAGATAGAGTCAATCATTTATTTGTTAATAATCATTTCAAATTATTTTATGTAAATAAAAAAGGTATAAAAATTGGAATAAAATCATTCGAAGTCCTATTATTATATGCGTGTAGCTGTAAAATATACTCACTAGATTAGATAAATAAATAATAATTGGAAACGGAGGTTCTACTTTCCAAAAGAACAATTTTTAGGAGCGTTTTGACCACTTTTCTAAAAAAAAATCCCTTTTATTTTCTATATTGTTAAGAACATTCAAATAATTCATAAGTTCGCAATAAAAAAAATTATTTAAGATTCAATTTTTCACAATTTCATCTCCAATTAGGTTAGTCAATCTTAGCATCATCTTCCTAGTCTCAATTTTCAATTCAGAAAGTTGCTCCTTTGTGTCCTTATACATTTTTTCTAAACATGATAGTGGTGGTGGAATAATCCAATCTCCGCTTCTTCTTCTTTTAGGTATCGTATATGCCATTCTTATGTCCTTTAAAAAAATCACCTCACAAAATTAAATTAAATAAGATTTATTAATAAATAACCGTATAATAATGTGATATATAATAAAAAATTAGATATGACATTAAATTTGAGTAGAAATGAATCACTAACATGATAGGTATGATCTAGATAAAGTTATTTGTTTGATGATACTCATTTTAAATTATTTTATGTAAACAAAAAAGGTATAAAAATTAGAATAAAATTTTATGAAGTCCTACTATTATATGCATGTAGCTGTAGAATATACTAATTAGATTAGCTAAATAAATATAAATTGAAAGTATGGGTACTACTATTTGAAACAAACAATTATAGGAGCGTTTCACCCATTTTTTTAATTGTTCGCTTTTATTTTCTATGCCGTTAAGAACATCTTCAAATAATTTATAAGTTTGCAATGAGAAGAACTCCTTCGGGATCTAATTATTCACAATTTCATCTCCAAATAGATTAGTCAATCTAGTTTCAATTTTCAATTCAAAAAGTTACTCTTTTGTGTCCTTATACATTGTTTCTAAACATGGTAATGGTGGTGAAATAAGCTAATCTGCGCTTAATTCTTCTTCTCTTAGGTATCATATATGCCATTCTTATGTCTTGTAAAAAAAATCACCTCACAAAATTAAATTAAATAATAATTTATTAATAAATAACCGTATAATAATGTGATATATAGAGTACAAATTTAGATATGAAAATTGAATTTGAATAGAAATAAATCACTAACACGATAAATATGATCTAGATAGAGTTATTTGTTTGGTGATAATCATTTCAAATTATTTTATATGAACGAAAAAGATATAAAAATTGGAAAAAAAAAATCGAAGTCCTACTATTATAAGAGTGTAACTGTAGAATATACTCACTGGATAAGTTAAATAAATACTAATTGGAAATGGAGGTGCTACTATCCGAAAGAACAATTGTAGGAGCGTTTTGACTATTTCTCTAATTTGTTTTCCATTTATTTTTTATGTTGTTGAGAACATTCAAATAATTCATAAGTTCACAATAAAAAAAATCTTTAAGATTAAATTTTTCACAATTTTATCTCCAAATAGGTTAGTAATCTTAGTATCATTCCTTTAGTTTCAATTTTAAATTCAGAAAGTTGCTCTTTTGTGTCCTTATACATTGTTTCTAAATATGATAGCGGTGGTAGAATAAGCCAATCTTCGCTTCTTCTTTTAGGTATGGTATATGCCATTCTTATGCCCTGCAAAAAAAATCACCTCACAGAATTAAATTGAATAATGATTTATTAATAAATAACGTATAATAATGTGATATATAGTAAAAATTTAGATATGACATTGAATTTGAGTAAAAATGAATCACTAACATGATATGTATGATTAAGATAGAGTCATTTGTTTAGTGATAATCATTTCAAATTATTTTATGTAAACTAAAAGGTATAAAAATAAGAATAAAATTTTATGAAGTCCTACTATTATATGCATGTAGCTGTAGAATATACTCACTGGATTAGCTAAATAAATACTAATTTGAAGCATGGGTACTACTATCTGAAACAAAAATTATAGGAGTTTTTTTGCCATTTCTCTAATGTTTCTCTTTTATTTTCTATATCGTTAAGAACATTTTCCAATAATTCATAAGTTCGCAATAAAGAAAAATTCTTCAGGATCTAATTATTCACAATTTCGTCTCCAAATATGTTAGTCAATCTTAACATTGTCTATCTAGTTCAATTTCCAATTCAGAAAGTTACTCCTTTATGTCATAGTACATTGTTTCTAAACATGATAATGGGGGTGGAATAAGCCAATCTCTGCTTAATTCTTCTTCTCTTAATTATAGTATATGCCATTTTTATGTCTTGCAAAAAAAAATCACCTCACAAAAAAAATTATATAATGATATATTGATAAATAATCGTATAATAATGTGATATATATAGTAAACTTTTAGATATAGAATTGAATTTGAGTAGAAATGAATCACTAACATGATATGTATGATCTAGACAGAGTCATTTGTTTTATAATAATCATTTCAAAATATTTTAGTGTTCATTACAAATTAAATCACGATCTTTATCCTAATTTGCAATTATAACACGGAATTTAAAACTTGGCAATGTCAGTAACCAACTTTCATTTTTTGGCAAATTGGTACACCGGTCTAAAAAAATACTGACGTGGACATTGTAATTTACGGCCACGTGTTGTTTTATGATTGGTAGGTGTATCAATTTGTCAAAAAATGACTGTCGTTGTCAGGTTTTAAAGTTCGTTTGTAATTGTAAATTAGGTTAAAGTTCGTGATATAATTTGCAACCCAATAATTTATGTAAACGAAAAAGGTATAAAAATTGGAATAAATTTTTTTAAAGCCCACTATTATATGCCGTGTAGTTGTAGAATATATTCAATAAATTAGCTGAATAAATATTAAATAGAAGCAAAGGTATTACTATTTAAAACAACAATATAGAAGCGTTTTGGTCATTTCTCTAATTTTTTTTATTTTTATTTTTTATGTCGTTAAGAACATTGTCAAATATTTCTTAAGAATTTTCAAAGGTACTATATCTTTTGATGCTATCAATGATTTTTTTTTAATTTGTTTTGGAAATTAATTTATAAATATTTTGTAGTATATTAAAAGGTAAAAAGAAATATTTATAATATATTATTCCATATAAAGAGATAATACGTACGAGATTATAATATTTAGGTACTGCTAAATAGAGAAATTCTTAGGTAGATTCAGTCTATCACGTCATCCGTAGACTAAGTCCATTATATAGTGACACGTCATTAAAACGATGACAATTTTATAAATTCGTTTATTACTTATTTACACATTTGGATAGTAATATTATATGATTGTTATTATTTTAATGACGTATAATTATGTGATAAGTTTAGTATACGGATGATGTACTAGACTAAGTCTATCTAAAAAAGTTCTCATGCTAAATAATAGGTGTACACCTACAATTACGTGACATCATTGTGTGTGTAAGTGAGCATATTTGGAAGTGGTGAGAATATTCCTTCCCATTTTGATCAATTTCTTTCTTTCCAGTTAAATATTTCAATTAGCACCATTATATTTTCCTTTATTTGCTGAATAAATATTTTTTTATTAAAAATCATATTTTATTCAAATTAAATATCAATTTTTTTTGTATCAAAAAAAATATATTAGAGCAATGGCAGAACCAAAAATTCATATAGCAAATACATTTTGATCGAACAATACATTATTCGGCTAGTTTTAGACTAACAATATTGTTGATTGACTTTTTAAAATAAAAAAGACTAAACAATATATGTTTATACTAGACAAAATTTTATTTGATTTTTTTATTTTTTTAGAATAAACAATATTGTTGTTTGACTCACGTTTCTAAAAAAATTATTCGATTTTATTATTATTTATAGTAATTATTCGATACTCATCGATCTCTAATTTATTGAAATTAAAATGGGACGACTGTTTCCACCTCGCCTACTATTATTCGGCTTTTGTGTTAGAGCTTTCCAATGCAATGCTTAAATATGCCACTGTTATAATTCAGAAAAAATTAAGCTTTAAAAAAAACTTTTTTACAGGAACTTTGTTTAAATCAAAAAATTAGATTCTTGAAATCAACTCGACTCATATCAAGTCGAGCTCGAATTAATTATCAAGTCGAATTCGACCTTCAAAATACTTGACTCGATGAGCTCGCGAGCCTAATCGAAGTTTAATTAATTTATGTTTTGACCTTTTATATTTATATATATTTACAATAATACTTTTATTTTATATTAAAATTTATATTTAAATATTTATATTGATAATCGAGTCGAGCCGGTCTCAGTTGTCAATTATTTTATCGAGTTCGGGCTCGAACTTTTAAAATAAAACTCAATCGAGTTCGAGTCGTTCAAGTTTTCGATTTTAGAGTTGAGTCGAATTTGAGCTTAGCAGTGTGTTGATACAACTCGGCTCAGTTACACCTCTGGGTAGTAGTAAAAAACATTAGGAAAAAAAGTTAGAAAAAGGATAAGACTTTTACATAATATAATGGATTTAAGTGGCAATATGCCCCCTGAACTTGCAAGCAATGGGCAATTAACACATATATTAACTTTGTGGGCAAATCAGTACACGAACTTGATAATTATGGGCAATTTGTCCCATTTTGGCAATTTGCCCCCTCAATTTGTAAGTTAATTGTCTCTTAAATTGACAATTTGCTCCCTTAACTTGTAAGTTAATTTGCCAAAATGGGCTAATTGCCCATAATCAACAAGTTCGTGTACTGATTTGCCAACAAAGTTAATTTGTGTGTTAATTGCCCATTGCTTACAAGTTGAAGGGGCAAATTGCTACTTAAGTCTAATATAATGGGTAGTAACTATTTTAACATCAAATTCTGCAAACGATGTCGTGTAGTGGAGATTCTTTTTCAGTGGAAAAGGTGATATCAACATCAGTGTCATCAATATATAGTTTGCGTCATAAGCGTGTGAAAGCTACTTTGTTAGAGACATATTCAATAGAAAAAAATGCAAACATTATCCTAATATATTACCTGAGTTCATATTGACACCTCACATATTTTTGATATAAAAAATAACTCTAACGTCTTAAAAAAGTATCAGAAAATGACTTTTCCGTTAACATTTCCATTTGATGTCGTACACATTTCTGTTTAACGCGTCCATTTTTTTGTGTTTTTTAATACTTTTTCATAATGTTAGGGTCATATTTAAAATTTAAAATACATAAAGTGCCAATAAAAGACACGAGGTATATATGAGTATCATTTTTGCACTTTTTCCGTATACAATATTCATATCCAAACTTTGCTTATTCTCTCACAATTGCGACTTCCTTTAGAAAGATTATGATATTTCTATCAAAATTATATAGCTCTCATCAACTCATATCCATGTTGAAAATTAGAAAAATTCAGAAAAGGAAAAATGTAAGCAGGTCCTATTATTTTGCCTCGAAAATTCAATTTTATTTTTTTAAATTTAATTTATAAACCTATGACTGAGTGGAGCAAAAACGAATCAAATAGTTAATGTGAACTAGATTATTTAAAATTTAATTTAATTAAAATAACTCTTTTTTTATCAAAACTAAAGTACAAATTAAAATTGAACAATTATTCTATTAAAAATAAAATAATAGAATAAAAATAAAAATTTGGCAGCACCAATATTTTGGTGAATTCAAATTATGAAATTTTCGGGCGCTATTTGTATCCTTCGTATTTTCATCGTGTATTAATATTATTTTAATACAAGGACTCATCAAAAAATTTAAATTTAAAATTTCAACAAACGAGAAATATTATCAATTTATTAGCTATTAATCAACCATGACACTTAAATTTAGACCTCTCTGTAACAAAGCCCTTTAAATTTTAAGAAGGGGCCGCAAACCCCCCCTAAATTTTATCTAATACGATTGCACAAAAATTGAGCCATAATTATCAGAGATGATAATGCTACAAGGAGGACCGTCTACGTGTTCTTCTTCTACATCCGCCGCCGGTACTTCGCTTCTCATCACCAATTCAAAGATTCCATCTTCTCATCCATTTGGTACCCGTCTCTACCCATCTCCACTGCCGTCAAAATTACACCTCAACACTCTTCACTGTACCGGTACTCTCGCTTTACTGGGTTCGAATTGCTTAATTTATTTCTCAACTTTCATTTTGAATTGGGTTTTTGTTACTTGGTTCAGCTACTCAAGAGCTTGCTGCTGTTCTTGAAACTGCCAAGAGCGAGTCAGAATTTGTTGAAATTGGGTACTTATCCAGTGTTCATGGACTTCAAGGAGAAATTTATGTTAAACCCAGTACTGATTTTCCTGAACTACGATTTTCCAAGGCAAGTATATGGCTCTTTTTCTAATTATGTATCGTTTCTTCCCGCACGGGTTTCGTTTAGTGAGCCATCTGGGCGCCATGGTAGCGGGTTCAAACCCTGGCTACGCTCTTTTGGAGTGGTTGAGATTGGGCTGTTGGCCATTGTAGCCCGGAATTGTGGGCTTGAGGGCCGTCTACATTCCGGGGTTGATAGCTATCCTGGGCTTCGGCTCGGGGGAGTGAGTCATCGTCAACACAAAAAAAAAAGATGTGGCGGTAAAAGATGGGAAAATAAGACTTGATTTTTTTCATTCTATATATGGGTTTTGGTTAGTATGTAATTCTGTGCATTGTTGTAATTTTGTGTTTTGTGTTTTAAAGCCTGGGAGAAGATGGTTAAGGCAGCAGATTTATGGGAAAGATGTAATTCAAGAAGTTGAGTTGGTTGAGGGAAGAGGACACCATGGACAGAAGAAGAGTTGGATACTTAGTTTTGGGGGAGTTGACACAGTGGATCAGGTGAGTTTAGAAAGGTGATCGTATGCGTTACTTGTTTTATTCATAATTGATTATGTCTGTTGAATGTTTGCATAATGTGTCGAGATGACACTGTGGAAAGTACCATAGAATTTAGATAATTTCGTTTGTTCATCTGGCTAGCTAGCTGGGTATTAGTGATATTAACATACTGTTGTTACTAACACATAGAACATTGATGATAAAATGTTTTCTTCACTTTTCGGATTATAGCGTAGCTCATAATTTAACATTCTATGCATTTTATTGGAACCTTAGAAAGAAACATGCATGTGTTGTGCCAAAAACATTAGGACGCAACAGGTAAAACAAGCCATAATGAGATTGTATGTCATGTGGAAGAAAATTTGCTAAGAGTTGCTTTACGGAGAAACGACATCAGTGATATTCAAATGAGCTGTGATTATTATAAAATATTAGTATGATTGGTAGAGTATCATGTGAAGTGTATGGTTTTTATTTTGGAGGAGAATCTACTTGAGTTTATATTACAAGTTGCTTCTGAGTATGCTTTTGTGGACTTGTATATTGGATCAATCCATGTCAGTCAAACCGTCTTTGGAATATAAGCTTTCCTTAATGTATTGATCCTAGAATTCTTTCTTACTGAACTCAAAGTAATCATTTACCAGAAAAACTAATAATTTCCTTGCAATTGTGAATGTTTGTGATGGAGTGTAAAACTTAGTAGCTTTTTGGCGGCAACTGCTGTGAAAATTATAATCTTTATATGATGCATGCTTATTAATGTGAATTTTGACTGGTTCAGGCAAAGCAGCTTGTTGGGTCTACTCTACTTGTGAGAGAAGATGATAGGCCGGAGTTAGAAGAAGGAGAATTTTACACTCGTGATCTTGTAGGCATGAAAGTGATCCTTAAGGTTTGAACATTTTGACACAATGTCAGAAAGTTATTTTACTTATAGTTTTTACATTAATTATGCAAGCAACTAGCTAAAAATTGCAGCTTTTGAAGACCATTGTCTATCTATGTTTTCCTTCTCCTGCTATTCACCTGCTCTGGTCAATGTTTCATTAGCTAATTTTTGTTTGTTTTCTGTGAGATATGTTCTATTACTAATAATGCATGGCCACTTCTAATTAGTGTTAGCTAATTTTAATTTCTATTATTGATTTCATCTTCTTTTTATTGAATCCTGACTTCAGTTGTACTTCTCCTTCCAGGAAACCGGTGAATGTGTGGGAAGTGTCGTTAAAATTTTCGATAGCGGAGCAGGTGACCTTTTGCAGGTCATGCTCAACCCAACCGGAGATATGCCTGAAGGAGCTGACAAGTTAATGCCTGCAGAAGGTGTATCTGGTCCCCTTGTGTGGGTACCATTTGTCGAAGCTATTGTTCCAGATGTTGATATGGCTAAAAGAGAAATGTGGATCACACCCCCAAAAGGATTACTTGAGTTAAACATTCGCTCTGATGATAGGTCCAAGAAAGAAAGACGCCAGCTTGTGAGGCATACTTCCTTGTACTCTGCTTGACTTACAATCTTTCAAACTAAATTTTTGAGTTTATGCATTTTTGTTAATTTTTAGATAACATCTTGTTCTTCTCTGTCAATGCTTAATCCTCATTGATTGATATCTTTATTTGTTTGATGTATATAAATTCTATTGCCTATTGAAACTGTAAATGTTTGTGATGGAGTGTTATCTTTGAAGTAAATGTTTGAAAGCTTGTGAAACACTGGGTGGCTCATGTGGCTAAAATCACTCATCCTTTGATAAATTTGCAGGAATGGAAAGAGAGAAAAAAGTTTCAAAGACGCCTTATAGCAGCTAAAAAGAAACTATGTGATATGGAGCAAAAGCATGTGTTTGATGGATTGAGATACGGAGAGAAGTCCCAAAGGAGCTTGCTGGCAGATGAGATTGTTAGTGTAAATTCTAATTTGCTTCAGCAGGCGCTGCAAAATATAGAGATACCTTCCAAGAGGTGATTTTTACCGTATTCATTTTGTGTGTTTCTTGATATTTCAGTTTGTAGAGAAGTTGGAGATTGACTGAAGTTTTCTGATTTGTTGATCTGAAGCTGTTTTGCAACTTTGTGAACCCAACTATTTTATTGATGTAGAAAAGTAGAAAACTATACCCCTGTTTTTTTTTTTGCTTCCATGCTAGTAAGAAGTACAAATAATGCATTTTTTTTAGAAATTTTAGCTTAAGAGAAAACACATCAACAATGGTCTTGTTGTCTTTCACTTTGTGGTGTTATCTACTGTTAATTCCAATAGTCCGACATTGCATTGATCGGATGAAGCTAAGGTGTTATTAACATAAACCTATAAACATTTTGTAGCTCTTCTTCTAAACATGATGTTAGGGGTCAGATGAATTTACCTATACTTTTCATCTGTTAAATGCAGATGGAAGCTGTCTGAGTTGATCAATGCCACAAGAACTAATCTAATAAAAAATTCTTTGAAGCTATCAAAGAAATCCCTCATTCCTTATGCAAGTAAAGAGGAATCAACCTCAAGTTTAACGTTGCAAGAAAAAGGACGGAGTCTTTTGTCTAAAGGCAAAGTTGGTATCGTCTTAATGATGAATGACATTGAGAAGAAGGGAATAAGCAATAGATCTGACATTGTCGGCTCTGAAAGCAGTGAGGATTCAACGTTTTCCTGGCTTCAGAAAATACTTTCAGGGGATCAGACTTTTTTAAAGGTGCCACTTGTTCTTAAATTTACATTTATAAGCTCTTCTGATTTGTTCTGATACGATGAGGAGGAATTGTGACTAATTTTTTGCTAAGTTAAATATTTAAGACTTTTGATTATAAATGTTGAACTTAAAATAGTAATGATAAAAGTATTCTTGTACCTGGCATTATCTGATTAACCAACCTTCTCGGGAGATTGGAAAACATGGTCTGACAAACATGTATTTACTGCAGATGGAAGACCGAACTCTTGTCCCTTTGGTTTTGGTTTGCCCAACGCAAGAACTCCAGTCTTTGCAAAAGCTGTTTTCAGACTATGAGTATTTTGGGTTTGATACTACCAAGGTTTGTCACTTGGATACCCTTTCCGTTTCACACATTTGGTCACCCGAATACGTTTTGATGCCTTTGGGTGTGATTACAAAGCTAGTAGTAGCCTGGAGCTGGCTTTGCCTGTCCTTGGTTTATAAACCAAAAGGACATGAGATAGTCTTACTATATATTGCATTATCAGTCTGATGATCGCAAAAGTATTGTAGTGAATCACAGCAAGTCTTTCATGTCATAAGAGCATCTCCACTCCATGTTCTATATTTGTGCTATTTTTAGCACAAAAAATAGCACAATTCTAAATATAGCATAAATTATTAAATTTTGCTCCATTGCAAAATGCTAAAATGAAATGCTAAATCTATATTTTTATAATTAATTTTATTTTAAATTCAATAATCATAAAAGTTCAACCAAATATTCAAATATATGAACCCTAAAACCTAAATAGATGATTAACTCTAAATCAATCAATAAAAACGAATTGTGCTTCTTTGTTCTTTTTTTTTTGTAAATCTTGAAAAATCATCTTGGCCAAAGTTTAGCCAAAAAAGAGCAATCACGGTGGAGTCCTTTTTTTATCAATAATGAACAATTTATTCCACAAATTCTTAATGTTAAATCTGTAAATAATTTGAATATATATTAGAATTTGGCATATGCTAAACTTCCTAACAAATTTGGCACAAGTTTTAACATATGCTAAATTTAGCACAAGAAATAGCACAACAATGGATATGTATTTTCTATTTTAAATGCTAAATTATAGCATTGTGAGGTTGTTTAGCACATGAGTGGAGATGCTCTAATAGAATGGACGCATTTAATTTCTGTTTAGAGTTCAACCTGAGAAAATGGCTATGTATCTTCATGGTTCAAAGCCATCAATTCAGTGTGGACTAGTAAATATCCTTAGCGAATTGGATGATGGTCCTTGCAGAATGACAAATTTTTGTCCACCCCACTTGCACTTAAGCAATAAGATATTCTTAACGTAATATAGATTATCCCGTCGAGTATTAGCTAAATATAGGTATTCTCGTCGAGCCTTCTTCTTTTTGCTATCTGTTTCTTAACGGTTTCAACGATTACAGGTGTGGTTTTTGGAAGAAGAAAAGCTTCCCGTAGTTAGTAGTACAAATGAAGAACAAAGCACACACAAGATTTTGATGAAGTCGCCATGGGAAATACTGCAAGCACCAGTTGGATCTGGCAGTATAATAAGCTTGCTTTCAGCACATGACATTCCACAGAATCTCAACGAAATGGGCGTGGAATATTTCGAGGTAAGATATACCTTTATGATTTTGTTTGGTGCATTACCAATGCTGGTCGCATTTTCCATTTTGAATTTCACATGAGCGAGTAAAGAAAGCTCATGGCTGACCATTGTAAAGTCATAAGAGTTCCAGCACAAAAAGCTTTATCATGAAAGAAACATTGAGCTAAACACAAAATATTTGAATATTCTCTGTTGTTTGAGCACATATGTGTGTAATTTTCTCGAATGCTTGCTGTGTGTGCAGTTAAACGCATTTGTATTCTCCATGTTTGATCATCATATTAATCCTTTTAACTTCTTGCTTCCAGGTATGCAGTGCTAATGAAAATTATTTACTTGGAAATGCACCACTTGTTGGGTTTGTTGAGTCATGTAAAGCTGAAATCGGCACGGTAGTCTGCGAAGAAGAAACGAAAGATTCCGAGGAACGTTTTCACATGATAATCTCCACAAATACTATGAAATTGTTGACACAGCAGATGGATAAGCTCCAATCTCATACAATGTTGAAGCCAAGTTCACATGTGAAGTTGATTGACAAAGAGTGGACTGATATTATCCCGTCATCTCCCAATTCATACCAATTTTGCAGTTCAATTTACAGTGTCTTAAATGTCTGCCCTCTTGATAAGATCTGTGTTATGGAAATTACAGATCAGTAACAATGAACAAGTTAAATGTGAGTCTAGTACTTGAAAATGTATGGAATTGTCGACCTAACATGTTTAATTGTATAAATTATTTTATAGATTTTTTTTTTGTTCGGTTCAATTCTATTTTAAAGATTTATTTTGATACAAATATAATATTTTTTTGAAATTTTAAAAGTAAATTTGATATCATTATATGTATTTACAGATAATTATAGGGAAAATCATAAAAATCGTCTAAAACCTGCCAAATTTTTTTTTTAAAAAAAAATACCCTCAGCACTTGATTATTTTTTTTACTTAAAAATAAACTTTTAGACTATAGAGTATTTTTAGAAATAAGTATCTTTTTGGATAGTTTCACAGTTATCCTAATTTTTATATAAAAAAATTCTTGTTTTTTTCATAAAGGCTTGGTAGTATTATCTAAAGGCCCATGTTTGTGGGCCGAATTGGTCTTTTATTTCATCTTTTCTATAAAACGACGTAGCATTACTTCTCCAAAATCAGAGCCATTCATCACCGTCGATCTAAAGATCTTCAAAACGACACCAAAATGTACAGAACCAGTGACCAAACCCTAAAAACACACAACACCACCATCTCCCTTATATATAACAGCTCAACCTAAATCTCACATCTGAAGCGTCGGCGTATCAGCAGAAACCCTAATTCACAGTCAGGTACCGCTTCTTCCACTAATTCATCTCAGATTTCAGCTAAGTTAATCATCAAATGTAACTAACTAATTTTGTATTTGTTCTTATTACTGCAGGTAAGTCGGTGAAAAATGGCGGTTCCGTTGCTGACAAAGAAGATCGTGAAGAAGAGAGTCAAGAAGTTTAAGAGGCCACAGTGGGATCGCAAGATCTCCGTCAAGGTATATAAAAACTAAATTTAATTGTTTTTCAATTCCGTATGAATATTTTGTTTGGATTAGAAGGAAATGATGATGAATTTTGTCGCCCCAGTCTTACGTGCATTTGCATACGTGTAAATGTAAATTGGTGATTGACCTTATAATCTGATCCTTTTAACAATAAAATCGAATGATAATTTAGTTTAATGTGACCTAATTTGTGTTATACATGTGTTGATTTAGTTAGGGTTGAATTGAAGGGATGTGATGATTTGTTTTTGACACCCAGTCTTACTTCTATTATATGAAGCTGGTGATAAACACTACATTTATCTGATTCCTTTTAGGGTTTAATTGAGATTCCTTTATTTTTTTGTTTTTTTATGATATAATTTTGTATTTTGTCTATATTGCTCCTGTTTTTAATTGATTTGTGGGGATATGAAGATGCTATTTGACACCCAGTCTTACTTTCTTTTGAAATATGGTGAGATTTTATTGTTGTCTGATCCCTTTTTAGTATTTTTTACTATTTTTTCGATTTGTTTTTGTAAAGTTTGAGTTTTGGATGTATAAGCAATGAGGTGTGATGATATGTACCCATCATGTCTGCTATTGGATGATGAATATTTTACATGCACTACCATCTGATCTCTATTGCTTATATTCTTACTATTTTTTCTATTTGAAATGGAGTCTAGTTTTCGTTTTGCAGAAATATGTAGGTCGATTTTCAGTTCTAGCTGTAATCAGTGATGCAACTTAATAATTTGTTCTGATTTATTGTGATGAACACAATTAATCACCATCTTTCGGCTGAGATTGCAAAAGTTGATGAATGTTTTTTCTAAAACTGTTTTCAGTGTTTTGTTTGTTGCCCGTGGTATCTAATGTCCTGCCTTTCCATAGCTGGACATTTCGTTTTTAAGGGCAGAAATCAATTGTTTACAGATATTTGCGACACAGTTAGCCCTTTTCTTCCATGGGCTTTCTGTTACTTTTTCTCTGTTTACATCTATAATTTTACTTGTATCAATAATTGCATTTAATTCTTCAACTTTGCGTATTTAGATTTGCTTAATTACTTTTCTTGGATAACATCAATGACAGGAAAACTGGCGCAGACCAAAAGGTATTGACTCTAGGGTCAGAAGAAAGTTCAAAGGTGTCACGTTGATGCCAAATATTGGATACGGCTCAGACAAGAAGACTCGACACTATCTTCCAAATGGATTCAAGAAGTTTGTTGTTCACAATGTCCAAGAACTTGAACTCTTGATGATGCATAACAGGTGATTTGTGGACAGTTTATACCTGGTTAATGTTGTTTAAGAATCTATTTTCTTTATGCTTACAATTGCATATGTTTTTTTTTGTCATGCTTTGCAGGACTTACTGTGCTGAAATTGCACATGATGTGTCCACAAGGAAGAGGAAAGATATTGTGGAGCGAGCTGCCCAGCTTGATGTTGTTGTAACCAACAAGCTTGCTAGGTTACGTAGCCAGGAAGATGAATGAGCTGAACCTAGAAATGTTGCGAGTTTTTAGTTTATCAGTTTTGGATCTATAAATTTTGATTAATGTAACAGTGTTAAATACGGTGGCAATTTGGAATATTTTTTATATTCATTATGTGTTCTAGCACTGAACTAGTAACAGTAGCATAATTTACATTTTAATGAAAATGGCTTAGAAGTAGAAAATTATTAACTAATTATAAAAGTGAGATATTGAAGAGGCTGAAAACATTAATGATTTAAACAATAGACCTCTATCTGCACTATATTGCTTGTGATATTGAGGAAAGACATGATGGTTTGACTATTCCTTGTGGAATAATAAAATGGCAAAAGATGAAAAACAAAAAGCAGAAATTGAAGAAGTAAATCTGGTGATAGAACTTAGCAGCAGCAAAAACAATGACATTGAAGCCGGCGAGGATCTAATCTTACAGATAGTGGAGAAAGGCTTCTAACGAGAGCTGCAAAGTTGGCAATGACATTGAAGCCAACAAGGATCTAAGCTTACAGATTGCATACGATTATGGTTGGAGATGAGATTGTATCATCTTCTGTTGAAGTACAATTTAGTTAAAACATTGTTATTTTTAGTGTTTTGTCTAGCATTAGTTGGTTCAGAACAATAACTTTTGTCATCCAGACTACATACGATGACACAAACATGTTAATCGCTATGCTATCTATAATTCCTAAACTCTTGTAAGCATTAAATGAGAAGCTCATCTTGCTTTCTCCTCCAGCTGATATGAACATTCTTTCAAAATCTAATGGCAGAATGAGCTTTGAATATTCCCAGTAATTGAGTAACAGCTTCACTTCCATCCATAGATGTCATGTTCATTCTCACAAGTGCTAATCTCCCCCCTGACAGTAAAAACATATCATAATATCAGTATTTCTATGGGCACAATATGATCACCAATGTCAAAACAAACATACATATGCATTCTAGAAAGCTTTAAGTCTACCAAATTGAATCTCCCATCAATACCTTTATCTTCGAATATCATTCTGTGAGGATAGGGACGAGTTGCAGAAACCCAATTCAGCCATATCGAGGTCTAGCTTCGGAAACATTACCAACGAAAAATAGGTGTATCAAGTAGCCGAACATTAGAGCCTGAAAGATCCAATCAGTCAAGAATATACGAATTAACAAGCAGAAAAACAAATGCTTTAACTATTCTTATTGTTATTAAAGAAAGGCAACAGTAAGTAAAATAATAAGCTCATGATCAATCGTTGTTTGCAAATGTTTAATGTAATGGAACAGACCTTGATGTAAGATCTTCTCAGGCATTCCACAAGATTATTGGGGTTTTAACCCAAATACATTTGAGTTTATAGTGTGAATTCACAAGCAAGAAATTCCACATCATCCGCGAGAATCTGTTTGCAAAAACTTTTGTTCTACCAATAATCTCCACAAGAACAATTACCGTTCCTGAAATGGTGGAAACGACTAGAATCCCTGACGACAATCTCTCGACCTGTAACGTTTGTGATGAGCTTAATTACAGAGTGGCAATCACCACATACTCGAAGATTCTTCATCACAGTTATTGTGCTTCCCTCCACAGTACTAATTAAAGCAAATCCAATTGCAAGCCTTTCACTGTGATAAGATAACATCTCTTCCTTCTGCTCATCCTCAACATCATGTAAAGCTAATCTTCCATCAGGAACATAACCCAATTCCTTTAGTTTTCCGACCAACCAATCCAACTTTTCATATATTTTCTCACTGAGAGGGTGAGACCTATCTCCGGAAAGAAATTCGTGTCTCCTTCCTCTTAGGACCACCCAACTAGACCCCGGTTGTTTCACAATGCCTACTTGCTTCATCTTAAATCTTACTCTGGAAACATCAGCCCATCTACCTGCAGAAGCATATAAATTAGACAATAGAACATAGGCAGCGCTACAATGTGGTTCTACGGCAAAGATATGTCTTGCAGCCCTTTCAGCAACATCAACATTAGAATGCATCCTGCAAGCACTAAGGAGGCTTAGCCATATCATAGAATTTGCTTCCATAGGCATATTTTCTATTAACTCCTCTGCTTCGTCCAACTTCCCGCTTCTACCTAAGATATCCACCATACAAGCATAATGCTGAAGACTCAGCTCAATCGGCTTATATTGCTGAGCATACTGAAAAAATCTCCTCCCCTTCTGTAACATACCAGAATGGCTGCAAGCAGAAAGTAATCCAGTAAATGTGATCTCGTCTGGGTCTACACCTGCACGTATCATCTGGTTAAAGAAAATCAAAACCCACATGCCATGTCCATACTGTGAGCTCCCAATGATAATTGAATTCCAAGAGACAACATTTTTCTCTTTAATTCTTTTGAAGACAGCAACAGAATCATTTAAATTACCACATTCATTATACATGACTATTAGAGAATTGCCAACGAAGACATCAGTTTCCAAACCTAGCTTAACTGCTACCGTATGAATCTCTTTACCCCTATCAAGAGCCTCTAACCGACGACATGAATTAAAAGCACTGCTCATTGTAGATTGGTTTGGAGAAACACCCATCTTTATCATATCACTGAAAACTCTCAATGCATCTTCATGCTCACTATTTAAAACATATCCAGATAAAAGAGCTGTCCATATAACTACATTTTTAGACATCGTCTCATCAAAAACCCGTTGAGCATTCTCAACTGTGTTGCAGTTCGAATATAAGGTTATCAATGAGGCTGATATAAATTCATCAAAACTATATCCTAACTGAACAGCATGACTATGAACCTGAACACCCAAATTGAAGTCCGTGGCATTAGCACACGCTGTCAAAACACAAGCAAATGTTTTCGAAGTAGGCTTAACACCCGACTCCATCATCATCTTCCCAAAAAGAGACAAACCCTCATCACTCTTCCCATTCTGATCAAGCCCGCCAATCATCGAAGTCCACGAAATAACATTCCTGGACGGCATCCTCTCAAACAACTTTAAACCCTCTTCAACTCTCCCATTCGCGCAAAACCCATAAATCATCGCGTTCCACGCAGCAACATCCCTAACTGGCATGACCCAAAATAACCGTTCAGCAACCTCCACTTTCCCAAACTTCAAATACCCATTCACCATTGTCGTCCAAGAAACAACATTTCTCTCGGGCATTTCATCAAACAACTTTCTAGCCATACCCAGATACCCGCAATCTAAGCATCCTTGAATCATTGAATTCCATGAAATTATATCTCTCACAGGCATTTTATCAAACAGATACAGTGCATCACTTAACTTATCATTTCTAGCATAATTGTTGATCATTAAAGTGTATGAATACGCATCTGGAGATGGAATTTTGTCAAAAATAATACGGGCCTGGTCTAAATTTTGGTTCTTCAAGTTATCAGATAGCAAATTTCTGCAAGAGGAAATAATAATTTTCGTACTATACTTGACATTAATACATGATTTAGAAAATTTTGTGATAAACATTGGAAATTGGAAAGTTTTGGGGTGAATTTTATGAATTCGAAAAATGGCGCGAGAGTGTGACATGGTCGCATTGTTACAGTAACGGTCATGAATCCCTTTGGGCTTGTAAAACGCAGCGTTTTTAGCCGTGCATAGCTTCAGCTCTCTTTTTGAGCAAAATGTCATCCCGGTCCTTGAACTTGTAAGACAGGCTTATATAAATCAAATTTGATATATTATGACAATTTAGTCTATAATTCTTTAAGATAATACCAATTAAATCCACTCATGTGTTTCTAGAGTACATAAAAAACAACTTTTCGACACGACGCATTTATATTGTGTCACAAATTGGATAACACGTTTTTGATATGAACCCGTTAAATTGCAATCCGAATTTGCCAAATTTAGCTGGCAAATCAGGTTATGTTCATGACCCATTTTGATATCCTTACTCTTGAGATATGAAACATAGATATATTAGAATTGATATAAGATATTATATAAAAATTATAAATATATTGAAATTCAATATTAAATAATAAAATCACAATTTATTTTTACATATTCTGAAAACACAAGAGATGAAATTTATATTATGTTGGAAAATTAACGGTTAAATTATTAAAATACATCAAATTTAATTTATATAAATCCGACGTATAAAATTTAAGGACCGAAACGACTCTTTACAATTTTTCTTTTGAATGAAAATAAGAACTAGTAGAAGGGGTCAGCCTAACCTTCTTTACATCTGCCAAGGAATAAAACTTTTCCTCCCAAGAACACCTATCATCAAACAAAAGTAGCATACAAATGTATCCATAATGGATAATTAAACAAAAAGAAGCAAGAATCTTAGGTTATTGAGCCTTGCTTTAATCATTAAGCATCATCACCTTTACAACCCTACAGAACAAATTTTTGAAGCACCACCATTCTCAAGCAAAGAACCTCGAACAGTTAGTTCTCTATATTGTTTGTGCCATTTATAAACCCTAACATCTCCTGCCACAAAACACATGCACCTGAAAATTAGCCTTTAATTATACTTTTTCTGCTATTTCTTCAGCTTTTGTTTCATAATCCAGAAGAAAAATGGCTAATACTCAGATGAAACCTGTTGCCACTCTGCTCTTGGTTTTGAATTTCTGCATGTATGCAATTATTTTGGGGATTGGGAGCTGGGCTATGAACAGAGCTATTGATCATGGCTTCATCATAGGTAATTATCTGCATATTTTGATGTTACTTGAAATGCAAGTAAACGTTTTCACAAATAGTTATGAAACTTCCAACTGTAAAAAAGTATTATTTTGCTGTTACTTGAAAGGCACGAAAACTTTTTCAGAAATTAATAGTTACGAAACTTCGAATTGTAAAAGATATTGTTTTGCTGTTTTCTGTTCGAATGTTTTGAGTATTTTTCTGTTTTCGTGTGCTATAATGTGTAAATTGCAGGACCTGATTTTAGTCTTCCGGCTCATTTCTCACCGATTTACTTTCCGATGGGAAATGCTGCGACTGGATTTTTTGTGATGTTTGCTCTGATTGCTGGAGTTGTTGGTGCTGCATCTGCATTAGCTGGTCTTAACCACATCCGTTCTTGGACTGCCGATAGCTTGCCGGCTGCAGCCTCAGTTGCTGCCATTGCTTGGTCTCTCACTCTCCTCGCTATGGGGTAAGCAATAAACACAGCCAAAAACATTTGAACAAAGGGGTCATGACAGTACTTAAAATTGTGCACCGGAATCAATTAATTCCCAAATTGAGTCATCGTGGTCTTTGAACTCGTCCATTTTATACAATTTAGGAGTTAAATGATCTTAAAATAGATATTATCGTCCTTTATTGATTAAAGTAGCTAAGTACGAGTTATCTGACCTTGAGTCTTGACACTCAAGTTCAGGAATCACGGTAACCCTTTGCTCAATAACTTTAGAACCCTATATTGTAAACCTATGTTTCATGGAAAACAAAATATTTAGAGAAAAATGCTTAAAGTAGAAATGAAACATTGAAATGTAAGTTTCGATAAACTTTTGTGCAATGTAATTTTAAACTTTTGTGCTCACAAGTACCATTTTCTTGTATAGCTTTGGCTGCAAAGAGATTGAGCTTCACAACAGGAACGCTCGTCTGGTAAGAACAAAATCTGATTACTACACCACCCTAACATGTCGAAATCATATATGCATTATCGGAAAAGTTAACATTATGTATTTTTGTTGCAGAGAACCATGGAAGCATTTCTCATCATCCTATCAGCTACACAGCTACTGTACATAGCAGCCATTCATAGTGCTGCTACAAACAAGAGATGAACAACTTGAAAGTTTGAGTTCATGATTATGTGTTTGTGTCTCGAAAATTTTCAGTTTTTTTTTTCAATTGATTTTTCTCCTTTGCAAAGCACAAGATTGAACAAGAATTAGATGTATTATGATTTGATTGATTGGTGTGAATTGATTGGTTTTGTATCAATTATTATTCAATAAAAAAGTGGTGAGCAACAATTTAGTTTTATTCTTGTACTTGAATCATCCAAAACCCCAACATTTCTTAGAATGTTCTTACCAACTTATCATACAAGCTTAAAAACATCTTCAAGCACAATCATTAGCACGGAATCGCAAACGCCAACGCCAAAATAAAAAAACCGGAAAAATAAGAATTTTTTTCAAGAATAAAGTAACGTAAATGCAAAATTCGATAAGTTTTCATAGAGTAGCAAGCAAACCATTTGACTAAGATGGTATTTATAATAACCAACAAACTGAAACTAAAAGAACATAATTATCCAGCCATCACAAATTCAAACAGGAAAGCAAATTCATGCAATAATAATAATAATAATAATAATAATAAAAGAAAAACAAAGATCTCATACTAAAACTAGTACTTTCAAGATTCACGCATTCGCCAGAACTAACGCAACATGAAGTAGATACAACACACCGTCTATGAACACGAGAAAAAAAAATCAACATTAGGCAATGCAGAATAAACTGAGCTGCATAAAAAGATTGGTAATATCACTATTTGAATATTTGTATGTAGTTCTCTGTCTATCTAGCTTTTTTTTTCCCTTTATTCTTTGAGAAAATTTTCAAGGAGATACCAAGCTGAGAGCTGCTACAAATTTCTCTAAGCAGCATTTGCAAGCTTCTCAGCGCGCGGGTGCACCATCATGCTTCTACATTAGAATGCAAATGGATAGATGTTAGAAATGATTCATGTCTTTTAGCCAGAGAAAATATAAATTTCTATATTCGTTAATAAGATGCGAAGTTGAAGAAATGAACTTGGAACACAATGAATTCTCTGATAATTTACAAAAGGTTGAATTAAAGAATCACAAATCTTTATCAAGACGATGAGTAGTTAAATAAAACAATCAGAATGAAGCATTACAGATACAAAATTTACACGTTTCACTTCAAAGGCTTGAACTATAATATCTAAATAGCAAACAGTTATGTTATGTAAAACAAAAGGCTGATCTCTGATGCAAATGATATAACATAATAATACTAACCGGAAACTATCTGTCGGAGCCTGTAAACAGATCAAGTAAACCACAGCAATTCATGAAGGAGGTCCTCTGAGTTACTCTTGGAACTGAAGATACAAGAGGCTGCATGCCAATTGACAAAAAGAGGCGAAGCATTCATTTGTCAATGCAAGGATACAAATTGAATATAATGGAAATAGCATGACATGTCAAACCTGTAAAATGATATAAACAAGAGACAATACCTGGGTTTCAGTAGATTCAGACGGTTCATCATCTCTGGCTTTAACTGCATTCTTACCAGCTTCAGAAGGATGAGCGCTTGATGGTGTCAGCATTTTGCCCTCATTTCCATTCACAGTACCACCGGAAGCCTCAGAATGTTTGCTCTTCTCAACAGAAATAGTAGTTTCGGAAACATGAGTATCCGATATCTTACTCTCATTTCCATTTATATCAGAAGTAACCAGACTATTTGATACCCCAACATCATTAGATTTCGGCAGCAACTTATCCTCATTTTCCTTCAACACTGATTCAATCACATCCAGAACCTTTGCGCTCTCAACTTCAGCATCTTCCATCACACATTTTGCCATCTCAGACAGGGGCACAGGAGGTTCATCCAAGTTGTCAGACGGGACAGTTTCCACAATGGAGTTTCCATTAGCTTTCTCGAGTAATTTTTTAGCTCCAGAAACTTGCGTTATCTCTTCAAGGATCACCTTTTTCACATTACTGAATGCATTATGTGCTTCCTCCTTCAATTTTTTGACAGAAGTATGAGACTCATCATCAGAAGAACTGCTACTGCTAGAGCTACTGTCATCTCCAACTTGCGACTCCTTTGCAGATTTAACGTGCTCCACACTAACATCTTTGCTCTCGGCATCCTGTTCAGAATCCAGCTCTTTCTCAATTTTCACAACACCGTCATCCTCTACTCCAACTCGGTTACCTTGTGCATCACTAGAGACTCCCTCAACAGACGCCGACCGCTCTCTCTTTTCAAAATCTTCACTCTCCTCACGAAATGGATGCTCCTCGTTGTGGTGGTCCTGTGAAGCCGGGGAGTCAACATCCCCGCCATCACTGTCCCTCTCATCCTGGCTTTTCGGATCATCGTTACCTGATACCATTTGATAAAAACACAAAAATATGACTCAAAACATAGTCAAAATAGAGATTTCAAATCAATCTACAAAAGGAATCAACAAATGTCCATCACATATACCAACAACCTCATAATTCTAATCAAACCAAGTTAAAAAAGGAAATGAACCCAAAATCCTAAACACAATTGAAAACCCTAATAAATTCAAATCAAAATTAAGCTATAAATTGAACATTAAATAAACAACCACCAAATTTGACCAACATACACAAAGTCACAAACCATTAAAAAACCTCAATCAAAATTCAAGCTACAACAAGAAAAAACAGCAAACTTTAAATAATCCCATCAACAAAAACTCCAAAATCTTAATAAAAAATCAACCAAAGAACATGAAAAATCAGAAAAATACCCATATTAACAAAATTAAGAATAAAAAAAACCAATATCAACCAACAAATAAATACACCTAACCATACCCCAGATTCAAAGACAAATAATAAAATCTAAAAGTTTACAGATTGGCAAACACAAGATTTCAATAATTAAACCCAAAAAGCAAACTTTAAACAAATTTTAAAAAAAGATTAAACCTTGAGGATTAGTATTATTATTGGTTTGCTGTTCTTTCCTTTTCTGAGCTGCTTTTCTTCTCTTCTTTGCACCTGATGGCATGATTATTAATAATTAATCTCACTTTTTTTCTCTCTAATTTTTTGTGGGTCTCTCACAAAATTAAAAATAGTAGGCCAAAGATTAGATCTTTGTTTAAAAAAACAGTAAACAGTTGAAGAACAGGTTGGAGAAGAAGAGGAGCCAGCCACTATAAAAATGGCGTTTTAGATTCTGCTCTGTGTTCCTGACTGTTGTCTGTTACTTTACCTGGATTTTAATTGTTTTTATTTGGTTTTTGGGTTTAAATTGAGAGATTTAAGGATTAATATTATTTTAATTTGGTGGCAAGTGTCATTTTGTGAATGATGAGTTTTTAAATTTCAAAAACAAATGAGAAATTGTTGTTTAATTTTTATATTTATTTTTATTTTGATGTGGGGTTTAATTAGTGATTCATTGAATAAGATGATTTGGCATAAGAAGGATATAGATAGATAGGGTTGTGGGGTATATTTGCATCAATTCATATGGAAGTTTATTTATTTTTTGATAGGAGTTGGATGGTGGGGTGGGTGGTCTATAAATTTCCAAATATACTTATATAATAAATAAATAAATGTAAATATATAAGTCAATATTTTAGATAAAATGTCAATATTGTTTAATAATTATAAATATGTCCTCTCAAAAAAATTATAAATATGAATAAATAAGTCAAAATTTTAGATGAAAAGTCAATTTTTTAATGTCTATCATACGTGAATATCTATTGAAGTTATTTAAAATATAAACAAAAATATAAACATTTGTATAAGCGTTGGACAACATTCTGTTGATGTCGTGGTTTTATTTTCTCCACAAGCGGTCTCTCTTTTTGATTATCAATATATATATATATATATATATATATAATTTAAAATATGAAAAAATATAAGTACAAGCTGTTAATAGACATACTTGTATTTTTATATATTTAGTTAATTAAACGAATTTATTAAAGATTGAAATTTAGATATTTAAATTATAAATTATAAATTCTGATATTATATCAAATAATTAATTTATTTAAATATTAAGTTTTTAATGAAGTTCCAAAATAATTATATTATCATCTATATTCATTATTTCTTTATTATTTCTAATTTTTCTTCTTAATGATTCATATTGAGAAATTTTAATATTAAATTGATATATACTTTTTAAAAGAACTTATTGATTAAAGTTAAAAAGATCTTCATCAAATATTTTTTAATTTTAGAATGGTTAACGAAATGGCAAAGCATTAATAAAAAAATTATTTAAAATTCTTGTATTAATTATTTTAGATTAGTTAAGATGGTTTATAAAATAAATTAAGAAAGAGTGATGGTTGGCACTGGCAGAGAATCACATGATTTGGTCCATTTAGGTTTTAAGTTTAAAATTAATTTAAGGGATAAAGTTGAGTAAAAAGTGGGGGTTTGAGTTGGGATTTGGGTGGGACTTAAATTTGAATTATTGAGAGTAAAGTAATAATTATAGATTGCAGAAAAGGTATGAAAAACAACTCGTTTTCTTAGTTTCCATCGGCGGACTCTTTACTAATTGGAGCACATAAAGCAGCAATTATTAAATTATTAAAAACAATTGAGCAGATTTTATCGTACCGACATCAAACAACAATTTTTAAAATTTAAGAACATATGGTAAAAATACTTATGTGAACTCAGGAAATTATTAGCAACTGCAGTATTTTAAATAGTATTAATTTTAACATACTTAATCATTAACTAATATAAAAATTATAAACATTAAAATAAACAAATATTGGAAAACAAATCCGAACACTCATTTTTTTTCGATTTAATTCTAACGTTTAAAATATTACGAAATAAATCATAACCTTTTTAGTTTTCACATTTTATGCCCAGCAGTTTTCAGCCATTATTTGTATCTGTGGCAGCTATATTATTAGCATATTTAATTCTATATTTTAAAATTTTACAAATAAAATTTCAACGTTTTGCATTTTTACACTCTGAAATCTAAAAAAGATGACAAAATGAACGGAATCGGGATGAGAGTATAAAATGCGAAAAATGAAAAGGTTATGATTTGTTTCGTAACGTTTTAAACGTCATACTTAAATTGCTAAAAAGTGAAACGTTGGAATCTGTTCCCACAATACCCATAAATATTATTTTCTTATCTAACAAGTATGAATTACTCTTTTACATATAATACTTGTTTCTATCAAATTTAGAGACTCCATACTTAAATTAAAAAGGAGATTATAGATATGATTCAACTTAAATAATAATTTGTCCCCTCAATTTATAAGCAACAAACAATTAGTATATAAATTAATTTTATTGACAAATCAGTCATAAAGTTAGTAGTTATGGTTAATTAACCTATTTTTGCAATTTAAATTATAAATTAAGAGGAAAAATTACCAATTAAAAGGACAATTAACTTACAAGTTGAGGAGACAAAATGTCAAAATATAAGTTAATTGAGCATAATCACCGACTTTATGTCTAATTTGCCCATAAAATTAGTTTATATGCTAATTGCATATTACTTACAAGTTGAGAGGGTAAATTGCCACTTAAATCAATATGATTATATATATATATAAAAAAAGATAATTTACACTAATTTATTCGAACTGTCTCTCTCTCTCTGATAAACTTATCCTTATTTTTTAATTCTTACTCGAAATGTCTTTAAGCTTTTAGTTAATAATTTTGCTGTTCCTACCATTATTTATTATTTTTAAATTGTATTTAATAATTTTAACAAATAATAAATGAAAACATATCAAATGTTTTTTTTAATTAGTTCAAATTTATAAGTTCATATATCTATATAAATTAATTTCACATCTTAATAATAGTAATGAATCTCGGATGAATATGATAAATTCAGATCCTTTTGATTGAATATAAATATCTTTCCATGTATGAAGAATGATATATATTTATTGAGTTTGGCTTGTATTTTTTAAATTGGGTTGGATTTAATAGATTTTTTAGGGATATTTTAGGTGTTTAACCTTTTAGGGTATTTTGATGACGGCACAGCTAATATTGCGCCGCCAATTTTTTAAAAAAAATATCTGTAAGAAAATAGCTTAAGGGTCCTTACTTGACCCTCAAGCCTATTTCTTTTCCCGTAATGTGATCTAATTAAGAATTTTATTTTCTATAGGAAGTAAGATATACCTAATTGATTTGGTTATTAAATAGGAGATCTTTTCCAATTATGACTCTACCTTGATGGACGGTTGAGATTAAGTTTTAGGGGAAATCCTAATTGGAATTTCGGTCCTCTCTTCTCCTATATATAGTGCTTTTGGACCATCACAAAATCACACCAACAAACACATAACTAAAAGATTTATAGGCAAGAGGAGAGAAACCGAAACTCTTCATTATAGTGTTTATTCTATTATTCCGCATTCGTAATCGCTATAGAAGGAGGTATTTTTCTATCTCTCCTTTGTATTAGTCTATTTATGATTATCATGTTTGTTCAAAAATTTTAGGGGTCATGTAAATTAACTTACATGTGGTATCGGAGTTTAGGTAAACGAACACTTGATTGTCCATTAAATTATATAGACGTTTGTCAGAAATTATTATTCGTTTTCTATTTTGCCGCAAATTTAATAACTCATTGGGTATTTTCTAATTGTGCGTGATGGTTTGTTTCCGAATTAATGATGTCTTTCACAATCTCATGGCCACTAGTTATTATGTTTCTTTTAGTAACAAATATAACTTTATGCTGAACAAAAAAAGGTTATGATTCTAAATCTACTAATTTTGTTCATAACGAAACCAACTTTATTTATGGTGAATGATTTTTTTTTTAAACAGTTTAATAATTTGATTTTCTTTTCAATTCAAATTTATTTCTGGAGTTTATTTAAAGTCTCCGTGAATGACATGATCACATTATACACAATAGTGAAAATTATTAATTTATATTTTTTAATTGTTTTGTTTTAATTAAATATTTTATATTTAATGCACCATTATCATAACTGAGAAAACTATAAAGGATATAACGCATTATTTATTTATTTATTTACTTAATGTTAAGATTATTATAGTGACCTTAATCAATTAAAGAATTTTCTATTATATATTATATTACTATTATTATGATCTATTAGTCAATATATGAATTAATTAACTGTCCACAGATAATTAAAAATTATATTTTGATAAATAATAAAGAAGTAATGTATATATAGACTAAGAAAATCCACAATTTTTTTTATGTCTAATTAGAGTAAATATATTACTTAATTATGTATGATGAATATAATGACTTTTAATGGTATTATTTGTAGAATTTATAGTGACGTCCCATAGGAGCACTATATTTTCTTGTCATATATATTCAAATTTTATATGTTGCTTATGTCTATTAAATGCCTTAAAAAATTTAATGAATCTCTACAAATTGCAGCATCTTTTCCTGCGCATTTGTCATCATCTGTCTCGTTTGTCCCACTTCTCACGGGAATCAACTTATCAGAATGGAAAGAGAAAGTTGAATTCACCTTGGGAGTACTTGATTTGGATTTGGCTCTTCAAATTGAAGAGCCAGCTCCTCTTACAGAAACAAGTAATGATGAACAAAAGACTCTCTATAAAGATTGGGAGAAGTCTAACTGTCACGACCCAATTTCATGGATCGCGACCGGCGCTAGGGTATGGGTATGGTTGTACAAAAACCCGTAGCAAGCCTTGCGGATAAAATCAAACATACAAAGTAATATAACAACTTAAATGTAATTACTTACATTGATTAATAAATAACCAGAGTTAAACAAATAAGTATGTCAAAACATAAAATAAAGCCAGTCAGACAAATCTGACAAACATTTAATGTAATATGAACTTCTAGTTTTACTACTGCGGTCTAAGAATAAAAATCAGTTTGACAATCTATACAAAATAAAATAACCCTCCGAAGAATAAAAGGATCGGAGTGGACCAGCTTTCAAATCATAAACCTGGAAAATTTGGGAAAACAACTGTCACGACCCAAAATCGAGGGCCGCGATCGGCGCTAGGGAATGGGAATTATAGTTCCGAAACCCGTAGCAAGCCTGAAATTCACTAAGACTTTTTCGCAATAAACAATCATATAATGACTTTACAAACACCGCATTTAAACAAAAATACATTTATATACAGTGGTAAAACCATACAACGTGCTCGGACTTATCGTTTCCGTATCATGAACGTATTAGCCCGGCATAAACCACTATGTCAAAATTACATCACGGAAATTTACCTCCGTGATAACTATTGTAGCCAGACCTCATATACACAACAGACATTAACTATAAACCATATAAAATTTCACTGCTGTAATAGGCCACGACACTGGTCAGACATCATACTACTGCAGCATCTACGGAAGTCGGGGCTGTACATAGCCAAAGGAACTTCCGGTTAAAGACGAACTTCTAGCGACGTCTAGAATCTAGGTACCTGAAAAACACACTATTTGGGGGTCAGCTATTAAGCTGAGTGAGTTATACTTTAATTACCATATTATCAAAATAAGCATCGCATTTAAAACATCTTTTTTTTAAGATATATATATATATACAATCACATTTTCAAACAATTCCAACATATACAATTACAGCGATTGCAAACAATTCACTTAAGACAAGTATTTGATCCGATCGAAACCTTAATCTTAAACTCCTTAACCTCTCCTAAACCATATCACATTCAAATCATATCGTCCGAGTGGCCGGGTCCCGAGATAGTTCGACCGAGTTACCCGCTACCACGTGGCATAGTCCCGAGATAATTCAACCGAGTTACATCATGCCACTACTTAATCCCAAGTTGTGGGTCCCGAGATAGTTCAACCGAGTTACCCACCAGATACGGGTCCCGAGATAGTTCGACCGAGTTACCTCGTATCTGCCACAATTATAATCCTCCTTTCCGATACCCAAACATATTCCATTTCATAATTAAAAATATGATCAACATTTAATGAGCTCATATTAAACGTATCTATGTACGAATATCTAGACTTTCATAAACACCGGTGATCACACGGCCTATTGACGCCCAATAGGTAGCTCGTTTCTTCGGATCATATACAAACTCACATTGGCAAATAATTGACAAGTCTTAAGCAAAGTAATATAATTCAGACATCAAACAAGTCAATCCAATACAATGTAGTTCACTCCATAAACAAACAAATTGAATATAATTCAATCATATACCAACAATCCAAATCAAACAATTCAACTCAAATAACTAATGCGATGCATTTAATAATAATAATATATGGTATATATAAAATAATTTTTAATACGATAATAAGAGTGAGTAAAATATACTCACCGCTTGCTATCCATAACCTTCGATAATAGTTTAGCGATGTCGCGTTTTGTAAGTTCCGGGTTCCATTGGTAGTTGCCTCGTCAAGTCTACGCAAAGTCGATAATAACTTGAATCAATAACAATCTAACTATAATTAGTTAATCCAAAACTAGGTTTCTAGCCAACTTCGGCTATTGAAACCGTTTACTTAAAACAGTCCGACCACTAAATAAAATTGACATTCTTAATGTTCAGAACGTCGCCTACAACTTTCATTTTAGGTCTCGGACTGAGATAAGTACCCGAAGATGTCGGAATTTGGCTCTAAAGTTAATAACTTGGGGCTGTCCAAATTTCAGAGCTGCTATACGCAACATAATGTTCTGAATTATTTGAGCCATTTCGAGGCCAAACTAGCAGAAACTTAAACTTAGACATTTATAGACGACATCCTTAAGTTTCCGTACCAACAAACGGAACTTAATTTGGAGCTATATAGCTCGAGATATTGCCCTTGCAATATGGCTGTTTTGCAGAACAATTTTCTGCAAAACGTCAAACTAGTTTACGTAAACTTATTTCGCAACTATAACATGTCAATACTAAGATCTTAACAAAATTATTATCTTGTGTCAATATAATGCAGCCCTCATAAACAACCATGAACACTAATAATCCTTGGTCTATAGATTAGTTTCAAACTCATTTTATATTAACACCGATTCTAGCTTCGTAGTGTTACGTTTAAACTCAAATCAAATACGTTCTAACTTCGGGGGAAGGAAAGTTCAGCCTCTTATTCTTGCCACCATACCCTAAAACATACACAATTCTCATAACTCTTACAACTCACAATCAATCCATCACAACTCATAAATTTATCTCATAAATACCAATTTTAGCATTTGAATCAAGTATCATCATTAAAAATCAACAAAACAGCCCCTATGTTCTGTAAACCGTAACTGATATTTGAGTTTTTTTTACCTTCAGATGTTAGTCTAGATCAGTAGGAAATCCTTCCCTCGTTCCAACGACGCAAAAATCGCCCAATTCCGATATCAAACGAAGAATCTACAAGCTTTCAAAGATTTTTGAATCAAAACTCCATTCTTAAAATTCTAAATCGTAAACAGCCCTATAACCGAAAACCCTAACCAAAAATTGAGCTTTTTACCTTAAATTGATGAGTTAGATCAGTAGAGAATCTCTCTCTCGTTCCGTTGCCGCAAGAATCACGCGAATCGGACGAGAAACGAAGCTTGTAGGTGGATTTGAATTTTTGACATGAAGTAGGAGGAAGGAGATGAAGATGAAGCCTATCTCTACTCAATTCTGGAAATATGAAGTTGTGGTGATGATATTCATATGTAATAGCTATATATAGCATGTCAAAAATATCTCCTTAGGTCCTTTAAGTTGCCACCTCCATTCGTTTCGCTTTATAACTTTTCTTTCGCTCAATTAAGTCCATTAATCCGTTAATCATTCGATCTCGAGAAATTTTTGTATTATTTATGTCCAAATAAATAATATCACCTTAGTATCTCATAATTCTATTTCTGTAAGTTTATTTTAGCAATTTCCGGCTAAAAACGCTCAAAATTCAATTTTGAGCTAAAACGCACTTTTTCCAACTTTTTTGTCCAAATCTCATTTTAGTACTTATCGATAATCAATTTATCGATATTATTTTTATAAATACTAATTCCCCTCAATTATTTATTTAATTTCTATTTTCCGGGAACTAAACGCTTATTTTCCAATTTTGAGCTAAAGTGGACTTTTAGCCACTTTTCTCACATTTATCCTTTTAACCCAGTTCCATTTTCCTTGTGGAATATTATTATTAAAATTCCAATGTCGACCTACTCGGGTCTTCTTTTATTTAATTATTTCTCAATAATTCCCTTTTTGGCCGCTTTAACTGTTTAAATTTGGACACGTTGCCTGCCTTAGCAACGTCAAACATACGGGGTATTACAACAACGGGGTCAGATATACTGAGATGAGTTCGCAATACTATTTACATTTATTAAGTTTAAAACCCTTAAATCAAAACATTTTTATACTAATATAATATGATTATGGAAAACAGTATTGAAAAGATCCCAGCGTAAGTATGACATAGCATACTGAAAAATAAACCCAGAGTGGACGGGAACAAATCCTCGTCAAATTACCAGCGTAAGCAAGACCATAGTCTGCCGATCCCAGAGTATATACCGGTGCACACAGTCTCGATACAAGCCTATCGAGTAGCTCGTTTCAATCCAGATCCATAATCGCTTAAAACAGTTCAAAAGCATTTATAATACTAAAATAAATTGCGGTACTTAATAAAGCGGTAAATAGCACTACAAACTCACTGCTTGCTTATCCACGTGATCTTGGCAAACAGCTAACCCTGGTTCGACTCCGGAGCGCGAGTAGTCGAAGAGTCTAAAAATAAATCATACGTTAAAATCGCTCCAACCCCTAACTCTAAGAATACTAGACACCACGTAGGACTAGCACAAATAATAATCCAGATAGAAACACAGAGAAGCACAATCTCACTTAAATTATAATGCCGTAAATAAATCAAGCCTATTGAGTTCATATTTAAAAATCACTCGAAAATATTAATTAAATAATATTTAATTAATAAATAAAATCCTTTCCTGAAATAGTGAGGTAGCCGGGTTTCTTAAAACTACCAAGCTAATCCCACATGTCGGGCGACCCAAGTCAAACCCGACCCAACCATAAAACCAGAGTTATAAACCACAGTTTATAATTTAATATTTAATAAAATATTAATCGACATTAAAATAGAACTCAATAGCTTACAACCCAAATAACTAATTATTACCGGCAAATATCTCAAATAATTACATAGCAAAATAAAGCAAAAATATAACTTTATTTTCAAAGGCATCCTAAGCCAAAAATATCAAACTATCAATTAAATAATAGTTAATAAAAATTATTAATTTAATTTTCAAATAGCTCGAATATTATTATTTTTAGGTCTTAAAAATAATATAATTAAATTGACAAATTTTCAAATTAAATAAAATCTCCAATTCTTATTTAATATAGTCAATTTTATAAAATCATAAATAAACTATAATAAAATTAATATTAATTTGAAATTTGAAATATTAACGCCCAAAGAAATTTCAAATTATAACTAATGATATTATTTAAAACGTTAATTAATAAGTCGAAATCAAATTCGCAAATTGAAATCAAAATCAATTAAAACAGTTAAAAGATAAGTTCAGGAACCAAAAGATTTAAGACACAAAAACTTGATAACCAAAGTTATCATTTAGCCAATAAGAATTTGAATTGGCCAATAGCCATATGACACAAGGTCATCTTCTTCATTTATACACAAACCCAAACCCAAACACATAATTCTAACATTTGCAGAAACCGTACAACCAAATTAAGCCATGGATAATTCAAATTCTTACAACTATTCTCTTACTATTTATTCCCCTAATCATTCATTACTCAACACTTAATCATATCTAGAACAAGAACACATAACAATGAAATCGAAATCAAAGTTACAGTAATCAAATTCTCAAAACAAAGAACAAGTTCAAGAACCGAAGATTTAATCCTTGCGAAATCAAAACGACGAGCTAACAATCACACTAAACGTTGTAACAATTCAAAGAACACCATAAATCACAATCCTTTTCACAAAGAATCAACTCAGAAAATCAACCAACAATTCGGCAGTAACATGTCAATATGAAAAACGTTAATAACCTTTCAAAATGATAAACTTGCGGCGATTGAAACGGAATAAGATACGTACCGTTTGGCGAATTTCAAGATTTGGAATCGTAGAGGAACGAGTCTACTACCACGAGGAAGAAACAGAGCTGAATTCGATCGAGAAACGGCTACGAACGAATCAAAATAGTAAACTGTCGATTTATGGTTCAAACCAGAAAATTTCACAAAAACGATGAAACGGCAACAGCTAATACGGGAAAAATAACGTACCGTTTTACGAAACGAAAAATGGGGTTTGTAGATACGTGAGTCTTCTATCTCTGGAAGGAAGCGGAACCTATTTCGGCTCAGAAACGAGATAGAAATCAGTGATGAACGGAGAGGTCGTTTTTGAACAAAAACTGAGATTGAATTAAAACTTACCAATGATTTTCACTAAACTTTGGTTGATGATAGCGGAAAGGATTCTCAGCGAAAGTGAGTACGGAAAGCGGCTAGGGTTTGTATGAAACATGGAGAAGAGATTAGGTTAGAAGTTACGTTTTTAAAGGCTTCGGAAAGAGTGAAAAATAAGCCCCAAAGTACCCCTCCCCACTGCCAACGCTGGTCTCGAACGAGACCAGCAATTATAAGCTGGGTCTCGTTCGAGACTGCTGTGTCTCTAACGAGACACAGCAAGAAATTGGACTGTCTCGTTCGAGACTTTCAAGTCTCGAACGAGACACTGCGTATTGATCAGGTCTCTTTTGAGACCTGGTTCAATACAGATGGTTCAACCATTATGGTTGAACCAAAAGCAAGGGAACCAAAACCCGGACCAAAGAAAAACCCAACCAAAGATCAAACCACAAATCGAACCACCAAACCGGAAAAAAAATCTATAACTTACAAAATTAAATATCGAAATTTTACGGGGTATTACATTCTCCCCAACTTATTAAAAATTCGTCCTCGAATTTTAAAACAAAACTATTGACGTGTCATATATCAAAAATTACGCGAGCAGCTGAACAAATGTACCAAGCTGATAAGAAAACGCATCCACAAGATACCTATCGTAAACCAGGACAACAAAATAACCAAACTGCAAATGACCTTTGTCACTAAAGAATAGTTCTCAACCAAGAAACCAACCCCACGGTACTCAAAGGTATACCATGCTCAACGACATACGCACACGCGTATGAAAAACTCAACAGGTTGTCCTTCAGAACAACTCAAAACCTTCAGTTGCAAAACCGAACACACTCAAAGGTCACCAAATTACCGACACATCTTCCACTAGGCATAAACGAAAACGCAACTCTAAGCGAGATCAACTAAGATCAACTAACTCTATTACACGACCATTCATCCGAGAATCACAATTTCTCTATACCGGAGTGGGAAACCACTTCGAAACTTAACTATTATAAAATACTCAATATCAAATACAAGATTAAGCGTTAAGCTCAACAATAGTTCTACAATTCCAAACTCTTTTGCCTCAAACAAAACAATAACACTGCAAACTTAGCTGATAAAATCTATCGTTCTCAAACAATTACTTACTTCCCCTTATAACATCTTGAGATCAAAGTAATCGATAACAAAACCCAATAAACTTTAGATAATATTTCGGTTCCACAGTAAACACTATAATAATCACCCAATCCTAACGATTAACACCAACTCAATTTACTTGTGAATCATAAAACACAAAAACTCATGTCGTAATTCAAAGAAAACGAACCTCTTTCATGTCAAGAAAATTTTCTATATCAATGTTAAACAATATCCATCAAAATGATTCCCTCAATCACTCAGAAATATAATACCACAACTACACTTAGCATTGACATCTGGCAACTCAAAAAAAAATTTCTTACAACAATTTTTCAACCACGAACAAAACGATATACAACCATTACTATAACACCATCAATTAACAAAATCGATCAACCGCGATTTCCGATCTCAAATCAACTATTTCATATAACCAAACCGAACTCAAATTCATAAAATTATTCAATCAATTGACTATATCCTCGTATACAACGAATGATCACTACGACCAGTTGACTACAACCGGATTGTCAGTCATACTCGAAACAACCCCTGTGGGTATGAAACCTTTTAACACAAAATATTTTATATACAAAATTTTCCACCCTATTTAAAAGACTCAACGTCTTACACCTTCTTTTGCATTCAAAATCAAAATACCTTTATCGTTGAAAAACTATCTGTTTTGAAAACCCTAAAAATTTTAAAACCTCCACGTTTAAAGTCTGAAATTTTTCCTTACTTCTAATATATTTGCAAATTTAATAACAGTTCAACTGTCAAAAATCGATGTTCCCTTAAATCAAACTCGTTAAAACACTCTTTAAATAAATTATACTTTAAAAGTCAACTGTGGTAGAATTTTCCCCGTATTCAAAATACACATTGATGTTTCAAACATACCAAAATTTTAAATCGCTTTTAAATTTTCTCGAACAAAACACCATTTGAAGACATCGCTTAAGCGGAAAATTTATTATCCCTTCTTAAATCAATTTTGACAAATTTCTCCCTTTCCTCAGAAAGGTAAAATCAGCAATATAAACTTCTTGTTTATAAACATTCCTTATATCAATATACCAAAATATTTTGGACAATTTCAAATCTGGAAAGATAAAGTTTCGTTTAAAACAAAAATATAGTGTATATATACACGTGGAGCATAACCAACATCCTTAATTCATAAATCCTTAATTATCATGAAGCTTTTCTAAAATACACTATACCGCACATAGCATAACTATATCTCGAATCCCAAAATCATTCTTACTCATAACCACAAGATTCTAATTCTACAGACCAGTATCTCACAACATAATCGTCTAATACCCATCACCATCATCACAGAGTATTTGTCTAGCTACCTTTCGGTAACAGTTTAAAATCATTTGAAATCCAACAACTTTATAAATAAATATATCACATTGTGACTCGCGAGTTCGTTTCAAAACATCTTCCTCAAAACAATTTATCGATAAAATCCGTTTTACATAATTGTGCGCCAGGGTGATGACATCTCTCATCCCCAAAGAGTTGCGTCCAACCCTAATAATTTCTATGCACGTGATGCATGTACTATTATGCATGTATCAATTACTTATTTATCTTTTATTTAGTGAACATTCTCAATGCTCAATGCAATCCTATTCGTGACATTTAAAATGCATATTCATGGTATGTCTGGGCACAATTATGTGTTAAAAATATTTCAAATATTTTAACACATCAACCTTTGAAATCCATTTCTCAATAAAACATTTGCTAGACGTTACACTCTGTGAGATGTGCACTTGATAACTTCAAGATATTTCTCAGTTTCCTTACTTGCAACCTAGTAACACTCAATGCTACAAACAACTCCTCCTAACAACTTCATTACCTAAGCATCCAACTAACTTTAACCCAAACTGAAACTTATTCCTAAAGAAATAACACATCAATACGTTCCTATAAACTTTATCGCCAGCTCTCGCATCGAATCATTAGACTTGATGAAAACACCAGTGTATCATTACACCGATCTATCTCCTTGGTTCAGAATTTTCACTATCCATTCTAGGATAACTAGAAACCATTAGCCAATCCAAGGGAATATTTCCCTCCTCTACCTTGATATCGAAATCCAAAGATTTCGATCTAACCCGCAATATAGAAAACTCAGTTTATCCCCAGTTGATATTATATCAAAACAGGGTCTGAACAAAAATCGACTCACAATCAAACCAAAAATCAGGTATTTACCATAACCGTATGAAATAAATCATCCCCCACGTTCTACTTTACACAAAAAGATGAAACAAACAATTAACTTAATCCGACATGTAAGCGAATTATACCACACAAATCAGAACCAAAAATATTATGATTGCTACAAATTATAAACCACATAAGTGTTGCCATTAAGCAAAAATTTACCCAAGTATACTTAAATGACAAAACAGGACATGCCACAACATTTTGAAATTTCACTACAAGATTACCATGTAATTATATCATCCTTAAAAAAATTATGCTTCAAAATTCGTTTAAAAATTTAAAGTCGAATATGAAAACTTCCAAGTTTTGTTGAACCCCACAGTTAAAACAAAATCACAATTTGTAAAAGTCTCTCCTTATTAATCAGTTGCTTTAAAACGGATAACAAAGTATCTCAAATCATAAAATCATCGAGCTAGCCGAGTCATTACAACTACCAAGCTCAACTCCTAAATTGGGTGACCCAAGTCGAACCCCAAAACAATCGTTTATAAAACGTATTCAAAATATTTGTAAATTCAAAAAAAAAAAAAAAATATTTTAATCCAATTTTCACTCTTTCAAATTTGGGAGCTCAACTTAACCCAACCGCTGAACAGTAATTTAAAAACTCAGGTGAGAAATCTTTAATCTCCAACATCTATTCCGTAAATCCCAAAAAGTTAAAATGCTGACATACTACAACATGATAAAATAATTTTATCGTTAAATTCTTAAAACAATGGCTCATCTCATAAAATATCATTTTGAAATCATCGCTTGTTAACACCAAACCAAACATAATATTTCAAAATACAAGAATTTCTTTTTACTGGTAACTCAATCAAAAATCAAACCCTTTTAAGAATTTAAAATCAAACTTCTCTTATGATTTTGTGTCGAAACACAAATCGGATAAAACAATATTCCCAATGAAAATCTTTAATCAACATGTGGTCAAACAGTGCATGACCATCAAAACACGTTTTATAATTTAACTCTAAATCTCTTTAATTGGAAAATAAGGCTAACGCCCAACATACGATCACATTTAAAATCAACAATCGAGGCCAAAGCCAAGATGTACTTTATTAACAAGGCAAGAGCAGTTCATCACATCATCTAAAATAACCGTAACCATTCCATACATTCTAAATTGTATCAGGCATAGTCGCCAAATATATCACACAACACCATACCCAAGTATGAGTTTAGAAAAATTATCCAACCTATGATTTCCCGAGAAATCGTAAGCAATTATAATCACCCAAGTGAAATAATCTCAACATGATAAAACACAGCAATTAACATCCAAGTGAAATAAATTGTCAATCAAAACATCAATATCAAATAAGGACTGACAGACATCACCTATAGGATGTAGGCTGAAGGTTTGAAAACAAATGATGACGTTTTAAAAGACAAGACACGAATCCTAATTCCGCAGTAGTTCCTAAGACACGACATCAACTTATCATGCCAAAAACACATAACAATTAACATGTATAAGGCCTTGGTTTGAAACCAAAGCTCTGATACCAACTTTGTCACGACCCAATTTCATGGATCGCGACCGGCGCTAGGGTATGGGTATGGTTGTACAAAAACCCGTAGCAAGCCTTGCGGATAAAATCAAACATACAAAGTAATATAACAACTTAAATGTAATTACTTACATTGATTAATAAATAACCAGAGTTAAACAAATAAGTATGTCAAAACATAAAATAAAGCCAGTCAGACAAATCTGACAAACATTTAATGTAATATGAACTTCTAGTTTTACTACTGCGGTCTAAGAATAAAAATCAGTTTGACAATCTATACAAAATAAAATAACCCTCCGAAGAATAAAAGGATCGGAGTGGACCAGCTTTCAAATCATAAACCTGGAAAATTTGGGAAAACAACGGGGTCAGATATACTGAGATGAGTTCGCAATACTATTTACATTTATTAAGTTTAAAACCCTTAAATCAAAACATTTTTATACTAATATAATATGATTATGGAAAACAGTATTGAAAAGATCCCAGCGTAAGTATGACATAGCATACTGAAAAATAAACCCAGAGTGGACGGGAACAAATCCTCGTCAAATTACCAGCGTAAGCAAGACCATAGTCTGCCGATCCCAGAGTATATACCGGTGCACACAGTCTCGATACAAGCCTATCGAGTAGCTCGTTTCAATCCAGATCCATAATCGCTTAAAACAGTTCAAAAGCATTTATAATACTAAAATAAATTGCGGTACTTAATAAAGCGGTAAATAGCACTACAAACTCACTGCTTGCTTATCCACGTGATCTTGGCAAACAGCTAACCCTGGTTCGACTCCGGAGCGCGAGTAGTCGAAGAGTCTAAAAATAAATCATACGTTAAAATCGCTCCAACCCCTAACTCTAAGAATACTAGACACCACGTAGGACTAGCACAAATAATAATCCAGATAGAAACACAGAGAAGCACAATCTCACTTAAATTATAATGCCGTAAATAAATCAAGCCTATTGAGTTCATATTTAAAAATCACTCGAAAATATTAATTAAATAATATTTAATTAATAAATAAAATCCTTTCCTGAAATAGTGAGGTAGCCGGGTTTCTTAAAACTACCAAGCTAATCCCACATGTCGGGCGACCCAAGTCAAACCCGACCCAACCATAAAACCAGAGTTATAAACCACAGTTTATAATTTAATATTTAATAAAATATTAATCGACATTAAAATAGAACTCAATAGCTTACAACCCAAATAACTAATTATTACCGGCAAATATCTCAAATAATTACATAGCAAAATAAAGCAAAAATATAACTTTATTTTCAAAGGCATCCTAAGCCAAAAATATCAAACTATCAATTAAATAATAGTTAATAAAAATTATTAATTTAATTTTCAAATAGCTCGAATATTATTATTTTTTTTAGGTCTTAAAAATAATATAATTAAAAATTGGCCAATACTTAATAAAGAATTTTATGACACAAGGTCTTAAAAATAATATAATTAAATTGACAAATTTTCAAATTAAATAAAATCTCCAATTCTTATTTAATATAGTCAATTTAATTATATTATTTTTAAGACCTAAAAAAAATAATAATATTCGAGCTATTTGAAAATTAAATTAATAATTTTTATTAACTATTATTTAATTGATAGTTTGATATTTTTGGCTTAGGATGCCTTTGAAAATAAAGTTATATTTTTGCTTTATTTTGCTATGTAATTATTTGAGATATTTGCCGGTAATAATTAGTTATTTGGGTTGTAAGCTATTGAGTTCTATTTTAATGTCGATTAATATTTTATTAAATATTAAATTATAAACTGTGGTTTATAACTCTGGTTTTATGGTTGGGTCGGGTTTGACTTGGGTCGCCCGACATGTGGGATTAGCTTGGTAGTTTTAAGAAACCCGGCTACCTCACTATTTCAGGAAAGGATTTTATTTATTAATTAAATATTATTTAATTAATATTTTCGAGTGATTTTTAAATATGAACTCAATAGGCTTGATTTATTTACGGCATTATAATTTAAGTGAGATTGTGCTTCTCTGTGTTTCTATCTGGATTATTATTTGTGCTAGTCCTACGTGGTGTCTAGTATTCTTAGAGTTAGGGGTTGGAGCGATTTTAACGTATGATTTATTTTTAGACTCTTCGACTACTCGCGCTCCGGAGTCGAACCAGGGTTAGCTGTTTGCCAAGATCACGTGGATAAGCAAGCAGTGAGTTTGTAGTGCTATTTACCGCTTTATTAAGTACCGCAATTTATTTTAGTATTATAAATGCTTTTGAACTGTTTTAAGCGATTATGGATCTGGATTGAAACGAGCTACTCGATAGGCTTGTATCGAGACTGTGTGCACCGGTATATACTCTGGGATCGGCAGACTATGGTCTTGCTTACGCTGGTAATTTGACGAGGATTTGTTCCCGTCCACTCTGGGTTTATTTTTCAGTATGCTATGTCATACTTACGCTGGGATCTTTTCAATACTGTTTTCCATAATCATATTATATTAGTATAAAAATGTTTTGATTTAAGGGTTTTAAACTTAATAAATGTAAATAGTATTGCGAACTCATCTCAGTATATCTGACCCCGTTGTTTTCCCAAATTTTCCAGGTTTATGATTTGAAAGTTGGTCCACTCCGATCCTTTTATTCTTCGGAGGGTTATTTTATTTTGTATAGATTGTCAAACTGATTTTTATTCTTAGACCGCAGTAGTAAAACTAGAAGTTCATATTACATTAAATGTTTGTCAGATTTGTCTGACTGGCTTTATTTTATGTTTTGACATACTTATTTGTTTACCTCTGGTTATTTATTAATCAATGTAAGTAATTACATTTAAGTTGTTATATTACTTTGTATGTTTGATTTTATCCGCAAGGCTTGCTACGGGTTTTGGTACAACCATACCCATACCCTAGCGCCGGTCGCGATCCATGAAATTGGGTCGTGACAAACTAACAGATTGAGCCTTATGTTTTTACGTATGACAATTGCCAGCAACATTAAAACTTCCCTACCTAAACCGGTAAATGCTAAGGATTATTTACAAGTAATAGAAGATCGGTTTAAGACTGCAGACAAATCCCTTGCGGGAAAACTTATGGCAGATCTTACAACCATGAAGTTTGATGGCACACTCTCAATGCATGATCATGTCATTGAGATGACGAACCTTGCGGCAAAGCTAAAGAATTTAGGAATGATGGTGGACGATTCTTTTCTCGTTCAGTTTATCCTAAATTCTTTGCCTTCTCAGTATGGACCTTTCCAAATTCATTACAACGCCATTAAGGATAAATGGACGGTGAATGAGTTGGCTAATAAATTGGTTCAAGAAGAGGGCAGGCTAAACCAACAAAGTATTAAGGTTGCACATCTTGTCCAAGGAGCTGGATCTAAAGTTGGGAAAAGGCATAACTCAAGCCATAAAAGAGCACCTCCCAAAATGAATGATTCTAATCAATCAAAAGAGAAGAAGGCAAAGAAAGAGGCCAGGTGCAATTTTTGCAATAAACCTGGATACTTTCAGAAAGATTGCCAAAAACGAAAGGAATGGTTAGAAAAGAAAGGTAACCCTATGGGTTTCGTAAGCTTTTTTGAATCAAACTTTTCTTATGTTACTTCTCATGCTTGGTGGATTGATTCTGGTGCTAATGTTCATGTTTCAAATTCTATGCAGGGATTTCTTACGACCCAAACCATAAGCCCAAGTGAAAACTTTTTATTTATGGGAAACCGAGACAAAGCGCCAGTTGAAGCTATTGGCACTTATCGTCTTATTTTGGATAGTGGATTTCAGTTAGATTTATTTCAAACTCTTTATGTTCCATCTATTTCTCGTAATTTAGTTTCAGTAAGTAAACTTGATAGTGCTGGTTTTAAAGTTAATCATGGAGATGGTTGTTTTAATTTATTTCTAAATTCTAGCCGTATTGGTTCTGGAATTTTAATTGATGGACTTTATAGATTTAATCTTACTAGTCAAATTTCTGAAACCCATCTCACCCTGCATACTAATGGTGAAACAAAACATAAGTCGTCTAAAAACGACTCTTTTTTCTTGTGGCATAAAAGGCTGGGACACATTTCCAGTGAAAGAATAAAGCGATTGGTAAAAGATGAAATTCTTCCAAGTCTTGATTTTACCAATCATAAAGCATGTGTAGATTGCATTAAAGGAAAGCAAACTAAACATACAAAGAAATGAGCCACAATAAGTACACAGCTTCTTGAAATCATACATACAGATATTTGTGGACCTTCGACGTTCCAACGTTTGGAGGTGAGAAGTATTTCATTACTTTTATCGACGATTTCTCACGTTATTGTTATCTCTATTTATTGCATGAAAAATCTCAGTCTGTGGACGCTGTACAAGTGTACATAACTGAAGTTGAAAGGCAATTAGATAGAAAAGTGAAAATCATAAGATCAGATAGAGGTGGTGAATTTTATGGAAGGTATGATGAAACAGGAC